>NC_141928.1:5002500-5660000 GCF_057802395.1 Ceratotherium simum simum | reverse complement strand
CTTTTGCATGTGAACAAAGCATGGAGAGAATCTCCTAGGGGGCCTCCTCTTCCCTATTTGTCAAAGAGGGCTCTGAATAAATCCACATGAAGAATTTTCCCGAGACTTACTCCTATTATGAAACATTCATCACATAATGGACAGCTCTCTGGGATCGAGAGCTGCTTCTCTCCTGGGGCCCAATCAAGTGGCTAAACTAGCAGCTCCTGATTTTAAATATCCCATTAGAAGCCGGGCCCTGTGTGGAAAGACCTCCACATCTTATCCCTGACCCTCACACTAACACCGGAAGGGAAGGATTCTTACCACCATTTGACAGATGCAGAAACCAAGTCATAGGGGCCTTCTCCCCACCCTCACCCCCCACAGACAAGGCAACTGCAGCCCTAACATGTGCCATGAACCACTCAAGGTCAGCCTGTCCCTAGGGTGGCTGACTCCCAAGGAAATATTTCTTTTCTATTACTGTTTGAAATTGACCTAGACGTTCCTAAAGCCAGACTTCATAGACTTTGGAGATGTGAAATAGTCATTTCTCCAGTTTTAATTCCAGAGACCAGAGAGAGAGAGAGAGAGGGAGGGAGGGGGCAGGGAGGGAAGGAGCGAGGGGAGGGGGAGGAGGGGAGAGGGAGGAGAGGGGAGGGAGGAGGGGGAGAGGGAGGAGAGGGGAGGGAGGAGGGGGAAAGAGAGGAGAGGGGGAGGAGGGTGGGGGAGAGGGAGAGGGAGTGGGAGAGGGAGAGAGGGAGATAACAGTTTATCCTGAGTAAACATACCAACGCACTGGGCAGAAAGTAAGCAGACCAAAGCGCATCACAGCACTGGGGACCCTGGCTGCAACGGGAAGCGAAGTCCACCCTAACCTTTGTCCTTTAGGTGGAGTTGTTTGGAGCGGCCTCCGTCCCTCGGAGGAACTTGCACCTTAGGACTGGTGCCAGTTTAGAATTCCAACAATGCTTCTCAAGGGCCGCAGAGCTTCTTCTTCAGCATCATGTCACCAGCAAGGCAGCCCGAGTTGGGGGCAGGAAGGCCTGTTTGTATGGGGCCAGGCCACAGTGATGGGGCACACGGTGCTCGCGGGCAGTGGAGGCTGTGGCAGACGGTGACTCCGTCGGCCTCAGCGGCGCTCAGCCCTGCTCAGGGACCCTGGGAACGCATCATTTGTCAGGCCACCCTCTGGGCTTCCAGAGGAAAAACAACATTTTCATCTGTCAGTGAGCACATATTCATCTATTTACTTCCCAGGCAACGGAGGAAGGAGCTGGGAGCCACAATCCCTAGCAGCTTGGGACACTGCAGAAAGAGCTCACTGGGCAGAGGACGACCAAAGTGAGAGGACAGAGGTCGCATGTCAAGCCCCTTCCCTATCACCTCAGGGAAATGGTGCAGCAGACAACGCAGGCCAGGCCGTATGTGGCGTCCGCATCCTTCACTCCTTGATTCCACACATAGTGATGTGCCAAGCATTTGCCAAGTGCTAGGGTCAGCAAGAGGAGCAGGACACAGCTCCTCCCTCCACGGGGCTCCCAGTCTCGCAGGGGAGACCCAGGAAAATCCTCAGTCATGACACAGAGTGAGGGGTCCTGGGATGGAGACCTGCCCAGCAAAGGCAGGGGCTTCTCAGATGCTCCCAGCCCTGCTCGGGAGGACAGCCCCACGTGCCAGTGGAAGTGCTCTGGGGCCCAGGGTTCCTGAGCGAAAAGCCAGCCTGCTCTCGGGGCGGAAGAAAGGGCTGAGTTTACAGGAACAGCTCCAGGCTGTGGGCATTTCACATGGGGACCAACGAAAAGCATCAGACTCAGAAACAAGCGTAGGTTTGGAAATGACTTCAGAACCTCTGAGGACGCAGCAGGATCTGAAAACAACCACTTCTCCAAAGGCACACTTCTGGCTGCCCAGGCCCGGGGCGGGGGTAGGAAGGGGTGGGGGTGGAGGAGAGGCAGCCTTTCTTCGCACATAACCGGAGGCAGTGCATTTTTCTCCACAACAAAATGAGCAGTCTTCTCAGCTGCTCTTTGATGAGCACTTTTTCATGGATCCTGCCCCTCTGGCTCCCGTCTCTCAAATATGTTCATGGTCAGGGGGCGTGTTCTGGCAAGAATATCTATTATGTATGACAGTTCAGACATACATGGGGGAAAAAAAACAAACCCACTCTGCTGTACACACTCCGAGTCAAGTGCTGATCCACCCCAATCTCTCCAAGGTCAAGGCCAGCGTGGTCCCGCCAGGTGCCGAGTGAGGGGTGGGGCTCTCAGCTTCCAGGCAGTTGGGAGCTGGAAAGGGTCCTGAGTCTACCCACGGGGGAAGCGGGGCCCTGGGAGCTGATCTGCTCCCAGCCTGGGACCCAGGCCTCCTGAACGAAGCCAGTCCAGGGATCCTTCCTCAGTAACGTCTGAAAAAGGACCAGCCAGCCTCCCAGTTGCTTCTCCTCACGAGACAACTTCGGCATAACAAGTAAAAATGCGCAGGGGGCCAGAATAAAAGATAGCCCTCTCCAGTGCTGGTGACACCCATCCCCTCTCTGCTTGTGGATTACTCACAGCCACAGATGGTCTAGCCCCCACCGGAGGCTCCGAGGGCCTTGGAAATTCTGGGACTAAACCTGAAGTCATGCTGGTTTAGTCAAGGCCCGAGTTTCAGTGGCTCAGAGCCTGAGATCCAATCCATTTCACTTCCAGTCAGATGTACGGGTCCCCCACATACAAGGCACTGCATCAGGTCCTGAGTGTCACACGTGGAGTTGACGGCAGCGGTAACACAGCAATAGCTGGGGCCAGTTCTCGCACAGTGGGTGCCCAGGACCAGCCGGGCGCTTTACAGGCCTATCTCATCTCATCCTCACAGTGAACCTCCATGTAGGAACACTGAGGCTGAGGAGTAAGTGACAGACTCTGGATTTGCACTCAGTGCACTTGGCATGCCAACCACGCGGTCTCCTAACTTAGTAGGCGGAGAAGTGAATAAGTACCCTAAAGACGGCCGGAATGAAGCAGAATGCAAGTTCAGAGGAAGGAGGCCCATGTACTCTTTTGTCCCTGCAGGAATTTTCTATTCCTTCCAGGTCAGGGCTCCTGTATAACAAGCCAGCGCCTACTACGTGCAGGGCTCTGGGCTCTGTGCTCTGCTATGCGCACACCACCTGTCCTCACCCTCGGCTTCCGACTCAGATGGCACATCTTAGCGCGGGCCTCCTCTTCCTCTTTTTTAAGCCAAAGCCTAGCAAATATGCTGTTTATTAGATGTGTTCACAACTTTGATCACCAGGGAAGCAGGTCACCACAAGAGCAGAAGAGAAGACTTTCAGGCCGGTACTGCTTGTAAAAGTGAGTCACACCCTTCTGGAAAAGTCCAAGAGCAGGATGGCTCACCCACAGCAGCAGCACATCAAAGCCCTCCTGGCAGTGCCGGCACCTGGGCTAAAAACACCCTGAGTGGTGACATCCCAGGCACAGTCTCCTGAGGAGAGAGGCCACAGTTACACCGGCTCTCTCAACTTGGGAGGGGATTATGGATGGAACCGAGACACTATTTTTAAACAACCCAAAAAACAACTGGTTGCAAAAGAATATATATTTCAATGACGGCCGGAGTTGCCAACGGCTGGCTAGAAAGCATTGATGGGGATTTTCTGAAGTCAAAACAGCCTCCCAGTTCTCACGGAATTTATACCTTTATAATCTGTGATTAGTAACAAAATGGCCTCACAACACGTGTTTTTAAAAGACAGTTCTTCGGTAGCGGCCATCCCCTCTCCTGGATCTTGGACTCAGCCAAATAACATTCCTCTTTAACTCTCTCCAAATTCTGTCTTGTTCAGAACTCTCCAAAAACCCACCCCACCTCGGGAGTGCCTTTAGGAAAAATCCAGTTGCTTCATTCTAGAATCCTCAGAACAGGAAACAGTGTGCATTTTCCCTTGTTCCCTCTCACCAGTGGTATCCTTTAAGTCTCCTAGAACTCAAGTTCTTTTTAAAAGACCAAATCTTCCCACCAGAGGTGGCCTCCTGCCATTTGTCTGAAGGCTCCCATCTCAGACGCTAGGAGGAAGAACGAGCACAGGCCACAGAGGCGCGAAGGAAGAAGGCAGAGAGAGACCTGTCCTCTCAGAGTCAGCTGCTTGAAATCAGAACCTACTTTCCCACTGAAACAATGTTAAAAACCGAGTTCAGGTCCTAGGCCGCCCACACAATGGAGCACAAGTTGGCTGAGCTCCTTCCACCAGCCAGACGCTGGGCATCTTGCATCAGAGAGGGTCCGTGGTTGACGAGGAAAGTAGACCCTGCCCTCAAGTGGCTTATAAGCTAACAAGGAAGTAAAGCCGTATACCCAGGGCTCCAACACACAGCAGGTGGAGTCAAATGCTGAAGAAACAAAGGGTTTATAGTCGGCCCTTCACATCCACGGATACGGAAGGCCGACTAAGGGACTGGAGCATCTGAGGATTTTGGTATCTGCGGCGGGTAGACACCGAGGGATGACTGTACTTCCTGAGAAATCCAGGAAAAGTTCATGAAGGAAGCCTTAGAGCCGAGCAGACAGTGTGGATCTGGCCGAGAAAAATGCGAAGGGACAGGTGTGAGGCGGGGGAGGGAAGAGGTGGCAGAGAGGGCAGTGGCTACACGGGTGGGCAGATGTGTGGTCTATTCCTCCTGCTAACATTTACTGCAAGTCACAACCTGTTAGCAGGTCCCCAAATCAATAGAATAGAAAATATCAGAATAGAAAATATCAGAGGGCACTGCAGGTCATAAGGTAAATATTGTTTCATGAAACTATTTCATTTACAACCAACTTGAAACGCTGAAGATTCTCCTCCCTGGGGAGTGTGGGGAGGAGAAAGCCCCTCACTGGGACAATGGGGAGCTCCTATAGGTCAGGGGTCCTGTAGGGGCAACCAAGACCTCAAATCTAGTCTTTACCCAAAGTCACCGGACACTGATTGAGCTTCCTGCCTGGGTCTGGAACTGAAGATCACGCACAGGTGCAGCGCCAACGGGTGGGCCATTTCCAAGGCAAAGGCTATCAGTAGCTTTCAAATCTTTTTTGACCACAAACCACAGTAAGAAATGTATTTGATACTGCGATCGAGTATACAAAGTATATCAAAAATCTAAAAGATTTGCATTCTATTTCACTTTTTAATCTACTGCATTGATTTCATGACCAAATAGTGTCTTAATCCTTCCCCCAACTGAGAGTGAAGAGAAGGGGCAGGGGCCACACGGTGGACGGCAGCATTAACGTGGCCTGGAGCTGGTCAGAATGCCCATTCTTCAACCCGACCCAGATCTAATGAATCAGGGTCTCTGGGGAAGGGACCCAGAAACCTGGGCTTGAATAGTCCTCCAGGTTACTCTGCGGCACACTCAAGTTTGAGAAGCACTGTTTTAGAAGACAAAGATCTGGGGGAAGTGGTAAAACTGTTAAGAAATTCCATATCTTGGGCCGAAGAGGGGGAGGGGCCGACTGCAAGCCCAGCAGAGCCACGTGCACACCCAAAGTGACAGGCAGGTGGGTCCTGTGCCTTTGACAGCCGGGGAAGTTCTCACCTCAGATCAGAACGTTCCTCAGGATAAGCACCTCCCGGCTGAGAGACAGATTTGCAAACGCTGTAGCTAGAACAGGCCTGTATTAGCACAGCCATGGGGTTTGGGGGGGAGTGGGTGACCAGCAGGCCCAGCCCCAAATTTCAACTAACCAGCCACCCCAAGCAAGGAAATTTGGCTGAACAGGTCTCTTCTAGTAAAGGCTCAGAGCACGAGTACACCAATAAATACTTCCTGAAGACCCACTGTGTGCAGAGTGCTGTGACGACATATATCCCCCAGAACCAGTGGACCAAAGTGATCAATCGTTGCTCCTCCTTCTGCCTAACGCCACACTTGTTGACATCTGGCTGTGATATTTGTTTAGCATCTACTTGGTGCTGGAAAAATAGGTGGTTTTTGCCCTCGAGCAACTGCTCTAAGGCAGTGATTCTCAAGGGCGTGGGGAGGGGGGTCAACGACAGGGTGTCTGTCTGAAAAAGCTACCCGAGGCCACTAGACACAACATATTTGCAACCAGAAGAAAGCAAACCTGTACAAAATACACAGAAGCTAAAAGGGGAGGGGCTGAGGTGTTAGGGCATCCAAAATTAGGGCTGAATGAAAAGTCACCAAGCTGCATGGCCTGGGGGCCCGGCCCAACCCTGTTCA
Organism: Ceratotherium simum simum; assembly: GCF_057802395.1. NCBI lineage: Eukaryota > Metazoa > Chordata > Mammalia > Perissodactyla > Rhinocerotidae > Ceratotherium > Ceratotherium simum. Next base: position 5,653,803 of record NC_141928.1, on the reverse strand, counting down.
GGAGCAGGCCCTGAGGCTGCAGGTCCTGCTGACCCCAACCCAAGAATTAACTGTTTCCTCAGTGGAAAACAAAGTGTCTTTCAAGTCCTTGGAGCATATTCTAAGACAACTATATTTTACATTTAAGATGGAAAACCTTGAATTTTCTAGACAGGAAAACAAATTAACTGGGAAGGAAAGCAATTTGCTGAGGACCCAGCATCCCCAAGCGCAGGTCGCCCAGATCTGACAGCAAGCAGGATGTTCCTATCACCCAGTCTGTGTAGGAGCTACAAAAACTCTGTCCTTAGGAGGAAAGCAGGTGGCAGGGGAAAGGCCAATGGCGTTCAACCAAAAATTTCCAAGGGCCACCAAATGACAATGGAGAAAAACACGTCACTTCATTTTCTTTCAGGAAGTCTTGGGCTTGTACTCACCATGACTTAAATCTCCTAAAAGATAGTTTTTGTTTTGCAACTGGTGTCTGCCAGCCACAGTGACCTCAGAACTAAGGGCACCTTAATAACAACAATACACAGCTTCCAAAAAGCTAGTGGATATGTTTGAAAAATGCATGAAAATCAGTGGATTGGAGCTGTAAATGGGTCTACGCTCTGCAGAAAGTTTGACACATTTTTTAAGGTCACATTTTAAAAGCGTTTTTGGTTCCAACTCTCTTTACAAATTGAAGCATCACCACAGAGCAGGGATCGAAATATATTTAGTTTCTTCATAATAATATTTTTGTATTCTTTGTGGTGGAGGTTGAGAGTAGTGTTTTCAAGTTTTCATCAAAACAAAAATATTAGCATAGAACTATGTGTCCTGAAGCTCGGTTAAAGTCCAGCTGCTTCAAACAGAGCTTGTCACTTTATCTTCAACATTCATTTCCAAGGACGATGAAACAAAACCAACCACGGAAAGGCCAGTTCTGAAACGCTGAAATAGGCAGCCTCTTCTATCCAATCTAGTGGAGCACTGTTGGGCCTTAAAATTCTGATCGCTTACCCAAAGAAGTCAGCCTCCTAAAATTGAGCTCACACCTCTACGCTATACAACTGGCCCTGGGCCAACTCCCCGGAGCGTGAGAGGTCCCCTCTGGAGCTCCAGACTTGGTTTAGGGAAAAATTCTTCTGCACGATTGTCCCCTTCTAGGGCTGTAGCCACACGTGGCACGGCTCTCTGCCTGCCTGGCGTGGCATGAGCTAGGGGAGGTGTGAACCGGTTGATGGCGTCCAGTCTGGTGAATGCAAACGTCCCTTGACACTACTCCAACCTGCTCAGGTTAGGATGGCCTCCACAGGGCCCCAATCTGAAGAGGGCTCCCCATAAGCAAGGTCCCACCCGAGCTGGCTGCCTGCCAGGGAAGAGCCTCTGTCACTTTCCCTCACTCCTCCTCAGAGAAACAGGAACTTGTGGAGGACTGGATGAGGACATACGGCACACAGCCCTAAACACTCAGAGCTGGGATGCAGCAGTGGGTCACCAGACATGACGCCAATGCTTACAAGGAGCAGGGGAGAAAGGCTGACACACACCATTACACAGGTGACGACTGCACAGAAGTGGGGCCAAAGTCCCCTGACCAAATCTTGGGAAGGTGTGCATGCTCAAGCCTTCACCTGGACCTCCCCAGAGGAGACTGAGACAAGGGTTCAAGGGCAAGTGGTTCAAGTGGGAGGTGCAGGGAACGGGTAGGGGAGGCAGTAGTGAGACCCGGAAGGGAAGGGAGCCGAGAAAAGGTGTGCTTCCACGCCATCTTCCCCGGTGGACAACCACACGTAACCCTGCAAGGAGACTGGTTTAAACTGAAGCCTGAGGGAGTCACTGCAGGTGGCCAGATTTTCGTTTTCTCTCTGGTGGGGGTGGGTGTGGATTGTGGAAAAGTGTTCCTGGCAGAAGAAGGAGCGCTTCTAGAAGGCCCTGGGCCAGCAGGGTCAAGGTGAATTGGGAGCCCTGACAGAGGCTGGCATGAGGCTGGCATGGCGACCGAGGGAGTGGCAGGAGAAGAAGCAGGGCCAGTGAGGCTGACGAGGTGGCCTGCTGACGAGGTGGGCCTGCTGATCGAGAGCCTGACAGCCTCCTGAGGGAGCTGGGATGCACATTTCACAGTGGGCGGTGCAGCATGGGGCTCACACGTGCCATCTTCACCTGCTGGGAAAAGGGATCAATTCGGAAATCGAAACATGGCACCCAACACGGTGAGAAGCCAACCACCCTGAAGCCATCTTCCTCTCAGCAAACAGATTCGTTACCAATGTACTGGTGGTCTTGATATTTAGACAGAATGAATTCTCCCAACCTCGTCTTAAAGCAAGTTGCCACAAGGCAAAATCCAAGTGTGTAGGCACGGCCGTCCTATCCTTACGCTGGCAGAGACCCCAGGAAGTGAGGGTAAAGGGGAATTTAAGGCAAGTGGTACTCAGGTATTCCTATAACCCAATCTAGTCCACATCACAGTCTCCTTAAAATAGCTGATAATTTATTGAACACTTACTATGCCAGCCTTGACATAAAAAAGGTAGACTTTATTTTAATGGCCATTTTACACATGAAGAAATTCAAGCTCAGAGAAAATAACTAGGCCCAAAGTCACACAGCAACTGAGAAAGAGCCTAAACTCAGACTCTGCTCATTTTGACTACAAGATCACTCTCAATGACATTAAAGTGTTTTCCCTACGTGTCACCAGTGACCATGTCTTTTAGAGTAGAATGGTGCTGCTAGGTGATGGGTGCCAACAGTACAACGGATGGGAAATGAAAGAGAACTGTGTGAGCAGGACATGCCTACAACCACCTCCTTCTGCCCAAACCGACAGCTTCTGCAGCCAGCCTGGATGCCCACCAGAGATCCCGACCACCTCACGCAGAGGAAAGACAGAGGGCTGTGAGAGGGGCCGCGGAACTCCAGGCACCCAGCAGGAGTGCTCCCCCATCTTAGTACCGACCACAGAGCGTGGAAATCACCTGTGTAGGTGCTGACCGCTCCTTGAGGCAGCATCCTGTTCACAGCTGACCAAGCACGAGGGCTGTGCCAACATCTCTGAGATGGTGAAGAGCCTTCAGGGACGCACCTGCCAACAATGAGAGGCCTTGACTCAGCTCCCAAACAAGCCACTTCTTTTCCTGGGTGGTGGATGTCGTACAGTTCCAAATGGGCAGCTGGTACAGGGCACGTTTGTAGGAGTAACTAACAAATATCTGGAACACCTCTTGTCCTCCTGTTCTATCCCAAAGTTGTCAGTTTCCTGGGACTAAATCCCAAGAAAGAAACTGGGGCATGTGGTCACCAGAGCAGTTTGCCAATTTGGGGACACTGGAATATATTTCTCTCTCCTGGAAGTCAGGAAGTAGGAGGAAAGGTCTGGCTTTTGTGGTTTTGGTGTTGGTTCTGCCACTAACTACTTTTGTCAATTGGGCAAAGCACAGTTTCTCCAAACCTCTTTTCTCATCTGGAAAACAAGGGCAATAAGCCTAGATCAGTGGTTCTCAAAGTGTGGTCCTAAGCACGCAGCAGCCTCACTTAGGGACTGGTTAGAAATGCAACCTCTTGGGCCCCTGCCACACTTACTGGATCAGAATCTCTGCGTGTGGGGCCCAGCGATCTGCTGTAGCCGGCCCTCCAGGGGATTCGGATACACACTGCGTTGGAGAACCACTGGCCTAGTGATTTCCCTTCTCACTTTATTGTTTTATGAACCCATCCTTCTTTCCTCTTTCCCTACCTGTCATGCTACTAACTTCATTTATACAAGAAATACGTAAGAAGTGTCTACTGTGTGCTAGACACTGGGGACCCCTAGGGAACGAGCCCACGTCCACTTTGCGACAAGTTCGTGTGTAAGCTCTAATGACAGTGGATGTGCACACAGCTTGTTCGCTGGTTCTTTGCTGGATAAGCAGCACAAGTGTATTTTCCAGCAACTTTCCTCTTTCACCATGACCTTCCTCCAAAATTTACTGCACTTTTAAAAATAAGGTGGTCTGCATTCAAGCAGAGATGCGAGGTGCCAGAAAAGAAAACGTTACTGCACTGCTACCGAGGAAAGAAGCAGACTATGTGTTCAAGTAAAACAAGCACAGAACATCAACTGGAAAACTTCTAGAAGGAAACACAGGAAAGAGGAACACAGATAACATTTCTTTCCTCCTAAAACTATTTTAGTGACCCAGAGTGCTCACAGGTCTTGACTGTTATTCTAGGCACAAAATAAACACCAAGTGACATTTTTAGCAGTCCATTTTGCTTCAGGAGATACACACAGGAAATGCAAAAGCTACAACGCTCTGCTCTAAGAGGAAAGACGCAACTAAACTACCATCACATTAAAAACAGAACTAAAATTAGCTTCCTCCCTCACGCCTAAGGGTCCTGCTAAAAGCATCTGCCGAGAGTTCTTCCTCCTCTCCCCTCTAAGTGACCGGGGAGGGCAAACGAGACTTGGCCTGAAGGCAACACACTTGCTGCAGAGGAGCCTGGCCTGCGCCAGTCTGACAGACTCGCTCCAGGTCAGAACGAATTCTCTTCAAACAAAATTACTTCAGGGGATTCGACCCTTGGAGTAGAAGCAGAAACCAGAGTTCTCACCCAGAGCACAAGTCAATAAACTCTTGTCTACATCAGTTAAAAGACGCACCTAATAATTAACATAACACACTCACACTACTCAGCAGCTGGGTCAAAGCAAACCACAGAACTAATATGCAAAATTACAAAACGATTCTTCCCCTAATGGTGGGTATTTTTCTTTTTTTTTTTTTTTTGTGAGGAAGATCAGCCCTGAGCTAATATCCATGCTAATCCTCCTCTTTTTGCTGAGGAAAACCGGCTCTGAGCTAACATCCATCCATTGCCAATCCTCCTCCCCTTTCCTCCCCAAAGCCCCAGCAGACAGCCCCATGTCACAGTTGCACATCCTTCCAGCTGCTGCATGCGAGATGCAGCCTCAGCATGGCCGGAGAAGCGGTGCGTCAGTGTGCGGCCGGGATCTGAACCTGGGCCGCCAGCAGCGGAGCGCGAGCACCCAACTGCTAAGCCACGGGGCCAGCCCAATGGTGGGTATTTATTTAGGCAACACTAAACACATAACGAATAAGACAAGTTAAAAGAGAACAGAATCAGAAGCTTGGAACACCAAGATTTACTGCGACTGAGCCATGGCCATTTGGTTCTAAGTTTCCTAGCAGCAAAGGTAAAGAGGTAAACGAGATGGGTTAGTTTTGACCATCCAAAGAAAATCTATAAACTCAATAGAAGAGGGAAACTTTTCCTGGGATAACATTCTAGAAGGAATTTCAAGGAGGATGTAAAGTAACACTGTGAATTGGGTCTTCAATCTTGGTTTTACAAGATCTATAATGTTCTGCAAATAACCACTTAATATCTGCTCTAACTTTATATCAATGAAGACATTTCTTAGGGAATCTCAACTATTAACGTAGCTGGGTGTGTTGTTTCCAGGGGCTCTGACTTAATATAGCAATAACCCTTAAAAAGCGTAATGAAAATAGGGTTTTCTGCCACCTATTTTGGGCAGGAGTGAGATGTCAGTCACATCAACACTGAGTTCTGAGGCCTAAACTCAGTGCAGTTCAAGTCCTGATGACTAAGGCCGTGCCACGGAGGCTGTCAGCACGCCTGGTACCAGCAGAACCTTAGAGTGCAAAGGAACACCCCATCAGAGGACGGACCCGGAGGCCGGCCCCCATGATCGGCAGGGTGGAGAGAGTCAGGGGCCAGGGGAGGAGGACCAAGCAGCCCACTTCCTCCTCAGAGAATCTTTCTTCAGAGAGCCCCACATTCAAACAGGCAGCCAAGATCACACAGGGAGGCTGGAGGCTTGGTTTTAGGATTTTCCTCAGCTTTTTATGAGTAAAACTGGACAACGTCTAGAAGGGCAGTGGCAAGACAAAACAGGCCAGCAGGCGCAAGCCAGATGAAAAGTCAGAACCTTCAGCCTGGAGAAGCAGCACCAACAGCTCAGGGTAAATAGGAATGCCATCACCCCTGTGGCCCCCGGTGCCGGAAGAAGGGGCCCCCTGTGAAGCTCCAGTGAAGAAGTCAGGCCAGGGCCGGCTCCGTGGCTTGGCGGTTAAGCGCGCGCGCTCTGATGCTGGCGGCCCGGGTTCGGATCCCGGGCACGCCCCAAGGCACCACTTCTCCGTCGAACCCGAGGCCGAGTCCCACGTACAGCAACTAGAAGGATGTGAACCTATGACATACAACTATCTACTGGGGCTTTGGGGGGAAAAAAATGAATAAATAAAAATCTAAAAAAAAAAAAAAAAAAAAAAAAAAAGTCAGGCCACAAAGGGGGCCTCGTTACTGACAAGAAGGGGCATGTGGGCCATGGTACGGAGGAGGGAGGGTAAGCGTCTCGAGACGCCAACCTCCCTGGGAGCTGAGGCTGACTTCAGGGAGGATGAGCACAAGGACAGGCCCCATCCTCCACGTGTCCCTCGGTACAAGAACCCTGGACTAGCGTCTACCTCTTCCACTGTGACCACGGAAACATCATTAGCAGGGCATCTCTTACTAGCTACCTGGTCAGTGCCACAGAAATGACCGAGAGCCACTTGGATTTGCCTGGTGAGATGAGAAAGGGACCAAAGACGAAGGCTCACCAGGGCTGGGATCAGATGTTCCCATTGGAAGGTGAAGGGACGCGGACTCGGCGTTAGGTTAGTGGCTCAACATCTCCCTGGAGGCCAGTTTAGAAGGGAAACAGGCAGGAACAGCACTCTTGGGCTGAAGTTCCGCAGTAACCAGGCAAGGGCAGGGCTCTCGGTTGACTGCTTGCAGTCAAGCCTGGCTCCATCACTAACTAGCTCTGAAAACTTGAACAATTAATTTAACATCGTCATTAGCAAAATGGAGACAAATAATAGCACCCACAACAAAGGGCTGCTGTGAGCAGTAAATGAGAAAACATGTATTTATCTGAAAATTAAACATTTTTACATAAGGCACCACATCAGATAGGGGTCCTACATCTGCTAGCCTCTTTCGCCTAGGCACAAAATAAACACCAAGTGACTAATTTAGCAGTCCATTTTGCTCCAGGAGATACACACAGGAAATGCAAAAGCAAAAACAAAAGATAAAATGCTCTACCCCATGAGGAAAGGCCTTCTAAGACCTTCTCTGATTTAACTTTTAAAAAGCAGGAGAAAATACTATACACACACACACAATTTATTTATGTTATACATATACACATTTTTTCTGAACCATTTGAGAGTAACTTTCATACATCATGGCACATTCCCTTAAATACTTCAGCGAGCAGTTCCTAAGAATAGGGGTCTTCTTTTTCATCACCTCATTGCAGTTATCCACTTCATTAAACTTAACATTGATACAATACTTTTATCTAAGCTACCATTCATATTCCAATTTTGTCAAGTGACCCAATAAGCTAAGGACAACTTTCGAGGGGGAAAAAACATACTGTAGATTCCAAGGGTTGGCTTGGATTTTTATAATGTTAAATATGAACTAATAAAAACTGTTGTAAACTCCTTATGCTTTGTATTAGTATTCTATTGCTGTGTAACAAAAAACATGCACATTTATTATTTCACAGTTTCTGTGGGTCAGGGTCCAGGCACAGCTTAGATGGGTTCTCTGCAAGGCTGCAAGGTGTTGGCAGGGCTGAGGTCTCATCCGGAGGCTCGACCAGGGAAGGGTCTGTGTCCAAGCTCCCTCAGGTGGTTGGCAGAATTAATTTCCTTACAGCTATGAGATTAAAGGCCCTGGCTTTTTGTTGGTTGTAGGCTGGAGGCCACCCTCAGCTCCTTGCCACATGGTGCCTCTTACTTCTCCAAAGCTAGCAAGGGAGAATGTCTTGAGAGTGTGTCTGCTAGCAAGAGAGTCTCATATAACAAAACGCAATCAGGGGAGGGACCTCCCATCACCTTTGTCATCTTCTATTGGTTGGAAGCGAGTCACAAGTCCCTCCACATTCAAGGATTAGACAAAGGTGTGAACACCAGGAGACAGCAATCACGAGGGCCACCTGCAAGTCTGCCTGCCACACGTGTACAGCTCCTATACAACTATGAAATCAAACCAAATTTATAATTCAATGCAAATAAAACAAAAACCTGCCAAACATTTAGATTAACAGTATTGGCTGAATACACAGACAATGATTTCTTAAGACTGCATCACCAGTTATGACATACACACGGTGTGGAGAGCTGTAGGATAGTGTTTTGGGTTCAGGATGATTAACTGTGTGTCAAAATGGTGACTTGTTCTTACCAGTTTTCTCCTCTGAAATCACAATGACATCATTTTAGCTTTCAGGTAATGAAAACGCACCATCTGCATATTAAGTCTACCTGTTCTTTTCTCAACAGTCCATCACAACTGAAGTAGAGAATCTATGACGGACTCCACTAACCTCAGATGAATTCAATTACGTGCACTTGAAAAAACAGAGAGACAGACAGAAGAGGGGAGGAAGGAAGGGAAAGGGAAAAGGACAAGTATTTTAGACAAATCCCTCTCCATTTCCGTTAAGGAGCAGATGACCCCAGGTGCAAGTAAGGCAGGAGAGGTGAAATGACTGTTTCCTCAGTGCTTTCATGCCTTCTGTGGGCGAACATCTCACCTCACTAATAGGATTCCGGTGTTTAAAGATAATTTTCTTTTTACAACATGGTGCCTAAATATAAAACTAATTCCTACATTTGCTCTAAGGCAAGGGTTGGCAAACTTTTTCTTTAAAGGGCAAGAGAGTATTTTCAGCTTTGTGGGGCGTACAGTCTCTGTGCAACTACTCAACTCTGCCATGTTAGTGGGAAAGTAGCATAGACAATATGTAGATGAATGGGTATGGCTGTGTTCCAATAAAACTTTATTTACAAAAACAGGGAGCGAGTGGTTTTGGCCCACGGGCAGTGCCTGCTGACCCCTGCTCTAAAGAAACAGCATTCCGTTTCAGTGCTGCAAGGATAACCGAATTGTTGGTCTCCAACGGGATTTTCAAGGGTAATTTTGACTGCATAACTGTTGCCTTGTGTACTTTTAGTGAAACTCGAGCCCTGTCTGTATAAAATGCATCTCCACTATACAACTGGGCATCGACACAAAGAGCTGTCAAATCTGCCCTGAAATCAACGTCAAGCCGCCCTCCAGACCATCTAGAATATGCTCGGCTCCTTCTGCGTACATAATTTTCTCTCCTCGACCTTCCCTGACCTCCTAAACCAGGTAACTGTGTCAGAGGCCCTGCGGCGCCCTCACCCCACTGTCCTGTGGGTTAAGCACACTGCCCCTCTTTTCCACCAGGCAGTGAGAGGCACGGCTGCGTCTGTTCTGCTCATTGCTGTAGCCCCGGTGCCCAGCACAGTGCTAGACACATGGAAAGTCCTCGTTAATTTTTGCTGAATGAAGTAAAGGTTAGGTCCCATTACAAGCTTTCTCAGCCCAGGCACTTTTCATCCATAGCACTTGAATGTAATTACACAGTCATACTATAAGTATTCAGTTAAACTATGAAGGGAGTTCTGGCGAAAAGAAAGATATAAGCTGAACATTTTAACTGCTGAGGTTCAAAACCATACAAAGATAGTAAAATTACCAATAGTATCAGTTATGTTAAATCAAACTGCTAACCGCTGGCTTCTCAAAAACAGTGGAAAATTTGAGAAGGCAAGCCCAGATGATGGATTCAATTAATAATCAATAATTTTGAGTGGCAAATCAAGTCTCTTGCACAGGGAATTCTATTCACCCCTCTCCACAAGCCTGTTCTCAACTGAGTATGTTTCCTTTGGATTTCATTTTCAAAAATGGCTCAAGAGTAAGGTGGTCCTTGGCTTTTTCTTAATTGGAAGAAGCAAAGGAGATACATGGAAGGATTTCAGCTCATTTGTACAACCAGCTTCCTGTGATCCTTTTGAGAACTCAGAGCTTGCCCAGCCCCTGGGTTGGTGCCAAGGATAAGTTTAAATGTAGCTAGCACATACTTAATGCCAAGTAGGAGATCCTGTCCTCCCTCCCTCCATGCCATCCATCCCAGGGTTCTCCACATCCACGCCTTAAAAGAAATTAGCTTTCATTTAAATAGAAAATTAACTTGTCCATTTTGATACTCCATCATCATGAGTCCCAACTGCTGGGACAATACTCCGCCGGCTGCTCGTAGAAAGTGTTAGCTGCCCACATGAGCACCCTTAACACACTAGTTCTTCCGATAAATCACGTGAGTCACTCACGGATGGAGGCTTCCTGGGACCTCCTAATGGAAAACATTCTCATTAGGAGCCCAATTGCCCATGAAAAGGAATAAAAATGAGCCACAGCCGGGTCTCTGCCCCTTCTGAAGGTCAAGACATGTGCAGTTACCTCCCTGGACAGAGCTACCTGGAGCAGACGTGCTGGAGATGTCACGCCAGGCAAAAGGAGGACTTCTCAAGAGGGTCCTAGAGCACGAGAGTCACTCCCCTTTAAAAGCTCCTAAATCCCACAAGTTAAGAACTTCAGGGAGAACTTAGTCAATTATTCTGAGTCCGCAAACACCTGCCACTAACGGTTTTGACTCCAGTGGTTAATAAAAATAGAAAAAGCCTTAAAAGAACCACAATTCACTGTTTATCTGTAAACCAAATAACAATGGGTTTCCTCCTGTCCTTCTTATCTCAGTGGATGGTGACCACCTGCTAATACGCACCAGAAACCTGGCTGTCATCCTTGACCTGCTCATACCGTTATCCCCAGATCCCACCCGTCACCAAGCCCTGTCCATTTTACCTTCCAAATATCCAATGACTCTGTCCCACTGCCACCACCCCCATCCAGGCTGCCATCATCAGCTGAGATGACTAACTCAGCCTCTGAGTCCATTCTTGCTTCTCCAGTGCATTCTCTCACTGAAGTCAGGGGAATCTTTTCAAAGCACAAATCTGATCTCCTCTCTTAATCAGTCTCTTTCACAAATACACACACACACCACTTAAAACACTTAGTGGCTTTTCAGCTTGTTAATGTTCTTAAACTCAAGCCTCTGACCCGACAGGTACACGTCATCTCATCTCTCACCCCCCACACCTTGGCCTAAGGGCCTGTAACGCTGTTTCCTCAGCTGGGCTGTGCCCCCCATCCCAGGGCCTGCACTTCACCTGGCTAACTCTGACTTAACCCTGCAGATCAGATCGTACCTCTGATCTCTCACAGTGTTTATCAGTCTGAAATTACGGATCTACCTGGGGCTAATCTGGCTTCCGCCTTCCTCAACTAAGGAGGGGTAGAGAGAGAATGAAGCCTAAGACCCTAAGGCAACTATTACATGAAATGAATTAACTTCTCTCCTATGCGTCCAGAACGACATTAGTTATGTTCCATCCCTGGAAGATCTGAGAAAACAGTCACTCAGCTAATTCTGTGTTCTGAGGTTCAGATGAGGAACTCAGGTTTGGAAAGATTTGTGCCTAACAGTATCTGACACATAGCAGGTGCTCAAATATTTGTGGATAGAAAATGAAAAAAGAAATCAATGAACTACCCACCCAATGCTTCCATGTCTTTCACTACATTGGGACCTCTGAGATTTAAAACCCAAGCCAATGACAGTCTCAGTCTGGGCGCCTCACCCCACCTCCTCATTTGCATGAGACACTTTAAACCATTCAAATTACACTAAACTCCACACGTAGCACCACAGCCACTCACAGCTCAGGAACAACAATGGGACCCCACACACTATGGAGGCAGAAGGAGGTGGACGCCAGTTCCTCAGAACACAGGCCGCTGGGTATAGCCTGGAGCAAGTGCAACCCCTGAATCTGTTTCTTACCTGTGAAGGTGGGTGATACCACCATTTTAGCCACAGCTCCTTTGCTGACAAGGAATAGAAACGCAACAAAAGATGTTCACGTAAAAAGGAAGGTTGAAAGTAAGTAAGAATGCAAGGAGACTCCTGGGAATCCCAGGAAAGCCAGACACCCAGCTGTCGGGAAGGGGAGGAACGAAGAAGGCGGCCCCGAGGACCAGCATTCTCATCTTTCCCTGCTTTGCTGCCTCTCTGCACCTGGCTCCATTCTCCATCGAGGCCCACTCCCTCGAGGAGCTCATCCACTCTTAGGGCTTTAAATACAATCTTTAAGCCAAGACTCCCAAAGCTATACCTCTAGTGCAGAGCTTTCTCCTCTCAAGACTTACATATCTAACTATCCACTCCGTATTTCCACTTGGACATCTAAAAGGCACTTTTTTTTTTTTTAATTAATTAATTAATTTTTTTCCCCAAAGCCCCAGTAAATAGTTGTATGTCATAGCTGCACATCCTTCTAGTTGCTGTATGTGGGACGCGGCCTCAGCATGGCCGGAGAAACAGTGTGTCGGTGCGCACCTAGGACCGAACCCAGACCGCCAGCAGCGGAGCGCGCGCACTTAACCGCTAAGCCACGGGCCAGGCCCATAAAAGGCACTTCTAATTGAACTCCTGATCCTCCCCCACAGCCTTCCCCACCTGAGTGGATGGCAACTCCATCCTTACAGTGAGATGCTCACACCAAAAACCCTGGAGTCACCCTGCACTCATCTTTTTCTCCTACAACCCTCATTCAAGCAGTCAGGAAATCCTGTTGACTCTAATCCTCAAAACACGTTCAGATCCAACCACTTTCCATCACCTCCACTGCACCACCCTGGATTCCTGTACCAGCTTCCCGCAGGGCTTCCTGCCTCTGCCCTGGCTGCTCCCCTCTCCCCTATATACACAACAGAGTGATCCTACTAAAGCTTAAACCAGATTACATCACTGCTTTGCTCAAAACTCTGCAACAACCCCCCATCTCTCTCATGATAAAAGTCAAAGCCCTTACAAGGGTCCTCAAGGCCTGAGAGGATCCTGCTCTCTCTGTTCCAGTCATACCAACCTCCTCACTATTCCTTGAACACATCTACCTGATCTCCCTGCCTGGAATGCTTGTTCCTCAGATATCTGCTTGGCCAACTCCCACACCTCCTCCAAGACTTGACGTAAACCTCACCTTCCCAACAAGGCCACCCCTGGCTGCCCTATTTAACTCGGCAATCTGACCCCGCGTGCTGGGAACTCCTGATGCCCCTTATTCTGCTTCACAGCACTTATCACCTTCTCCCATTCTTCATAATTCACTAATGTACAGTGTCTGTTGTCTATTTTCCCCTACTAGAAATCTAAGTTCCACGAGGCCAGAGAGCTGTAACCCAAGTAACTAAAACAATGCCTGGCACACAGCAGGTTCCCCCATCAATATTCGTTTAATAAGTGCATGAACATGCTTCTTCTGCGTTACTACTCCCTCACAATTTGGGAGCACATCATGGTTGCCATCTCCAATTCTGTATGACTCTTTAGCTCAAACGCCCACGAGTGATTAGACAGTCTCTCTGACTCCTGGTTCAAATTCCTGAGCCAGAACCAATTGGCCCAGCTCATCTTTCCAAGGCAGGCCACACGACACAGGTCAATGGCCAGCTGCCTGTGGATGAGCCATTAAGTACAGAAAGTCCTCTGGGCAAAGCTGAGAAAGAGCAAAGCCATCTGGAGCTGTTCACTGTGGGAGCAACAGCTCTCCACAGCTGCCGAGTGCCCTGCTGTACTACGGCAGAGCCATAACGAGTATCAGCGAGAGCCTAGGAGGGATGGGGGCAAGTAAGATTCAACTGGCTGTTCAGCCCCTAGTCCTGACCTTAGCGAGGGCTGCTGTGGGGATTAAGTGGTGTACTTACTCATAATCACACTGCATCATACTCTCTGAACTTCACCATCCTCCCCATAAACAGATTTGTTGATGTGTATAACTGGTACAGACACTTAATACTAAATAGGAATTGATTAAACTCTGTAGGCAAGCAGGCATTCTTTAGAATTCCTCGTTGTTCCCCTTCCACTGCTGAGGATTTTATAATTACCTAAAGAGAGAATGATTTCAATGAGCCATATGGTTCTGGCTCAGGGTCTCCGATGAAGTTCAGGTCTCGGCCCAGGGTGCATCACCTGAGGCCTGACGGGGGCTGAGGAGCCGTTTCCAAGCTCATCCCTGTGCTGTTAGCAGGAAGCCTCAGCTCCTCACCTCGTGGGCCACCCCTCACGACAGGTAGCTGGTCTCCCCCAAAGTACAGGATCCAAGAGAGGCAGAACCCGCCAGAGTCAGACGTGACACACCATCCACCACAATCCACCCTGATACAATATGGGAGGGGACTACCCCTGGGCTTGTGAACCGCAGGAGGCAGGGACACTGGGGCCACCCTGAGGCTGCCTACCACATGTCGTTAGTGTAGACCAAAGCCTGTCTGAATAGCCCAGAGCTAAGAATGGTTTTACGTTGTAAAGGGTTATAAAAAAGAAAATGAATACGTGACAGAGACCACACGTGGCCTGCAAAGCCACTATTAGTAATGGCTCTCTCTAGAAAAAGTGTGATGACCCCCTGATGTAGACTGTTTATTATAGATGATTTAAGGGGTTTTCAACAGTAATACTGACTATACGCAATGTTCCCCTTATGCCCTGATTTTAGAAACTAACCCCAGGTGAACGACTCTCCTGAAGTGGGTCCTCAGCAAACTGTAGCTCTGAATATTATAATGTCAACCACTAGGAAATGAGCAGCTCATCATAATCTGAGCAGAAAGAAAATAATCAACGGTACCTCACCCATAAGTAGGTGCTTGATAAATACAAACTCAGTGGACGGATGACCAAGTGAGTAAGAAATACTACAAGGACACAGCTTAAAAGTATAGAGTAATCATGAAAATATGAAAACTCTGTAATGAATGATCTACAACACAAACAAGACAAAATGTGAGTTTTATATAATTAGAATCATAGCTGAAATGTATCGAGTGCTGACTCTGTGCCAAATACCCCCTCCTCCCCTCCTCCTCACGCTCCGTGACGTAAGTGTTATTAGTGGTCTTCATTTTACAGACGAGCAAATTGGGGCTGGCAGAAATTAAGCAATTTCCCCAAGGTCACATGATAAATAAGTGGCAAAAGTATGTAAGAATAAAGACCCCCTCTGCACCCTAACTCTCAGGCCTGGGCATCAGCTTGCTGAAAGCACAGTAGACAGACGGAAGCCCTCCTTGCTGGCTCTCCCTCCCTCCTTCCTACTCAGCTTGCCGGAATCCCAACCCAGGGACTTGAAAGAAGGGCAGAACTCCTGGGCTCCCTATAAGCAAGGTTAGAGAGACTTGAAATGCTTGATTTAACCTCATTACTCACTTATCTGCCCCCTCCACCCAAAGAGAGCTGTAAAAAATATGCTCACTGTGGTCTTGGCTTTCCAAACAAATATCACCGTTCCTGAGATTGTGGAATCAGCACCCAGACCGGCCATCTCTCCAGCTGCTTTCCTCATGAGCTAAGGGAGGGCAGCTGCTCTGGCTCTGGAGCCAACAGTTTTGACACTGGAATGATGAGAGGGCAGAGAGAATGCTGGAGCTCTTGCCCCAAACCGAAGGGCTGTCGGAACAGACAGAGGTCAGGACGCGGGACACACAGTAGCCACGCACACAGAACCGAGCTCTGGGCCAGTGGTTTCCTCTGTGGACAGAAGCAGACCTTGCTCTCCCTGAGTGGTCTTTGAGATGGCTCAACTCACTCACTCTTCTCTGATTCACGAACCTGAGTGAAAATGACTTGCCCAAGGCCACACAACCAGTGGCAGAGCCAAGGTTCCCAGATGCTAATGCTAACTTTTCCGCTTTTTGGACTCCGCTCTTGGAAAGCTTAAATGAAGTCCAGCTGGTTGAGGAGACAGCTGTTAATTACAACAGGTTCTGGAAGGAGGAGGACCTGAGCAGAGGAGGCTAACCTTGGACTAGAGGCAGGATGTCCCCATGTCACGGACAGAAAGAGAGGCAGGGATAAAGGCAGACAAAATCAGAAGGCCTGGAGGCAAAGGGTTTAAAGGGGGTCTTGTAGACAGTGGTGACTATCTGGAAAGGCTTCTACGAGACACAGGAGAGTCAGCTGACCAAGGACAAGCAGAAAGACTTTCAAAGGGCACTGAGGGTCCAGCTGAGAGTGGAGACATGAATTTGTGTCAATGAAGCCCCTAATTACATACACCACCATGACCTCAATGGGATTCTAATAAATATCGTTGTCCAATCCCCATACAGTAAACATGCAAACCACAACAAGATAACCACCTCCCTCGGGCCTTTCTAATTATGAGATAATAACCATCTACAAAAATATTATTCCCTTGCCTGACAAGAAAAGAGAGGAGGCGACACTCTAGTCTGCTCTTGTAAACAACACTATCAGGAGGGTAGAACAGAGAAGAAAGAGACTTTGGGATCAAAGAGACCAAGGTTTGGGTCCCAGCTCTGCCACTTACTAGCTGTGTGATCCTGGGCAAGTTCCTGGACCCTCACCGAACCTGTTTCCCCATCTGTGAAATGGAGACAATACTGCCTACCATATGGAACTCTTGTGAGGATCAAATGCAACGTACTCAGCTCACAGACAGCTGTGGCAGACTGCTGGGAAAAATGGCCCAAGTGTCCCCTCCTTGTAGCCACACCTCCTTGCAAGGTGACTTTAGGACCTCCCATCAAGAGGTATGGTCTCTCTCCCTTCTCCTTGAATCTGGGCTGGCTGGGGACTTGCTTTCACCAATGACATGAGGCGGAGGTGACACTGTGCCAGTTCTGGCCCTGGGTCTCAGGCGGCCCTGCATGCCGCACTCTCTAGGAAAGCTGCCAGGTGAGTGACCCCGGGCCAGCCTGCTGGAGGTACAGAGATGAGCCCTCCCTGCAGACACATGAGGAACCCCAGCAGAGACCAGAAGCCCAGCCTAACCCGTCACCTGCAGAAGCAGGAACTAAATAACCAGTTGTTTCAGTCACTGAAGACGGCAGGGACTTGTTAGCACTGACTGACAGCTAGAGCAGCACTCAGCAAAAAGCAGCTGTTACAACTACGACTTCTCCCTTGTCCAGTAGTTCTCCCAGTCACCAAATTCTCCTTCTCTACTGGATCATGCCCATCAGCATTCAGTCAAGCCGTTACGTCTCCCTTAAAGCTTTCCCTTGACCCCACCACCCCGAACAACTACCACCTTGCCTGCAAAACTCCTCAAAGAATGGTCCGTGCTCACTGTGTCTAATTCCTCTCTGTCCATTCTCTTTGAAACTCTCTCACCCCCAGGAATGCACTGAAACTTCTTGTCGAGGTCCTCAGTGACGGCCATGTTACTAAATCCCACGGTCAAGTCTCAGTCCTCATGCGACTTAACTCAAATCAGCATCGTCTGTCACCATTGCTCCCTCCTCCGTGTAACACTTTCTGCACTTGGCTCCTAGGACACCACAGCCTCCTGTGTGTCCTTCTCCCTTCCTGGAGGGTCCTTCTCATCTCCTCGACCTCCTAATGCTGGAGTACCCAGGGCTCAGTCTTTGGCCCCTTCTCTTCTCTAACTCACTTCCTTGGTAATTTCATCCAGTCTCATAACTTTAAACACCCTCTTTATGTCAAAGACTCAAAGCCTAGACTTTTCTGAACGCCAGATTCTTATACTCAACTGCCCAATGGCCATCTCCTTTCCGATCTCTAACAGACATCTCAAACTTAATCCATACCATACATAACTCCTGATCTCCCCCTGCATCTGCTGCACTGGCACTCTTCTGTCTGTTTATAACAGACAGCACGCTCAGGCCAGAACATCGGAGTCATCCTGGACTCCTGTTTCTCTCACACTCCATACTCAACCCCTCAGGAAATGCCCCTGGCTCTCCCTTCAGACTCCTCACAATCACCTAGAAGGCCCTACATGATTTGCTACTCCCCGACCCCATCTCCTGTCACTCCTCCGAGTCTACTGTACTCCAGCCACACTGGCGTCTCAGTCTTCCTCAAACAAGCCGCCGCTCCCATCGCAGGCCCTCTGCACCAGCCATTCCTCCTTTAGAGTGCTGTTGCTCAGACAGCTACAGTGCTCATGCTCCCATTCCTCATTGCGGAGCAGCCCCCTTTCCATCCTCTGTAAAACTAACCACCCCTCCCCGAGCCCTGGACTTCCCATCCCCTTCCCTGCTTCTCTATACGATGCCTGGCATCCAACAGACTATATATTTTACTTGTTTATATACATACCGCAAACTCTGGAGGGCAGTGATGTCTTATTTTTTCATTAGGTATCCCCCTGTGCCTAGGACAGGGCCTGACATAGGACACATTCAATAAATATCTGTTGAAGGAATGAACATCCATCCATCCATCAATGAATGACTATAGAAACTGTGGAATTTTTTTTAGTACAGTGTCCCACTTAATGATGAAGGAAGACTATTTAAGGCCTCTATATTCAGCTGCACCAGCCTCTTCAAACCTTCCATCTTCTATATCTCATCACTATCATGATGAGAAAGACGATTTTTACAGATAAAGACCTGAACGTGTGTGTGGCAGACTAGAAACCAGGAGGCTCAGCTAAGTCACCCCAATTATAAAAATGAGGCAGCTGGAGGGTGATATTTAAGTCCTCTTTTGGCCTGAAAATTCGAAGATTTTCTGGTAACTGATGAATGACCTGCTTCTGAATTCCAGAGTAATAATGACGGCAGAGAGCACCAAACTAAAAAGACCCCGCAGATCAGGGGCTGGCAAACTGGTGTTCGCAGCCTAAAACCCGCCGGTCTTCTCACTGTTTGTACAGGTTGCTTGTTTATAGCCTGCAAGCAAAAAATGGTTTTCACATTTTTAAATGCTTTCATTTTAGCTGGTTATATAAGTACCTACATAATAGTCTTGATTTTGCCTCTTAGGGCCCTGTGAGGCCTACAATATTCACCTTTAAGAAGCTGACCCACTCCTGACACAGATGGACCCCCTCAGCTGTGGTCCACGAGATCCTGAGAAACAGTCATCTGGGTACTTCGGCATGAAGTGACTTCTGAAATCAAGTGCCCTTTAAACAATTGCCAAAATGTAATTAGATATCAAGTGGCTGCCAGCCATCGCTATTATCTTAGATAATGGTGACACCCTCTATACAACTGGAAAAGAAATAGCCCAACATGGAAATGTATTTTATGCATGTTCCCAGGGTAAGGCATATCCTAAAGCCAATGGCTAGGGACAGATATTGTTCTAAATTTGGAAATATCTGATGACAAAGTTTCCTTCCCTTTTCTCACCCACACCCAAAACAATACCCCACATTTCTCATGAGAAAAATTCCTTCACACTAATGGTTTCCATTTTCTACATCTGATCTTTCACTTAACAAAAAACTGATATGGAAGCCTATAATGTACACAGATCTTTTAGTACCATGCCTGGCATACAGGACGCCATCAGCACTACTGTAACATTATATCCCAACATATTATTGTATTATTATCACATACATTATTGTATCATATTACATACTGTATATATGATAGATACAATATATAATGTATTATGTATATACAATGTACTGAACATATTTTATTCTATAACATGTAAATGCACATCATAAATATAAAATATATAATACATATCATAAATAAAAAATATATATATCCTATACTATAGTATAGTATATATAACTATGTTAGGATAGTTATATTACTATCCTAACACAGGAGACACTAAGCCACCAACTAGAAGCAGGACTTCACACAAGTTACTTCACTTCTCTAACCCTCAAATTCTTCACTGGTTAAAATTAGGGAATCATTCTGGAAGAGTTTTACAGTTCCCTTCTAGCTCAAGACATCTGTGATTCCATAGCATGGTAAATAACATTGGCTTTGAAAACTTTTTCTGCTACCCTGAAGCCTATTGATGGTCACATCCAAACACGGCTTGGAGCCTCACCAATGACCAGCTTAGGTATCATCTTCACCCGTTATATTTACTCTAACACCCTGATGCTCGCACTTGTTGATTCAAACCACCCTCACAGCAAACTGTTTAATAGCAGTGTATCTATTTTAATAACAACTGAGTTGGTGTCCCCTCATGTACAAGCAGTTGGGGAAAATGGTAACAAGTCAGCCCTCAACAGAAGCAGTGAGGAGGAAGAGTTAGGTCATTAGTCACGATGGGTCATTAGTCATGCTGCCTAACAGTAAGCATTACACTAACAATGTTAATAACACTTCTGGGCTCACTGTGTCCCTTTCATGTGAGGAAATTCAAGTATTTAACAATCGTTGCTCCCTGGGAGGCAGAAGACAAAACATTACAATGGTAAATGGGTATCCTTAAATAAAGTCTCATGCCTCTTTTTCATGAAATTCAGCACTGGAATGAGACTGAGCCAAGTCCAAAGCAAAAGACTATAGGAAAATGGAATTTTAAAATAAAAACAGGATTCTTAGCACTGATAATGGTTTTTTAACTTCCCATGCCCTTCTCTGAGCCCCATGCCATTAGGTAACTCATCACTATGGCACTAGTATATATAGTTCAAGTTTTACAGAAGAAACAATTTCAAAATGATAATACTCAATGCTGATGTGCTTGTGGCTAACTGATAAACTGATGCATCACTCATGAAAATGTTAAAAGATACATCCCTTAGAGCCTTAAAGCTATTCCTATGTTCCTGGCTTGGGAACTTGACACTGGGAACTTATCCTAAGGAAATCAGGCAACAGAATCACAAACATACATGAACGAAGCTACTTATTGGTGCCTTACCTATAACAGCAAAAAGGGGAAATAATTTCAATATTCAGCAGCAGGTAAATGATTTAATAAGTTATAGAACATTAATATGATGAAATGTCACAGTCATTACAGTAGCTTGAAGACCACACAGAAGCATGAAATCAAAGAAAAACAAAATGATTTGCCCCTGATTAAAATTATATGAAATATGTGCAGCAGCTCTGGAAAAGAGTAACTGTAACTGCTAATACTTCTGCTCATTCACTATGTTTTAGGCCCTTTAGATTTAGACACTCAACATTTCTTCTTTGCATTCTGTCACTTTTTCCCAATTTTTTATTTAATAATGTAACATCTTTTCAACTAAAATAAAATATAATTTCTCTGTATTTAACCTAAAAATAACAACAGTAATAAACACTTTCTGGACACTTACTGTGTGCCAGGCACTGTTCTAAGTAAGCACTTTACATGCATAAACCCCGTGATCCTCATGCCACCCCATGAAACAGGTACTACATACAGAAGAAGAAACTGAGGCCCAGAAGTTAAGTAACTCAATCAAGATCAGCCAAATATAAAGTGGGGGAGCAGGATTCAATTTTGGCATCCGAGCTCCAGAGTCCATGCTCTCATTCACAATGAAAAAAAAATTTCAACACTACAGTACTCAGAAGGGGAAAAATGGATTGTCCTGGTTAGTTTAATATTCTAGTTAACTAGGAATAGCTCAATTATGTCTGGTCCTACAATAACCATTTTCAAAGAAACTCAACACCATAAAAATCCCCTGTGACCACTGTGCTCAGCAGGACTGATGCCTTCTCCAGGTACTGAACACCCAGGGACCTTGCAGATATGAAAGGCAGTGGCCAGTGCTGCTGGTCATTGATTCACAGCCCTCAAAGCCACCTCTGAGATCATCTGGCATGTGAGCCCTTCAATTGAGAGAAGGAAATAGGCCGAGTTAGCAAAATGCACACCGCTAGTCGGGACTGGGACAGAGCCAGGGCCACGATCCTGGCAAATCCAGGATTCTTTCTATTATGCAATGTATGATAACAGAATTACTATTATTCATGAAGTGCTTACTGTGTGCTAAGGGTTATAACCCCTTTTCATGAATTATCTCATCCAATTCTCACAACAGTCCTTCCAGGTAGGCGTTATTACTAATGGCGTGTAGAGACCAGGAAATAGGCTTACCAATGTGAAGTATGTGGCTTGCCTCCTCAGCTGGAAGGCACTGAGCGGGGTGGTCGGAGTGAGGGATGCAGCCCTCGCACATTCCGGAGTACTGCCTGAGAGGCTGACACCAGACACCACTGCGGCCCCAAAGCTATGGAATAAAGACCAGAAAATGGCTGGTGGGAGGGGGGGCCGGCTTTAGCTTTGGCCAAAAAAGCCATCAATATTAATTACCTAGCTCACAGGTATCCGGAGGCCCAAATGCTTCTTTGCTACCTAGCTTGTAGAGGCAAGTCTCAACACCAACACCGTGGCAGCCTGGAATCCAAACAACTCTAAATTTGCCCCTACAGCAGAGGAACCAGGGAGCATGTGGAATTCATGCAAATCCTGGACTCCCCACTCCCACCTCAGCCAGCCAATCTCCTTCTCAGCACTGCCAAACCCCCAGGCAGCCGGCCTGGGAAAGACACTTTCTCTAGTCAACTCTTCCACTGAGGCTGCTAATTTCGTGCGCTCACACCCAACTGTGTACAAACATGCAAAATCATTAATGTTTCCATTCACCAGGCTGGTATGGCCCTGAGCTGCTGGGATTTCTGAAGGAGATAATAATTCAATTTGCAACTACTGCTTCAATTTTTAATTCCCAAGGAAACTTCTGCCCCTGTTGTACTCCCAAAAGCCAAAATGACCACTGTAAACAATCCTTCAGATTATTTCTGAAAAAGAACGAACGAACGAACAAAAGAGAGAGTCTTCTGAGACGGCGGGACTATAGGAATATTGCAGAGAAGTTCAATTTAAATTGATGGTTTCCCCACGTGTCCGGGTCAGTGAATCAACAACTAAGTGTTGACTGTGATGTAAGTGACCTTTATGAAGCAATCTTTTGCAATGTGAACAATCGTCAATAAATTTGCTCTTTGTAAATTCGGAATTGCTATGGGATAGAGGAAAGTATACCTATTTTCATCCCCCAACGTCTCTACTTCAGGCAGAGAAAGGCAAAGAATGACCGTTTCCAAGCCTCATATAACCACCCAACACCCACCAGCACTGGTGGCTACCATTTCCTGAGCACCTACTATGCACCAGGAACCAGCCTCTACCTTTCATCCCTCATTTATACCCACAGTGACACTGGGATCCAGGGAGCACTCAGCTTTGTCACCGAGTGCACTCATGGAGGACACCAAGTGCCACACACTGGGCTAGTATGGAGGACAGAACAATGATCCTGACAGAGAGCCCTCAGGCGGTTTACAAACAAGTAGTGTCTAAGCAGATAAATTTTTTAAAAATCCCTGTAGTGAGGGCTCTGAGGAAATAGAGAACATGATAAGAGGCAAGCATTTGGAGAAGGCCATTGGAGATAAGGGCAGTGAGTGAATGAGGCGATTTGGGATTACGAAACTCACTTGTTCAAGGTCAGAGAGCAAGGCAGGGGCAGAACTCTAGTTGGCTAGACCACTCAGGATTATGCAAAGCCACTACCTTACCCTACCTCCCACCCTATTTTTTTGTATGGAGGCCTGCTAGAATTCACTATGGTAATAAAAATGACAAATTTATCAACCACTGCAAGCATCCACTATCACAAAAAAACAAAGAGCAGTGCTGTTTTTTCCTTAGATTTTCCCTTCCGAGAGCTATTAAGAAAAATAAGAAATACGTGTAAGGTCAGAGAGTATAACACTGGTCCCCTCAAAGGGTGCATGTCTCGCACTGTTTAAAATCATCAGAGAGATGGTTCTCTACAAGGTGTAAAATGCTCTTTAGGACCACAGCAGGCAGAGGCGGTGAGAGTCATGTTTCTCCAACTAGTACTCTGTCACTTCAGTTTTTCAACTTTCCAGATATATGACCCGGAAACAGAAATGGAAAAGCTCTAGAGGGCAGATAATGATTTCCTTTAAACTGCCCTTCAGAACGTATTCTGGGCTTGACCTTCCTAATCACGACTGTCTGGCTCTGGTTAAAGCCTGCCATCGCAGGGCAACAGACAGGCAGACAGGGGTCGGGGGCAGCCCGGCCTGTCCCAGCTGCCTGGAGCACATGCACACGAGGACGTGCCCGTTTCCCAGTCTCCTGCTCCTAAAGCAGACGCTGACACCACACTGCTGGCCCTGGAGCCTGGAGCCATCAGTCATCCCGAGATTTCACAACCGTGCTGAGCAGGGATGTGGAAAACGCACTCAGATCAGGGGCAGGGTGGGGCCTGGGGTTCACTAGATCTGCTTCCTAAATATTGTTCTAAAACCCATTTCCAAAACATAAACAACCTTTAAAGACAAAGACAAACAGACAAACTGAAGGACGACTCCACATCCTTGTTACTGTGGGTCCTCGGTGGGGCCTCACTGCCGTCCTGGGTCTAAGCTGCGCCAACAAACAAACCCCAACACCAGCCAATCTGGGGGCTCAGAAGTCAGGGGCAATGAACTGCTCAGTTCACTGTGGGTCCTGAGATCCCTACTATCAACGGCGGTCCCACAACTCCTCCAAGTTACTCAACACAACTACACATAATGAAACATATAACTTTCTTTAATTTTGTCTGTAAACCCACCTGCTTCCAATGGAAATTTTAAGAAGCTTTAACTCTTATACATTTTCCTAAGGAAAACCAGGGACAATCTAAAAGTCAGGAAATGGGGCCAGCCCCGTGGCTTAGCGGTTAAGTGAGCGTGCTCCACTGCTGGCAACCCGGGTTCGGATCCCAGGCACGCACTGACACACCGCTTCTCCGGCCATGCTGAGGCCGCGTCCCACATACAGCAACTAGAAGCATGTGCAGCTATGACATACAACTATCTACTGGGGCTTTGGGGGGAAAAAAATAAATAAATAAAATCTTTAAAAGTCAGGAAATGTATTACATTCTTGTTATAAAAGTGGTGCTTTTGAGTTACTGGATCAATGCCAATTTTCTTCTTGGTGGCTACAGACACCAGCCCACGGGGCACTGAAGAAGGGTGGGTCCTGACCCACCTCAGTCAATACCCACATCTGCTAAGATCCATTCTTCTGAAGGACACTGTACTACAATGCTGTAACCAGCAACTGGTTTTTAAATGTTTTTTCTCCTAAAAAATAAGTAAAAATACATTAAAGAAAATATAACAAACCTCATATATCCATTGCCTGGATTCTAACACTGGTTAAACTTATTGTATTTTGCTTATCTGTATGTATGTATGCATGCATGCATGCATTCACCTGAACCATTCTGGAGTAAGATTACAGACAACAGAACACTTCACCCCTCAATACTTCAGCATGACTATCCAAAAAAAGACATTCTCCTACATGACTCATTACCATTATCACACATAGTAAAATGAGCAACAGTCCCCAAATGTCATCTACTACCCACTTCATATTCAAATTTCCTGATCTGTCCCCCAGACATCTTTTACCGCTGTTCTGTTCAAACCAGGATCGGATGAAGGACCACTAAGGAGTATCTTTTGCAAAGTAACACATTGGCCCAAGAATGACTGATGGCAAGTCAGAGGGGCTGGAACTTGACAGTGAATTAGCATCCCACTTATTTTTCCCTTTTAAAAAGAAAAAAGAATTTATCCATAATCTGACCACAAAAGACAACTACTGTTAACATTTCCATGTATTTTCTTCCAGTTTATCTTTTCTGTTCATAAACACACACCCGTACATAGAACTGCAATTACACTGTCTTGTACAGGTGAATTGCTACCTTCACTTCTTTTTGGCAAGTGGAGGCAAAAGAGGCAAGACCCGATGAAGTCCTGCAGGTACCACCTTTGGGACTGTGACATGCCTGCCGGGTCTGCCAACTGCTGGTCTGCGGGGTTAACAACAGCGGGAAAAGGCAGCCGAGTGCACTGGAAGACCGAAACGCCCTGGGACACTGTTAAAAGGTCCTCCAGTCCAGGCGCGCCACGGCATCACTCTGTGGTCCTGCCAGCTCCTCCTCCTCAAAGCTGACACTAACACAGCCCTTGAGAGACACAGAGTAGGTGTTAATAGATGCTGCTGCCCTGCATCACAGGCGTCTAGGATGGATAAACATGAGATTTTTTACAGAAGGTACTTCAAACTCTTTGCAAGAAAGGTGCTATATATTTGACAGCTATTAATAACATTCTCTAAACCAAAGTGTCACAAAAAATTCAAACTCCTGGATATCAAAATTTTTATTTGGAATATCTTTTAAAGCTAAAAGATTTCAACCAACAGACACATGCTGCACTGAATAAAAACCGCAAGCTGAACTAAATTCTCAGCCAAGCCATGCCATCATTTTACTCCTTAAGAACTGTCAATTTTCTCTCAACTATGTTGAACTGCAAGCGTTGTCTGATCGGGAAGGCGTTTCCCCGCGCAGTGTCAGCTCTGGACTTGAACCAAAGCATGCCAACAGAAGGCAGTCTCCTTCCTTCTTCCTGCAGATGAGGCCCAGGGCCTTCTTACCTTGTTTCCAGGGGCACAGCGGGCTTCGTTTCGGGGGCTTCTGTTTTTGAACAGCATTGCCCATTGTAAAGCCAGAGGATCACAGGGCCCTTCCAAGCCCAGGCGACGTTGCTGAACAGCGAATAAGGACCGAGTCACTAGCTGAAAGGGGATTCATCTCTCGGACATCCCAAATCACCCAGTGGCAAGCCCTGGCAAACCCTTACAAAAAGAACTTGAATTCTACTCTGACAGTTCTTTGCCTCCTGCCTTTCAAACTCCCTGCTCTCCGGGAGGAAACCAGAAGAAAAGGCTGGTTATCGCCCTACTGGTGGGTCTCGGTAATCGTCTAGATTAAGCAGCCCTTCCCTCGGCCCTCCTCTGACACTCTTATTACTCATCGGCACAGCAGAGGCCTCAGGGTGAACTGTATTTCCACCTTCAATACTGCTTTTCCTTGGGGGAGGAGTGGGGAATACAGGAGTGTGCCGTGAGAAACATCTTCTCACAGATCCTAATGTCACACGTCCTTTTTAAGGTTCTCGCCCTCAGACCAGTGTGCGTCACATGACGAGTCCCATCAGAGAAAACAAACTGATTTCACTAAAACTGCGTTTCCAAGGGAAACAAACAAACATTGAAATGCAGCTACACCTCAGTGTCCAAAGAAGAAAAGACCATGGAGGACAAACACAGCTAAGAGTTTACAATCTCAAGCTCCAATCTGCCACTCTATTTTGGAAATATTTTTTCTGGAGAAAATAATGCACCACCTAAATTCTGAACAACAGGTTTCCTGCAAGAAAAGAAGGGCATGAAATTATATATTTTTTGGGAAAAGGGAAGAAAATGTCAAGGTACACAGAAGATCTCAATCCCAGAATATAAGGTTAGAAAAGCTCTTAAAGAACTGCCCGGAACAGGCACAGGCGGCAAGACTACAGCCCAACCACCTGGGTTCAGATCCTGGCTCTGGCCCTGGGCTTTACCACTGAGCACAGCGTCTCGGCTTCCTCATCTGTTCAATGGGCATAACTGCAGGCCACCTCCTCTGCTGGAATGAGGACCAAGTAACAGAACGTTTATGAACTGCTGAGCATCCTGCCCCACACTTAGGAATCCCTTGGTAAATATTTATTGTCAATATTTTTATAATCATAGACTGTGAAACTATATTAGCTCAGATTGCAGATTTCTAGCTTTGGTCAAGTTAGCCAAAGGCGTACAATCAAAGTGAATTTCGTTCTATTGTGGTGAGACGGTACAATATGGGAGCAAATCATAGAACTAGAGTGAACCAAAGGCCTGGGTTTAAGAGGCACTAAACGCCACTCAGGTTCCGACTACAACTTCCAGGCGCCCTGGCCATCGTGGCAGACCAGCTCCGGCCCATCCCGAGGGAGCGGGAAATAATCCTGCTATGTTTGCAAACTGAACGAGGTCAAACCCAAATCTCCATGAGACCTTAAGGCTCCATATTCTGATCTACCACTATCGAAATATTGTTACAGAATCATAGCCTGAGATTCCGAACTTGGAAAAGCCAACAGAATGTGTGCATTTTACCCCACCAAAGACGGGCAGGAAAGAGAGCGAATCGTGCGGGCCCCTGCCAGTTCCCCATCTCTCTGACACTGTGCCACCGAGCTCTTCCTCAGATCAAACTGCAACCACACACCGGAAGAGAGCAAACACCCGGGAGCACCACCACGCCAGGGGGCCCCTCTGAACATAACGGTGGTGCCATATCCAACCTGAACTCTGCACCCCCACACCTTCATCAATAATCAGCCCCCCATAGGTCCTGAAGGGACCAGTTTCTTACTAAATGCCATAACAATCTTCCCCAAGGAACTCTTCAAGGCCAGATATGCTCTCTGACCTCATTTTCTCCACAAGACACAAAGTTCAATATATCTGCAAAAGCACAATAGATGGAAAAGGCTCTACTTATGAACCTGGATCTCGACGTTTCCTGTCACCTAAGGGAAGCTGTCACTTACCAAGTGCTCTGCACACGCTGCCGCCCAGCACTAGCCGAATACCCGCACACAGTAGGTGCTTAGTAACTCTCTGCTGAATGAACAAATGGGCAGACAGAAGAAGGAATAAACAGATGAGAATTCTCCCCACTTACACACACACCGATGGCCCCCACACCCCCTGGAATGGGTTAGCCAGAGTTTCTAACCCACAAATAAACCTTCCCTCCCGCCAGAGCACTGCTGCCTCCACCTTCCCACCCTCAGCTCAGGCAGAGCTCCCCGTGTCGCGTTTCATCTCTATCTTTTTGCTTTCCCCTATTAGTCTATAAAGCCCGTGAGGTCAGGAACCATGCTTGTGTCAGCTCCTCACACACCTGTGCACACACAGGACAACGGGCCACAGTCAGGGAACCTGGGTTCAAGTCCTGCTCTGCCCTTTCTAAGCCGGGGCTGCCACATTCGTAAGAAAGTTTCCACAAGAAAATGCATCCGAAATTCCAAACAACTAACTTACTAATGAACCTTCCAAACGAACGAGAAATGTCCCCGAGAGAACAGCTTTGAAATGAGGAACCTGTGGTTCAACTGCCTCTCAGGTAATCAGGGCCTCCCAAAACGATTCCAACGATTCCAACGTGAACTGTCTGCGGGTGCAGGAAGATAAATGGAATAGCCTATTGTTAAGAATGCCTCACTAACTCCCAGCTTGGGAAAAGCGTCGTTTAGAGTCACCCCCAGGGTAAATATGCTCACAATCCAAGTGGGCGAGTGACCCATCTCCATCCACCCCTCAGGGAGACAGCATGGGACTCTAACAGACCAGGCAAACCGAAAATAAAATGCCGCCAGAAGCAGAAAGGTCACTGCAAGGCCCATACGACGTCTCCGTGTCTCACACAAAGGCCCTGCGGCTGCTGGATGTGTGCGCTGCCTTCAATCACACAGCATTTGGCCACATGTTATCAAAGTTATTCCTCGAGGTACAACTACCACAAGCCCCAAATCACTCAGAACGGTGGGGCCCAACAAGCCCTGCGTCTGCTTTACAGATGGGGGGATCAAGGCTACACACTTAGTGAGAGAGGCAGCTCCAGCTCCAGAACTCTCATCCTTGGCTAGGACACCTGCTCCCCACTTCCTCATGACCCGAGGAGGCAGGAGAGCAGTGGCACGTGCTGGCTGTGAGGACAGCGGGCCTGGTTTGATTCCGTGTGGGCACTTCCCAGCTGGGCAACTTTGGGATAGGAACATAATCTCTCTGGACCTGATTTTTTCACCTATGTAAAATGTATACTATTATGCCGCCTACTTCTTAGGGTAGTTTAAAGGTTAAATATGATGTTTAAAAAGTGCTTGGCACAGAGCAGATACTCTGAAAGAATAGCCACCGTTGCTGTTGTTACTATTTTATTATCTATAAACATCCAGCTTTAGATACAAAGAAAAATTATTTCCCCTCACAAGGGATTGTTTTTCCCCCACATCACGGTAAGATCCACTGCAACGTACTGGTAAATAACTCATTCCCTTAGTGCAATTAAAACAAAATTTCACCTACAAACATTTGTACCATGGAAATAATATTTTGACTGTGGAAAGTGACATAAACTAGGGAGGTAATATTGTGGCTACTGAAGTCTGAAACACTTTACAGAGAGCCCTCCCCTCCATACAAGACACTACTGCACTCAGGAGAAACCTGGGCAGGGAGTCCTGCAAGGCGCAGCTCACTCCCTGAGGGAGATTAAGACAGAAACCTTAGCCGGGAAAGGCCCGTGATGGCTGTCAGGTGCACATTCGCCCCAGAGGCAGGCAGACAGAGGCCCGGCTCTCCAGCCGGTGCCCAGTGGCTGACTCCAGGCTTTGTGCATGGAATGTGTCGCTGGGAGGAAAGTCTGATGTTGGTCACTTCCCCTCCAGAGAAAAATACAACAATACGAGGAAGCGCCAAGCACTGTGGGAATGTTCCAAGTGGGAGCTCCAGTGCAGTCCAGAACATAAACAGAGGGGAACGGCCAGCCTGGAGGAAGGCCCCGCAGAGCACTGAGGAAAAAGCCCGGGAGCCCGTCTTCTGGGCCCTCTAGACCCTGTTTTGAGGACTTCCCTGCCCAGCCCTGGAGGAAATCATCGAAGGCAAAGGCACATCTCCTGTAGTGCCACAGGAAGCGCAGATCAGGATTCTCTTATGACACACTCACAGAGCAGTCTCAGAATGTCACAGCCAGAGGGGCCTCAGAGATTCACCCAACAAATACCGACAGGGAGCTTGGGGAGAGTCAGATACTGTGTGCAAAGACTCCCTTAGATACCACTGTGACCAGTGCTGAGAATCTCAGGGTAGGGCAGCACGTCTAGCAGAGCACCTAACCTAATCTGGGAGGTCAGGGAAGGGTGAGACTGGGAGGAAGAGCAGGAGCGGACCAATCAAAGGGGTGAAGAATCAGCATGTGCAAAGGCCCTGTGGAGCTGGAGGTGCGTGAATAGGGAGGTAGGTGTCAGGGCAGGGCCTTACAGGTCCAGGGCTTCGTCTCATGGGCTTCAGGGAGTTCCTCAAGTGTTGGCCAAACCACGTGTGTTCATTTCTCTGGGAAGAGAAGTCCATGGCTTTCACCAAAGTCACAAAGAACCACAGAGTTAGTCCAACCCTCTCATTCCAAAATGAGGAAACTGAGGTCCAGCGAGGGAAAGACACTTCCCCAAGGTTTCACGAACAGCCAGAAAACACAGATCACTGACGCCCAGTCTGGTGTTTTTCCACAGCCAGCTGCCTTACTTCTGGCAGGAGCGCGTCAACAACAAGAAAGTGCTGACCCTCCCTGATACCAATACTGCACCCCAAACAAGGCAGCCTGTCCCTGTCCAGGCCTGCAGTGACACTGCAGAAATGGATGCTACGTCCACCCCCCCACCTTTCTTGGGGTCTAACTTAACCTGCAAAGTACAGGCAGTCAGAACCTCCGATTCCAAGGCACCCCCACGAGGCAGCTTCTGGGTTTCCAAGGACCTTGGCAGACAATGCTGGTTCCCTAGAGGAAGGGCAATCGAGGCAGGGCCCTCACTGCTGAGTCAGCATGCAGCTCCTGAAGAAACTGTTCATCTGTCGTCTTTTTTTAAAGTCAGGACTGTGCCAGGAACGAAATCCAGCCCACAAGATACAAAAGGGAGAAAGCCCACACCTCTAATTTTATCAATTCCACCTGGAATTGAGAGACAGGAACTACTTTTTTTTAAGCAAACAGAAATAGTAATTTCCTCCTCTGCCACTTCACGATATTTGGAATACTCAGGGGAAAGTCTAAATATGTGTGGAGAACATTTTAAGTTTTTGATGCTTCCTGGAATACCTACAGGAGGAAGTCTCAAGTGCCCGGATTGGCATTCGAGGCCTTTTGGAATCCGGCCCCAAATTATGTTTCCCAACTTTATCTCTCCACTCAGGAGGCTTTACTTAGGCCAAAGGCCCAACACCATGTGCAAACCTGCCCCTGCCTGCCTGCCCTGTGTCGTACCACCTTCCTCTCCAGCTAAGCAAATGAGACCTAACAGTCCATATCCAGCAGACTCTCAATCGGCAGCCGTCAACGGGTCTCACAGCCTCTGCTGTGCTTGGACCACGACAGCGTCAGAAGAGGCGATGCCCTCGCTGGGGACAGGCTCCCTCCCCCTTCTGCTCACTCGCTCAGCCTCCAGGATCTGCGGCCTCCTGCCCTTTACAGCTCCGACGTCCAGAGACAGAGGCACCCACCTTGACTAAGCGAGTGATCAACCACGGCCTCCACGCTGAGCAGGACGGCCCAGGAGAGCACTGCAGGCGCTCTGGTTACGCTCCCCAAGCTTTTCAAGATGCACGCCCCTCTCGGTTAAGAGGCTGAGCCCACACCCAACGCACGTCTTCATTTACTCACTCAACAAAAATTAGTGAGCTTCAACTACGTGCCAGGCACCCTTCTGGGCTCTGGTGAAATAGCAGCTGACAAGGAGCTTATCTCCTAATGAGGGAAAAGATCATAAAAAAGAAGGAAATAAATGCTACATTTAAAAAAAAGATAGGGCCGGCCCCGTGGCTTAGCGATTAAGTGCGCGCACTCCGCTGCTGGTGGCCCAGGTTCGGATCCCGGGCGCTCACCGATGCACCGCTTCTCCGGCCATGCTGAGGCTGCATCCCACATACAGCAACTAGAAGGATGTGCAACTATGACATACAACTATCTACTGGGGCTTTGGGGAAAAAAAGGGAAAAAAAAAGGAGGAGGATTGGCAATAGATGTTGGCTCAGGGCTGGTCTTCCTCAGCAAAGAGAGGAGGATTGGCATGGAGGTTAGCTCAGGGCTGATCTTCCTCACAAAAAAATAAATAAATAAATAAAATAAAAAAAAAGAAAAGAAAAAGCTGGGATTGAGAGATAATGAGGAGATCAAAAGTGAGGGGAGCTACTTCAGACCCTGCGTGGAGAAGGCCTCTCGGGGTGACAGGTGAACAGAGACCTGAAAGGAGTTAGGGAGCAACCATGCACACAGGACAGCTCACACTCCCCGAGCACATACGAGCTAAGGCTCCCCGTGCATGAACTCACAACCACTCTACCACCGGCCCCGTTCTACTGATGAGAAAATCGGTTTTTACAGGGAAGAGGCGTGAGCAACTTTCCCAAGGTCACCTAACCAGTGAATGGTGGAGGGAGCATCTGAACAGACTTCCGACCGTGGCCTCTCAGCAGGCGTACACAGTACCTGGGGGAGCGAACGTCCCAGGCAGAGGGAACAGCACGTGCAAAGGCTCTGAGGCAAGAGTACGCCTGGTATATTCCAAGAACACTTGAAGGAAAAGCTTGAGAGCCCGAGTGGCTGGAACACAGCGGCAGGGGACAGTGCTAAGAGCGAGCCAGGGGCCAGAGTCCGGGGTGCCACGGGCCCTGGTAAGGACTGTGGATTTTATTCACGATGTGATGGGAAGCCACTGGACAGCTCTGAACTGATTTGATCTAATTTATACTCTGGCTGTTGCATGAAGCCTGGACGATTGCTAGGCAAGAGTGGAAACGACGCCAGTCAGGAGGGGTACCACGGCAGTCCGGGGAGGGCTGGCAGCAGCTGGACTGAGTGTCAGCAGAGGAGGCGAGAAGAGTGATTGGAGGCGGGATATACTTGAAATGAGCCCAAGAGGACTTACTGATGGACTGGATGTAGGTTGTGAGGAGTCCGAGAGGACTCCAAGACTTCTGAGCCTGAACAACTCAGTCGAAAGTGGCCTCACTTCCTGTCCTGGCACCCCGGGAGGAGCCGTGAGGCAGGGGGTAAGGGGGAGACCGAGAGCTCGGGTTTGGGGACGTCAAGTCCGAACTCTCACAGACGTGCAAGCAGAGACGCTAAGTGGGCAGTCCGCAGTTCAGCTCGGAGTTTGCGGCTCGAAATGTACATCTGGGAACCACCAGTACTTGGATGGCATTTAAAGACATGGGACGAGATTGCTTAGGAAGAGATCAGAGGACTCAGCCCTGGGATGTTCCAAAATGGTGAGTTCGGAAGAGAGAGAGGATCCAGAAAAGGACAGCTGAGATGGATGTGTCCACATGTTACTAGAACACTTATACATTAAGACAATTCAGAAGAAGCTTATAAACATTTACCACGACGCTATTCAAGTGAGTATTGTGTGACTTTAAACACAATTTTAGAGTACAGTTTAAATTCTAGATGCTTAGTTTTAAAATGTCTTGCTAATCATGATGATTAATATATCAACCCAATTAATTAGCTAACGTCCCAAGGCACAATATACATTTACTGTGAGATTCATCAAAGAGTTTTCTTCAAAACTGCCAATCTTCTGGCCATCTTCTTGTCAGAGCTAATTAATTAGATCACTGTTTTTTACCTCATAATACTGCTGACAAGAGTATGTACTGGAAGTAGAAGTATCAACATCCTCAGCCTCTTGTTCAATTGTGCTTCTATTATTAGAATCCTCTTCAAT
This sequence comes from Ceratotherium simum simum, assembly GCF_057802395.1. Taxonomy (NCBI): domain Eukaryota; kingdom Metazoa; phylum Chordata; class Mammalia; order Perissodactyla; family Rhinocerotidae; genus Ceratotherium; species Ceratotherium simum. The sequence continues at coordinate 5,619,618 of NC_141928.1, read as the reverse complement.
CTGTGATGTCTTCGCCATGTATCCATTTTTACAAGGGTTCATTTCAGTACCAGGCAGTGGCTTCAAACCGGCTCTCCCACACGCCAGCAGGGCAAGTCTCACAAACCCTCTGGGCCTCACTTTTCTCATCTGTAAAATGAGGCCATTACCACCTCCTTGCAGTGCTGTTGAGAGGACTAAACATTTGTAGCACAGCTCCTGTCATCCATGCAGAGCAGCTGTTTTTTATACCAACACCACCAGCACCACTACTATTCTAAGGGCAAACTTTTAGGCAGAATCCTAGAACACTTTCCATTCCCCTCCATACTTAACTTTAAGCAGTGATTCCAAAGGGGACCCCCCACTCGCCCACCCCACCAGCAGCATCAGCATCACCTGGGAACTTGTTAGAAATGCCAATTCTCAGCCCAACTCCAGAACTGTTGAATCAGAAACTGGAGCTGGAGCCCAGCAACCTCTAGGTGCTCAAGTTTGAGACCCACTGGAGAAGGCGGGCAGCGTTCCGGGACACCCAGCGGGCCCTCAGGACAGGGACCGCCTGGCCCCAGATGATCCGTCATCAACACTTGCCAATATGACAGGCTGCAAGTTACCAATCTGTCATAAACACAAAGCTTCCTACCTGTCTTTCTGGCTGTTTTCTTTAAACCTCAAATATATCACTTGAATAAAAATGAAACTTCTGACAAAAATTCAATCCCCATACTCCTTTCCATAGCAACAAGGAAAACAAAATCTCTGTCCAACTTAACCCAGACTAGTTTTCCTATATAATTATTTTTCCAACTTTTTCTATAAGACTTGACACAAACATTAATATCCTTTCCATCCATTCCAAAGAATACGAATTTAAGATCTGGTTAATCTAAATTTTATCATAAGGAAAACACGTTCTGGCTGTTGTGTGTACGTGTTTATTGTTTTTTAAACCAAACTGTCCCAGATTTTGATCCTTCCATGAGTGACTGTAACATACGAAGTGGCAGATGCCCACAGGGAGAATGGGACCAAAACCAAATTCAGCTGACCCTCCTGTGGACTCTGTGGGCTTGATCCTCTATTGGAACAGGCCATATTTCTGAAATAGTTCTCTCACTGCAAACCAAGACCCTCTCCAACACAAATCTGTGGAACTCGGTAGTTGTAAATGATTCCTCTCTCAGTGTTTTCCCATCCAATCCAGGGCACTTCGGAGAGCGACAGGGAGGGTGCTATTAACAATTATGCCAGGACGGCAGGTGTGAGCCGGGATGTGTGATCATCTCCCCATCTGTCACAGTCTACATGAGCACTACAATTCTCCTCTGGTGTCCAGACATCTAACTGTGAGGCTAGAACAGGGCTACGTTTATAAGCAAGACTGCAGAGTCTGACCCTTCAATCAAAAGCTAGGTCTCACTTGGAGGGGAGAACTTGGACAGTTGCAGTGAGCTCCATGACAGCAGGAGCCTTGGCTGATCCATCACCATGTCCCCAGCATCTCTGCCACAAACTGTAGACAGTAGGGGCCCAAGAAACCAGCTGAAAGAATGAATCAACGCTTCACATTGTATTACCCTGATTCTAAGATGTATACTTCTTCAGTTTACCTTCTGAAATCAGGATGTATTGTTTTATAATCCACCCTGCTAATGTATTTTATTTTTCTTTGTTTCCTGAGAAGAGTTATTAAATCAATAATGTGTATTACATGTGTTGGTGCCATAGTATCAAAAAAACATAGTAACTACCTATCATCCCAGATTCACATAGAGACGTGTTAATGACATTTGTGGGAAGAGAGACTCTCTCATGGCAATCTTTGGTGGCAACTCCCAAATGCAGGCACCATTCCATCTAACAGGGTCTGCTCGGCCTTAAAACTCTGAGAGAAAGCCTTGATCTTGCTTCTCTCTCTCTCTCTCTCTCTACCTCTTTCTTCCCCTCCCCAAGTCAGTGAAGCCTTCTCATGAATGTGGCCAATAGCTTGGAATCCTGCCAAATGATGCCAGAGTAAATGCCATCTGTGTCATCAACTCAGAGAGTAAGTGCCCACGATGGTGTCCAGACAGAGTCTCAGATGGAAGCCACGGAAGAGACTGAGAGAGTCTTTATTAATAGCTGACATGCACTAAGCACTCACTATGTGCCAGGCTACACAACGACCAGGCTCTGGGGCTCAACCGGAATTTAGGCCCCCTGGACTTCCATCAGCCACTCTTAGCATTGATCTATTCAGAGGGATACAGGACGGCAACCAGACGTTGCCAGAGGGCAGCACTGGACAATCTCCTCTGTGAGGGTCCTTGAAGGAGCCTAGCACAGCTGAGAAGCTCAGGTCCAAGGCGGTGAGATCCAGACTTGGTGGGTACGGGATCCACCCTGGCTTGAAAGCTTCCTGCCTCACAGAAGCCAACACCTCATAATTGCACAGGCTCCCTCCAGGGCCGTGCCCAATCACAAGGGTCACCACACTCAGGAGGCCCAAGGTATGCTGTCCCACCAAGCGTTTACAGTTCATCTACAGTTCCTCCCAGCTCAGATGTAATTAATTAAACTACAGGTCATTTTTACCATAAGCACAGTTACCTAGTAATACAGTTGTCATATGCCGTCATTTTTTTAATGTTTTAATATAACATTATATTAAGATATTTAAGATTAAGTAATAATTATGTAAATATATTGAAAAATATTTGTTATCTGTAGTAATTTTTTACAAATTGTGGTAAAATACACGTAACAAAATTTACCATCTTAACCATCTTTAAGTGTACAGTTCAGCAGTAATAAGCACATTCACACTGTTGTGCTACTGTCACTACCATCCAGCCACAGAACTCTTTTTGTCTTGCAAAACTGAACTTAAATATTAATTAAATGTTAAACAGTAACTCCCCATTCTCCCTTCTCCCTGCCCCTGGCAACCACCATTCTACTTACTTTCTGTCTCCATGATTTTGACTCCTCTTAGGTATCTCATACTAGTGGAATCATACGGTATTCGTCCTTTTGTGAATGGCATATTTCACTTAGCATAATGTCCTCAAGCTTCATCCATGTTGTAGCAGGTGTCAGAATTTCGTTCCTTTTTGAGGCTGGATAATATTCCATTGCGTGTATAACGCCACATTTTGTTTATCCATTCATCCGTCTTTGGACACTTGGGTTGCTTCCACCTTTTGGCTATTGTGAATAATGCCTGGGGTGTACAAATATCGTTTTGAGTCCCTGATTTCATTTCTTTTGGGTATATACCCAGAAGTAGAATTGGTGGATCATATTGGAATTCCATTTCTAATTTTCTGAGGAATCGCCATACTGTTTTCCATAGCGACTGCACCATTTTACATTTCCACCAACAGTGCACAAGAGTTCCAATTTCTACACATCTTCACCAACACGTCTTAGTTTCTGTTTTTTTTGAAAGTAGCCATCCTAAAGGGTATGAGGTGGTATCTCAGTGTAGCTATAATTTGTGCTTCCCTAATGATTAGTGATGTTGAGCATCTTTTCATGTGTTTACTGGCCATTTGTATATCTTCTTTGGAGATGTCTACTCAAGTTTTTTAATTGAGTTGTTTGATTTTTGTTGGTCAAATGCCATCTTCATTTCCAGAAAACAGAGCTAGGTAACCAAGGTCAAATTCTACACAGATAAACACTGATTATGTCCATACAATGGACTACTACTCAGCTATAAAAAAGGAATAAACTACTGATAAAAACAACAACTTCATGAATCTCAAAGGCAGTACAATGAGTAAAAGAAGCCAATTTCCAAAAGTTACATACTATGTGATATTCTGGAAAAGGCAAAACTATAGGGATGGAAAACAGATCAATGGTTGCCAGGAGTGGAAGAAGGGTTTGACTACACAGCGGCAGCAAGAATTTTTTTTTTCCTGGCGTGATGGAATTGTTCTCAATCCTGACTGTGGTAGTGGTTACACAAATCCACAGATGAGTTAAAACTCAGAGAGGGGCCGGCCCCGTGGCTTAGCAGTTGAGTGCGCGGACTCGGCTACTGGCGGCCCGGGTTCGGATCCCGGGCGCGCACCGAGGCACCGCTTCTCCGGCCATGCTGAGGCCGCGTCCCACATACAGCAGCTAGAAGGATGTGCAGCTATGACATACAACTATCTACTGGGGCTTTGGGGAGAAAAAGGGAGGAAGATTGGCAATAGATGTTAGCTCAGAGCCGGTCTTCCTCAGCAAAAAGAGGAGGATTAGCACGGATGTTAGCTCAGGGCTGATCTTCCTCACAAAAAAAAAACACCTCAGAGAACTGTACACCCCAAAAAAGGTCAATTTTACTATATTGTAAATGAAAAAAAAAATTCTCATGCAGAAAGGGAAAGATTTCTCCTTTTATCCACATAGGCATTATGCTAAGCAGCTTACAAGCATCATCTCACGAAATCCCTACAAAACTCCAGGAATGTATAATTATTGACCAAAACCAAGTCTGACTGAACTAGGAGAAACTAAGTCCTGATTATTTCCGATAGCTGAGATGCCAGGAGAGCTTTCCAAGACCTGGGGTGTTTGCAAATTATTGTTTATCATATAGCAGCAGAAATTTAGAGTTGGTAGAACCATGTCCACACAAATGAATCTTTCTTCCAGGGGACAGGGACCACGGAGCTTCCATCACATTCCTGCAGGACATATGATCTTAAAAAGCTCGGGAAGCACTACTCCAGTTCAAGGTCCAGGGAGGGATCATGGCCTGCCCCAGATGACACAGCGGATCTGCGGCAGCACCAGACGTTCAGGCCAGTTCTCTCTCCATCGTCCAAAGATGCCACAGTTCCAAGCATTCCTGGTGACAGTGACTCACACGTTCCACAGGATGGTTTTAGTCCACGGGATCTCCTCACTAGGAGGTGCATTTCACCTACTAAGCTGGGACAAGGGCACTCTGGGCTCCCTGCAAGGTGGCGCTGAAATGCAGTCCAGGTCTCTAACTCAATTCCTATGTTGGTCAAATGTAAAAACTGCATTCTACAGCCTTGTGCCTTTAGGGTAATTAAGAGAGACAGCTCCTCGTGAACAGAAAAAACAAGGATAGGTCATGAGGAAAGCATGCTTTTGATCTGTGCCTTTGGTTTTCTGATGAGCTCAGAGAATTAATATTTGTAAGGCGCTCTTAACAAGCTGAGGCAGAAGCACAAATTAGTGTGGTTATGCTAATTAAGTGAGAGGTTCTGTAGCTCCCGGACAGAATGATTAAAGAAAGTGAAAAGGGTTGACTGGGCTTTGGTCTCTGCAAACAGCCCTGTGTTCTGAGCTGGTTGCGCTGAGAACCGTGCAAGGAGACTACACACAGTTACTTTCATGTATCAGAAAAGCCCAGGAAAGCACAGCTGAAGGGAGACTCAGAACAATACAGCAGGATTTCTGAATTTATCTTCACTGTGAGGAATAACCAAGGGGGAAAAATAGAGGGTCTGAAGTCACCCCAATTGCAGCAATGTGTAAGTTACGTGTACACGAAGACCTTGAATAGCTTGTGGTATTTTAAGTGTCACAAAACAAAAGCACCATACGGCGATCACTTCACCTTCGGTGCTGAACTAAGATGCTCTAATTAATCCTCTGAGTCACCCCTGCAAGGAGAAACTGAGGTGGTGTCTCCTGGGATGGAGCAGAACTATCCCTGCCAGGGATCAGCCCTGCTCTGGCTCTGAGACGAGCTGCCGCCCATGAGGACAGGCCCACTCCTCTGAGATGGACTTAAGAAAGAACACAATCAGGACTTTCCTTTATCTACCACGATGCGCTGGGGCCACATGTGTAGCTCAACTGGAACGCCACCACCCACTCTTCCTATAAATGATCTCTCTGCAGGTTTATTACTTAGCTGTAAAAATCTATTCCCTGGAATTCAGCTTTCTCAAATGTAGAAACAAACAAAAAAAAGACCCTGAAAGGAAATACCTCAATAGCAGAGACCTCCCCGTCTGCTGTGAGTGCTGGGGTCTGAATTTCACTTACCATATGACCATTTTTAAAGAAATGGTCATTTTAGAGCAGAAGGGGACATCAAGTAAGAACAAAAGCTGCTGTTTATTGAGCACTTATGTGTCCAGACTCTGCTAATATGCTCCAGGTGCATCATCTCATTTCATCCTCCCTCAGCACTGTAAGGCAGGCACTGTTATGATCTTCTCTATTTTACTGATAAGGAACTGAGCCTTAGACAGGCAAAGGGACTTGCCCAAGACCCCACAACTGTTCCATGGGAGAGCTGGGATCCAAATCCACAGCTATAGGACTCAGAAGCCCATGCTCTCAGTCCCTGCTCCATACTGAGTCCATCCTCCCACTTCACAGACGGGGAGACTGAGGGCACAGAGGGCCACTGATCCAGTGCTTCAGTGCAGACCCAGAGGCCATGAGGCAGGTCCCCTAACCTCCAGCCCAGGCTCATGCTGCCTCCAATATGGATGAGCATCAAGAAAAGTATGAAAGCCCAGATCAAAAGTCTCCTGCACACAACACAGGCAGTGGCCAGACTGTCAAGTTCCTAAGCACACAGATGCCTCTAATCTTCTCAGTACCCTCCACTGCCCTGGCAGCCTGCTTGGCACTCAGTGAGCACTCAGGCAATGTTGCATGGACGGATGGATGGGTGGGTGAGTAAGTGGGTGGGTGGTGAATGAGTGACTGGGTGTGTGGGTGGATGTATGAGTGGACAGATGGGTGGGTGGTGGGTAGGTGGGTGGATGGAGATATTTTAACTAAAGCCCACTTCCCACTACTCACATTCAAAGCAGATTCCCATGCAATATTTTCAGCAAATACACGTTGAAAGCCACCTCTGTAACTGAGAAACCAGAAGCTGCCTCATCAATCTGTAGGCAGATATGGAGTCACCTTCAGAGTCCCACAGAGAGACTGGAAAGCCCCAGGGGAATCCCAGAGCAGTTCCAACCAAAAACAAGGACGGTGTCTCCAAGCCAGCCTCCCTGTGGCTCTGCAGTGGACTAGCAGTAGATCCCAACTCTCCTGTGGCCAGAGGAAAACACACCGAGGAGGGAAGGGAAGCGATGAGTGAGACCCAAGTTCCCCAAGTGGCTCTACCTCTCACTCAACACATGACCTTAGCAAGTCACTTCCCTTCCTGCTGCCTCCCTTTCCTCAACCGGCAAACGGGCCCAATACTTGCTATTTCTCTCTCTTTATAAGAACAGAACTAAATAAATCATACACATATCTGAAAGTAATGCTCCTCGCACGGCACCTGGCACACAGGAAGTACTCAACAATCGTTAGCTGTCATCCTCATCTGGGAAAAGTGCTATGTAACTCCAACACCTTATAATAACCAAATAAAAGAACAAAACCTAAAACAGAGAAAACCTCATGTCTATAAAAGTGTTTTGAAAGCTATAAAGGATTATGTAAGTTGTATTGATGAGGAATAGTTAACTGCCATGCAACGTTAGTGTCATTAAGATCCAACAAACCAACCCCAAAACATCCAGCTCCCCACTTTACACTGCAGACTAGACTCACAGAGAATCAGCATTAGAAAGGGCTCTGAGATGGGTCAGTCCACCCCTTCAGGTTACAACAGAGGCACCAGAGGCTCAGAAAGATTAAGCGATTTGCTCACGAAGTAGGGGTTCCTGGCCCCTGTGAGCTGACGCAGGGCAGCCCGGAGGACCACTGTCTCCTCAGGCGCCCCTCCAGCATTATCAAGTGGCCCTTTTAGTGTAGCAGCCACCTCAGTGGCAGAGGGGTCCCTGCACATGTGGAGGCTCATTTCCACGCAAGTCACAACAGCCAATAGAATGTCATCACAGACGATGAAAATACGGATAAATGGGAAGTAGTCAAACGGGTTTTAGTCCTAACTTGCTCCCAACTCGGTATATGACCAGGAGCAAATCTCAACTATTTTGGATCTCGGGATCCCACACACAAAAGAAGAGCTCTGTGCCTCAGTTTCCCCCTCTGCAGAATGAGAACCTCTTGTTGTGAGGATCAGACGAGACCACACGTGTAAAACACACAGAGCAGAGCCTGGTCCCGCCACATGGTAAGCGCTCCATGAATGAGCACTGCTACTATTATCTGTATTTATTATTGAAAGGAGGGGCTGTGAGTGGCCAATCCTCTGACCCAGGCACAATCACCCATCTGTTTATTCACAACCAGTCACTTGAAGGAGAGAGGCGCATGTGATTACCCATAACCAGCAAATAAATACAACAACTGTTTCCAACCAGAGGTTCTGTTTGTTTGTTTTTTGCTAGTTTGGGGTCAATGAAGTGGTTATTCGGAGCCGTCACATTCCACTGGACTTCCACTGTCCTCTCCTCATTCCCCATCCATGCCTCCCTTCTCCCAAAGACTGCAAGCGTCACCCTCCTGCTCAGGGAGACTGCGGGCTGGCTGCCATTTTGAACAGTACAGTGTGTGGCTGGGAGCCCCGTCCGTCACGTCCGCACCAATGGCATAAATTTTTGAAAAGCTAGAAAGCAAACACCTGAACTCCGCCCTTTTGTCCCCAGGCCTGGGAAGCACCACCCACCATCCTGTGCTCGACAGCTCCATTTCTTTTATGCTCTAAAAGCAGGGCAGAGCTTCCAGATCACAAAACTTAATTTGCAGTAAAATGACTGTGTGGAGCCAGTGAAAAGCAAGGAGAAAGATCCCCTTTAAGGGGCTAACGGGACTGGAGGGTCTGGGCTGTTATGACAGTAACAGCATTTTAGGAAGAAGCAGACCAGACTGCAGGTCAGGACTCTGGTTCAGAGAACCATCATCCGTCTTCCAAACCGCTGTCTGAAAGAAAAAAGGAAGGAGAAGGAGGCATTGTGACCACCAGATACCAGATTCCTAATCCCTTTAGGTAAGTCTCTCCACTGCGTCTTCACTCACAGAGGAGGAGGAACTGGCAAGAGACTCTGCCTAAGCCCCTTGACAAAGAAGAAAGGGGGAGCCAGAAGAACCCCAAGAGCCTACCTCTGCCAGCCCCTCAAAGAGAGCGTGCACTGTGCAGTCATTCCATACACAGAGAGCTGATGGTTCAGAGGCCAGGTGGAAAAAATAACAAGTAGAGACAGAGACTCCAACCATGGTGCTCGTCAGGGGCGGCAGGCTGAGCAGAGCTGGCATGTGCCCTGGTCTGTAAGGGAAAGGCGAAACGCGAGCGAGCACTGCCAGGAGCACTCTGTCCCTGCGCACCCACAGAACCACACAGCCAGTGCAGGCGCCAGCTCCGGGAACGCGCTGCCTGACAGTTGCCGAGTGTCGGGGTTGGGTGTGGCTTGGTCTCTCGTCATGTCCCAGAGCTCTCTCGACACAGTGTTCTGAGAATCTCAGCCTCATCACCAATTTTCAGAAAACTATACTGAAACACTGATCAATGTATATGGTTAACACAGAACCCCCAACTAACTCTATACCCTGATGAGAGTACTGGTCCTACTGGTTCACCAAGAAATATCCTCATTGGCAATTCAAAACCCAGTAGCGGCTCCATTTAAAGATAATTTTGAAGCTTGGAATCAGAAACCTAAGTTCGTTCTATGCTACTATAAGTAAATTCACGAGGCAGTAGTTACTGAGCACCTACTGTGTTGTAGGCACAGTGACAGCAACCCTGTGGGGGACCAGACAGGCCCAGGCACACCCCCTCAGGGAGCAAACGGTCTATTTAAGACTACATTTATTGATTTTTAACTTGCAGAAAGAAAACTGAGGCTTTGGTTTCTGAATGAGCTATACAATATCATTCTCCCCAAAGTGTTTATCTGGGACTTCCCATGGAATTTACCAATTGCTAGAGCAAGGGAAGGCACAAGGAGGGAGGAAGCTGGTTTTGGTGGAGGAGGCTAGGTGCATCCAGGAAGTGGGTTTTCACACCGTGTTAGGTGGAGGCAGCCCCAGGACAAGCCTCAGGGGCCACAGCTGAGCAAGGAGGACTCACTGTGCCCCAAGTGGCTCCCCGTTACCCACTATCTAACAGCCTTCTTATGTGTAAAAGAGGATGGGCTGCTTTAAAACAAAACAAAACGGGGAAGCACTAATTTTAGAGTCCCTCCCTTCCGTGGCACTAATGGAGAAAATGAGACCCAGAAAAGGGAAAGAATTGCCCACAGTCACAACGCCAGGTCTCAGACTGTTAGTCAAATGGTCTAAAACAAATGACCAGAAACTAAGATGACAGATCCCTTAATAATTCACAAACCGTGGGTTTTGGTTTTTTAATCATAAAACAGCCTTCGGGGCAAGGTGGGCGCCGAGGCAGAGGAACACCTGTCCCAGCAGCGAGGCGCCCGGTGGGCTGGCGGGGGCCGCGTGGGTGCGGGAGCAGACAGCGCTGCCAGGCCGCTGCCCTTTCCAGCGCATCATCTTATTATGGCAACGGGCACACACGCAGCCGGACTGAGGCAAGACCCAGCCCTGCTCAAGGCATTCTCCAATCCAGGCTAATTTGGGAAATGATTTTTCTGCAAGCTCACACATGACTCATCTTTGCAGTCCTCCTATCAGCTCTGTTGGCTACAAGGAATCCCATTCAAACCACCTCTGCCAACAGCTGCTCAGGAGACCAGGAAACAGTGGGGTTGCTGTGGTTGATTTTTTAAAACATGCTCAGCCTGTGTTCGTGCTATTTCTTATCTCTTTATAGTACTGCTAATGTTATTAGTATGATTAGCGTCACATGCAGCCTAGAGACCCCGTCAGGCCTACCTTCATTCAGCTGAGATTTTTTTTTGTAAGATCAGAAAAGAAACTCAGAACCAGGAACAGGAATTAAGATAGAAAGCTACTATATCGCCAGCAACACGGGAGCCCCTTGGCAGCGCTCTGTAAAAGCCGGAAGAGGGCCGGGCAGGGAGTCAGGGACTGAGGCGAGGTCCCCGGTTCACTGGCTAGGGCTGTGACCCCGGGCAAACTTCCCTGGGCTGTAGCTGCCCTCAGGTGCCAAATGGGGACAGTCGGCCTTGCTCTAGCCTTCAGGACAGTGGCGAGGATCAAGTGAAAGGCGGTCTATCAATGCATGCCGAAAACATAGGAAACTGCAGAAACGTTCAAGACCATTTTGATGTTACCCTGGGACTGTGACCCCAGGAGGGCCACGCTCCTGCGGGCTCTGTACCACCGCAAGGCATCACACGGTGTCTGCCAACAAGGAGGGACTCGGCGAGTGTTGCAAGAGCAAATGAATGACTAGAAGGCGCCATAAAAATGTCCTGTTAGTTGACAGGATGCATTTTGACCACAAAGATTGCGAACTGTGGAAAAAAAGGAAGTGTAAAATTTGGAGGAGTTCAAAATTGATCAAGACACAGTGACTGCTGATCTACAAGGACTCCTTCCTAGGCTAAAAAAATGTGCAGCCTCATATGACAGTACCTGTACTTTTTATCTGTTCTGAGAAAACACAATGACAAAAAGTTACTACGAACGCAGTCAGTGTAGATTTTTCTTTTTAATTTATAATAAAAGCATCGTCACACATTTGAGGAACGCAGCACTGGAGCCTGACACACCACATTTATCCTGTCCTCGTCGGGGCACTGGGTGAGCCTGCTGCCACTTCACCAGCCTCAGTGGACAGCTCGAGGCCGCAGGGAGCCTGGACAGCTGGCCAGAGGGTTCCGTAAATGACAAAACTCCTCAGCAGACTGTGGTTTGCTGGGAACACAGAGTGGGGAAAGAGACTTAAAAAAAAAAAAAACTGCATCATTTACATCTCTGTGACATCTGTTTCGATTGGCGCAGGCAGAAGGTAAGGCCCAGGAAGCAGGGTTTTTTGCCATATCCCAAGGACTAGAACAACTCCAGGGGCTTATGAGATGCTGGATAAACTATCTGGTGAATGAACTGAGTGAATGAAGGAAGGAAGGACGAATGAGCAACTGAGACTGATGAGTGCAGTCAGTAAAACTGAAGCCACCTTCTTCCCCACCCCTGCTGCGCCCGGCGAACTCGGCTCGTCCTCCCCGTCTCACCTTGAACCTCAGTCCCTCATAGAGAAAACTCCCTGACACTCCTCCCCCATAAGTCTGGTATGGTCCCTGGTGATCTCCCCAGCGCTCCCCACACTGCCCAACCAAGGCCTGTGCCGAGGTGCAATGAGTGCCGGGCTCACCACCGGCTCCCCAGAGCCTCGTACGGTGCCTGACAGGGCAGGCGCTCAGTCAGTGCTGGACGCAGGAATCGGGGAAAGAATCAACAGAGGAACCGGGCAAAGATTTCCAAGTCCAGATGAAGAGCAAACAAACATGAACAGTTTCTCTGAGGAAGGGGATACAAACTCAACGTCAACAGTCCAAGCGGGAAACAGGAACCCGCAATGTGGCTGGCAGCGGGAGTGGTGCCCCCCAACAGCCGCCTGGTAGGAACGAGGGCTCAGGGTCACCAGAGCTTCTCATTTTTCAAGAGAACCAGAAACCTGAGATTTGTGCGTGATTTCCTGATTTTTAAATATTGACCATCAATCCTTCCTTTTTCTTCAAGAATATGTGTGGATCAAACACGACACATCTATGGACTGAATCCAGCCCACAGCAACCAGTCTGTCACCTCCATTCATGGGCAAGAGCATCTGAGCTCCAGAAGCGTTAGGGCATCAACCCTCCCCACCCAACGTCTTTGCTGGAAGTGAGCAGGAGCAAACCGAGACCCAGCAGAACTGCATGCACAACCAGAACCATGTTCACTGCTCCCCAAAGTGGCCTCTGGGCGGCTGCGCACATGCCCCGCTGGTGTCGGTCTTCTAGAACAAGTCCCTCTTAGTTCTAAGGAATAGCATCCTCTCCTTGCCAGGCCTGCCTACAAGCTCACCCGGGGGCTCCCTAATCCATCTGGCTCCTCTCTCCTCCCCCTCATTATCTCTGGAAGACACCAGGGAGTCTAGAAAAGCCTCCCCTCCACCCTAGCCTTCCCCCTGGACCTCCAAATTTAACCTCCTCCACCAGACCTAACCGGACAGGCCCCAACCAGCCAGTAAGCTGAGCTCCCTCCACCCTCTGGAACCCAGACTGTCTTGGTCGCCCATGCGCCCTGGAGCAGATGACTGTGGACAGCCCGATTTGAGGCTTGCCTTTCTGTGTCCCCACGAAACAGTAGGCCCTCAGAGGAGGGCAGTATGTATGCGTGCACAGTCCCCACCCACGGCCAGGCCCGCTGAATGAATAAGTAAACGTACTGAAGAGCACCATGACAGACTCAAAAAGATCTCCTCAGAGGCTAAAGGGGCCACTGCTCCCCAAGGAGGTATCAGGATGGAAGAACAGGCAAGAGTCTCGGGCCTGTAAGGGATGCATAAAGGAGGTTTCTTTTACACTCAAAAAACCTTAGATTTGGGCCCCGTGGTGTAGCGGCTAAGTGCGCGTGCTCTGCTGCTGGCAGCCCCGGGTTCGCTGGTTCGGATCCCGGGCACGCACTGACGCATCGCTTATCAAGCCATGCTGTGGTGGCGTCCCATATAAAGTGGAGGAAGATGGGCACGGATGTCAGCCTGGGGCCGGTCTTCCTCAGCAAAAAGAGGAGGATTGGCATGGATGTTAGCTCAGGGCTGATCTTCCTTACAAAAAAGAAAAAAACAAACCTTGGATTCCTTAAACCGCTGGTCCTACTTTCAGAGAGAAGAGATTATGAACACACGTAAGCGACACTTCTGTTGCTTCAAGTCAACAGAAAATAGCAAAACCCAGTAACAATGATTGTTGTTGTCAGGCTCTGTAATTTACCAGAGACTGTTCACTCCCTAACAGGAGTCGCAGCTTCACCTAAGACCTCTCCTTTGAATGAAACACTCTGCTGGTGACTTAACAGTAGATCCATTTAGAAAACTCCAACAGAAACCGGGCAGGAAATCTCATCGAATGCAAAGCAAAGTCCCCCTGTAGTGACTGGGAGAAACCACCGGGAAGGTGTACCCCTCACTCCAGGAGCGTCCCAATCTCCCTGGACAGCTGTGTGTGAGTCACAGCAAAAGACCTTACACCAGAAGGTCGCACCTCTTGCTAGCTGCACATGAGGTGCCAACCCTGGTCTTGCCAACCTCAGAACTTTCTTGCTCAGCTGTCTTTCACCAAATGAACCTTCCCCCTGAGCTTTCCAGAGCCCCTGGTCAGCCCCTTCCACTCTGCCCTCTTTCCCCCATCTCCACCTCCACCTGCGGTACCCTTACTTCAGGGCCAAGCACCAACACTGCCCCCTCCAGAGACTTCCCCATTCCGCTGGCTGATGAGGCCCCCCTCACCTGCACCCACAGGCCCTGACCCCCGGTATAGCACGGTCCATCAGGCCTGGTAGCCCAGGTGTTTCCCTAGGTCTGGCTCTCCCAGCCTCAGACAAGCTTCTCAGAAGGCGGGCACTTCTTTTTGCATCTACTCAGCCCCTAGCAGAGGGAGGTGCCCAAAGATAACCCAGGCTGAAATGACTGGCCTTAGGCCTCTTTCTCCAGTAACAGAGAATGCAAGTGCAGAGTCAGCTCATTCTGAGAGGTCTGAGCTGTGGAAAGCAGCTCATGTGATGGCAGGTGGTTTTCATTTGGCTTTTTACTTTTCCATGATTTTCAAATTTTTGACAATGAACATATCCTTATAATCAAAGAAAACTCTGTTAATGTTATTTTAAAAATAAATTATCCAAGTTTCCCAACAGTACCATTCTGAGACACTACGCAAGGAGTTGCTGAGAAATGCTGCATAGATTAAACCAAGATATTTCTGGAACAGCACATGTGCAGGGAAGCAACTTATGGTCACTGGGCACAGCCCTGGGGCTGAAGAACAGTTAGAAAAATACCCACAAAGCAGCACCCGAAACCAAGGGCCCTGCCCCTGAGGAAGGCACCCAGCTGCCAGTCAGAGAGCCAGGCATCAAGGCCCGCCTGCTGCCCTCTTGCTGGGTGGCCTGCGGGAACTCATTGAACGGCCCTGAGCCTGTAAAACCAGGACCATGTTCTCTCTCACAGAGAATCTGCAAGGATTTACTAAGTAATACGTTTAAGATACTGAGCACAGAACCGGATATATAGAAAACCCTCAAAGGCTACAGAAACGTCCTTCCTGTACTTAAACCACAGGCTGCAATTTACACTGCCTTCTGAGTCCACTCCCCAGGCGCATCTCAGGAAAGTATCCTGGTTCAACCTGGGAAACAGCAGCAACTTCCAAAATCAATGCAACCTTCACAGCCCCCTATAAGCCTGCCCTCCACACCTCAGCAGCCAAGCTCACCTGGTACCCGGCTTAAGACAACCAGCGGTGTTCCCAGACAGGAGGCCTGGACGGGCCGCCCACCTCACCTTGCACCCAAGGATTCACCCGGCAAGGCGTCCCTGGCTAATTAAGCCCTGGGCCCCCAAAGCCCAGCGGTTATCGAATCTTTGGAGACTCTATTTCCAGTACCATGGGCAAAACCAGGTAATCGGGAGGCAGCTCTCAGGGATTTCTAGGAACACACAAAGAGATGAGGCTGCGTCAAGATTCACCATCTACCCCAAACCCAACCGACTCCCCACACGCCCTGCTTCCAGGGCTGAGCTCGATGCCAGAGGAAAACTCGGCGAGCCCCGCAAATGCCCAGACACAGCCTGCCCGCTGCCTTTGAAGCCACCGAAGAGGGCACTTCTGGTTACATTTAAACTCGAGCTGCTGAGCAGTGACACATTTTATGGCTCCGCTCCATCCGCCGTCTGAAAGGCGGCCGCACGGCCGGGCCCGGGGCGCCGCCGGCTCCGCGCGCGGCCCGGGGGCTCCGTCCGCTTCCCGGCTGCGCGCCGGGGGCTCCCAGCGCCCGGGGCCGGACCCCGGCCGCGCCGCCCCGAGCCCGCCCGCCGCCCGGCCCGCGGTGGCCGTGCGCGCCGGGACGCGGGCGGGCGGCCTAACCCGCCGGGGAAGCCGCCGGCGCCTGCAGGCCCGCGCGGCAGTGGCGCTGCCCTCCCGCGCCCCGCAGGCTCGCGCCCGCAGGCCCGCGCCCGGGGCGCCGCCGCCCCGCGCTCACCTGCTTTCTCGATCTTGCCGGACATTTCCGGGCTGCGCCGGAGGCCGAGGCCGCCGCTCATCGGGCCCGGCCCGGCCGCTGCGGGGCCTCCGGCCGGCGGCCGCCGCTCGCCTCGGCCCTGGCTCGCCGCGCCTCACACCCGCGCCGGCATGGCGGGCTCGCGGGCCGCGGCCTGTGCGCTCGGCCGGCGCCGCTCCCGCCGCCGCGCCCTCCGCGCCCGCCGCCGCCGCTCCGCCTCCTCCGCGCCCGCCGCCGCCCGGGCCCGCGAGCCGGCCGCAGCGCCCCGCCGCCGCCCGCCGGCCTCGGCCAGAGCGCCCCCTGCCGGCCGCCGCCCGCCCGCGAGCCCAGCGCCCCCTGCCGGCCCGGAGTCTCCGTGCCAGGGCGAGGCCCACCCCCCGCCCGCACCCCTGCCCGCGCGGAGCCTCCACGAGCGGCTCAGCGTTCTCTGCAGGCCAGGGTCTCCACACCAAGGCCCGGGACTGACCCCAGCCAGGACTCAGCAGCCCTTGCCCATGGGGCCTGACCTTCCCGCCCAAGACGCAGCACCCCTTGCTGGCCCGGAGTCTCCGCACCGGGGCCTGGGACTGACCCCCCACCCAGGTCTCAGCATCCTCAGTCCTGGAACCAGGGTCTCCAGGCGGTCCCAACCAGGACTCAGCGCTGCCTGGGGCTGGGAGCCTCTCCGACCCTCCCACCTGAGACACGGCACCCCCTGCTGGCCCATAGTCTCCACACCAGGGCTTGGGATGGGCACCCCCAACCCGGGGCTCAGTGCCCTTCCCCTGCCCAGAACCACCCCCTCACTCGGAACACTGGGCACCCTCCCAAACTCTAGCCTCCTTGCCAGGGCCTGTAACTGACCCCACCCAGATTCAGAGACCCCTGCTGGCCCATAGTCCATGCCGGAGCATGGGACTGATGGGGTTCAGGGCAGGCCACCCCAAGATGCACCACTCTGGTATGCAGATTATTTCGAGCTGAAGACAATAAAGGCTCAGAGGACCAATCCCCCCTCCTCCTACCTGGCCCTCCCAGCCCCTGCTGGTCTAGTCACCTGGCCAGGCCTACGCCTGACCTCACAGGAGACTTAGTCTCCCTGCCATCCCAGAGGCTCCAGGCCTGGGACTGACCTGACCAGGGGTTCAGCCTGACCTGACCTTCCCCCCCTCTGCCCCCCCTCACCTGAGACTCAGCACCCCCTGAGGGCTGGAGCCACCTGGCCAGGTCTGAGCCTGAACCTACCCAGGGCTCAGTGTTCCCAGAGGCCAGAGTCTCCACGCTAAGGCCTGGGTCCAACGGGTTAGGACACAGCGACCCGTGCCTACCCTGCTCATTCGACCTCAGATGAGGACCAATGCGTCCTCCACCCTGGGGCTCAGCTGTGGGCCTTTCTCAGCGTGGAGATGAGTTCAGGAAAAGTCACTGACTTAGGAATCAAACACCCTACAGAGGCTAGGCACATGTGTTCAGTGCTGTGGGTCCTACAAAAATGTGCACGGTTGATTCTTCCCTCCAAAGAGCTGGTAACTTGGGGAGTCAAAGTTAAATCATAAAATGCAGGTATAAATAACAACAAATTTTAGTAACCCAAGGGATGTCCACATGTGAAAACATCTGTCTCCTGCTCTCTGTTCTCGGCCCCAGATGAAATACAAAGTCACACAAAACCAACTCAGCTAGTTTTCCCTCCTGTTTCCCTCAAAATAGGTAAATTAGATCATCTGGCGATGGGGACAGGATTCGGGAGAGGTGCAGGAAGAGGGAAACCGTGATTGGTGTTGTGAGAGATTCTGATCTGCATCTCCCCACACACTCTGGTGGGTTCACTGATCCTGTAACTGAGAGCTGGCTACAGATGGCAGCCAAATTGCCAGAGTCGTCAGTGCCAGCCCTCTAGGGGGCAAAGGCAAAGCCAAAGATTGACAAATTCATTTCTCTTTTCGGACTGATGAATGGCTGCTCTGAGCCACAGTGGCACTGCTCAGCTCTCTCCGCAGCGGCATCGCCTGGCGATACTGGCCCTTGGCTCCAGACCCACCTCCCAACACTCCCAAAGCTGCCCCCAATCCTTCTAGGCTGCTGAGCTAAGAAGAGCCAGTATTTTTGGTCCAAAATCCTAGGTGCAGAGTAGAAAATTAGACTGAATGAATAGTACGCCCAGTCAGGGGTTCATGAGAGGAGAACCGAATATATTTAATAAATCATAACATATTAAACGACAAGCCATTTTCAAACAATAAAGTGCTTTACAAATGGACACTACTGTAAATAAGGGTCATGGAGCCTGTTTAATGAAGGTTATTCATCAAAGGAGTTTATAGCTATAACAGAACACACACAAGGTAATGAAGCAAACAAGTTCCTAAAGCGTTGTTCTTCCCACCTTGGGGCCTTCTCTCATGCTGCTCATTCTGTCTAGAATATTCTCTCCCCTCTTCTCCACCCGGCTGATTCCTAGTCATCTTTTGCTTCTCGATTTAACTGTCACTTCTTCAGGGAATCCTTCCCCAATGCCCCCAAGGGGACCAGCTCCCTCTGCTGGTCAGGATGTTTGCTTTCACTGTAGAAACCCTGCTCAGCTGGGCTAGGGCAAAAATGGATTTGTTGGACATCATAATTAGAAAAACCAGGGATGCAGCCAGGAACAACACAGCTACCTCTAGGCTCCGACACAAGGACATCGCTCCCCTGGGTTGGCTCTATTCTCAGGTCATCTCTCTACACAGTGGCAGAGTTGGGCACCAGCAGACTCTCATTAGCTTAGTTTGAGTCACATGCCTGTCCTCAAGCCAATGACTGCAAACAAGGGGGCAGAATACGTAAATTGGCCAGGCCTTGGAATTGCGCCAGTTGCCAGACAGCTCCCGAGTGGATGCCATAGAACCAGCAACTGGGAGTGGGAAAGGGTGGATGCTCAAAGCAGTATCAGGGGAAGGGATGCTGATGAGGCAGAATCCACAGACATCCATCTCGGCATCTCAGATGGTTGAGAGCTTCGCTGCATCCTATATTTCTCCATTATAGCACACGCCTCCATATAGTTCTTTCATCTCTTGTCTCTGTGTAATGTCTGCCTCTTCAAGACATGTGAGGTCCATGTAGGCAGGGAATTTTTGTCATTTGTACCCATGGGATTTTAATGTATAGAGGTGACTGAGTGACGACAAGGAGAGGCCAACGCCAGTGAAAAAAGAATTTATGACTTACATGTTCTGACGGGGGTCGGGGGGGGGCACATCATACCATGCAGGGCCACATGGGGAGCACCAGGGTAGTCAGGAGGCAGAAGCAGGAGTGAGGGTAAAGCTCAGGCCAGAGCCCGTATTGGGGGTTCTTCAGGAAAGGCAAGGCAGGGCAGAGTCAAGAGTTTAGGACTCACCAGTGTGAATAATTCCAACAGGTTCTGGGAGTAGCGTTGGTCTCTAGTTGCCTGGCCCTGGGATGAGTTAGGGCGGGGGGAGTATTGGCTTGGTGTGTGAGTCGCTAAGGAGCTGGTTGGGGCTGTCGACTCAGGATTGGTTGGTTTGCATATGAAAGAACTGGCTAGCTCTAGAGGGCAGTCTCTCTCAGACCAGCAAGATTTTTAAGATGAAACATCATAAGATACAGAAAATGAAAATCATTAGTACGGGGACCATGTCTGGCACGTGTACTGTGGCACCAGCTCCAGAACAGGGAAGGAGCTCAGTCAGTACTTACCTGGGTGCTGCCGGGCCTTCTCCCAACGTCCAGGGAAGGATGAGTAAGAGGACCACTACCCAGCTTTCCAGACTCCATGGTGGAAGGGACAGCGAGGTGGCCAGGAGCCTGCTCAGAGAGCCTATTTGAGATGGGGCCCTTTCCAAAAGAGTCACATCCTCTTGTGGGCATTTGCAGACAACATTCAGCTATTGGGACAACAGGAACTCAGTGAGACTAGGGTAGAAAACAGCCAAAGTGAGGCTGGTGGCCGTGGGGCTCACCGCAGCTTAGATTGTGGGGGATCAGTCCACTGCACCGTCTGCTCCCTGAGGACAGAGATTATTGCTTTGCTAACTACATCTTTGCTGCAGATCAGAAGAGGAGGTGGAGTCCATTAATAATAGTAATAATGATAATGGGGGCTGCCTGTGGCTGGCATGTGCTCAGCCGCTGCTTCAGCCCTCACAGTAATCCCGGGAGGGTGGGGGTCTAGATCAGGGAGTGTTGGTTTGGTCACGTGTTACAGATACCAATTTCATAATGGCTTGGCACAAAGAGGGATTTATTGAAAAGCACAGAGGTGTCTCATAGGCAAAACCAAAGGACAAGAAGCGCAGAACCTCACCAGGGCCTGCTCCGCACACATAATCGCTTATCTACCCACCCCAGGCCCCTTCCTCTGCCACCTCAGCCAAGAGACCAGAAGTAGGAAGGATGCTCATTCCCAAACCTAAGTTCCAGGAGAGATGATCTGATTGACCCAGCTCCAGGCAGGGGTCCACCCCTGATCCAATCGGGACTGGCCAGGTGGGTGGGGTTACCCAGGAGGAACACAGCTGCTAGGGTCTGGCCTGTGGGTCTGGTTCTCAGTGAGGGAGGGCAGACACTTCCATCTTCTACAGTGAATATTAACCCCCATTGGCTGAGTGGGTAACACAAACACATTTCCAGTAAGTGGTCCGCTTGCTTCAGGCTCATGTTTTAACCACGTGCTATAACTTCTCTAACCCAAACTTACCTTTATGTACCCCATAATATTTCACATGTATGCTCGATCTTCATTCAGTTCAATTCAATTCAGTTCAATTCAACTCAATTCACATATATTGTATGTCCTCAGTGTACTGGGCCTCATGAGAAAAAAAAGATGAACAAGACCTCCGTCCTGGTATCTGGGAGCTTCAAGGGAGTTGAGGGGTGGAACTCTCAGGTCCCAACCAACTCGTCTATGAGACGGGCCATGATGAACATTCCAGCAGGGGGCGCCCACCATGCTGTCTGGGTGTTCGAGCATTTACTTCAACGTGGAGCCGCAGGAAAGTCCACACAGAGGAGACAAATGTTTTCGTGATTTTAAATAACATTAGTGATTTTGTTTTCATTGAGATTTGCTCATTATTCATTCTTGCAAGCATGAGGTCCCTGTATTCCCCCAGGCCCCCAGCCAGCTTAATCCTGATCTGGTGCCAGCGCTCAGGAAACTGGGTAGATGTCCGCAGAGATCCCCAGAGAGGCAGGGACAGATGCTTGGGTCGTCACTCCACAGTCTAACTGAGGCATCTCCCAGACTGATCCCAGTAGAGCAGGCAGCAGATCAATGCACAGTACCTTGGGCCTTTCCTCTCACAGTAGGGATTTGGGCCCGTTAACAAGACTTCTTGCTCTGAGTACTCAAAAGCTGTAAGAAACAGACGGACTTTCAATAATGACACATAAGGTACCCACAGCCTCGAGGATCCAGTTAAAATGGGATGGTTGAGCTGACAGCCGAAACCTGCCAGGGTGAGAGGCGTGGTTGCTGTCATTCCCTCAAACAATTCAATAAACATTACAGACGGCCTGTTGAATGAGGAAATTGTGCAAGAAGTGTAGTAAGCAGGGACTGGCAAACAGCACACACACACACACGCACCTCTTCTGCCCCCTAGTGAACAGTTAGAATTCTAACTCTATTTGCTCAGTCGTTTTAAAAAAGCAACATACTATCATTTTACAAACTTTTCATTGTTAATCACAGAAAATATGTGCCATCATTTAAAAAGAAAACATACAGACATATAAAATAAAAGTGAAAGTCTCCTTTTCACTCATGAGAGGTAGTACTTTAATGTATATCCTTCCAGAATTTTCCCTATTAAAAATATATCCATGCACACATTTATGGTTTTTTATAGGAATGGGTTTAAATGGTCCATATCAGTTTGCACGACAGAGGCTGGCTGAGTGCTCACCAAGCCCGTTTGCTGGGCACACGCTAGACGACATCACAGCCTCGCCTTGCAGGTAGGTATGGACATGTGCCCAAGTTCTGGACGATGGAATGTGGCTGAAATAATGATTGCCACTTCCGGGCCCAGCCCATAAAAATCTCTGGCACCTGATCCTCTACACTGTCTCTTCTTTTTCTGCTGTGATGATGTGTTGAAGATGGAAGGAGTCTGGGTCCCTGAACGGCTGCCTGGAGCAGAGCAGCGCCCCTTCCCCTGGACCTGCATAGCACAGTAGGACTGTGACACGGGCAAGAAATGAAGCGGTACTGAAATTGCTATAGCAGTTAGTCTATCTTGTCCAGTGCAGTCTACAACTTGCATTTTTCAATAAATATAGAGATATATATGGAGAGAGCTTGAACATCATTCATGTTAATTCATATAAATCAATCTGATACTTTCTAACAGTTATATAGCATTCCATTGTATGTATGTATCAAAATGTATTTAATCATTCCCTTCTTGATGGGCACTTACATTGTTTCCAATTTGTGTGTGTGTGTGTGTGTGTGTGTGTGTGAGGAAGATCAGCCCTGTGCTAACATCAGCCAATCCTCCTCTTTTTTTTTTGCTGAGGAAGACCCATCCGGGGCTAACATCCATGCCCATCTTCCTTCACTTCATATGGGACACCGCCAGAGCATGGCTTGCCAAGCAGTGCGTCGGGCGCCTGGGATCCGAACCGGCGAATCCCGGGCCGCCGCAGCCGAGCGTGCGCACTTAACCGCTTGCACCACCGGGCCGGCCCCTCCAATTTTTCGATGTTATAAACATAACTGCCATAAATATCAAGGTCAGTATATCTGTGCGTTCATGCTAGTGTTTCCGTAGAGCAGGTTCTTATGCCCTATCATTTTAGGTAAGGACTCAGAAAGACAATAACTTGGGCAGTGGAGAACGATCTGGAATAATCATATTTGGTTATGGCATACATTGGGAAAGCTAATAGAGTGCAGTGTTTAAGATCCTTGAAGAAAGAAAGAACCAGGTCCAAGCTATGGTCCTGCTACTTGCTGAGCAACCTTGTACAAGTCACTTAACTTCTCTAAGCCTCAGTTTACCCACCTGTGAAATGGGAGTAGTACTAGTGCCTGCCTCATATTGGTGTTTCATCTGTAAAATGGGAATAATAAAATGGGCGTAGAGTACCTATCTCATAAGGTGATCAAGGCTGAATAATGAATGAATGAATGAATGGACAGTGAGCCCTGAGAGATGAATACAAATGAAGTGAGCCTTACAATTGCCCCAGCTTAATGCCTAGCAAGCTTCCAGGCTGCAGTACAGGGAGGGGGGACCCAGGGAGAGCCTGGTGGACTTCCTGAGTTGAGGAGACAGGGCTGAGATTCCAGGAGACCAAGGTAGCTGAGTTCATAGGACAGAGTGTAGGAGAGCGGAGATGCACAGAGAGCTGCGAGGCCACCTCTGTGAAACTCAGCATGGGGTGACAGAGCAGTCTGCTTCCTGAGGCTGCCTGCTCCAGAAGAGGAGAGAGGAAGGGGCTTAGTCACATGTGCCCACTTTCTACTTCCAAACTCACCAACCCCCTTAAGCATCTCCTCCTCCTTGGGGGTGTGGGGGCAGAGAGGCCAGGAGGGTTATGCTAGCCCAGCTCCCTCCATCTGGAAGGAAAGAGTGGAGTAAGAATGGAGAAGAAGCAATATTGTCGACTACTCATACCTCAAAATGCTTTTCTGGCTCTGGGATTATTCTCAGAGCTGAGTCTGGACCCTCCATTCCTCCACCTGTCTCCCTAAGCGACCCATTCACTGCTGTCTCGGGTGATTATCTATATTGCTGCACAACGAACTACCTCCAAACTTAGTGGCTTAAATCTGTGCAGCTTTGTGGGCCAGGAAGAGTCTGCCCAGGCAGCCTGTGTCTCACCCTGGGGCATCAGCCAGGGGCAGAGTTGGAGGATTCACTTACAAGTTGGCTTCTTCAGGCACATGTCAGGGCCTCAGTGTTCCTTGTGCCCTTCCCCTCTTTGTCTCCAGGTGGCATCACATTGTCTAGGGCCTCTACACGTAGCTTGGGTTTCTCACAGTGTAGGGGTCTTGGGGAAGAAGTACTTCAAACATGACAGCTTGCCTCTGAGAGGCAAGAAGCAGAAGCTACCAGGGCAGTCAAGAGCCCGCCTAGAACTGGCCTGACATCCCTTCCAGCCCTGTGTCCTATTGGTCAAACCTTCCATCCCTATGTCCTATTGGTCAAACGTTCCATCCCTATGTCCTATTGGTCAAACGTTCCATCCCTATGTCCTATTGGTCAAACCCTCCATCCCTATGTCCTATTGGTCAAACGTTCCATTGCTGTGTCCTATTGATCAAAGCAGTCACAGGATCCTCCCAGATTCAAGCGGGTAGACCAATGGACTGCACCTCTTGGTGGGGGCTGACAAGATCTCTACAAAGAACCACGTGGGATGGAAGATGGTGTTGTGAGCATCTTTGGAAGACTGTTCAGCCATAGCCACCATGGTTCCAACCCCATCTGAATGCCTCCTTGAGTCTTCAGCTCAGAGTGTTTCCTGAGCTCCATACCCCATGGCCTGCTGAACATCTCCTCATGGCTGTCTTGAAGGCAGCTCAGACTCAAAATGTCCAAACCTGGACCCAGCATTTCAGATCCAAAACCTGCCTCTCCTCTAGGGTTTCCCATTCAGGAAATGTCGCCTCTTTCCACATGTTGCCTGATTCAGAAGTCTGGGCATCCTTCTTGCACCGTTCACTCAGTTACAAATGCCCGAGGGCTTTCCCCTCCCCTCCAACCCCATTGCCGCTCTCTGCGCTCCTCACCTGGACCTCCATCATCTCGTGCCTGCGTTACTCCAACAGCACCCTAACCCTAACGGGCCCCACCTCCATTCTTGCCCTTCTCACAATTTGTTCTCTACATTGCGGCCAGAGAGGTCTTCTCAGTGCTAACTTGATGGTGTCAACCTCCAGATTAAAAGGCCTTAGCCGCTCCCCATCACCCTGGCACAAAGTACAACCGCCCACTCTTGTCTTCTTCCTCATCTCTCCTTCACCAAGGCCACCAGGCACACATGGGATCTTCTGATCTTCCTCAGCCCCCTGGGCTTTCCTGATGTGCTGAATTCTATCTCTGGATCTCTAGGACACTCTTCCCCCCTCCTCCCCTACATCTGTCCACTGCTGTCAAGATGGCCCCTTCTCTTCCTTCAGGTCTCACTTGAAATGTGACGTTTGAGAAACCCACCACTTTGTAGCTTATCACTCAACTAAAGCATATTTTGTCAAGCAAAGGAGAATTTATGCAGAGTAAACTGCATCCATTTAAGTGTACAATGTGACAAGTTTTGACAGACATACACACCCATGAAATCATCACCAGCAATCAAGATATGGAACATTTCCATCACTCTCAAAGGCTTCCTCGTGCCCTTGGCAGTAGATCCTTCATCCACCACCAGCCCCAGGCAACCACTGATCTGCTTCCTGTCACTCTAGATTACTTTGCATTTTCTAGAATGTTATATAACAGAATCATACAGGTGTGTACTTCTTGGTCATATCTCAATTTTATAATTTCTTGTTTGCTTTTGGGGCATCACCCCCTAACAGAATGTAAGGCACACAAGGAGAGGGTCTTGTGCACATTTTAACTGTGTGCAAGCCTGGCACATAGTAGGTGCTTTGTGAATACTTGTTGAGTAAATCAATAAATACTCTGACCTCAGGTAGTTTCTCCGAGGCAGGAACTATCTGGACGGGGAAATCTTGAGTCTCTCTAGCCAATCAAGAGAGCGGGGGGCTTGCTACCACAAAATTGTCTTCTTGGATAACCCTGTTTCAGGGGTCTGGTGACCACCGAATCGTGTCTGCAACCTGTGCTCCACGTCCCCCCCGCCAACCGCCCGATAGCTGGTAGGCCCACAGCTCCCAGCACACAGCCTCCTTTTGGAAGTCAACTTCTTCTTTTCTTTAAATTTTTAAATTGTGGTAAATACACATAAAATTTACCATCTTAACCATTTTTAGGTGTACAGTTCAGTGGCATTAAGTGCATTCACATTGTTGTGCAACCATCACCACCATCCAACTCCAGAACTCTTTCATCTTGTAAAACTGAAACTCTGTACCCATTAAACAACAACTTCCCATTTCCCTCTCCCCAGCTCCTGGCAACCTCCATTCTACTTTCTGTCTCTATGAATTTGACTCCTCTAGGGACCCGATATCAGTGGAATCATACAGTATCTGTCCTTCTGTGTCTGGCTTATTTCACTTAAGATAATGTCCTCAAGTTTCATCCATGTTGTAGCTTGTGTCAGAATTTCCTTCCTTTTTAAGGTTGAATAATATTCTACTGTTTGTTCATCTGTTTATCCATCGATGGAAGCTTGGGTTGCTTCTACCTTTTGGCCATTGTGAATACTGCTGCTATGAACATGAATATACAAATATCTCTTTGAGACCCTGCTTTCAAGTCTTTTGGGTGTATACCCGGAAGTGGAATTGCTGGATCATACGGTAATTCTATGTTTAATTTTTTGAGGGACCACTCAAAAAATAGTGGCTGATCCATTTTACATTCCCACCAGCAGTGCACAACGGTTCCAATTTCTCCACATCCTCACCAACGCCTGTTATTTTCTGTTTTTTGATAATAGCCATTTTAATGGGTGTGAGGGAAAGTCAACTTCCGAGGATTGGCTTTATCCTTCTTCAAAGTCTTCTCCCACGAGAACCCTGGGCTCCGAGCCACACGAATCTCAATCCTGGGGAATCTCAGCTCTGTCCCAACAGTGATTCCACAACTTGAGAGTCACCAATGGAAACCTGAGGCGTTTTGACTTTGCAATGTCAAATGTGTATTCACTCAATAGATACGTGTTGAGAGCTTATCCTGGATAGAGCCTGGGCCCATGGTGGTACCTGGCTACCCCAAATCGTGCTCAGCCCTCTCCTTGTCTGCGCAGTAAGGAATCCCACGGTACCATCTTGTTCACCTGGATGATGAGGAGCGGACCAAGATTAAGCCTTGTTGCTGGCTCCTCTCCACAGCTACCCACCCTTGCTCTCTGCTCTTCTTCCGTCTGCTTTTAATTTTGTGCTATCCTGTCTTATTTTATTATCCCTTGTGAGCCATTCTTAATTGGTTTTTTTTTTTCTAGAACAAGACAGGGTATAAATAAATAAATGAGAAATTGAAAAAAGAGTGGTTCTGTGGATATAATTAGCAGGAGTCTCTTCTACAAGCTAACTTAATCAAAATACTATTCTACAAAGTCTCAGAGATGTAACAGCCAGCAGCCTTACACATACCTTCATACTCACCCCCCGCCACGTGGGTGGCATGAGGAACGGCTCTTCCCTAAGAGCCTCCTTTGTCCACAGCAAGGTCTTCCCAAGGGCATGCTGGGAGTGCTAAGACGATGCCTGTCATCACCACGCAGCAGTGTTGAGATCTGTGTGGACTCTGGCCCCATCTCCCTCTTTCCCTCCTGTCAGCGAACAGGCAGTGCTGGCTGTGTTTTCTCCTCCGCCTCCCGAGATTGTTGCCAGCCAGGCTTTCTGTCCTGCTTCTGCAAGCCGACTCCTGTCTGCCTCCCATTGTAGTCCTCCGGCACCTGGTCACTCCCCGCGCCCACCCCCCAAACATCTTTATTACCTCTGTGGTTTATAAAATGAACATCTGTTGTAAACAAATTTTTTCGGCTAATAAAATTTAGAAAGGAGAAAGGAAAATAGTAAAAACCACCCCAAATCTCACAATTTTCTGATAGCCACTGTTAATATTTTGGCAGAAAGCCTTTCAGACCTGTTTCCCAAAGGAAAACACTTTGAACGCTGGCCCTGAGAAATGCTCCTTAGGGAAAAACTGGGCTTCCATAGTCAAAAGTCCCTGGGAGGAGCTGCATTCTACTCCCTGAGCATCGCAGCTCCTCAGCAAGGGAAAGGCCCTGCATTCAGCTTTGTTTAACTCAGTCTCCCCCTTCAAGCCCTTCAGAGCAACCCCCAGGAACACAGTGTGGAAAACACTATTTCAGGGTCTTGCTTGAGTGGACCCCATGTGTATACACAAAAGCACACTTCTAAAAAAAAAGTTTTACACAAATCAGATTATACTAAATTGCTATACTAATTGTAATTGAGTAGAAAAATCTACTCAACATATTATGGACATTTTTCCATATTAATAAGTATAGATCTATATCATCAATGCAGTTTTAAAATTAATTTTCAATAGATAATAAATGCACATGACTAGAGAACCCAGAAATAGGTCCCCACAAATATGCCCAACTGATTTTTGACAAAAGTGCAAAAAGAATTCAGTGGAGGAAAGGTAGCCTTTTAAACAAATGGTCCTGGAGCAATTGGTCATCCACAGGCAAAAGTACAATCACTTTAAGTCTCACACATTGTACAAAAATTAGCTTAAAATGGACTTAAATGTAAAATGTAAAACTATAAAACTTTTAGGGGAGAAAAACATTTGGATCTAAAGGCTCTTTTAAGAGAAAGAAAAAACAAGCTACAGACTGAGAGAAAATATTTGCAAACTACATATCTGAAAAAGGACTAGCATCTAGAATATATAAAGAACTCTCCAAACTCAACTTTAACAGAAAAAAAACCCCAAACAATCCAATTAGAAAATGAGCAAAAAGGGGCCGGCCCGGTGGCGCAAGCGGTTAAGTGCGTGCGCTCCGCTGTGGCGGCCCGGGGTTCGCTGGTTCGGATCCCGGGCGTGCACCGACGCACTGCTTGGCAAGCCATGCTGTGGTGGCGTCCCATATAAAGTGGAGGAAGATGGGCACAGATGTTATCCCAGGGCCCTCTTCCTCAGCAAAAAAAAAAAAAAAAAAAGAGGAGGATTGGCAGATGTTAGCACAGGGCTGACCTCCTCACAAAAAAAAAAAAAAAAAAAAAAGAAAAAGAAAATGAGCAAAAGACATGAGACATTTCACAAAAGAGGATATACAAATGGCAAGTAAGCACATGAAAAGATGCTCAACATCATTAACCATCAGAGAAGTGCAAATCAAAACCACAATGAGATATCACTACACACCTATCAGAGTGGCTAAAATTAAAAATAGTGAGAACATAAAATTCCAGTGAGGACGCAGAGCCACTGGCTCACACAGACACTGCTGATGAGAATGTAACACAGTGCAGCCCCCTAGAAAACAGTTTGGCAGTTTCTAAAAAAAACTAAACATGCAGCCATGATATCATTCAGGAGTTGCACCCCTGGGCATATATCCCAGAAAAATGAAAACTTATGTTCACGCAAAAACCTGCACTCTGATATGTATAGTAACTTTATTCATAAAAGCCAAAAACTGGAAAAGTCCACGCGTCCTTCAACAGGTGTATTCAACAAACTGTGGTATGTGCATACCATGGAATACTACTCAGCAAGAAAAAGGAAGGAACTATTGATACATGCAGCAACCTGGACGGATCTCCAGAGAACTATGTTGAATAAAGAAAGCCAACCAGGGCTGGCCCGGTGGCTTAGTGGTTAAGTTCGTGTGCTTTACTTCAGTGGCCCGGAGGTCACGGTTCGGACCCTAGGTGCAGACATACACACCACGCATCAAGACATGCTGTGGTGGCATCCCACGTACAAAATAGAGGAAGCTTGGCACGGATGTTAGCTCAGGGCCAATCTTCCTCACCAAAAAAAAAAAAAAGTCAACCTCCAAAAGTTACATATTGCATGATTCCATGTATATAACATTTGTGGAATAAAATTATGGAGATGGAGGACAGATTAATGATTGCCAGCAGTTGAAGAGGGGGTGGGAGCAGGAGGGAAGTGGGTGTAACTGCAAAGGGAAAACAGGCAGGATAGTTGTGGAATGCTCTACATCTTGACTGTGTCAATGTCAATATCCTAGCTGAAATATTGTACTGTACTATAGTTTTGCAAGATGTTGCCAATGGATAAAGGGTACCTGGGATATCTGTATTATTTCTTACAACTGCCCATGAATCTACAATTATCTCAAAATATAACATTTAAAAAAAAAAAACACAAATGCATTTAGACAATAAAAAGTAGGTTTCCCACTCTCCCCGGGAACAAACACTGTTACCAGTTTGTGCATCCTTGTTTCTAAAGCTGTGCTGTATTTCACCGGGTGGACATGTCATATTTTATTGGACAAATTCCATATTGCTACAGTTTAGTTGTCCTAATTCTCACCATTACAAGCCATGTTATTATGAGCATCCTCGTGTATCTATCTTTGCTACAAGTGACATACCTGGGTCAGGAAATCCGCATATGTGAAATGTTGATACATGTTGCCATATTGTCCGCTAGAAAGATTGTATCAATTTACACTTTCCCTGCCATATTGTCCTCTAGAAAGATTGTATTAATTTATACTTTCCCAGGTTCATCCTCTGACTCTTAACAATCCGCTTCTCTCCTTACTAATCCACACTTTAAATTAAGACAGGGCACAGCCAATAAAAATCCTGGATAAACTTTATTTCTGTGTTACATACAATCAAGGGTGTCCAAAGGAGAAACCAAGGCACCCCTTCCTTATTTACCACATTCCTAAGAGGCAAAAGCATCAACCCATCACTTAGACTGTTTTTTTAAAATGAAAAGATGATATTCTAGACTTAAAAAAGATCAACCATTCCTAGTTTTGCTATATTTATTTCCTTTAATCTTCACCTGAGAAGCCTTCTTGAAATCCTTTCTATCCTTACTTTCGCTGCTCTGAAAAATAAACTGTACAACTTCTCGTTTCCTAGAGGGGAAAAAGTTAATTTTCACAGTCTACAACGCCCAGAATGGTAGAACAAGAGAACCGAAGAGTCAGCACCAGAGAGGGTGTCAGCTCGGTGGTGGAGAACTCAGTTCTGGCAGTGAGTTCTGGCTGTGTCTCCCTGTGCTGTCACTTATGGGCCGGGTGGGCTTGGTCAAGTTATTTAAAGGCTCTTAAATGTGTGCCCCCAAGGGTAAAATGGGTAATATAATAATAGTAATAATAATAAATGCTTTTACTATAGCTCAGTGCCTTCTCTGGAAGGATGGGGAAAGGGAGGTCCAAGTAAGGAGGTGATTCGCAGAATATCATCTGGTTAAGGGGATGGCCAGGACCCCAAGATAGCTCCTGACTCCCACTTGTGGCCATCAAAGCCATTGTCACCAAAGCCACTCTGAGCCTTCTAACTTGTTGTAAAGCTGTGGAAGGGAGAGTGACTTAGTTGAGTCAGTGCTCAAGGAGCTACATAACACGACGATTCATGAAGGCGTGCTGCATTTTTGCATTTACGTCGATAAAAAGGCTGCTCCCTCCCAGACAGATGAAGCAGGCAGAGGCAGTTTTGGCCAAAAGGCTCAAAATCCATCCCCCTTCTCCCAGCCCACGTAACTTGAATGCTCTTGGAGTTTGGCCCCACTTGCAAACGTGCCTTCCTGCAAAATCTGCAAACCAGCATCTGCACTCACAGCTTTTTTCCTTTAATTAAAATAGTTTTTATTGCTTTGTTTCATATTACAGAAGCTATAACACTTTCATTATAGAAAAAAACATAAAAATAGGGATAAGCAAAAAGAAAAGGGCAAAAAAGCCACAATCCTATCCTGCAGCTTTGAATTAGGAAATCCACTAAGTACATTTCAAGAAAGAAGCCATCTAGGAGGATCCTCCGGGGTTTTGAAAACAATGAGTAAAAGCCAGCTCGCCTGGGAACTTCTCCGTGCCTGTGCTTCACGCACATTACCTCCGTGAGGCTCCACAGCAATTGCCAAGCCCACCTGTCCTCAGAGCCCTGCTTACCACGGCCTTGCGCTGCCACTCTAGTGAGTCACGTGCCTGCCACCCCTCCCTTCCCTCGCTGTCTCGTGGCTTTCATTTTATTTCTAGATTGTTTTTAAGGTTTAACAGACATACCATAAAGTAGGCTAATCTTAAGCGTACAGCTTGATGAATTTTTACGTGTGCACACCTACATAGCCACTATCCGGAACAAAATCTGGAACATTTTTCAGTGTTCCCCCCGCCAGGCTCCATGCTCCTCCTGCACCTGAATCTCCCACACACCCACCCCTCCCCCCAGGTAACCGCTATTCTGACCTCCACCACCAGAGATTCATTTAGCCTGGTTTTGAACTTCATACAAACGGAAAGTTGGGGTCTTTTCATTGCTCAACACTATGTCTATGAAATTTTGCTCAACACTTTGTCTATCTTCTTTCTCCACATTATTATCCGAGGCGTACTCATCTTCTGCTCCACTTTATGTCTGTGAGATTCACTTATGCTAATGCATGTGGTTCTTTTCACTGCTGCCTAATATTCCATTATGTGGACTCTATAGGATTTCCACAATTTGTGCATCTATTCTACTGTTGCTGGACTTTTGGGTTGTTTCCGGCTGTTTTGGGCTGTTTTGGGTTTGGGCTATCACTGCTAAAGCAGGCATGGACATTCTTGTGCCTGTCTTCTGCTAAATGTGTGTGTTTCTAGATTTCCAGGTTCATCCCCAGGAGTGGAACTGCTGAGTCTTACGATATATGCATATTTAGTGTTAGTAGGCACTGCCAAACATTTTCCCCAAGTAGTTGTGTCATTTTACACTCCTGCCTGTCTTGTGGCTTTTAGAATGTGCCGTGATGATGTAGGTAGTTGCAAAACATACACCTGGAAGGAATCCAGTATTTCCCTAAACTCCATAAGAGCTGCTTCAGATTTGCAGGTGACAAGGGACACAGTGTGCACTGGAATTCTGTCTTCCTGTTTTCCTTCTCACTTACTTATGCTGCCTCCACATGGTGCTCACACACACACACATACACACACAAGCAGGTGCGCACACACATGCACACATCTGCACACTTGAGCCGAGGTGCCTGAACAAGGATTCCACGCTGCCCCGACCCAGCCCCATTTCTAATCACACCCTCTCCTCAGCGCCTGGTGAGGTCTTGCACGCTGCTCCCCCAGAGGCTGACATCTGTCCTGGGTGGGATCATCGTGAGGTCCTCCCCCCACAGCACCGGGGACGTGAGAAGTCTCCACAGCTCTAGAGCGCCACGAGCTGTGATGAAACAGTGGCAGACAAGGGCCAGCGCCCCTCTGGATGGCCCGGCTGCAGGCCAGAGTCCTGCGTGCGGAGCCACTAGAGGGCGGCACAGTCCCGCAGAAGGACAGCGCCACCTGCTCCACTGGCAGCGCACCGGGAGAGGAGCGGAGAGGGGAGCCCTGACCTCTACTCTTAGAGCCCGCTCTTCTCCTCACCTCGTGCCCTGCTGTGGTGGGCTGAGCCTGGGGGAGGAAATCCAAGGACCACTCGGCTTCTGTCACTGACTACCTTTGGGACTTGGGGAAAATCATTCAACCCCTCTGTGCCGCAGTTTCCACAGCTGTAAAATGGCAATAATAATGTCTCACTCACTTTGTGGGTCTATGGTAAGGCTTAATTCTAGTAATAATATTAGTAGTCGTAATAATAATAATAATAACTATGATATATTGTTATTGTGCTGGACACCGGGCTGGTGCTTCCGAAGAATTCTCTCCTACCGTCCTCTCAACTGCCCTCTGAGAGAGGAGGGCTGGGAGGAACAATTACAGCAGTGACACCTCTCACCCCCTAAGCACGTGCCAGGTGTCCTGCTCCTCACTCCACGTGCACCCAGCTCCTTCCTTCAGACTATAGCCCACCACGATGGGTACTGTGATTATTCCCATGGACAGATGAGGAAACTGAGGGGCAGCTGACCCGACCAAGTTGCAGGAGCCAGGTCGGGGTTCCTCTACCCCACCCCACGCAGTCTGACCACAGAGCCCCTGGTCAGAGTTGCTGGGCAACGCTCAATGGCCATTTGTAAGGCCTGATGTGTGCTGTCATCTCTCCAGGTGTCGTCTAGACTACTGTTATCATGGCGGAGGGCACTGGTGTCAACTGCATCACTCGGGGCTCCCTTCACCCACCTCAACCTCTGCTTCTTTCTCTGCAGTGAGAGGAGGTAGCAGAAAATCAATACTTTCTAATCAGCACCCCTTGGAGGTGCCCCAAATGTCTTGGGGGTCTGAGGGACAGTGGTAGTGGAGGTCCCGTGGTGTTGAGCCCTCCTCCCCGCTCCTGCCAGAGCAGGTCTTATAGACTTTACATATTTTATTCTGAAAACAGAGTTCTGATGCTAAAATTAACCAAAAAATATTTTATTTATTTATTTATTTATTTATTTATTTATTTATTTATTTATTTATTTATTTTGTGAGCAAGATCAGCCCTGAGCTAACATCCATGCCAATCCTCCTCGTTTTTTTCCCCTTTTTCTCCCCAAAACCCCAGTAGATAGTTGTATGTCATAGTTGCACATCCTTCTAGTTGCTGTATGTGGGACGCGGCCTCAGCATGGCCGGAGAAGCGGTGCGTCGGTGCGCGCCCGGATCCGAACCCGGGCCGCCAGTAGCGGAGCGTGCGCACTTAACCACTAAGCCACGGGGCCGGCCCCAACCAAAAAATATTTTAAACCACTAGATAGATAATTCCTGAGGTCCCTCCTAGTTCTAAATATTTTATGAAAATCTTTCTTGAACCTATTTATATTTTTAGCTGTTAAGTTCAATTTACCTGTTCCCTACTGGGTGCAGACTTTTTTCTTTGTTTGGTTTTTTAATCTTGAGATTTTCTCTTTTGAGTTTCAGGCACTCCCCACCCCCATGTCCAGCTCTGGCATTCCCACTTTTCTATGAAGGCTCTATTTTACCCTCTTTCTTGCCCTATTTTTATGACCTCACTCACTCCGGCCATTTTCTTCCTCCGTTTTCTCAGTCTGGATTGGCATCCTAACCTTTGTCTCTGGGGTTTCCCACATGACCACCCTTTAACATTACTGATCTGGCTCTTCCCTAGCCCAGATCTGTGTATTTCTCAAAGGAAACAGCAACTAGAAGACCGTGTGGAGTTCCAGGGGTGGGGCACTGGGGTCTGGTAGAAGAGAATTTGTTATTAACAAGTGAGAGAGGAAAGAACTGTTTCCCGTGACAAAAATGAAAAAGAGCATCATGTATACTTGCACATTTTTTTCATCATCATTTTCTGCTCTATGCTTCCAACTTTCCTTTTGATTGCAGAGATAAATCCATTTTATTTGCGTAAATTCCACATTTTAAACAATTTTCAAGGTGCATGAGAAAGAGGGTGAATTTTGACCCTCGCACATCTGAGAGCATGTTTAATAGCCCCTACTCTGCTGGGGAATAAAGTGATGTGCAGGAGACACTGATTTGCCTGTAAATAAACTCTCTTCCAGCCTGATCCGCAGCCCAGATCTGAAGGAGAGTCTCGTTCTTTCTACGGGGAACTTCTTTAGATGTTGCCGTCCTCCGAAGGACAGAGTGCCCTTCACAACGAGGTCTCCCCTCCCCTGCATAAGAATGAGATGATCAATCCGCATCAGCAATCAATCAATCCAGAAATGTCTATTATCTGCCGAACATGGACCTTGTAGTGTTAGGAGCATCGCGGGTCGGGGAGGCGAAGAAAACAAAGCGTCTCGACAGGTAAAAATGAATTGCGGCTTGAGAGCAAGGTGGCCTCGGCTTTGGGTGCCGCTATGAAATGCAGCACGAGGGAAGGGAAAAATCCTCATGTGCAGGAATTGCCAGGAAAGCTTCCCAGAGGGATAAACCCTCCATCCAGCCCAGGACCAAGCCCTCGGGGGTGGGGGGACAACCATAGGCAGTGGGGGTAGGAGACACGAGCCTACCATCTGGGGATGAGGACTGTGCAGGAGGCCAGCAAGCCAATCAAAGCTGTGTGCCAGGGCAAGAGGTCAGCCTGGCTGCAGGGGTCAGGGATGGGTGCCACAGAACTGAGCCTTTAAATAAGTAATGCAATCACTATGTATCAAGGGCCTACTGTGTGCCAGGCACAGGATGCTGTGGGCAGAGCCATAAACAGCGTCCGTGCTCTGATGGCGTGTCCACTCCAAGTGGGAGAGAAAGATTAAACACAAGTAAATATCCTTTCATCTGGTAATGGACATTTGGATTTTTTCCCAGTTTTTGGCTATCACAAATTTAAAAACTATGGCCTATCAATTCACTGGATGAGTGCTCACCAAAAAAGGGAATGAAACACTGATATACACAACATGACGCTGAGTGAAAGAAGTCAGACAAAAAAGAAAGAGTATGTATTGGAGGATTTCATTACATAGAATCTAGAAAACGCAAACTAGTCCTCAGTGACAGAAAGCAGATCAGTGGTTGTCTGGGGATGTTGGGGGCTGGAGGGACCACAGAGGGGCATGGGGGAACTTTTGGGTGTGAGGGGTATCATGTTAGTATGCTGGCCTGTTGTAATAAAAAATAATAAATAATAAATTTAAAAAAATAAAAAAAATAAAAAATCAACGGAAGTTGATTCTCTCAATCTTTGCAGCTAGAAGTCCGAGATCAAGGTGTGGGCAGGGCTGGTTCCTTCTGAGGCCTCTCTGCTTGGCTTGCAGATGGCTGCCTTCCCCCTGTGTCTGCACACGGTCTTCCCTGTGTGTGTCTGTGTCCTCATCTCCTCTTATAAGGACACCAGTCATGTTGGATTAGAACCCACTCTAGTGACCTTATTTTAAGTTAATTACCTCTGTAAAACCCTATCTCCAAGTATGGGCACATTTTCTGAGGTCTGGATTCCAACATATGAATTTTTGGAAGGCCACAGTTCAGCCCATAACAGGTGTATTCACTATCTTGATGGTAGTGATGGTTTCAAGGGTGTACACATATGTCCAAAAGTAACGCATTGAACATTTTAAACGCGTATATGTCAATTATACCGTAGGAAAGCTGTTAGAAAAACAAGTAAATAAATATATGACACTCAGGCGAAGATGGGAGCTGTGAAGGGGGAGGTGTGGTGGGGACCCCTGCACAGAACTGGAATGAAGCCAGAATGGGGGTGTCTTCAGAGGGAGGTCAGAGCTGGGATACACACTGGAGATCTATTTTATGTTTATATTGTCTCATATTGTGCATGATGAGACGCACTTTACAAGAGGAGAGGGCACAGCTGCAGGGCACCTTGGGCAGGAGAGTAGCTGTTTCCCCAAATGCCACAGATACAGTAAGTGTTCTTACAATTATTCCAATTTTGGCTAGAAAACAAGAATAAGAACTGGATATTTTTAAAAAAATAGACTTGATTTTTTTAGAGCAGTTTTAGATTCACGGTAAACTACGCAGAAAGTATGGAGATTTCGCATGTACCCCCTGCCCCCACACACATGCACAGTCTCCCCCTATCAACATCCCCACCAGAGTGGTACATTTGTTACAATCGATGTGCCTTCATCGACACATCATTATCCCCCAGAGTCCATAGTTGACTTTAGGGCTCACTCCTGGTGTTGTCCATTCTATGGGTTTGCACAAATGTATAATGACATATCTCTACCATGACAGTATCACACAGAGTAGTTTCATTGCCCTAAAATCCTCTGTGCTCCACCTGTTCATCTCTCCCTCTCCACCAAACCCTGACCACCACTGATCTTTTTACTGTCTCTATAGTTCTGCCTTTTCCAGAACGTCATATAGTCAGAATCGCAGGGTATGCAGCCTCTTCAGTTGGGCTCTTTCACTTAGCAATATGCATTTAACATCTATGGCTCAACAGCTCAGAGGAATATTCCACAGTATGGATATACCACAGTTTGTTTATCCATTTACCTACTGAAGGACATCTTGGTTGCAGAGTGTTTTTTTAGACATCAGTTTTCATAAATATATTCAAAGGTACATGTAGGAAAACCCAAAGAGAAGAGGTATAGTGTTTATTGGAGGTGATGATGCCTTTAAGGCAAAACTCACCGCTATTTGCGGCAGGCTTGGTGAAAGTCTTCATCTTGCACGTCAACTCTGATTCATTCATTCATTCGACAAACATTTCTTAAGCACCCACCATGGGTCGGGCACTGTTCTAGGCCACGTTCTGGGGATATGCTTCTAACAAAATGGATGAAATTGCTGACCACGTAGAGTATCTGGTCTAGCGCGTCTAGAAGATGGATTGAGACTGGCTGCCTGGGGGGTTGGGTGGGGGAGGATTCTGAGGCTGGGTCGTGGGGCTCTGTGGGGAGGAGCATATGACCCCTTAGTGATGACAGCCATCAGGTGGGGGACCAGAGCTCCCTGTATGCCCGTGACTGTCCTGGCTTCCGGCTGTCATCCCAGTGTAATTACTCCGAGCTCCCCCTTCCTCGCCCAGCCCTCTGGCCGTGAGGCTGGGTGGGGGAGGCAGTTTTTCTGCCCTCCTTAGCCCAGGAGAATCATATAAAATGCAACGCAGAGCCTGGGAGGTCTAAAAACCTTCCTGTTAATTCAAATCCCTGAGATCAGTCACCAAATTTGGATTTTTCTAGATTTAAATATTAATTTTGTTGATTGTATTCCTTAGATCAAAACTCGAAGATATCCGTCTCAGGGGGGAAGAAAACCAATAAATTATAAATAGAAAACATTATTTTGAAGATAATGTCATGGGGAAGGAATTATGAACTGCATATTGGGGACGGGCTAAAAAAGTCAGAGGGAGAAGATGTAAAACATGCTTTTGATTTATAGTGTCTTGTAAAAAATTAACATTTGTTGCTTTTAAAAAATTGATCACCTACTCCGTGCCAGACTCTCTGCTAGGTACTTGAGCGTCACATTTAATTCTCTCAAAAGTCCTCTGCGGTATGTATTTTTTATCAAAGGGGAGTCCGTCAGCCTTGGAGGAGGAAACGGAGAATCGGGATTTGCATCCCAGCGTGCTGGGCTCAGAAGGCTCATCTTTTCCAAGAGCAGCCACTTGAGCCTCGTGGAAACAACCACATTTCCCAGGGAGAATCTCACTTTCCCCTGAAAACCCCAAGCAAATAAGTTATCATGGCCTCTCCCCGCCCTCTCAGGCTTCAGGGACTTTTCGTCCTGTTATTTTGTCACCTGTCAGCCCCTACTCGGTCCTAATAACCCCTGACATCTGGGACAGAGCTCTCGAATGTGCCGGGCTTGTTTGTTTGCGATGTGCAACTTCATCCATTCGTTCAGGCACGTGGCGCCAGAGATACAGGCGCGCACAGGACAGACGCTTCCCCCCCAGGGAGCTCACAGCCCAGTGGGAGGGACAGACAATCAAACAGAGAATCCACCGTGAGGAGTGCTGGGATGCAGAAAGCACAGGTGCTGTGGGGCACACAGCAAGAGCGCCCAACTCCAGAAAGCTTCCTGGAGGAGGTGGCACTGAGATTGAGACCTAGAAGCTGGGTAAGAGGAGCAGGGAGAGTAGTCCACAGCATGTGCTCAAGCCTGGAGGAGTAAGAGAGTGTGGAAGCTTCGAGAGTGGAGGGAAGTTCAGTCTGGGTCGAGTGTGGAGTGCGAGTGGGAGAGTAACGGGAGAGCTGGCGATGTTACTGTAACAGTTGTGAATGATAACTGGGCCCTCACGGTGAGCCAGTTACGTTCCTCCTGCAGCCTCTGAGGAAGCACCACTATTATCCCCATTTTACAGATGCGGTGACTGAGACCCGGGGTGGAGTAGCTTGACTAAGGGTTTAACCCAGGCTGCCTGACCCCAGAGCTCCTGGCCTCCACTCGGTACCGCGAGCAGCCTGGTGATCAGGGCCCTGGCTGTATCCTGAGGGCACCGGGCAGAGAGCGTACAGTCCTTTGAAGCTGGCACCACCAGCCTTCGGGCTCCTGGCTCATGCCTGTTCCACCCGCCAGCCTGGTCAGAGCTGAAGCTTCTATGGCATTGTGAGCCCCGCCCAAGCGCTCGCCATGGCTCTGTCCCTCAGCGGGTCCGGCTCCTCCTTCCCGGCCTGCAGAGCCGCAGCTGCACAAAGGCGTTGCAGCCCCTCCCCACCTCAGCCTGGCAGCCGGGCCGCTGCTGGGTGGCTGCTGAGCTGGAAGAAAGACCCCCATTGATTGGGGTCTCCCTGGGGTCCGGCCTTTCTTCCCTGTCTTTCTCTGTGGCCAGGAGACCCTCTGGCGGGGCTGGCGGGATGTGAAGGTGACCCCAGGCTGCCTCTGGGAGGACTCATCTGAACAAAAGCCTGCCTAACAAAGAGGTGTGCCGGCAGGGAATACAGTCAACATTCCAAAGGCAAGTCACAAAAATGGGGTTCAGACGCCAGCAGCGGCCGGGATGCCAGCATGAGTGGCCGTGGAAGGCTCTGCTCACCCCTTCTCTATTGCCAGGACCTGGTGGTGCCCATGGGGGATGCTGGACGGGGCCCGTGTCGCCTTTGGCTGGCAAAACTCTGTGGCTGGTGCAGCTGACACAGAGCCCCAGCACCAGACACCTGCCCTCTGGTATCCGGGGGACAATGAGCTCTGCAGCCTTGGCCTGTCTCTGCCTCTCTGGGCTTCACAAGAGGAAGAAAATATAAGAGGTTAAATCGAATGTTCTTTCCAGCTTTATGAGTCTGTGATTCCTGCCCTGTCTAGCCTGGCCAGGGGACAAACCCTTCACCACCACTGGCTGCCACTGACTCAACTCACTCCTGCAGCCGGTGTTCACTGAGCACCAACTGTGTGCCAGGCACCGTGATGAGCACTGGCGGTCCAGCTGTGAACAAGACATGGTGCCTGTGGTCGGCTGGAAAAAATGGCCCCCCAAAGATAAATTCACTTCCCAATCCCCAGGACCTGTGGCTATTACCTTACATGGCAAGAGAGGGAACGTTATCTTATTTGGAAAAAGGGTCTTCATAGATGTGATTAATCAAGGATCTTGAGATGAGGAGATTGTCCTGGACTATCCAGGTGGGTGCTAAATGTCATCCCAAGTGTCCTTGTAAGAGGCAGGCAGAGGGCGATTAGACACACGCAGGGAAGGAGATGTGACGACGGAGGCAGAGACTGGAGTGCTGCGGCCACCAGAAGTTGAAGAGGCAGGGAACGATTCTCCCCCAGCGCCTCTGGAGGGAGAACGGCTGACACCTTGATTTTGGCCCACTGAGACCGATGTTGAACTTCTGCTCTTTAGAACAGTGAAAGAATACATTTTCTGTTGTTTTAAGCCACGCAGTCTGGAGAATTTGGTATGGCAGCCCCAGGAAACTAACACAGACTCAGGGGCTCTCAGTCTAGCTGGACCACAAGGAAAGCAGGTGGTTACAATCCAGTGTGGTCAGTGGCCAGTTGGCGGTGGGGACAGGGTGCTGTGGGCACCTGTGAGAGGGGCACCTCCTCACGTGAGGGGCTGGGGTGAGAGAAGACATCTTAGAGAAGAGAACATCTGAGCTAGTAGGAGAGTTACCCAGGGATGGAGTGGGGGAAGCAGAAGAGGGAAGAGCGTTCTGGGCCAACGGAACAGCATTTGCAAAGATCTGGAGGCAAATGACGGCGTATTGTATGAAGACACCGTAGGGTGTCCAGGGTGAGTGGAGGGCAGGGTGAGTGGGCAGCAAAGAGATAAGGCTGGTGAGACAGGCAGATCCCAAAGGGCCTTTAGAATAGTCCTATCACCAGCTCCCTCTCACTGAGGGCTTACTCTGTGCCCTGTGCTGAGAGTTCTGCAAGCACCATCTCATCTTACCCACAGCACACCCCCAGAAGATGGTGTTGTCATTAGTCCCATTTTGCAGACGGGGAAACTGAGGTCTGAAGAGATTAGGTAATTCTCCTCGGGTCCCCCAGCTATGAAGCCTAGTCTCAAACCCGGGTCTGACTCCTGAGCCCATGCTGTCACTGGCCAGGCTACATGAAGCCATGCTGGAGAGCTGACCCTGCCA
The DNA here is from genome assembly GCF_057802395.1 of Ceratotherium simum simum. Lineage (NCBI taxonomy): Eukaryota > Metazoa > Chordata > Mammalia > Perissodactyla > Rhinocerotidae > Ceratotherium > Ceratotherium simum. The sequence goes on along the minus strand of NC_141928.1, from coordinate 5,577,967 downwards.
GCCCCCGCTGAGCACTGGCCTGGGTACCGCCGTGGACCAGGCCACTCTGGTGAGGAAGACGGAGGCCAGGGCTGGATGTGGAGAGCGGGATGAGAGCGTGTCAGGGGGATGGAGTGGGTCCTGGGGATGGATGGCTGGGCTGACTTACCCCTCGTCAGTGCCCCTCCTCAGCGGACCTCAGCTCCTCCTCGGCTGGGCAAATGGGACCCTCTGAGGGGTGAGTCATTGCCCAGGAGCTTGGGCCCTGTGGCTTCTCTGCCCAGACATCCATCCTTCTGCATCAATCATGCCTTTATATTTTCTGTATTTTTGATGCTTTGACATCTTGGGGCCTTGCAGACCCTGAAGGGACTGCTCCTCCCAGGGTTAGCCAATTCCTGGGGACAGTGAAGCACTCGTCTGTGAGTATGCCTGTCCTATGCAAACCAGCCAGTCCAGAACCCACACTCCCAACCCCCTCCTTTATGGGGGTCCCACACCCTGGGCTACTATCCACCTGCCCTCATCACCCCAGGGCCAGGTACCAGACAACTACGGACAGCCCCATAGACCCATATGCCCCACAGCACGCTGAAATTATTCAAACCAGCCAATCCTAAGCCTGCTCACCCTGCCTCACCCTTTCCTTCCCGCGGAAACCACGAAAAGACTCTTTCCCATGGTTTCCCCTCCCTCCCTCTGCCTCCTGAACAGCCTTGGTGCTTCCCCAGGTGGTCCCGTGTGGTGTGGCGTGGCCCCTCCTCTTGAGGTCTGTGAGTAGCAAACTCTCTTTGCAATGGTGGTTGTCTGATCTGTTGGCCTCATCACCCCTCAATAATAAACCCTACATCTCAGAGCACCTTCCCACGTGAATGCCGGCATCATCGCTGCTTTGGCTAGACAGCTGCTCTTGTCTGTGCCCTGGGCCAGGAGTCTAAGGCTGTGAGGGCACTTCTGGCCATTCGGTGTCCCCTCACCCACCTCGCTGTGAGGAAGGCCGGGCAGCAGGGCGGGTGGCGTCATGCCCTTTTCCCAAGTCAGAAACTGGGGTGTCTTGTCCAAGGTGCTGAACTGGGCTCGACACTCCCACCCCACCTTCCAGATTCCTAGACCACGGCCACAGGCCACTTGTCAGGGACCCCTTGGGAGTGACTTCCTGCTCGAGGATGAGGGACTCTGGGAGGCTCCCTTCCCTCATCTCAGGGTTGGGTTCTCAGCCAAGAGTTCAGCCCGGGTCTGTGCCTGATTGGGCCAGGTGGGCATATGACCCAAGGAGGCCAATCCCATTTGCTCTCCCAAGAGCGTGGAGGTGGGGCCAAGAAAGGGCACCAGGTCCACTTGGGGCTGGTGAGCAGCGATTTTTCTCCCTGTGGTTTGAAGAAAGAGGGAAGGGGGCAGCCCTCCTGAGGGAGGCTCGGTGAAGGAAGGAGCCAGGGGCCTGGAGCTTTGGTTTCCGGGTCTCAGATTCTGCCCTGTCTAGAGGCCTGGCTGTCTTCTGCTCCTGGGTTCCAGAAGATACCCCAGCAACTTCCACCGTCCCCCTGTGCCCAAGGGTTCCTGCTCTTCACATGCAGAGTCCCCCCGGTACCCCCAGTGGCCCGCTGCCTCTCTCCACAGCTTCATGAAAGCCCTCGTTTTACAGATGACTCCATCCCCTGAGACACAGAGAGGTTAAATGGCCAACCCCAGGGTTTGGGGGCCCCAGGGCAGCTGGGGTGGCAGTGGTGGAAGGGGCACCAAAGGAGGAGTCAGGCAGGGGGCTGGGAGCTGGCGGCCAGCCCCTTGCTGCAATAACTCAGGGGACCAACAGCGTTGCCTGGCAGCCCAGCCTCGCTGAGCCAGCACTGGCCATTTGCGAGGTCTCAGGAGACGCCCTGAGGGAGAGATCACGCTGCCCCCAAGCTCCTCGCCTGGGCCACACTGTTTGCTATGTCACTGCGGGCACGACCAGCTTCTCCTGGGGAGACAGCACAGAAAGAAGGGTGGCCAGGCTGGCCAGCTAGGCCAGCCAGACCCTGGGGGCAGGTGGAGGAGATTTCCAGCCCCCTTTGAAAGCAGCCACCTTTTCAGGAGGCAAACCCCTCCCCTGGCGGGCTTGGTCAGCGGACCGCAGACCTAGGGAGCCGGCCTCTTCCCCATGCATGTTGTGAGCCCTCTTCCTCTCTCTCGGCCCCCCGCCTCTCCCCTGATGCTCTGTTGGAGCAAACATCTTTCAAAGGAGGATCAATGCAGGCAGAGAGATTCTTTCAAAAGTAACAATGAGCTTCTTTAATTAAACTTTCCATAAGCTCTTAAATCCAGGGAGCTTTTCCGACTCATCTGAAAGTTGGGCCATGACCTTGAGAGAGAGATGACCTCTGACCTGGGGGAAAGGATGACCTTTATTCTGGGGCTCTGGGGCCGCCCCTCCCTCATTGGAGGTGGCATCCCCCGACTCTACCATCCTGCTAAGCTGATGTCACCTCCCCCATGGTGGGGCTCTGCCCAGATCAGCACTCGGCCTGCTTCCTCCTGTCAGTCCTTATATGGGACTTACCTTGTGCTGGGCAGCCAGGAGCAGGGTGGTCCTGGCCTTCCAGAAGGCCACAGTCTAGTGCTAGAAGAGTGACAGGAGGATAACAGCTGGTACAGGTCACAGAATGTGAGCTTGAAAGGGACTCGAGAGACACGGTCAGGACCACTGCCCCTCCCCCACTTCTCCAGCAGGGAAGGGACTTCCCCAAGGCCACTGAGCCAGTTGCAGCCCAGCCTTGAAACCAGCAGGCTGATTGGTCAGTTTGACAATTTTAATAGCCCCCATTCATTTACTGAGCATTTGCCACATGCTAGGCATTCCGCTGGATCCTATTATCTCGTTTAGCCCCACAAAGACCCTGCGAGGTGGGTGCCCCCTTCTGCAGATGACAAAACAGAGGCTATAGGAGGTTATATCACTTGCCCAAGGTCACTGGTGGACAAGCGAGAGAGCGGGACTCAAACCCAGAACTGTTAGATTCCTAAGTGCCAACTTGAAATGCTGCCCCACTCAGCCTGTCTCTGGGGGTGAGAACGTACAGCCGGGTTGGGAGCCCTTTGGAAATTCAGTGAAGGCCCCAGCCCTGGGAGTCCCAAGCCGGCCTCGGTCCTCCCCCTTCCCCGGACAAGGACAGAGTGTCCGCAGTTCCCCACGGAGTGGCAGGATGGCACTTGTGGGGTGCCCGCAGCCTTGGGCCGCAGCCACGGGGTCCGTGCCAGACGTACCGCGAGCGTCATTTGAGAATGTCAGCGAGGCCACACTCCCTGTGGTGGTTCGCAGGCTGTGCGCACCAATATTCCCGTGGGGCAGCCACTCCGTGCCCGAAGCGCTGCGATCCAGCCCGGGAAAAGAGCTGAGACCCCCGAGGTCCCTTTTGGATACAAGGAAGGGCTCTACAGGGAGGGGCAGCAAGGGGCCTTGGACACCGTCTGACTCATTCTGCCCATTTTCCAGATGGGGAGCCTCAGGCTCAGAGATGGGAGGGGCTTGCCCAGGGCCGTTGTCCACCATCAGCCAGACTTGGGACATGGGTCCCGACTGCGAGTGGTACGGAGCCCCGGATAGTTCCCAGGACCCTGGGCTCCTGGAGAAGCTTTGGCCCACTCTACCCTGGCCGGGAGGGACTAGTACACAGGTCCCCCACCGGGCGTCCTGGGCACCAGCCACAGGATGTGCAGCAGCAGCAGAGCAGTGGAGGTGATGCTCCAAGAGCCAGGCCTCTTCCCCTGGGAGAAGTGGGACCAATGGTCAGACTGGGAGGAAAGAGATGTAGAAAAAGCCAGAGAGAGCCCAAGATGAGAGCGGGAGTCAGCACCTCATGGCCCAGAGCAAGAGTGACTCAGAGGTCAAAGGCCGGACACAATGCTGACAACTGTTCTGGGGGGTGGGGGTGAGGGTGGGGGTGGGGGTGGGGGGTCGGGGGGTGAAGGGAGCCGTGGCGCATTTCAGAGAGATTTCACTTCTCCTGCTTCTGCTCGTCCTCCTCCAACTCCTTATATTATTCCTTTAAGGAGGGACCTTCAGCTCTGCAGAAAATGCACCACATGAGGCCTCTCAATTCTCAAATATTCCATGTCCCCAAAGCACTCGTTCACGTCTGCAGTTAAATGATTGAGTGCTTACTGCCTGTCTCTCTTGCCACCCGACAGTTCTACACGGGCCCCTCTGCCTCTCTTCCGCTGTGTCCCAGGGCCTGGCCGGGGCCCGGCCTGGAGTGGGGCTTGAGCAGTATGTCTTCTTTTTTTTTTGGTGAGGAAGACTGGCCCTGAGCTAACATCTGTTGCCAATCCTCCTCTTTTTGCTGAGGAAGATTGGCCCTGGGCTAACATCTGTGTCCATCTTCCTGTATGTTTTATGTGGGACGCTGCCACAGCATGGCTTGATGAGCAGTGTGTAGGTCCTTGCCTGGGATCTGAACCTGCGAACCCCAGGCCGCCGAAGTGGAGTGCATAAACTCAACTACTAAGCCACCGGGCCGGCCCCTTGATCAATATGTCTTGAAAGAAGGAGTGGACGGATGAAATGACGTGGGGCCCCACTGATTGGCTTATGGGCTGAGGGGCAGCTAGGTGTCCCCTGCCCACCCCTGGAGTTCTCAGAGCTCTCCAGGACCATGAAGCCAGACTCAGATGAGGCCTCCAGCCCAGGACGGATTTTGGAACAGGGAATGCCGGGTTCCCGGTCCCAGGCCCTCTCCCCAGGAAGTGAACCATCAGGACTTGTGGTGATAAAATTGATAAAGGGCCTCCCCCTGACAGTGGGTGACTATCACTCCAACCTGGGGCGGGGGGTCAGCAGGACTGGACACGCCAACCCCTCTGCCCCAGCTCCCCCTGTGCTGCTCCTCAGGGTTGTTGGGGGTCTGCCTCCTACGTGGGCTTCTCACAGCCCCTCAGTGGGTTCTGCTGGCCCACTTTCTAAAGGAACCCTCGCTGTCGGTCTCCTCACTCTGCTCTCTGCTTAGGGGTGACAAACCTGGCCTTTGCAGGGAAGACAGTTGTGGAGGACAGAACCATGCTTCCCCCAAAGATGGCCACGTCCTAGTCCCCAGAACCTGTGAGTATGTTACCTGATGTGGCAAAGGGAAGTTGCAGATGGGATTAAGTTAAGGATTATCTGGGCGGGCCCAATGTCATCACACAGGTCCTCACAAGCCGGAGGCAGGAGGGTAAGAGCCAGAGACAGACATGTGACGATGGAGCAGACGTCAGAGAGAGACAGAAATCGGCTCTGAAGACGGAAGAAGGGGCCGGGAGCCAAGGAATGCAGGTGGCTTCTGGAACCTGAAAAAGGAAAGGAACTGATTCTCTCCTGGAGCCTCCAGAAGGAACAGAGCCCTGCTGACACCTTGATTTCAGGACTCTGACCTCCAGAACTGTCAGATAAAAAATCTGCTGTTTTAAGCTGTCAAGTTTGTGGCAATTTGTTAAAACAGCCACGGGAAACTAACAACTATCCCACTTTGTATTTTCCCCCTTTATTTCCGTTTTACAGGGAAGTGATACACTGCAGGATCCTGGTGTGGAATCCCTCTGCCTTCACATCAGGGCCCCCAGTCCGGCCCAGCTACTTCTGGAGCTGTGTGACCCTAGGAAGCCGCTTGACTCCTCTGAGCCCGCCTTTCCTCATGGATAAAAGGAGAAGAGTACTACCCACCCACAGGGCTCTTGTGGAGGTTTCAGGAGATAGCGTGCACACAGGCCTCTGTGCATGCCTGACACGATCTTATGTTATGTGCCCCAGACCTAGGCTCCTCTTGCTTGATTTGGAAAAGGTACCAAACTATTTAAAGGCCACCAATGGGGCAGCTGGTCCTGGACGTCCTCAAACCCCTCCAGGCCTCAGCATCCTCATCAGCGAAGATGAGAGGTTGCATACTGTGGCTCAGTCTGGGCTCAGCCTACAGACAGCCTTTGATCGGCCTACACACTGTTTCAGAAAATAAGAATTAGTTGTTAATGTTTGAAAATTGGGAAATCTCATCTTAAAATTCTATTTCAACCTTCTTTTGAAATATAGGAAGATCTGACAATAGTGGACCCAATTCCTCCATTACCGGGTTGACCAGAGCTTGGACAGCTGTCTTTTTTAGACGGGGCCTGTGGTCCAGTTTGCCACAGTCGCCACCACTCCCTATTACACACCCATCCTGTTTCTTTCATTTATATGACCTGGCTGGTCCCTTAAAGGTGTTCAAGTTTGTGACCCCTGAATGACACACTCTAAAATTCTCCATCTTTGCCCATTGTGGTCCTCTCCTTTAATACAGCAATAAGTCTGTATCTCGCATTTCTCAAAGAAGCCGTTTCTCTGAAGAAACCTGCTAGAAGAAAAGAAAAGGAAATCCCGTGCTTGTTGGAAACAAGTCTAAACTAAGAGTGACGGGGCCCGAGGAACTACTCTGTGGGTCGAGTGTGCCAACTTGAATGCTTTGGTTTTGCAACCTTGACATGGCTCCTTCAGAGGAGTTTTTAGCTTCCTTTTTTGATTCTCTTCAATAGTCTAGATAACCCAAGTTCTTCATTGAGTGACTTCTGGATGACTGAGGTATTTTTGATATTAAAAATTTAAAATCCCCATGGGCCGGCCCCGTGGCTTAGCGGTTAAGTGCGCGCTCCGCTGCTGGCGGCCCGGGTTCAGATCCCGGGTGCGCACAAACGCACCGCTTCTCCGGCCATGCTGAGGCCACGTCCCACATACAGCAACTAGAAGGATGTGCAGCTATGACATACAACTATCTACTGGGGCTTTGGGGGAAAAAAATAAATAAATAAAATTAAAAATTTAAAATCCCCAGCTTTGAACTTACTCCGTTTTGGGGAATGGATCCTAGAGTCCCAGTGTAGTAAGATGTGGGTTCACTGTGGACAGTCCCCTGCCTCAGCCATGTCTCTCCTCAGTTGCCTAAGGCAGGAGTCAGAGCTCTCTGGCTTCAGAGCATGGTCCCACCCCCTGCCCCGCCAGCCCCAGGCATGCCATTAATTGCTGGTCATGGAGAATGCACACAAAGGGAAACTGAGGCATGGCCAAGGGAAAGTTGGTGAGAGGCATGAGCCCCTCCTGACCAGTAGCTCTCTCCGGGTCTCCATCCCTCCTCCTCCCTGCCCGGCTAGGGTACAGGCAGATGGGGCGGCTGCAGTTTGCAGGCCCCCGGGAGGGGGCCGGGGAGTCCACCTCTTTAAACACAGATTAGCAGCTCTCGCCCGCGCTCGCCTTCCTTAGAAAGAGAACTTGTCAAGGTTTACATCAATAATAGATAATGGTGCATCGCTGTGGCAGGTTCCAGCCGGAGGCTGTTTTGATATTTTCTAGAGAATTTGTCCGCAATTGCGCAGTCAAGGAAGAGTGGGGGCTGGGGGCCGGCGGCAGAGCGAGCGCCTTCATTAATTTTTCCTCATTTGCATTCTCGCTGTTAAATAATGTATTGATGGCTGTCCGTGTCTGTAGCCCTCCCTCCTCCCCGAGTCGCACCGGGGTCCTCCCCTCTATGAGAGATGAGCTCATCACAGGCCTTTGACAGCGGGGTGAAGGGGGGCAGGGCTGGGACGTCTCGGTGAGGCCCCCACAGCCCCACTGGGCCTGTCCCCAGGATCCTCATGGACAGGAACTCCTTGCCCACCGGAGTATCATCATCTAGCATTTATGAAGTCCTTACCAGGAGCTGGTCTTGAATTAAGTGGTTTGCAAAGACAGCACCGTGGAATCCTCGCAACAGCCCCAAGAGGTCGGTACTGTTATTGAACCCTCTTTACAGACGAGGAAAGTGAGGCTCAGAGACGTCAAGTGCCTTCCCCAGGTCACACGGCCAGGAAGAGGCGGAGCTGGGATTTGAACCCAGGTCTGTCTGGCCCTAAAGCCAGGGCTCTTGACCTCTAAGCTTGCCAACTCCACACCCACCTGGGAGGCTTCCCAAGGCAAGTGGCGAAGGCACCCTTCTCTCAAACTGAGCGAGTGAAAAGGGCGGGTGTGCAGTGAGCTGGGAAAATGCTGGCTGGCTTTGGGGTGCGGATGAGGGCGCCAAGGCCAATGGGTGGACAATCTGTGTCACCCCAAGTGCTGAATCAACACCAACATGGGGAAGTTCTTGGGAAACAGGTTTGGGCTTCAGCTCAGGAAGGATTCCCTCCCTGTGGGGCCACCTGAGAATGGGAAGAGGCTGCCTCGGGAGTAGCAAGCACCTGTCACCGGGGCGTTTCAGAGAAGGATGTCTGCCTGCCAGGGTCACCTGCTTCCAGTGTTTATGTCTGAAAAAGCACCAGTTGAAGGATCTCTACCCTGATTGGGGATTTATTGTTTAAACTAGGATCTGTCCATACAATGGAGTATTACACAGCCAGTAAGAAGGATGCTGGAGGTGCATTTTTATTGATGTAAAAGATGTGCACAATTATTGTAGTGTAAACCGTGCTGGGCCCAAAGCTAGGGTAGGGTTTGACCCCATTTACGTAAAATCGTACCCAGGAGGGCATACACGAATGCGTGCATGGAAGGACACCCAGCAGGTGTGCGCTGCAGCCTCACCAGCAGTTGGCTTGGGCTGGTGGGATTTGGGATGAGTTTTCTCTCTTCTTTGTATTTTCCTACATTTCCTAATTTGTTCTGAATGTGTATTTCTTGTGTGATTACTAGGCAGGTAAATTGACCCGCACGTAGAGGGGGCTTTGAAGAATACGCAGGAGAGAAGACAAACGCCCGTGGGGCCTTTGCCCTGAGCATCTGGGGTGAAGTCTGCCGTTGCATCTCCGTGCTCCTCTTATGACTGAAGTCATCCTAAGCAACAACTCCATGCCTCAGTTTCCCCACTCTTCCTGCATCACAGAACGCGGCCCTGCTGGGACTGTCCTTCATTGTACACCAAGTCCGTACCGAGCACCCCGCCTGTGCTGGGCCCTGGGGAGGGACCTGGGATCGAAATAGACAAACACTTCAGAGATGTTTAGTGACTCACTCAAAGTCACACAGCTTTGAGTAAGGGGTGGAGCCTGGCCAACAACCCAGGTCCCAGGCTTTGTGGGCTGATTACACCATCCTCTTCAGCCCCAGGTGACTGACCAGGTGTGCCTGGGGCAGGCCATGAGCTGAGGGTCTGGTAAAGTAACGACCACCTTCGAGTTGTTGCCCCCACTGGGAAAGAGATGAGCAGAGCTGTGGGGGGTGAGCAGGTGGCCTTTGGTGCAGGCTGCCCTCCGGCCGTGCTGCTGTGGGGTCAGGGGACCATGGGAGCATCCTGTGTCCCGGGAATGGGAGGTCTGGAGGCCTCGGCAGCGGCTGCCTGGGCAGGACCTCTGCTGTTCTTTCGGGGTAGGCGGCAAGAGTGAGGGGTCTCGGGGCAGGTTTGTGGGTGGGGGATGTAGATGAGCAGGCGCCGGGACAGCAGAGGAGGAGGGGTGCAAGGTGCCAGCTGGCAAACTGGTGTGGGGCACGTGTGATGCCCACTTCAGCAACTCCCAGAGACATCTGGGTGCCAGGGGCAGGTGGGGCTGGGGTCCGACTCCGTGCAGGGACGCTCTCGGGCCAGTGGGCATGTTGGATTCACCACAGGACACTGTCATGGTTCAAGATGTCCAGTCCTCAGATTCCGAAATCGATGGGAGAGAGAAGGAAGGGACGGGGGCAGAGAGAGCTGGGGAGCGAGGGAGAGAAGCGCCCCGCGGGGCCACCTCCGGCTAATGAGTGGAGAGGCAGCGACCGCAGGTGAAGGGCAGAGCGGGAAGAAAGGCCAAGATGAAACGCGGTGGAAGCACCAAAGTAATGGAACCACCAAGTGGTTCATATTTCCAGCTAACGAGGCCCCTCTGCAGGGGGGAGGCCCGGCACGAGAAAGCACTGGGAACGACTCAAGGTGCCGAGCTAATGAAGTCACCGGAGACTCGGAGATCCTTGGGCACATCTGACGCGGCTCCGTGGCGATGCTATTTTAATTCAGTCCGAGGACGACCGAAGAGAGAAAGTCCCCTGTTGACACGACGAGCGTGGGGGACAGGCATTCGGGTGGAGTGACAGGAAGCCTGGGGGTTGTCTAACATGGACAAAAGACCCAGGACGGATGAGGGATGGGGAGGGGGCTTCCAGGCTACGTGTCTGAAAGGGTGAAACGAAGCTGCAGGTGGCAGGGTGAGGCAGGTGTGAGGGAGCAGGCGAGTCACGCTGTTCCGGGAGGCGGTGTGTGCACCACAGACAGTCACGGCCAACTGCACGCCTCAAACACACACACACAACAAAACCCATCAACTAATATTTACCCAACACCTCATATGTGTGAAGGGCGGAGACCAGCAAGGCTTGGATCCCATGGGACTGAGAACTGTCGGACTCCTGGCTTGAAGCAGCATCCTATTTCTCTCAGCAGGAAGTCCAGACTCCTCTGGGGTTTCCTCTGCCCACCTCTCCAGACACATCTGGCATCACCTTCTCCCTCCCCAGCGCACCAGCCCTATGGGTCCTTCCTTCAGGTCCTCCTTCCTACCCCAGGGCCTTTGCACCTGCTAATCCTTCTGTCTGGAATGCTCTCTGCTACTAACTCCTACACATTCTTCAAGTCTCTGATCACATACCACTTCCTCAAGGGACTGTGCCTGACTCCCTAGACCAGGACAGAGACTTGGATATCTTAGCTCCCTAGGGCTGCTGAAACAAATTACCACAAACTGAGTGGCTTAAAACAACAGCAATTCATTCTTTCCCAGTTCTGGAGGCCGGGAGTCCGAAATTAATGTGTCAGCAAGTTGGTTCCACTGGAGGCTCTGAGATAATCTGTTCCATGCCTTTCTCTTAGCTTCTGGTGGCTTCTGGGAATCCTTGTCTTTTGGCTGCATAACTCCAATCTCTGCCTCTGTCTTCACAACGCCTTTTCCTTGTGTGTCTGTATTTTCTCCTTTTCAGTCTCTTATAAGGACGCTGTCACTGGATTTAGGGCCCACCCTAATCCAGGATGATCTCATCTCAAGATTCTTACCTTAATTACTTCTGCAAAGACCTTTCTTCCAAATAAGGTCACATTCTGAGGTTCCAGGTGGACATGATTTTGGGGAGACACTATTCACCCACAGCCTGTCTGCATAGAATCCATCACAACTGGAAATAATCAGTTATTGATGTAATTATCTGTTTGGTGCCTGTCTTTCTGGTCAGACTTTCAGGTCTATGAGAGCAAGGACTGGATCTGGCTATTCCCTGCTGCCTCCCCAGTGTCCAGCCTGGGCGGGCACACTCTAACTATTCGTAGAACGAACGATGGGGCCGGCAGGCTCTTGAGAAGGAGGTGGGAGGAGGTAGGAAAGGGCGCGCCCAGGGCCACCTCTGCCTGGTGCTGCATCTTTCGATCTCAGACTGAGGAGCGTCCAGGAGGCCCCTACAGCCAGAGCTGGAGGGGCTCCTACAGGTCAGCCGGCGTAGCGCCCTCCTTTACAGTTGGGGAGGACAAGACTCAGAGACCAAGGGCTTTGCTGAGGGTCACAGTGTGTCCCCATCACAGCCCACACTCTTCTTGTCCCATTGTACCAAGTCCCCTCCCAGCACTGTGAATCTGGAACTGAGGGCAAGTCCTCGGGACAGGATGGGGAAGGCACAGGTGGAAAGACTTGTCAAGGACGATGCAATATACATATCCTTCCAATACTGTCCTTTCATAAATTTACATAGACCAAGATTCCACAACAACCGAGATGCCCACCAATGTGGAGGGGAGGGCCACAATGACAGGGTACCAACGGCCAGTCGCTCCCACATGCTTAGCCATGAGAGTTTTCCTCTCAGTGACGTCAAAGAACTTCAGTTTTCCTTTAAATCTTCTCATTTGGCTTAATTATCCTCCAGCCTAACAGCAAGTGAGAGGACACGGAGGGTTAAGGAGGGCTGAGAGGAACCGACATCAGGGCTGTGAGCTGGAAGAGGTGAGGATGGGGGGTGGGGAGGCCGAGGGAACTGGAGAGTCTGGTCAAGGCATAGATAAGTTTTGTTCCCTTAGAGACACAGTATGTCAGCGTGGCTGAGAGTGGGCTCTGGACTCAGACTGGCCTGGGTTTGAAACTGAGATTGCCACTTGCTAACTCGGGACCTTGGGTGAGTTCCTTATCCTCTCCGAGCCTTATTCCCCCATCTGTAATATCAGAATAATAGTGTCTACTTCCAAAATGTATTGTCAGGATTTATTGAGAGCACAGCACTGTGCCTGGTACACAGTAACGGCTCAATAAATGATGATGATCAGGCACGATAGAGGTCGGGGAGATGGGACTCAGGAGTTGTAAAAAGGCTCAAAATCCCTGAGCTTGATTCTAAGTGGCTTTGCAGTTCAGTCCATGAAGGCAGGACCACGCCTGTGTCATCACTATTGTAACAGTCCTGGCACCCAGCACACGTTCCAGCACGTGGAGGACCCCCATAAATACTGATTGACTGACTGACTGAATGAGTGAATGAGTGCCAGCAGCCTTTCTTTTCTCCAGCTGCAGAGGCTGATGGGTTATTTGACTGTGCATTTGTCACTCAGCCTGGCCTTTCTGATTCCTCATCTAGTCTCCAGACCCTGTTTGGACCGTTGATGTTCACAGAATTCTTTCCAGCATTGATTACTGAGATGGAACCCCCACCCCCACCTCTACCTTCTGCGCCCCTCCCCAGCACTGGCAACTCCACCGAGCTTCGTGATTAATTCCCCTCCAGAAACGTTCTGATGGAGCCGCATGCTCACGCCAGGCAGCCTCCCAGATCAAGGATTATTTCACAAAGCTGCTTTTTTTTTGTGACCTGTGTTCATTAGCTGCTGCAAGGGTCACACAGTCCGGCTGGTTTGGTGGGGCCACCTCTGAGCAGACTGTTCCCCTGGAGGAAGCTCGCCCCAGCCTGCCCACAGTGGGGATGGCCGCTGCAGGCCAGAGCCAGTGGCCTAGGATCTGTGGGAGGGAGCATATACCTGGCAGGGAGAAAGATGTTCTCAAAGGAGAAAATATTAAGATGAGCCATACGATATTTCTGATATTCAGCCATTTGTTGACCCGTGAAAATGGCAAGTCAACCTAATAGGACCACCTGAGGTTGCTCCTATAGAGATGGAGGGGAGGAAGAGAAGGAAGGAGTCAGAAACCGGGGTCCAGTCCTGCTCTGCTACCTGTCAGCTGTGTGGCTTGGGGAGCATGGCCTCATCTCTCTGGGCCTGCTTGTCAAGTGCAGGTAATCACAGAACCGCCCCACAGGGAGGGCATGCAGTTTCCATGCAACTGTGTGCACCAGCGCCTGCCTCAGTGGCTGGTTCAGAACTAGTGCACACTCAGCGGCAGCTGTCTTGGCATTAACTAGTAACTGACGGGGCACTGGGAGGCTGCAACTGCTCTCGGGCTGGCTTTCCCTGCATTCACTTCTTTGGAGTCGCTTCTCTGGGGAAGGCACCCGGGGGCTCCAGAGACTTTGGGGAAAATGCACATTAGCTGACACCAGAGAGATACGCTCCAATCTGCCATTGGCAGATAAGCCTGGGCCTCACGTCAGTACCTTGCCTGGCATGGACGGGACACTCGGAAAACGCTTATGGAATGAACCAGGCAAAGTTGACCCACTGGGAGACTGACACTAGGCTTTGAGAAGCATGAAATACCAAAAAAGCCAGGAGAGGAGGTCTGAGAGTGGGCAGAGCGGGAGAGTGGTAACCAGCTCTCAGCGGTAACCCGGAGGCTTTTGTGGGGACATGGAAATCACTGGCATTTTGAGCCCAAAGTTGTGGCCCGGGGCGCTCTCCGTGGTGCTGAACCGCCGCCACGGACTGGGAGCCCTGCTATCTCCCCTCTGCCTGGGTTCAGTCAAGGCTTGGCCCCCTTCTTTCAGGAATTCTGAGCCAGAGGAGAAAAGAAGTGGTGGTGGTGGCCGGGGGGCGGGGGTGGAGAGTGAGAGGTGACACCAGCCAAAGGCTGCTGGTCAGACACAATCAATGCCAGACTACTGGAGGGGGGACTTTTGTTTTCACATTTTTGCAGTCACCAAGCAATAACTCCCCCGGTGGGAAACATGGACACCTCTCCCCCACCCACTGTTCTTCCGACGCCACCTTTATGGTAAAAGCCAAACCCATCCCGTGTCTCCAGACGTATGATCTGTGCTCACTTCTCTTCCTCTTGTCTGGCAACTCTTTGCAGGCCACTGCATACACTGCTCCTTTCAGCCCAGGCCTTTTGCCTCCTCCCCATCATCTCATCATCTACCCACCCTTCACATCCTTCAAGGCCCATCCTCAGTGTCTCCTCCTCCAGAAAGCCCCTCTTGATCACTTCCACCCACTCTGCCCTCTCGCTCCTCTGACCTCCTACCGATCTTAGAGCCAAATTTAGCAACCAATCTTCTCTAGCCGTTCTCCACGAGCTTTCTCTTTCTCCCCACCCAGCTATGGGCTCTCAGAGGACCTGATTCTTGCTTTCTCTCACCTCTGTCCAGAAGAGCCAAGCCTAGACTGTGTGTGAACATCTACATCAGCAGCAGCGGCACCATCAACCACCATGAATGAGCACTAACGCTGCGCTGGCACTCTTCATGCTTTATCTCACTGAAAACTCACAATAACTCTTTGAAGCATGTCCAATTACTACCACCATTATGATGGGAGGCTCAGAGGGATTGAGTAACCTGCCTGAAGCCATACATACACCAGAACCAGGGTTCAAGAGAAGGTCTGTCTGACCTCAGAGTCCAGCTTACCCACCAGTCCCTCTGACTCATAGCAATGACCCACAACTGAAACACACACTGAGACCAGCCTAGCTCTGCTGTTTAGTTACGGTGAAACTATACCCCTAAAAGAACCAATGCTAGAAGAATCAGAGATAGCGAGCTATTTTACCAGGAGGGAGCAGAGAGCACTGCAATCTTCTCCAGCCTCTAAGAACATTCTCATCACTTAGGAGTCACATTAATTTCTACAAACATTTATTGAGCACCCACTGCATGCCATGCATTATGCATTATGATAAGTACTGGGTCAGACTCATAAATACAATGCTTGCTGACACTGTGAGCCCATGATAGAAGCTTTTAGAGAGAGAACTAGAGAAGGACTCAGGGGCCCAGCCCCATCTTCCTCCTGGGGGCCCAGCTAATAAGTGGCACCAGCTTCTACGCTTTCAGAAAAACCCTGGAGTATTCTGAAAATTGCATGGACACCTGGAGAGACAAGAGGGACATTTGGGGCTGGGGCTCTGGAGTTTTCAGGAGACTGTAAACCATGGACTTCCCTTATTTGGTGGCTGTCAGGCTGTCGGATAACATCAGACCACCCAGGGAGCCACGCCAGTCCATCAGGATGGATTAATGTGTGTGTGTGTGTTTGTGTGGTGATGAGTGCACATGCATGCCTATGACTTCCGCATTTCTTTTCAATTAGAGATATATCAATACCGACAAGGAACAGGAGCAGGAACATGATGAAATCATAAGGTTATTGGAGCATGGGTGCACGATGGGGAAAATGAGATAAATGGAAATCAATTCTCCCCTGGGGGTGGGGTGTGCGTGTGTGAAACTCCAGCCAATGAGACAATATTGCTTCCTCTGCTCTCAGAGCTGATGCTGAGCAGAGCAGGGGCTCTCTGGGGAGCTCCTGGAGTTGCAAGGTTGGGGTGAACCAGGGCGAGTAGGATGCTTGCTGGTCAAGCTTCTTTCCCTGCACCGTCCCCCAACTTGTCCCTCTGGGCAGCTCCTTGGCCTCAGCTGGTCTCATCTCAGCTTGGCCTGTATCAAGCAGCAGCCTCCCTGCTCTGAGCCTCCCCCTACCCTCCTTGGGCTGCACCCTGCACCTTCTTCCCTACATCTTCCCAAAGGGGCTGTCATCATGTCAAAAGCCCAGGGCTTTTAAAAGAGCCTTTCTCTCTTCATCCTTTGATTCTGCTCCCCTTTCCCCTGGGTCTACTAGAGAACAAAGTGCATGATTGAGTGGTAACGTGTCCCTGGTGTCGGCCTTGGTTTCAGGCTCCTGTTGACGGGGGAAGTTTTCATAGCATGTTCAGGATAGCTTCCTCCTCTCCCTGCTGTAGGAGAGTTGATGCCCCCATGTGCCTCCTGAGAGCAAGAAGGGCCTCTCAGTGACTATGGATCAAAAGCAGGATTCTTTTGCTCACTCAACAAATATTGGCACCCACTATGTGCCAGACATCCTTGTAGTTGAGGGATCGAGCAGTTGTCAGATCTGTAGACAAAAGCTTTGGCTCTCATGGAGTTTATTTTCTAGAGGTGAGTGTAGTGGTTAGAGAGATATAGGGGCATGTCCAGGCTCTGCCATTTACCAGTTGTCAGGCCTTGAGCAAATTACTGAATATCTCCTAGCCTCAGTTTTTCCATCTTCAAGATGGAGAGAACAGGAGTGTATCAGTTATCTATTGCTATAATAATGCTGTGTAATGAACAAACCCCAAGTCAGTATTTATGACCTATGAGTATTTATTTCTCATGCATCTGAAGTCAGCTGGTGGGGGTCACAGGTCTTGCCGCTTTGCAGGCTTTGGCTGGGCTCACTCCCATGTCTGGGGTCAGCTGGCTGGCAGCTGGGGTGACTTGGTGACTTGGCTGTGCATTCTGTGTCTCTCATTCTCCACCAGGCTAGTCCATGCATGTTCTCACGGCAATGACAGAGGTGTAAGAGTCAGCGCAAACCCCATCACGAGGGATTTTGGAGCTCTGCCTGCATCAGTTGCTAACATCCCTTTGGCATGGAGGATTCCAGACTGAGAGTGGAGGAGAATGACAAAGCTGCATGGCAAAGAGTATGGATACACAGAAAGGGTGAAGCCTTAGGTCCATTTTTACAGTCTACCACAGACTTCCCCCCAGGACTGTTGGGGATATGAAATGAGAAGGCTATAAAGCCCTTAGCCCAGCTCCTAGCTCATATCAAGGGCTATAAAGGAGCTAAATAAAAAAGAACAGAGTCTTTAGGTGAATGAAGGCAAGGCCCAGGCAGGTCTTGCTGATGGTTATATCCCCAATGCCCCGCAATGACTGCTGAACGAATGAGCTGAGCAGGAAGCAAGCTGTTCTTCTAGAGATGAGGACAGCAGATTCCAGCTTGTTTTAGCCTACCTGCCAGAGGCTAATGGTTTCCCCTGGAAGGGCTCAAATGGAACCACTCTTTGTCCACTATGGGGATCTCCAACCCTCCCGGGGCTCTACGGTCAGACTAGAGAAAGGTTCCAGGGGTGTGCCGGAAAAACATTCTTGCTGTCAAAGCTTCCAAAGACTGATAAGGGAGGCCGCCTATCTGGGAGTGATTGTAGTATGGACTGGGGCAGGGAAAGGGAACAGGTGACCACTGAAAGCCACTTTTAGTCCATGTTTCTCCTGAACACACAGGAGAACTACATTTTCCAGCCCCTCTGCAGCAAGATGGGGCCATGCCACTGACTTCTGGCCACTGGGATGTGGGTGGAAGTGATGTACAGCCGTGTGCTGCAAATGACGTTTTGGTCAATGGACTGCATATATGATGGTGGTCCCATAAGATTAGTACCAAACAGCCTAGGTGTGTAGTGGGCTATACCATCTAGGTTTGTGTAAGTACCTCTATGGTGTTTGCACCACGACGAAATCGCCTAATGACACATTTCTCAGACCGTATCCCTGTCATTAAGTGATGCATGACTGTAAGTCCCTTCTAGGCTTGGCCCCCAAAACCTCCTGCATGTTCCCCCATAGCTCTCTCTTTCCTGGTCTTCTTATCAGATGCAGAGGGTCCAGTGAGGGACTCCAAGGCTCGAGGGCAGGAGTCGGAAAGCTACAGCCCACAGGTGAAATCCAGCCCTCCATCTATTTTTGTAAATAAAGTTTTATTGGAACACAGTCATGCCCATTCCTTTCTGTGTCATCTATGTCTACTTTCGCACCACAATGGCGGAATTGAGTAGTTGCCATTGTATGGCCCACAAAGTCTAAAATATTTACTGGCCCTTTACAGAAAAATCTTGCTGACTCCTACCCTGGGGGATGGTGAAGCCACTAGTTGGAAGGAGCCTGGGTCCTGGATGATCGCATGGAGCCTGGTCTCTGCTTCTGCAATACCTTCCACTGGACTATGGCATAAGCAAGAAAGAAACCTGCATTGTGTTGAGCCACTGAGATGTGGGGGCCGTTTGCTCCAGCAGTCAGTTTGCCCTGAATGTACAGCCCAAGGAGCTACAATTCTGGGATCAGCAGAAACGCAGCCGCCAATCCATTTGCTCACTCTCTGTCCTGCACACGCTGGGAAGCAGGCTCATCTGCAGGCCAGGGCTCATGCAGGACCAGCCACTCAGACCTGGTGACCTTGAACTGTGATCCGGGTGAGGTTACTTTCACAGAGTGGTGAAGGTCCTTCTCTCCTCCGGAGAGCATAAAGCAGTTAGGAGATCTGAGAGTCGGGAGAGGGAAGTGCACGGGCAGCCTGCACTGGTGCCAGCCCGCTGGTCTTAGAGACGCAGCCTGGCTCTCAGGACCATCGTCTTAGGGAACTGGACCTTGAGGGTTTGTCAATTACTGACTGTGTGATCCTGGGTAAGTGACTTACCACTCCCTCCCCAAGCTTCAGTTTTCTTATCTGTGAAATGTGATCCAGAGTACCTAGGTCCTAGAGTTGCTGGTAATACGGGGTCTTTAGCAGAGAGGCACATCCTCGACCTGGAGTAGCATTCCCATAGAGTGTCACTTTTCTCTTGCTCTTATTCTCAATGTTCTGGCCCCTGGAACCATATCCCTTCTGAGGAAACCCCTGCCCACAGCCTGGCTTCCCCGTCACAGCCTTGACACCCTGGGCACGGCTGCCCGCACAAGGGACCAGCGCCCATCTGCAGACTGGGCTGAGCCACCCGCACTTCCTCTCCTGGGATGTCGCCCTCAGAGGAACTGAGGTGGTGGGTTAGCTGAGAGGGCATGATGAGATGCTCTGGTGGCCATGTGGGGCTCTGTAGCAGAGGAGCAGACAGAAGGATCCAGCTGAGAGAGAAGAGAGCAGCAGACTCGTGGAAAGGAAAACCCATGTCTCTAGGAGACAGGCTGTCCAAGAGAACTTTCTGAGGCTCTGTCTGTACCAGATGGCGGGGGCGGGAGACAGCGCTCTCAGACTCAGCCTTGATTTATCACGTGTGGCTACTGAGCACTTGAAATGTGGCTAGTGCAAACGAGCAACTGGACATTCAGCTTTAGTGAATTGATATAATTTTAATTTGGCTCAAATTTATTTAATTAAATTAATTTTAATTCAAATGCCGCCAGTGGCCGTCATCCCTCCGGGCTAGGAGCTCTCTCAGTGTTATAGTCCCAGCCCCTCTGACTTAAGCTACCCCGACTGGGGTTTCTCCTGAATGCCGGAGCTTTAGGGCAGAGGTCAGCCCCACCTTGGGTGCCCAGGGCCTGCCTAGGCTATAGTTGTGCATGAGTGTGTGCACGAGTGTGTGCGTGTGGTGGGAGACAGTGCCGTGTGGGAAGGCAGATGAAGACACATCCAGTCAGGCAGCCACGACAGAGAAGCAAATGAGGCCCATTTTTCCCTCCATGGGCGTGGCCCTGAACCTCAGTTTTTACCCACCCTGGAGTTTCCTGGCACAGAGTGCTTAACAGCGGAACTTTTGAAACGAGCTGCTCTGGGAATATGTTTCCCAGACCATGAATTCCTTAACTAGAATCATTTACCCTGTTCCTTCTCAGACCAACTTTTCATTTTGCTTCTGGATGTGGCGGCTCCTGAGGTGGCAAAGAGAACGGGTGGGAGACGAGAGGATGCTCGGGTTTGTAGGGCACAGCGGCATGCTGGTGCAGAAACACGTGCTCAAGCCCTGCGCTGTCACTGGTTTGCTGGGTGACCTTGGGCAAGTTAGTTAACCTCTCTGGATCTCAGCTAACCCATCGGTCGAGAGGGGTAAGTGAGGCACAGGAAAGGCCTTACAGAGGGCGAGGGGCTGGTATTGGGGTCATGCCACACATTGCCTGCTGAGCCCAGAGACAGGCAGCAACTTGCTTATAATCACACAGGAACAAACGCAGACCAAGTCCCAACTGCCATAGCCTGGTGGCTTCACGCTTTGAAAACAAATGAACTCCACCGCCAGTTAAGATCTGAATCCACAGCTAAGATGTAAAAGGGGAAAACTGCAGCAGGGGATGGGGGGCTGAGGAGTTGTGGGGCCAGGGGCAGCATCTGGGCACCTCAGAGCACTGGGGGTAACCTGAGGCCCTAACCAGGACCTCGGAGCCTGAGCCACTGTGGGGCCCCCGGGAGGAGAATTTGGAGGTCAAGAGGCAGTGTCCCTGCCCTCCCAACTTGGCGGAAGCGTTGGCGGATCCAGCGATCCTGACTGAGCCTTAGTTTTCCGGTCTGTAAAATGGGCATAACTGAAGCACCAGGTTCCATGGGAGCGCTGTGGGAGTCAGTGTGCTATCTATCCCACCCAAGGCCGGCTCGGGGTAGGCCGCCATCAGTGCTAAGATCGGTACCTCCGGTGGGTGCAGAGAAGGGCTGCTCACAGAAAGCACCGGGAGACCGGCCTGTTTGCTCCTCTTGAGAACAGCTCCTCCTAAAGCAAGGCCGAGAGGGGGCCTGACCGAGGAGCCCCCGCCCTGGCCGTGACCTTGGGCGACCCTTGATTCTCTAACAGGCGGGGCGGACCAGCGACCTCGAGACCTCCTGTCCAAAGGTTTAGATTCGCCCCGTTCCCCTGCCGAGGGGCGCCGCGGGCTGGAGCGCAGGAGAGGGAGGAAGTCCGGGCTTCTCTCCACCAGCCTTGCCCTGGGGGTCCCGAGAACCTGGAATCATTAGCGGCTGCAGCTCTGAGCGTTGATTAAAAAGATGCCGTCTTTCTTTCCTCTCTCTCCCCCTTGGTTCTTTCCCGAGCAGTGATTTCAATTTGCAGCCGGCGCTCTCTAGGGGGAGAGGAGGGCGGGGCGGGAGCGGGCCGCGCCGGGCCGGGTGGGGGAGGAGGCCTCCTCCCCATGCTCCCCTCCCTTCTCTGCTCCCTCCTCCTCTCCCCGGCCCCTCCCCTCTCTCTTCCCTCCTCCCTTCCCCTCCCTCCTCCTCCCTCAGTCCCGGGCCAGGATCGGACACACCTGCAGTGCGCATTGATTGCCTGATTAAGGGGGAGATTGATTGGTCCCCGCTGTCATTAGCATATCGTTAGCGGTGACCCCTCTGGTTGGCCTCCAGTTGGCTCTGACTTGAATGGATCGGCGAGCACACCGGGAATGGGACCCTGCGAGAGGAGGGGCTGGGCCCGGGGAGCTGCGACTGCCCAGTGCCCAGGGGGGCCCAGTGGCAGAGAACCACCTAGAGCTCCTGGCAGGAGGCCCCCTCGCCTGGCTTGGCCCAGGACCTTTCCCTGGGACCAGGGGACCTCAGTTTTCCTCTCTTCTAAATGGGCAGATTGAATGCAATGCTTCCTAAGAAAGCTGAGTCAGAAGAGAGGGGGGCCCTTGCCTCCCCAAACCCTTAACTATCTCCTCCTCCCTCCCAGCCCTGTGCCCGCCTGCACTGGGAGCCCCCTGTAAGCTGAGCTCTCCTTCCCTGAGACTCACTTTGAAAGTACTTTCATCCTCATCTCCTGTAGAGAGAAGCGGCCAGCGGCTGCAGCGGGGGCTGGGGGGTGGGGTGGGGGGGTGGTCGGAAGGTCCTGGTCCACCCCTGGGCGCCCACAGACCTTGATACAGCACTCGCTACAGGACTTGGGACTTTTTGTTTGATGCCTGTCTCCACGTTGCCTCCCAAGGGCGGGGCGCTAGTTTATCCACATCTGTGGCCCAGCACAAATAGCGGATGGAGGGATAAGGCCAGAAACCAGAAATACCACGTGATCCGGGTGGGGGTGGGGGGAGTCCGGCCACTGGGGGGGTGCCCCCCCCCAGCCCCAGGCCCAGTGGAATCGCCCATCCTGGCTGGTGGGAGGCCTTGGGTGGGGCTCACCCTCCCTCCTGGTCCTCAGAACACCCCGTGCAGAGCATGTGCCGCAGGCCTGGAGAGGGGGCACGTGGGGTGGTCTGAGCACACTCTTTGTGATCAAGTTTGAATCCCATTGGGTCACTTAGCCTCTTTGTCATCTTCTACAGCCTCACACCCTGAGCCTCGTCTTCCTCATCTCTGAAATGGGATGGTGTTTAACTGCCCTAAAACAATCACTGAAAGGCTTAAATGAGATAATCGACACGTACGGCACGGAGAAGGCGCTCAACAGAGAGTGGACAGAGAGTGCAGACTGGCGTGCGATGCTTTCACTCAGGCACCTAGTTGATAATGTCTTCTAATAGGGTTTGCTTATTGATCTCCTGAAAGCGTATTCTTGGAAAACAAATATAAAGGATTTTTGTAAGCTCTCTCATCACAGGGAACACGTCTTACTCATTCCGGTGTCACCGACAGTGCAGCATCGCCTAGGAAATGGCAGATGTGCAGGAGGTGGTGGGCGGGCAGGTGAGGTGAGGTGTTTCAGACCCCAGGTGCTCTGGAGCTCTATCCAGGGCACCTGGCTCAGCCCTGTGGGCTGGGACCCCTCAGCAGGGCTCTTAGATGACAGTGATGAATGAAGTCGAGCCTAGACCAGCTCCTCGGAGGAGAGATTCTCCACCTGGCTACAGGAAGGGGGGCTGTGGATCAGTGCGTGGCAGTGGGGGCCATGGGGGCCAGAAAGGAGAGCAGGACTCGTGAGCATCACTGGGCTGTCAGATGTCCATGTCCAGGCCACACGCTGGGAGGTGGAGCCCATGAGATTGGCGGCCTCTTGGGTAAGGTCACGTATTAGTTTCCCAGGGCTGCCATAACAAAGTACCACAAACCAGGGGTACAGACATTCATTGTCTCAGATCTGGAGGCTGGAAGTTCAAGATCAAGGTGTTGGCAGGGCTGGTTCCTTCTGAGGGCTGTGAGGGAGACTCTGTTCCAGGCCTCTCTCCTTCGCTTGCAGACGGCCGTCTTCTCCCTATGTCTTCTTGTCGTCTTCCCTCTGTGCATCTCTGTGTCCAGGTTTCCCCTCTTTGTAAGGACATCGTATTGGATTAGTGCTCACTAATGGCCTGACTTTAATTCGATTACCTCTGTAAGGATCCTTTCTCCAAATGAGGTCACATTCTGAAGTACTTGGGGTTAGGACTACAACATATGAATTTGGGGGTGGGGGGCACATTTCAACCTAGAACAGGTCACTTTGAGCTCAGAGCAAGGATGGGACAGTGAGGATGGCTGTGGAGAGCCTCTGGCCTGGTCCAGCCTGCTGGCAGGCAGATGGGAACCCCTGGGATGCAGGAAGCAGCAGCTCTCAGGGACAAGAGTGGGGCCGGCTGGCACCTGGCTGGGATACTGGGACATGGGAGCCTCTAGCAGGGCCAGGCAGAGCCAGGCAGTGCCAGCCAGGGAGGCAGTCCCAGTTGGCTGGGCGGGAGGCTTCCTGTGAAGTCGCAGCCCTTTGAAACATTGACTAATAAGGTTTTCTTCTCTTTCTAAGTTGAATGAGTCAGTAGCTTCATATAGGATCCCATCTGTCTGCTCCGTCCCTGCCAGTCAGATTCTAGGCCCCCAGCCAATTAAAAAACCCAACTAGCTTAGTCTGAATCTGCTGGAAGACTAGTTTTGGTGAGTGTTCTGTTTTCCCCCAGTGGAAGAGAGGCCTCTTGACTGCCCTTCCTGCCACAAGAATGAATCTAGAATCCTGCAGCCAAGGAGCTGGGATGGCGTTTGAATTAGTCTCAAGAGGCAGAAAGTGGCAAGGAGACGGATATCAGCTAAATATAAGAAAGACGTTTTTCAAATCATTATGCTGTACACCCTAAACTGAGACAGTGCTGTGTGTCAATTACAGCTCAATACAACTGGGGGAAAAAAAATGACACTTTTCACCAAGTTGTTCAAGGCTGGACTGGAGGGTCCCATGGCACTCTGGGCCAGTTCCAGTTAGCACTCGGCCCGTCGTGGTGTAAGCTTCTCTCTACCTGGATGTCTCCCCCACCGAACTCCACGCCCCTTGAGGGCAGTGTGGACACTTGTCATTAACAATTGTGATGGGGCCGGCCCCATGGTTTAGCGGTTAAGTGCGCGTGCTCCGCTGCTGGCGGCCCGGGTTCGGATCCCGGACACACACCCACGCACCGCTTCTCCGGCCATGCTGAGGCCGCGTCCCACACACAGCAACTAGAAGGATGTGCAGCTATGACAGACAACTATCTACTGGGGCTTTGGGGGAAAGAAAGGAGGAGGATTGGCAATAGATGTTAGCTCAGAGCCGGTCTTCCTCAGCAAAAAGAGGAGGATTAGCCTGGATGTTAGCTCAGGGCTGATCTTCCTCACACACACACACAAAAAACAAAAACCACAATTGTGACACGATGAACAAGTGCGCAGGGAGCGGGCCCGGGCACCACCAGAACCGGACTCCTGTGGCCTTGCGGCCTCTCTGCGGGGCCCTGGGAAGGCGCTAACAGCGTGCTGGCTGGTGGACGGGACAGCGGCCTGGGATTCCCCGAGGCAGGAGGCCCACTTGCTGCCCGGCTGTAACCTGCCTCCTCCGTGAAGATGTGAAGCTCAGGACAGGGCACCACCCAGAGGCCAGGCTTCAGCAAAGAGTAAGCAAAATCCCTCAGGGTGTCAGAAGAGCTGCCTGGGCGCCGACAGAGCTCTCACAGCAATAAGGGGACAGGAGGGGGTCTGTGTCCAGCCCGCCGTTGAGCAGAGAAACTACTGAGAAGGCGCTGGTTCCTGTAAGAGGTGACACCCTGGTAACAAAGAGACAACAGCTGTCAACAGAGGATATGGGCACAGGACCAGGCATCTGGGGGGCGTTTATGCCAGGAAACCCCTAGCAGAACATTCAGTGGTTAATTAATGCACTCATCATGTCACCCCCTCCCCTACTCCAAATCTCCAATAAACACCACTGCTTTTAGGCTCCTCACCACGTTCTGTCAGAGCCTGGCCCTGCCCATGTCTCTGGCCCTGTCTCCTGTCTCCCTCTGCCTCCAGCCACTCTGGCCCGTGGTTCCCTGAATCCTCCATCACCACAGGGCCTTTGCACACACAGTTCTTTCTGCCCCAGGGCTCACTCCTTCCCCATCCCCCCGCCCCCAGCTGATGACCTCTCATTTTTTGATGCCTACATGATCAGGTGTCAACCCAAGCCTTTTATCCCTGCCTTCCCTGAACCCCGGGCTGGCCCAAGGCCCTTCATCCTGCATTCTCATCAAACCTCACCACTTTCCTCAGAGCCTGACTCCCAGCTTGAAATGCTACACTAATCTCTGGGATTGTTCAACTCATGTCCCATCTGCTTTGCCTGACTGTAGGATTCCCTGGAGCAGGGATGTCGTCTCACTTGGTCACCGTTTTATCCCCAGAGCCCAGCACAAAGGTGGCTCCTAGAGGCTCACAGAAGCTTTCTCGAAGGAAAGAGTGATTCCAGACAGCTCAGGTGCTCACCACAGCAAGAGCCAATGCTACTTGGAGTGGCGGAATTCCTGACAAGGGAATTCAATGGTTTAGAGAGTGTTTCTAGACCCAGCCCTGGGTCCAAATTTCCATTCTGCCATTGGCTCGCCTAGCGGTGGCCTTGAGTATGTCACCTAACCTCTCTGGAGCAGGTCACCTGCTCCTTGTGCAGGGCAGTGGGAGGAGCCACAGAGATGATCCGGGACCTGGAGCCCTAGGTGCAGAGCCTGGCGTGGAGTAGGGGCCCAGCGAGTCTGCCCGTCTCTGTTTCTCCAGGCCTGGATGCCCACTTATTCCTTCCCCAGGGTGGGGGCGGGGGATTGTCTCTGGCTGCCCCAGAGCCATCCAAAGTGGCAGCTGCCCCGAGCTGGCAGGGCAGGGGGGCCCTGCGGAGACCTGGAAGGCATGGGGCTGCAGGCACAGTTGGTGGCAGTGGCTCCATTCCAGCCCAATGACTCTGCGAAGAGCTGCTGTCACTCCCCACTGGCCACTCTGCGTCCACGGCCAGCACAGCCTTCAGGAAGAACAAGGGGGTCTGGGCTCCTGGCAGGACACCAAGCCCTCCCTGTGCCCAGGCTGCCTACCCCTACCCAGGGCTCCTCCGGGGGAGACCCTGGCTTCCTCAAAGCTGCTCTTCTCCCCCCGTCAGACCCCGATGAGATGTCCACCTGGGGCGTTACCAGCAGCGCGATCGCCAGTGGCTCATTTAACCACCGGGGACTCAGTTTTCTCATCTGTCAATTGGGGGTATTGATCCCTACTGTGCACCATGAGAAGATGTTCCTAACATTGCATGGCACACAAAAGGTCCTGAAGACTCAGGCCCCTTCCCTCTGTCCCCACAGCTCCCTTCTAGAAGCAGAAGACTTCTAACTGCAGGGTTAAGGCACAGAATGGTTTCTCCCCAACGGGAGGCAGCATTGATAAAAGAGAAGCCATCAGCCAAAGGAATGGCAGTCATGGTGACATTTTAGGACTGGCATTTGTGGCAGGAGATTTTCAGGCTGAAGCTGCTCTGCTCAAGAGTAAATGGCTTCTGAGGAAGGAGATGGTGGGAGGAGGGAGAGGGAGGAGGAGCCAGGTCCCCAACAGATAAGGCGTTGGATCTCAGCTTCTCCACTCTCTGGCTGTGTGACCCTAGACGAGCCTCTCGACCTCTCCGAGTTTCCTCCTCCGTGAAATGTGGATAATAAGCGGTGCTAATTCCTACCCCACAGGGATGTGCTGAGGACGACACAAGCTCTGCATGCGAAGCCTTCGCCGGCGCTCGGCAAGCGCTCTGTTCTTCTTAGTCACTGCTGCGGTTGTTTTTATTTTCATTACCAGGAGTTGGCAGTGTGTTTGATAAATTCATCAGCCCAAACCCTTGTCTCCCAACGGCAAAGCTAAGGGATACAGCTCGAGGCCTGGGGCGGGGCAGGCATTTCCAGACTCCTAACCACCTGATTTCTTTGAGAACATACCTAGTTTTTTGCCCTTGGACTGGCTAACTGTGTTTGTGGCTGAACTGGCTTCCAGAGGGAGTGGAGGCCCAGTGAGGCTGAGGGACTCCAGCAAGGTCACTGTGTCCCAGAACCTCTGTTTCTCCATAGCCAAGCTGCCTCCCAGGGCTGCCCCGACGTCCCTGAGGGCCTGGCCAGTGAGAACAACGTGAGCCCAAGCGACCGACTGCATCAGGGAACGGGCCACATGGGGTGGAGGGTAGGGTGGGGGAGCCCTCTGGATAGCCAGCAACTTGAGGCCATGGGAGGGTTGGAATTTTCCAGGACCTGCCTGCAGGAGCTGCGACCCTGGCCAACCTGCCAGGCTGTGTGGGAGCTCCTGGCACTGACCCAGAGGCAGCTTCCAAAGGCTCTTAGGCAGAGGCACTGGGAAGCCGGCCCAGGCTCCCCTGGTTCCTGGTCTGGGGCAGCAGGGGGCCACTGAGCAGATACCAGCAGGAAGGAGCCCCCCATCTCCCACAAAGGGAAGGGGGAAGGCTGAGCAGAGCCCAGCCTGCAGGGGGGACCATGAGGGTATGAGGACAGAGCTGGGCCAGGAAGCATCTCTGTCTCCAACTCCAGGCCCACAGGCAGCAGAAGGGCAAGATGAGGAGGGAAAGCAGCAAGGACGGAGAGGGGAAAGAAGGAAAGAGAAAAGGGGGGACCCTGCCCTGCCCATTAAGCATGAGCGTGGGTGGTGGCCTGGGACTGTCCCCACTTTATGGTTACAGATCAGGAGGTTCAGAGGCCAGGGTCTCGCAGCTGTGGCAGAAGCTGGCACTCATCAGGTGGGAGGGGAGAGCCTTGGAAGCCAGGCTTCCAAGTTCAATGAGTTCAGTGCGAGTTCAGTGGCTAACTTGAGGTATCACGAGTAATCAGGGGCAGATCTGGGGCTAGAGCCTGGGTTCCTTCCCCTGGACTGGGGATGGCAGACATTTCACTGGCCACCTCCCATCAGTCTGTCTGGCTGCCTGGAGCCCTGGGCTAAGACAGATTTAGAAGCCTTGCTTGGGCTCAGTGGGAAAGTGCACTGGGATTGATTAGCAATGTCTGCCAAGGGTGTGGGTGGGGGAGTGGCAGACTCCCTGCCATGTGCTACCATCCTGGATTATACCCTTCTGGCCCTGAGCTGCCCTAGCAGTCGAGAAGTAAAACTGATTTCCCTGTAGGCCCATCAGTCCTAGAACTGCAGTCTGGGGGCTTCACGGAGGGCCCTAGGTGACTGCGACAGCCTCTGAGAACCTGAGCTGGCATGTCCACCAGGCCATTAGTGGTGATGCCCCGGTGCTCAGGGCTTCTGCACTTTGGGTTTTAGCCTGAGCCACAGCAGGGAGGATGCTGGGTTTTTAATAAACTTTTCCAGAGAACATCTTTTGGAGTTGGTCTGTATTATCATAGAAGAATTCCCCTGGGATGTGAATATGAGGAGGGCCATTCGGAATCTATTGCACCATTTTCCTAAGAGCCAAATGCAATGCAAGCTCTAGCTGCCTTTGGCTCCCACACCACGACCTCGGCCTGCTTCTGTATCTCAAAGCTGCAATCATAAATTTTCCTCCGTGAAACTTGGAGGGGTGCTGCTCGCCGACCCGCTGTGGGTGCTGGGAGCAGCCCCGGTCCCGGCAGCAGCAAGTGTGCACTACATGCTTGTTGGAGAAAGAAGGAAAGGAGCGAGCAAACACAGCACTGTGCCTGGTTGGCTGTGTTGACCACATGCGTTAAAACACGTTCATCTCAGAAATCGGTTTCTACCTTTGTTTGTATCACAGGTCTGAGGAAAGGGAAGTTCACAGTCCTCATCCAGAGTGGTGAAATCTAGAAGTGGAAATGGACAGAAGAGCAAGAAAGACAAGAACGATGGTAACGATCCCAGTGCCACGTGCCGGAGGCTGACCCTGTGTCAGGCTCTGCGCTAAGTGATTCCAGGGAATTTCTGCAACAACCCCATCAATGAGCGCAATGAGTCCCATGCTGCAGGTGAGAGAATGGAGGTCCAGAGAGGGTCCATCACTTGCCTGAGGTCACACAGCCAGTAAGAGGCAGAGCTGGGATTAGCCTCTGCATCTAACCTATCTGCGGTGGGCTGGGGCTGTCCTGCTGTGGTGTGGAGCCTGCAGGGTCAGCCCGGGTCAGCAGGGGAGCTGGAGCTCCTCTGGGGGAGACAGGGGCAGGGTCTTCCCAGGCCCTTCCCTGGGTCCCTCTTTCACTCCTGGTCTTAGAGCTGGACCCTGAGCCGGGGCTGATCTCACCCAGGAGGTTTCAGACTTTCTGAGTTGCCAGAACTTTTATAATGTAACGAAAAATGATGGCACCTTGATCCACTGGCAACATGGTACTGACTGGCTTGTTGGCATGATTCTGGATGGCAGTTGGGAACAAACACATTCTACTGGAGGCCTCCCAGGACAGGGTGAAGGTACCTCAGAGGTCACCTGGGTCAGGGGTCACAAGGTCAAACAAGGAAGAAGGCCCCTGGTGGGATATGGTAAACCAGAGCCATGCCCCATCTTTTTCTCCCAATGTTTGCTTACTTTTAAGTATGACACACATAGAAAAGTGCCCATGAGTGCCCATGAGTATATGAATGAGTGCCCACGAGTGTATGAATTTTTACAAACCGAATGCCCATGTGACCAGCACATCAGATGGCCCCTCATGTCTATGTTTGCACTTCCTGTAAGTGTAATTACCCAGAGTGCACTCTTGTGTCTGGCTCCTATCACTTAACAGCACGTTTGGGAGATTCACCCATGTTGTCACCTGTAGTGGCAGATGATGCGTAGTACTCCTTTGGGTGGGAATACTACACTTCACCCATTCTCCTGTAGCTGGGCTTCTGGGTAATAATAAATAGTGCTGCTGTGAAGGTCTGGTACATGTCGTCCTGAACATGCGGGTGCGTTTCTGGTTGGAGCGGAATTGCTGAGTCATCGGGTGTGTACACGTTCAGCTTTATCAGGTATTGCCACAGTTTACCAAGGCGTTGTTCTGGCTTTACCTCCCGCCAGCAGTGTATGAGTGTTGCGGTTGCTCCACATCCTTGCCAACTCTTGGTATTCTCCATCTTTTCCATGCAGCTGTTCTGGTGGGTGTGTAGTGTATGGCATCTGGCTCGCATTTGCAGTTCCCTGATGGCCAATGAAGTTGAGCCTCTGGTTACATGTTTTTTGGCCATTTGGGAACCCTGGTGGCCTCTCTGTGAAGTGCCTGTTCAGGCCCATTTTTTTCCTGGGATGTTTGTCTTTTTCCTATTGGCTTGTAGGAGTGTTTTAAATACAAGTCCCTATATTGCAAATAACTTCTACTCTGTGGATTACCTTTTCATTCTCTGAGTAGGCTCTTCTGATGAATGCTGACAATAGTCCACTCTATTAATTTTTTCGTTTATGGTTAGTACTTTTTGTGCCCTGTTTAAGACATCTTTGCCTAGTCTGAGGTCACAAAGATGTTTCCTCTAAACGCTTTATTGCTTTGCCTTTCACATGAGATCTGCAATCATCTGGAGTGTGTTTTTCATAATTGGTCAGGCACGTTTTTGAGACGACCCTCCTTTCTCCACTGTACTGCACGGTTGCCCCCATTGACTGCGTTGTGGGGAGGGGCTTCTGTTTCTGGAATCTCTCTCTGTTCCATTGGTCAGTTTGTCTGTCCTTGTGCCAACCCCACGCTGTCCTAATTACTATGGCTTTATCATAGGTCTAACATCTGACAGCGTTGGCCCTCCAGCCTTGCTCTTTGTTTTCAAGATCTTCTTGGCTATTCTTGACCCTTTGCCTTCCCATGTGAATTTTATGCCAGCTTGTCAATTTCCACCAAAAAGAAACCTACTGGCATTTTGATTGGGATTGCATTGAGTTTAGATATTAACCAGGGGAAACACCATGCTTACAGGACTGGAGTTTCCCAATCCGTGAACGTTGTACAGTCCTCTATTTGTTTAGACCCTTGTTAATTCTCGCACTAACATTTGCATTTTCAGTGCAGAGGTCTGGCATGTCCTCATTAGACTTCTTTCTACTGTCAGACCTATAGCTAATTCACAAGAACAGAACAGTGACCAATCCTAGACCCTACGCAGCTGCTGTAAAGACACAGCTGTTCTGCTCTGGCTGAGTGGGCCTGTGGGACAGGGGCCCAAGGTGGCCAGATGGTCTGAATTTTTGTTTTAAATCTTGGACTTTTTAAATCCTGGACTTTGGTGTGTATGCAGAAAAGAGTTAACACCGCAGGCCTGAGCCAGCTCCCCTCTGAAAGGCCTGCCTGCGAGGTGGGCCTTGGACTGGTATCTGGAAACTAGGATTTGGGGAGAGTTCCCACCATTCCCCAACTGATGAGAACGGCTCATTGTGCCTAAACTGTGCAAACCCTGTGGTTTACGCTGAACACCTGCTTTACTGGGGGGAGTCTGGATTTTTGTCCTGTGCTAGGCCAGGGTGCCTAGCCCCCAATAAAAACCCTGGGCACTGAGTCTCTAATGAGCGTCCCTGGTCGGTGACCCTTCATATGTGTTGTCGCAGCACATTGAGGGAGGAATCGAGCGCATCCTGTGTGACTCCACTGGGAGAGGATTCCAGAAGCTCGTTCCTGGCTTCTCTAGGTTTTGTCCCACGTGCCTTTCTCTTTGCTGGTTTTACTTTGTGTCCTTTCGCTGTGATGAGTCACAGCTGTGACACAACTATGTGCTGAGTCCTGTGAGCCCTTCTACTGACTCACAGAGCCTGGGGGTGGTCTTGGGGACTCCGACACAGAGGACCCGGGCTTCTTGCTCCCCAGCCAGGGCTGCTTCCAGGAGGGTGTGACCGGTGGCAGAAGAAGTGGAAGGAAGGAAGTTACGCGTCAGTTTCTGATGGGAGAACACTTTCAATCTAATGTTGTGTAAAAAAGAAGTGGGTACAGAGCAGTGTGTACCACACAATATAATTTTATCTCATAAATAGGATGTCTCTCTCAGCCTTAAAAAGGAAGGAAATTCTGACACCTGCTACATCACAGAAGAACCCTGAGGACATTATACGACACAAAAGAA
Source organism: Ceratotherium simum simum (assembly GCF_057802395.1). Classification (NCBI taxonomy): domain Eukaryota; kingdom Metazoa; phylum Chordata; class Mammalia; order Perissodactyla; family Rhinocerotidae; genus Ceratotherium; species Ceratotherium simum. The sequence continues at coordinate 5,546,066 of NC_141928.1, read as the reverse complement.
GCCTGACACAGAAGGACAAATACTGGATGATTCCACTTATATGAGGTCCCTCGAGTCGTCAAATCCATAGAGACAGAAAGTAGGATGGTGGGAGCCAAAGACTGAAGGGAAGAGGAATGGGGAGTGAGTGTTTAATGGGGACAGAGTTTCAGTTTGGGAAGATGAAAAAGTTCTGGAGACGGATGGTGGTGATGGTTGCACAACAATGTGAATTCACTTAATGCCACTGAACTGTACCCGTAAAAATGGTTCAAATGATAAGTTTTGTGTTATGTATATTTTACCAGAATAAAAAAAATACTACAATAAAATAGCATGTCTCTGTGTCCACATCGCCACAGTCCAGGGCGGGCACAGACCAGCACGGTCATTCACAGCCATCACCTCCGGATGGAAGGACTGTGGGAGACAGTTCTCTCTCTGCTTTTCTATTTTTCACATTTTTTTGGCATGGGATAGATATTGCTTTTTTAATGTTAAAAAATTTTAAATACAGAAAAGCATGGAGAATAATAAAACAAACATTTATATGCGTATTACTTTTGTAATTTGAAAAAAAAATCTATTAACGATAAATGTATGAGGGGAGAAAAATCAATGTCCTCAACCAAAGAGAAATATTGGGCAAACAAGGACAACCTAATTGTTTTGCAAAAACACCTCAAGCCATACTCCAACTGGAGAATGCTCCACTGAGTGGGGCTCGGGCCTCTTCTGAGGGAGCCGTTTCTGGCCGGGCAGCAGCCACCGGGTCATGATCGGAGGGCTGCGTGGATTCCCGGCCCCCGGACCCCGGGTCAGAATCCCTGGGGAGGCCCAGCAGCTGTGCTGTTCAAGTCCCAGGTGGTTCTGACGTTCACTGGGCCTGGGAAGCCGCATCCCCGGGTCTGTGAAGCTGCGTTTGAAAGGCTTTCTCCACCTGCTGGCGGCTCTGTGCCCGTTCAGTTTGGATGCTGGTCTGTGCTTCCAGTCTGAGCGTGAACCAGGTCCTGAGAGCCTGCCTGTGGCCACACCCCAGGAAGTGGGGCCGTCACCCCCAGGGAGCCAAGCGGAAAAGAAGGGTGTGATGTGTTAGAAGAATCGCCTCCAACAGGAACAGCCCAGCACGCTGGCCCGGCAGGGAAAGAGCGTATCCATGGCGCTTCTACAGGCACAGGGCACGGCTCAGGCGGGGAGGGGCCTGCCCAAGGTCACCCAGCCCGTGGTGTCTGCAGCTCAGACTGAGGGCTCCCTTAGGGGCTGCAGCCCCTACCTTGCAGGCCCCCTGAGAGGGTGTGCTCAGGCTGACGTGGAGGGGAGAACGGGGCACGGGCCCCGCAGCCCCTGTCTCTGCGACGGCAGCTCACGGACAGGTGGTCATCGCCTTTAAGAGGACCACTTTCCCCCAGCCCGGGAGCCCCCGCTTCAGCTCTTCCCCACTTGCTGAAGAAGCATCCCTGGGGCAGCAGCTGTGAGGGGACCAGCAGAGGGACACGAGAGGGCGGGCCCCCATCTCCCAGACTCCACTCCCCACACTCTTCTCTCCAGTCCGGCTCCGTCTGCGCCGTGGAAAAGCCTGCTCAGAATTCACAGCTGCTCGGGGGCTCATGAATTATGTAGGGACGCCAGATCAATCCGTCAGCACCCTGTCAGGGAGGAATCAAAGGCCCCGGCGGCCGGCCGACAGCTCTTTCTGCGTGGAGACGCGAGCTTTCAAGGCCCGCCGTGGGGCGGCCGCTGAGAGTCCTTTGCCGGAGCTGGCCGAGCCCCGTGGGCGCTCTGCTCCCCGCCCCTCCCAAATGCCCGGTCTCTCTGTTTCTCTGCCAGGCGCAGATTTGACAAATGTCTTTAAAGGCAGGGGAGGGGGTAACAACAAAAAGCCTCGGCCCGTGTGCTTTGAGCGCATTCCAAGATGCTCCGCGTGAATAATTGATGCTAGCGCCGGGCTTGTCATGAGAAGGTCACCTTGGGTGGGGACGGTTTTAGCCACAATATCACAAGCTTCCTGTGGAGTTGATGAGACGGCCCCTCCTCGTCCAGGCCCCCATCTGGGTGCCAGGCAAGCTGGCCATGATGGGATGGCGGCCTGGCTCCTCAACAAGGATGTTCTGCTTTGCTCTGTCCAGGCCCAACAGCTGGATGAGTGGAGGAGGGCAGGGGCAGGGGAGGGGAGAGCGAAGCCAAAGGGAGCAGAGGGTGGGTGGCCACTGGGCACTGCTCCTGGGAGATGCTGGAGGGTGTGGGAGATGACGGGGTGGGAGGTGTATTTGTGTCCTAGGGCTGCAGTAACAAATGACCACAAACTGCGTGGCTTAGGACAACAGAAATTTATTCTCTCACAGTCCAGGAGGCCAGAGTCTGAAAGTGGCGGTCAAGGTGGTTCCTTCTGGAAGCTCTGAGGGGGAATCTGTTCCAGGCCTCTCTGCTAGCTTCTAGTGGCTGCCAGCAACCCTTCGTTTGTAGACACATCACTCCAGTCTCTGCCTCCGTCTTCATGCGGCGTTCTCTCCTTGTGTGTCTCTGTATCTCTATGTCTCTCCTCTTCTTATAAGAACACTGTCATTGGATTTAGGGCCCACCCTAACTCAAGATGATCTCGAGACCTTATCTTAATTATATCTACAAAGACCCTTATTCCAAATGAGGGTGATTCTGAGGTTCTGAGTGGACTTAGATTCTGGTGGATCTTTTAGGGGCCACTATTCAACCCACTACAGCAGAAGACACAGCAGCAGGGATACAAGAGGGACAGGACTGCCCGGACCTGATGGGTGCCAGCACCTCCTCTTCTCAGGGCACGGCTGAGCCCAAAGCCCCGCCAGAGACAGAGCCCCAGAACCCCGCAAGAGCAACTCTGGGAACCGCTGCCCACGTGGTTTCCTGCGGCAGCCTCGTCCCCGGGTCCCAGCATAGCTGGGACAGGAGGTTGTGGTCCCCATTTAGCAGAAGAGGGAAGTAAAACTCAGACAGAGCAGGTGACTTTCCGGAGGTCTCATGCCAGGGAGTGGCCGGCTGGGTCAAGACCAGCATCCGGGTTACTCAGGGGCCACCTTCTCTCGTCCAGGCTGCCCGGCTGTGCTCTGGCCCCTTGGCCCTCCCTCCACCTCCGGGAATGGTCTGCGATGCTGCGTTTAGCTGTCCCCACCCTGTAGCCTCCCTTCCGCCTCCCGCACCCACGCTCCCCCGGCCAGCCAAACCAGCCTCCTTTCAGTCCACGCTCTCAATCCTGCTGCGTATTCGGATTCCCAACCCTGGAAATTCAGATTTCATTTGAATGGGGGGTGTGTTGTGACTGTTAAAAGCTCCCCAAGTAACTCCAGTGTGCTCCCAGGGACTCCCCACGCCCCCACCCCCACCCCGGCACAGGCTGTTCCCTCTGCCCGAGAACTCCTGGCTTTCCTCCTGCCCTCTGCGCAGTGGTCACTTCCTTGGGGAGGCTGTCCTGACCTCTCTGACTGGATCTTCACTCTCTACTAAATGCAAAAAGCAAAGGTAACGCAGCCGGGGCTGGAAGGGGCAGGTGGGAGGCAGTGCCGGGGCCAGGGGAGCAGGAGCGAGGCCCGGCTCATCTCGGCTCGTCCGAGGGAGAAGAGGCTCCAGCCGGCGTTCAGTCCTTGGCTCGCTCGGCCCAGGAGTCAACACTCCAGGGAGCCGGTGTCTGGCTGGCATGGCGTGGGTCGTGTCCAGTCCTTGGCCAGGGGAAGGGAGCGCCTCCAATGACAGTCCTTCTACGACGGCATAACTGTGTCTATGCCTGGGGGGTTCCCCAAGGAACCTCAGAGGGCTGCTTCCAAAGAAAGTGGGATGGAGACTGGGCCAGCAGAAACGACCAGGGCCCAGCAGGCAGAGGACAAACAGCACTTGGAAGGCTGCCCACCCGACAGTCTGAACTTGGGGCCACCTGCTAGGGCTCCAGGGACATCTGCAAGGCCAGCTGCACAAGTCGCCTGGGGGCGAGGTGAACCGCTGGTTCGCCTCCTGCCCAGCGCCTCTGCCTGCTGCTGGGAACTGAGGAACCTCCCCCCTCCGCCCACTCGCTGAGTGGGAACTGGAGCTCCAATCTGAGGGACTCAGTCTGGCACAACAACTAAACAGTCACTTTGGGCAAATGATCTTTCTGAGTTCCAGACCTTTCCGAGTCCCTGGTGGAGGGAGGGGTCTGCGGGCATGTGAGGCCCCATCCTCGCTGCTCTCTGCTGGGCGGGGCCGCCCAGGATCCTCCAGGACTGAGCAGTACTGGGTGCGGTTTCAGGAAGCCACGTCCTCGTGGGTTTGGGAGAGGCTGCAGCTAGGGTCCCAGTGGGCACCTCATGCCTGGGCCCCGGGGTGCTCTCTGGCCAGCCTGACCCCCTTCTCCAGCCCATCTGTGTCTCCCCCATGTTCTCCAAGTGGCCCCTGGCCTCCACCAACCACTGCAGCCTCTGCTGCAGGGTCCTCGGCCCTTTGTGGGCAGGGCCCACAGACTCGCAGGTGCCTCTGGGCACCTCGGGGCCTTGGCAGCCAATCCAGACCACAGAGGAGCTGCAGGTGGCCAGGGAAAGCTCACTGGGCCCCTCCTAACCACGTGATGCTGTCAAGTTTCCTCTGACTCGGTTTCTCAGGTTGGTGGGGAGCTCCCTGGGCAGTGATCTCCTTCCAGAGTCCCAAATGTGAACCTGGACAGAAACCTCCCTGCTCCCAGTTTTCCTCTCGATCTACCCAAAGTGGCATCTCTCTGGGCCAAAGTGTGGAGAGGGGGCATGGGGACACACGTACTCACCTCCCTCTCCCCTCTGCCTCTTTTCACCTCCTGCCCCTCTCTGTCTACTTGGAACTTCTTCTGGTTTACATGGGCAGGAAGGGCTGGGCTTCAGGCTTTCTGCTTCCTCTCCATCATCTGGAGATCATGTGGGGATGGATTAGCAATGTCTGCCACAGACAAAGCAGTGAGGAGGGAGGTCTGTGTGCTACTCATGTGCCACCTGGGGCTTATCCACTTCTGACTCTGAGACATGTCTGGCCATGTCTAGCAACTTGTTGGGTGGGACTGAGTCCCCTCCTGAGTGAGAACTCATCCTGAGGGAAGAGGACATCAGGTGACTAGCCTGACCTAGCAACACACTTCAGTGGCCCTGGGTGGAGATACTATTCTGAGTTGGACAGTTACTTGAGGTTACTCTATGCCTAACTCCTCAAAGACTCATACTCATGTCCAGAGGCAGGGAGGAGATAAGTGAAAAGTGAAAGAGCAGTTTCATTAGAACTCTGAAAGATCCCAAGGTTCGGGTGAGATTCCGCTGGGACCTCTCTAACAGAACATAACACAAAGCGGGAAGATCCTGCTGATAGCCTGGAGGATAAGGACCTTGAGATATTCCACCAAGAAGCTCACTTTGGTGATGATTCTCCACCCAATTCCAAGACGATCTCCCTTTTGTTGGGAAGACAATGATCATTTATTTCTACTTGCTCCTTTTGATGACTGCTCCGGAGATGTTGGTTTCAGCGTCCCAGCTCCTCCAAGGGAGGCCTGAGCAATGCTGCTTTCCAGACACAGCGTTCACTCCCGCCAGCAAAACCATCCATCATTGTGTGCAAATGGCTTGCCTCCTAAAGGCCACATTATGAGAAGATGCCAATAAGTGTGTTTACGTTTGCTGTGCTCCATCAGGGCAGCCACGCAGAAGCATCTGCTGAATCTGGACTTTCATCCACATCCCCGTCTGCTCCTCGATCCCTCTTCATCGATTGTAGATTGAGTCCATCTTGGGTGACCAATCGCCAGTGGGTTGGTGGGTATTTTCTTTTTCTTTTAATTTTCTGTATCAGGTTTAATTAAACCAAGGTGTGCCTGAGCCTGTCAAATCATATCAAAACAGGTCTCTCCGCTGCGTGAGGAAAAACATCAGCATAAATTATTGATTAATCTTCATTCAAACTAATCTATCAATGACTTTCTGTGGCTGGGTGGACCTGGGGAGCCCTTAGATATTTCAATGCAAACAGCATTTGAAAGCTCCATTTCAAAGAGATCTGAGAGTCATTCAACAGCAGTAGGTCGGCTTCAGCGGACAGTGAGGGGCTGCCTCTGAAATCCCGGAAGTGCAACTGTCCACTTTGGGCCCAGCTCAACAGTGCCTACGATGTGCCCTGTTTAGTCAGTGAGTACCTTCTGGTCCCTGCCCCGGGGGTGGGGGGTTCACAGCTCAGTGGGGGGCAGGAGAGGTGACAAAGACAGACATGCACAGGACATGCAGTTATAATTTGTTGAATGCAGTGATAGAGGCATTATGGAATAATACTAACAATCATACAGAAACCTATTGTAACCATATGGAGGTCTAGTGTTTAAACTGAATTGGAGAAGATGTCAGGAAGAGCTTTATGTTGACAAATTTGAAAATTAAATGAAATAGATGAAGTATTTTAAAGACACAACTTATCAAAACTGTCATAAGAAAAAATATTTATCTATTAAAAAAATTGTGTCAAAAATTAAAAACTATCTGACAAAGAAATTTCCAAATGGTTTCACTGGTAAATCCTACTAAACATTTAAGGAAGAAATAGCCCCAATCTTACACAAAATCTCCCAGAGAACACAGAGAGGAGGGACACTTCCCAAGTCATCTTATGAGGCTAGCATAACCTTAATACTAAATCCTGACAAGGACATTACAACAAAGGAACATTATGGATCAATCATTCTCATGAAAATAGATGCAAGAATCCTTAACAAAATATTAACAAATCAAATAAAACAATATCACAACCAAGTGGGATTTATTTCAGGAATGCAAGGTTGGCTTAACATTAAAAAATCAATAACAATATAATAAAGGAGAAAAGTCATATGATTATTTTCATCAATGCAAAAAAATTATTTGATGGAATTCAATACTATCCATGAAAATAAAGCTCTTAAAAAACTAGACATAGACGGGAACTTCCTTAACTTGATAAAAGATATCTACTAAAAATCTACAGCAAATAGCATACTTAATGGCAGATAACAGAAACTTTCCTTCCCCCAACCCTGAGACTGGAGGTGAAACAAGGTTTCCACTACCATCAGTTTTATTCTGCATTGTACTGGCATTCCTAACCAAAGCAATAAAGCAAGAAAAATGAAGTATAATGATTGAAGGAAAAAAACCTGTCATTAATTATGGATGACAGCATCATATACATTAGAATTCCGATAGACTCTACAACAAACTACCAGAATTAATAAGAGAATTTAGCAAGATTGTTGGAAAGCAACAATTAGCAAGATTTAGCAAGATTGTTTCCCTCTTCCGGAAACACACAAAAAAGGAAAGGAAACAGAAAATAATATTTGCAATAACATAAAATATTCAAATACTGAGGAACCAATCTATGGAAAGATATACAAGGCCTACCACCATACTGAATAAAGCCTGCAGTCCATTTAACAGCATTGGACCAAGGCCAGTTTCCTGGTTTGGATGTTGCACTCTAGTTACGAAAGGTGTCACCATTGGGGGAAGCTGGGAAGAGGGTACACAGGACTCTGTACTACTTCTGCAGCTTCCTGTGAGCCTATCTTACTGTATTTCAAAATAAAAAGTCTTTTAAAAGTGCATACAGGCATTGTGTCTAAAAAAACAACATACACACCTTAATAAAAAAAGTCTGCAAATAGTGCAATAAAGTGCAGTGCAATAAAGTGAGGTATGCCTGCACCCCGTGATTTAGTGATCCTGTTTCTCTAACCTAAGGTAAAAATTAAAATGTACTCAAAGGTTTAGCTAAAAGGATACTGTATTCGTTCGCTGGGGCTGCCATAACAAAGTACCACAGACCGGGTGGCTTAAATGACAGAAATGTATTTTCTTACAGTTCTAGGGGCCAGAAGACGAAGATCAAGGTGTCAGCTGGGTTGGTTTCTTCTGAGACCTCTCTCCTTGGCTTGCAGATGGCCACCTTCTTGCTGTGTCCTCACATGGTCCTCCATCCTCTCTGTGTTGTCTGTGTCCTAATCTCCTCCTTATGAGAACACCAGTCATACTGGATAAGGGCCCACCCATATGACCTCATTTTACCTTAATTACCTCTTTAAAGGCCCTGTTTCCAGTCACATTCTGAGGTATTGGGGGTTAGGACTTCGACGAATGAATTTTGGTGGGGACACAATTCAGCCCATAACATTATCCTATCCAAGCGCTGTCTCTGGCAATGAAAAATTGAAAACAACCTACATGTCCACTAATGGGGGATTGGAGGAGTGAACTGGGGTGCATGTACGTGATGGAACACCAGGTGGTTATTTACAAAGAGATAAACATATGCTTATCAAGGTTTAAAGATGCTCACAAGATGCTTATGCGTAAAACAGCCAGTTACGAGATGGTATATAATAGTATAACCTGATATTTGTGAGGAAAAAAATCTGTATCTATATCTGGAAGGGTTTGCATCAAAACAGTAATTGTGCTTCTTTCTGAGGGCTGTGATTATGAGGAATTTTAATTTTTTCTTTGTGGTATTTTGTACTTCTTGCTTTTTAAAATAATGAACATGTATTATTTATGTAATAATTTTTTAAAAACTTATTAAAAAAAGAACTTTATAGCACATTTTACTGCCCTGGGAATTCTCTAGAGAAAACCGTGGAGAGAAATGCCAAGCGCTGACAGGGTTCTTATTTGTAAGCAACGGAAATCGTTTCTAGCTGACTTAAGCAGAATGTGAATTCATTAGAAGGGTGCTGGGGCTCACAGACTCTCTGGGGGAGGCTTGAGGACCCGGCTGGGAGCCTGTGAAGACTGGAGGGAAGAACCAAAGCCAGCAGGGCTGGTTCAGTGAAGGCACCACCATCGCCGCTGGGCATGGGGTGCTGTGGGCGCCTTTCATTACCAGTGCCACCCAGGGCCCTGTCACGCCTACTCTGGAGTGTCATCACCCACCACCAGGACCGATTCTGCAAGGTCTTCACTTCTTACCACTCGCCTCTGGTCAAGGTTGGGGCGGGCGCTGCCAATGGGCTGAGTCTGGGCACATCTGCCGTGTCCAGCTTTGACAGTGGAAGGTGGGCTCTGCCTCATAAAGGGGAGGCCTCCGCAGACCTGGGAAGGGGGCTCAGGTGTTGGTGAGCAAACAAAATGGCACCCTTGGCCCTTATGAACTAACAGCAGGGGTCAGCAAACTATGGCCCGTGGACCGAATCCGGCCCAATGCCTGTTTTTGTACAGCCCAGGAGCTAAGAATGGTTTTACATTTTTAAATACAGTAGTAAAAAACAATAAAAAGAAAAATAATATTTCTGGATGTGTGAAAATTTTATGACAATTTCAGTGTCCATAAAGTTTTATTGGCACACAGCCACAGTCATTTGTCGACATACTATCTATGGTTGCTTTTGCACGATGATGGCAGCTGAGCAATTCTGACAGAGACGAGCAAAGCTGTAAATATTTACCATCAGGCTCTTTACAGAAAGTTTGCTGACCCCTGACCAAGAGCAATGATGCCCCCCACCCCCCCACCCCCCGTTCATTGCAGTTGGTGTGTAAAGACCAAGGGATCTTGTGGGGCTCACACCCAGGGTGGGATGTAAGATGGCCTCTCAGAGATGTAAGCCAGGTCTTCACATTCTTGAGCGGCTGTGAGCACGTCTCAGGTGTCTCTTGCTCTCTGCTTCTCCTTCTGTATCTTATCAGGTCTTTTGCTACCAACCTGCCTCGTGACCTCCTCCTCCAGAGCTTTCTCTGTAGCCTTTAGTTTCTGCTGTCTCTGTTTCTGAGTCCTCATCGCTCCAGCCTGCTCCTGGCACTTCCCGGCCCCACACTCCACCTCGACTCCCTCTCTCTGCATCTTTTCGGCTCCTCTCTCTCTGGTTGGTCCAGCCTATCTAGGCAAAGCTTCTCACACCAGGTCCCTTTGTGGGTCAGTCCCCTCAGCTGTGGCCACGGCGGAGCCGTGATATACGCAGCATGGACGCCTACGGCTGCCCATGCACAGGGAGATGTTTCCCTTTGAAGATGCTGGGGGTTGGCAGATACCACCACATCCAAGCACACCACGGAGCGATGCAGACCAACGATGCATGCCCTACACATAGTCAGATGCATTTGGAAGTGGAGGAAGGCCACGCAGGGGCTGCTGACCGTGTGCCAGGCACCTGCCATGCGCTGAGCCATTTACTCCTCACACAACCTTGAGAGGGAGACTGGTGGACTGGCCAGGCCTGTCTCCCTTTCCTCCCGGGCACACAGCTGGATGACACTTCCTAGCCTTTCTTGCTGTTCAGTGGAACCACGTGCTGAATTCCGGCCATGGAATGCGAGTGGAGGTGATATATGCCACTGATATACACCAAGGCTGGCTCACAAAACCCTCCTGTTGAACTCCCTGCTTTCTCTTTCCCAGCATCTGCAGCTGGACGTTGAGACCAGGGCAACGTGGGAAGCTACATGTAGAAAACGGCAGAGCACCCTCAGCCTGGGTCCCTGAGTCGCTGTGTGGAGCAGAGGCCTTCCTGGCTGCTGACTGCACTTTTCATGAGTGAGTGTGGTAGAATAAAGATGGTCACAAATTCTGTGAACTTCTCCCACTGAAAAGAGAGGTCTACATTCCCTCCCCTTAAATGAGTGGGCTCGTCACTGCTTCAACGGAATATGGTGGAAGTGACATTGTCCACTTCTGGGTCCACTCCACTCCCGTCTCCCGGAGCACCTACTCTTGGAGCTCTGAGCCGCCATGTTAAGAGTGTCCACCTGCTGCAGGGGCCCCGGGAGAGCCGCAGAGACCACGTGGAGAGGGAGAGGGCCAGCTGAGGTCAGCTCTCCAGGCATCTGTGCCAAGCCACCAGGCTGGTGAGTAAAGCCATCTCGAGCCCTCCAGACAAGCTCAGCCGCCAGCTGGATGGCACGAGTGATCACAACCGGTGCCGCATGGAATGCAAGATCACCAGCTAAGCTCTGCCCGAATTCCTGGCCCATAACTCGTGAGATTTAATAAAAGTGTTGCTGTTTTAAGCCACAGTTTTCAAAGTAGTTTTTTTCTTTTTTTTTAAATAAAGCAGTAAATAACCAAAACAGTGAATGAGAAAAACATTTCTATTACGTTGTATCATTAATATTTTGGAGTTAGTCTGGGAGCTGGTGTCACCTTAACTAATTTGGGAGATGCTATTATGAGGCCCATATTACAGGTGAGGCATAGGACATCTAAGAAGCTTGCCCGAGTGGACGGATAGGTGGTAAGTGGCACGGCGAGGAATCGACTCGAGGCGGGCTGGTCTGGGCGGGCTCAGCTGGCTGGCTCTGCTTCTGGCTGATCTTCTGGGTGGATCCGGATCTGCTCTACCTGTGTTCATCCTGGGGGCAGCTCTTTTCAAGGGGGAACACCTGACGGTAAGAGGGAAGCCCTGCTGTGCGAGCACAGCCTGTGCTCATGGTGGGTCTGCTGACATCCATGGGCCAAAGCCAGGCCCATGGCCGCGCCCAAGGTCAAGGGGTGCAGGAAGTTCCTCCGCCCACCATGAGGCCGTGGCCTGGGTGGGGACACACGGCACTGCTGTAGGGAGGGGCGATCGGGACCAGTAACTGGAGGCATCACAGGAGGCAGAGGTGGATGCTGGCCGGGAAGACGAGAGGAGGAGGTGACTTCAGGCTGGAGGAGAAACATCTGTGGACCACCTGCTGGTGAGCTCCTATTCTTAATACTTTAGTCCTTGTGTGGTGGCCACATCCCATCTTGGGTATTTGTCCCTCGTGCATTCTTTGATGTCGTGAGTTCTCGTCCCACTGCGGGAGGTGAGCTGTGGGTCCTCTGCCTGGTCCTGGGTGTCCTGGACCACTCAGCATCTGCCCAGAGCTCGTCTCCCGTCTCCCGCGTGGCGCTGGCTTCCTCCCCAGGCCCCTGAGCCTGGCGGCCCTCCTCTCTCCCAGGGCTTCCCTTCAGTCGGAGCCGAGCCAAAGTGTCCGGGGCCTTCTCTCATCCAGGGCTGTGGAGCCTTCTGGGTCCTGCACCCTTTGATGGAGCCTGTAGACCTTCCCCCATATCAGATAAGTTTGCCAACAATGTCAACTTGTTTGTCACCGAGCCCTGGAGCTGGGAGAGACCTTGGGGGGTCCATGGGCCCCTGATGCTGATGGCCTCCCTACTCTGTGGGGCACCCGACACGGGGCTTCCCTGCTACCCGACCCTCCCTCCTTCCTCTATACCCCACCCTCTGGGGAAGGCGGCAGGGCAGGGGGAAGGCAGGGTTTTTTAAATTCCCCCTCTGCTGTGGGACTCGGCCTCTGGTAGGAGGTGTGCCAGGCGCACAGGGCGGGACACTCAGCAACGGCAGCTCCCTTCACAGCTTCCTGGACCAACCTGCTGGTTTCCCACAGATGCTCATAACCCCAGCTCTTCTTGGTCAAACTCCACCTGTCCTTGCAGGCTCATTTCAAATGCCACTACCTCCAGGAAGCCCTCCTTGATACTCAGGACCCTCTTCTGAATTCTCTGTAGCCCTTTTTCTGCTCCTGCCTGAGGGCCTCGTGACCCCACTGGACTGGATGTGTCCTGAGGGAAGGGCCCACATGGCAGGACGGGTGGGAGTGGGGAGGAGTCCGAGGTTCTAGCCTGTTCAATACCTTCTGGCCCCACTGGCCAAGCAGTCCTCGAGCTGGAGTCAGCCGAGCCCGGTGTCCCGCCCTGGCCCAGGCCAGAGCTGAGCTTGGGGAGGAAGGCCAGGCACAGCTTTGGGGCTCCTGCGCCCCACTTTTAGTTCCCCACGACTGGTGCTCCCTTGCTGGAAGTGGTCAGGCTCCTGTGTCTCTGTGTCTTCTCTTCCTTCACACCCCTCTACCTGCGACCTCACAGAGGTCACACCACTGCCCCCCTCAACCAGCCGGGAAACAGGAGGCAGTTTGGTTATGAACACGGGCCTTGGAAGGGAAAACACATTCACAGACCTCACAAAAAAGTTCAGCTTGTATGATACCTGGTTATCCAGGGGCCAAAACGGATCTGTAATTTCACTTCCTATTTCCCCGACTTTCTCTTCTTTCAAAAACAAAACATCCACACGTTTCAAAAGCCGGCTCCTCTGGCGGTGGTCCGGGAAGGAGCCAGCCCTGGATTCGCTGCGAGTGTCGTCCCAGGTCGCTGCGTAAAATGATGCTGATTTTGCCAAGGACAAACGCACCCTTCTCTTTCCCTCTGAAGAACATTCCATTTTCAGCCTGGAAACCAAGCGTGGGGCTAGGCTAACAATGCGAGAGCTTTGCTTTCAACTGATACCAAATTACTGTCATAGGCATGACCAATGGTAATAAAATAACGACGACAGCAGCTAACTTTTATCTAACGTGTTTGTTGAATCTGCACAAACTCTAGGCATCATTCTTGTCAGGGAGCCTTCCAGCCTGTGCTTGCTTGCCTCTCCTGACGGGGAACTTACTACCTCGAGTAGCTGCTTGAGATAAAAATTCCAGGTGTCTGTGTCCAGTGTCCTCCTGGGGTGTGGGCTAATGCTGCACCTCTTCTGCTTTCAGACGCCAGGGCTCCTGGTTGCAACAGCCTAAACCAACGTTGGCATCTTACACAGAAACGGGTGGAACTGGAGGGTTGTCAGAAGCTCCCAGAATTGACAGGAGAAGTAGAGGATGGCAGGAGTCAAGGCTGGCAGGGCAGCTGGCACCACAGCCGGCACCCGGGCCGGCGCTGTGGCCACCAGATGCTCATTCTTAACTGTCCCTGAATTTTTGCTCCGTTTCCCCAGAATCCAAAGCCAGGTGGAAGCCTCCAATTGGCTGAGCCAGGCACACGCCCCGCCCTGGCTGTTAGGGTCGGGGAGGTGGGGAAGAGAAGGAGAGGAGATGAGAGGAAAGGGCCGGGGTCCTTCCAGGACTCACAGCCTGGGATCCCCAGAGCACCGTGGCCAGAGGGTCAAGTTGGCAAAGTTTTATGTGACACCCTTCTCCCCAGGCGCAGCACCATCCCATCACCGTGACAACCCACATTCTTGTAATAAGCAGTGGGTTGTCAGGAGGGGCAGGAAATGAGCCTGTACATGCGATGCCTGCCCTGAATGGTGTCTGGTTGCTCCGGGCATCTCATCTCAGGATCATTTCCTGTGGTTTTGGCCTCGTGTGGCACTCGGCCTCTTCCTCGTGTTTCCTGATGGTCTCAGCAAACCCAACATCTTGGTACCAAGGGGCGCCTGAGAGAATGTGTCCTTCTCTTCTTCTCAAGGTCCAGCATCAAGAGACAAGATGAAGACCCACCTGACATCTGTCCCAGAAGTCGTCCAGCAGGGAGGAGCCAGAATGAAGACACGACATAGGAAGGAAGGTGTTATCACCTGCTGGCCTGATCTGCGAGAAGGGAACCTCAGAGCATGAAAACTCCTCTCCAGGAGGGAGCCAGCTCAGACAGAGCACGGCGTCTGCTCCTGAGGATGAGGGAGGGCCAGTCCCCTCAATTTCATCTTTAAAATCCTACTCTTCAGCCTGAGAGGCAGTGCAGCAGTGGTCATGCATGTGGGCCCTGCAGCCAGGAGGATCTGCCGCAGCACCCGAGCTGTGTGACCTTGGGGGAGTGACTTAACCTCTCTGAGCCTGCTGTCTCATCTGCAAAAGCACCTCAGGGCACTGTTGTGAGGGCAGAGTTGGATCATGTAGACGAAGGGCTTGTGGTGGACACGGAGAGGCGCTGCCCACATCATCTTCAGGGAGGACCTTCCGCCTGGCTGCAGAAGTGTGGTCAACAGAAGGGCCCTACCTCTCAGCTCCTTCAGGGTGGGCCTGGGCTGCAGAGGCCAGCCTCACTGAGACCACATCCTTCGGGGACATCAGCATCCAGTGACTGAGAGAGGCGGGGGCCTAAAGGTCCGGTGATTTTGGACCAACGTAGGACACCTGGACAGACAGTGCTCGTCCCAGCTCCTCCTGGGCGGGCTGAGGCCTCAGAGGGCCTGCGTGGTGGGTCAGCCACTCCCTCTGCCCAATCCCGCTTCTGCTGTCTCCCCTTCACGGGTGTTGATCCCTAATAAAATCCGGTATCCCATCTCAGCACCTGCATCCAGAGAACCCCACCCGCAGCAGGGCCCCCACAGTGCAGGCAGGCGGCGAGCCCTCCACGAGCGTCCTGTTACCACATCAGCAGCAGCAGCAGCATGATTAAGTCTCTCCCAACTCAAATATCAGGTTGGAAGACAAGGAGATGAATTCAAAGTTGGGTGCAAATGAAAAACCGGAGGCCAGAACAAGGTGAGCAGTCCACAGACCAGGTCCAGAGTCCTGTCTGGGAGAGGGGATGTGGGGCGTCTGCCCTCAGAATGGCTGAGACCCTGATAGCCCAGGAGCCAGAACGGGCACTGAAATGCTCGTCAAGTGAGGTGAGAAAAAGAAAACCAAAGAAAGAAGAGGTTCAGCGGGAGGCGACGTCACTGGTCACATGCGTGGCTTCTGAAGGTGCAACCTGGGACGGGCGATGTTTGCGGAGCCAAGTTGTTCCTGAGCTCAAATGCCAGCTTCTCGCCTGGCGCTCTCGGCGATGTCACCGCCCATCCAAGTTCACGGTGGCAGGGTGACGGATGCCTCAGACTCCCCGGCACGTACCACCGCATGAATCAGGGCTTGGGGGAGTTGGAACTCAGACCAGAATATCTTGGTATTTAGTGATGGTGAGAAGGGACACGGATGGGAAATCAAAGAACTTTGCCGCTAAACGCCTGCTGGAAGCTATTTTAAGCGAGGCTGATGTTTTAAGTAAATTCCACTCAGCCCTCCCATTAACCCCTTGAAACTGGCCGTGAG
Organism: Ceratotherium simum simum; assembly: GCF_057802395.1. Classification (NCBI taxonomy): domain Eukaryota; kingdom Metazoa; phylum Chordata; class Mammalia; order Perissodactyla; family Rhinocerotidae; genus Ceratotherium; species Ceratotherium simum. The sequence goes on along the minus strand of NC_141928.1, from coordinate 5,530,332 downwards.
AGAGCTTGCTCGGTGATGGTCGGAGAAGCAGCCGCGGTTCCTCAGGGAGCTGGAGGGCAGGGATGGCACAGCTGCACCGGGCGAGAATGAGCCCAAGACAGAAATGCGGTTTATGGGGGAGGCGTCAGTGTGGGTTTGGGGGAACCACTCGGGGGAGGGGAGACGGTTCCAGTGAGAAGCCGGGAAGCAGCTGCTGATCATGGACAAATCAATGGCAAGGCTGCTCTGTTTCTGGGTTTCCCTCAGGAAAACGTGGGCAGTCCAGACTACGCCGGGCTGCCCGGGTGAGGCTCAGGAGGCGTGTGCAGTGCACTTCCTGGCCTCTCTCTGCCTCTGCTTCCGGATAAGGAGCTCCCTTCCTTCACCGGACTTGCAGGACCTCAGAGAGGGGAAGCGGGCAGCTCTGCTGTGCCGTCCATGGGGCATGGAGCCACGGGAATCCACCAAGACAGCAGCAGAGGTGTCTCCCTGTTCCGTCCTGGATCCAGGCGGAGACAATGGCCCCCCTTTGGGTCCCTCCAGGGAGCTGGGGAGCACGTGGTGGGTCTGAGCCATCCACACTGACCACATCACTCTGGGGGCAGACTTAGAACAGCTCCTCATCCTGGCACCAATCTCCCTTTCCTGCTCCCAGGCCGCCGGAGGAGCGGAGGGACCAGAGGGTGGATTTTACAGGTGGACACGAAGGCCAGAGTGAGAGGTGAACTGAAGGCTCCCTCAGTCAGTATGTTTCTGCCACAGGCCAGACAGATGAAGTGCTGGGGACACACGGTGACAGTCCCTGCCTTGCAGTCTATGGGGAATGCAGGATAATGCCACAAGGCGCTGCACATGGTGGGTGGGGTGTTCTGAGAGTGGAGACACCCCTCTCCCATGCAGCGTTGGGGAGGGGAGACAGGGAGGTTTCGCCCAGAGCTCCAGGCTGGGAAGGAGCTGGCCAGGCCAAGGGGGGCAGCCTGGCTGGAGGAGCTCGTGCCAGGGCTCAGGGGCAGGAGGGATGGATGGATGCTTAGAGCAGCGCATTTGAAGCTTGAGGTGACCTAGGAGGCTGGGCCAGATGTCACGCAGGATGCCCTGGGAGCAGGGAGCACAGGGAACCCCTGAGGGACGGAGACACGGCTGCGGGGCTGGGAGCCTGGGGTGATCAGAATGGGAGGCAGGGAGGGGGACAGAGCGGTGCTCTGGAGTGAGGGTTGGAGAGTCTTGGGGCCACCTCTGCCCCGAGCCGCCCATCCCCAGTGAATGAGGGGAGCTGGGTGCCCCCTGCCCCTGTAATGGGCCTGTTGCTCCTGAAACGCTCCTCCGGACAGGCTTGGGAGAGGCTCATCTTGTCCGAGGTCTGCAGCTGCCTCACAGCCTCCAAGCCCTTTCTGGACCTTTCTCCTCTTCACTCTCCAGGGCCCCCATCAACGACGAACACCACATTCCCTTTAGGAGCCCACTGACCCTCTTCTGTCGCCTCAGAGCCAGTATCAGGGGGCAGCTGGTTCCTGGGGTATAAACCCCCCAGGAGGATTCTAGACTTGTCTGTGATTTCCCTCAAATTCTTATGTTGAAAAACTTCTAACTTATGGAATAGTCCATAGAAGAGTCTAACAAAGCTCACGTACCCTCCGCTCATCTAGATTTGCCAACTGTTAACAGTTTGCAACATCTGTGTGCCTGCTCTCTCTCTCTCTCTATGTATGTATATTTTTCTGAATCACTTGAAGGTAAATTGAAGCCATTCTAACACTCCACCCCTCAACACTTCAGCCTGTGTCTCCTAAAAAGAGGATGTGCTCCTGTGCAGTAACTCCATCATCACTCCCAGGAAAACGGACACCGACGCCATGATCTAACGTGGGGTCCATATTCCAACTTCTCCAGCGCCTGGGACCGCATCTCGGGCCACCCTCCCCGGCGATTCTGATTACTGATTATTCCATTCCTTCATTCCACAAACACTTATTGAGCACTTACTGTTTGCTATGCCCTGTTTTAGGTGCAGGGGACACAGGGTGAATAAGACCACCCAGGTCTCTGCTCCCGTGGGGGAGGGTCAGCTGGGAATAGAGTAATTTCAGAGTGACATGGGCAGTGAAGAACATAAACTGAGTGACAGATTTTGAGGTAACAGCTGAGCTGGGACTTGGGTGACAAGCAGGAGCTGGTCACACTTCTTTGTACCTGAGTCCCAGGTCGATCATTCACTCGTTCATTCATTCATTCGCTCACTCCCTGTCTAGGTATGGAAGGCAGCCCTGGTGCCAGCACGGTGCCGGGAGCTAGTGAGTGTTGACGGTTCTTCTCCCATGCCTGACCTGGCTCTGTGGGGACAGATCACTTGGCTCTTAGTTCAAGGGTCTTTACATGGAAAGGAACTGAACTTGAGGAGCTGCACGGAAGGAGCTATCGTGAGGAGCCCCATCATTACCTGGATGATGAGAGTAGGACTTGGAGCTGATGCTGTGATGGGTTGAGAGTTTTGGGGGTGTTGGGGGGGTGAGTGTATTTTGCACATCCATTTGTGTCGAGAGGGCAGAGTGTGATAATTTGACTATGTCCACAAAGTCTTTGGCGTGTCCTTCTGATGGGGGAGCCTAATTCCCGTCCCTCAACTTAGTGACTCACGTCTAACGAAGAGAAAAAGAGTGGAAGAGATAGTGTGTGCGGCTAGGTCATAAAAGGCCCTGTGGGCTCCTGCTTGCTCTCTCTGGGGTCCCTCATCCTGGGGGAGGCCTGCCACCATGGCGGCAGGACACTGGAGAAGCCCTGTGGAGGTGGGGAACTGGGGCCTCCTGTCAACAGCCACATGAGTGAGTGTGGAAGCATATCTCCCAGCCCCACTCAAGCCTTCTGATGACACATCTTTGTCATCATGCAACTTTGAAAGAGACTCTGAGGCAGAACCACTCAGTGAAGACACTCCTGAATCTCTGACCCACAGAAAAAGTTTGTTCCTTAAGCCACTAAGTTACGGGGCAACGTGTTACACAGCGATAGGTAACTAATACTGAGTTTGGTTTTAAACAGGTCCTTGAAAGAGAGAATCTTTAGAGGCTTAATTTTAAAAAAAGCCTCAAGGTGTTCAATTTAGACGACGGGAGCAGTGGCAGGTCCATCTGCTGATTCTGCAAACACCCACAAAATAAGGGCGGGGATGTGGAGGTTAGTGGCAGGCAGGATGTAGAAGAATCCGCTGCCAGTTGTAAGAGAGGAACATGGTACAAGGAAAGGAAGAGAAGCGAGGGCCTGGAGTTAGAAAATTAGAATTGTTTGCTGTGACTTGATGGCTTAATCAGCCGATCGATACTGTTCACAGGGCAGAAGGAGTTGCGGGAGAGGCGAGTTGAGATGAAAAATGCATGAGGGGCCAGGGAGGCCTGGGAGGAGAGAGTGAAAAAGCCAGCCTGTTCTATTTGTCCACCGCTGGCCCAGAAACTCAATCGGCAAGGAGACAGGGAGCCACGGGGCTGACAGCAACTCAAAACACACACGTGCGGCCGCTTTCTCTTTATGAGGCAGAAACATGCTAATAAAATCTCTTTTCTTAACTAAAGATGGATTCAATAACCTTTGGTCGTGTTAAACACCAGCAGAACCCGGAATCGTGCGGGTCTCAAAAGAGGCTGGTGGAATCGGGTGTTAACGGTCTTGGGGACGGCAGCCAACACGACACGAGGAGGAGAGCGCTCAGCGCTGGCTGGTCCAGGGTGTAGCCACGACAAACACCACATTCAAGAACAAAGAATGGCGATTAACTGGAACACTCAATTAGCTCCTCAGTAAGATGAGAGGGAGAAACAGGAAAACGAGCTCATGTTGAGGACTGTTTTAAAAAGCCAAATTCCATCACCTACCCTTGTGTCAACCAGGATCAAATTTAGCTGTAAGTGACGGCATATCCAGAACAATTTGGCTTAAACAAGATAGCCTAGTTCTCTCCCACAAAAAAGAAGACCAGCAATGCATGTCCAAGTTGCCAGAGAGCCAGACTCCTTTTATCTTGCTGCTCTGCCGTCCTCAGCATGTGGCTTCTACTGCACCGTCCAGGATGGCTGCTTGAGTGCCAGCTGTCATGTCCACACTTCAGCTAGCAGGAAGGAGAAAGGGGCAGAAAAGACCTCCGTCCTCTCACCACCCCCTAGCGGTTGTACCATAACCTCAGTCACATGTCAGCGGCCACCCCTATTTGTAAAGGAGCTGGATATGAAGTCTGTATCCCAGGCTCAAATTGGGAGCTCTATTAGGAAGGAAGAACGGAAGTGTGGCGATTGGGAAGGCGAATAACAGACTGTGCCATGTCCTGAAGTCAGAATACATTCAGCCCGTCAAAATGATGTGTCAGGTCAAAACAAGACATTGACCTTGAGTGCAGCACAGCAGAGGGGGAGGCTGACAATGAGGGAACATGAGCCCCCCAGGAAGCGGGGAAATGGAACATGACAGAATGTTAGAAGCACATGGAATTAGTCATGTAAATTGTGACATTTAAGTCATGATGCTAGTCATGCTACAGTGTAAAAACGGTAAACTTTATCCGGACAGAAAACAAAAACTTACCCTGACCACATCCAAGTCGTCAGCTCTCCAGCGGGCCCTCAGCACCCTGATATTTCAGTCCCACTGTGCTTAAGGCACTGCAAGGTCCTCAGTCTGCACCCTGGGCTCCAGGGCTTGGCAGAGATTTTCAGCTCATCCTCTTAACCCTCAGGAAACCAGGAAACAAGCCATAAAAAATTCCCAGGTTCCTAACGTGCTTGCTCTGAGCTTAAAGCCTGTTGGGTGACAGACAGGCAGATGCTGATCAAATACGCACGTGAACAAACACAGCATTTCCCACGCGGTGAGGGCCAAGGAAGCCAGGGAGAGGGCGGGTGTTACTCAGGGCTGGGTGAGGTTTCGAGGGACAGAGACAAAATACCAGCGGCTTAGACATGGTAGACGTTGACTTCTCTCCCGTGTGTCTGCGCCTGGAGGTGGGCAGAGGGCGGCGTGGAGCTCTACGGGGCCATCAGACGCCCAAGTCTGCTCCCTCTTGCTCTGCGCTAGTGGCCTCCTTTCCCAAGACCACTTCATGGTCCAAGACGGCAGTGCCACGTCCCACAGCAGGAAGAGGAGAAGAGAAGGGCGGGTCCCTCGTCCCGGTTTTAAAACATGTTCACACATTCTTGACAGTCCTCTTATCAGGTGGCGGCTTGACGAGAGGGAGGAAAACGTCACTGGAAGAGGGAGGGCAGGGGACCCTTGTCATGGAGCGGCGGGTGGTTTGGCAATGCTGTCACCTGTGAGAAAGTGGAAGCCAGGAAATCTGCCCAAGGACTCAATGATCCTCTTAAGGAGACTTCTAGGCTCAGAGTTGAAGAAGCTGCCTTGATTCTTATGGGCTAAAAAGGAAACTTTTCAGTCTTTTTTTTTTTTTAAGAAGACAATAATTATTATTATTACTATTTTATTATTTTTTTTTCTGCTGGGAAAGATGTGCCCTGTTGCCAATCTTCCTCTCTTTTTTTTTCTTTCCCTCTCCAAAGCCCCAGTACATAGTTGTGTATAGTTGTAAGTCCTGCTAGTTCTCCGTGAGCCACCCCCACAGCACGGCTACTGACAGATGAGTGGCATGGTTCTGTGCCTGGGAACCAAACCCGGGCTGCTGAAGCGGAGTGCGTCAAACTTTAACCACTAGGCCATCAGGGCTGGCTTGAAACTTTTCAGTCTTTAAGTAAATTTAAAGGAGCCATAACTGGCTGGGTTTCAAAATAAAACTGTTTCTCATGCCTGGCCTCTCCAGATGGCAAAAAAAATCTCAAATTAAAAAACGGCCTCTGGGCAAAGATCAAACCCAGGACGGGAAGATAAGACCCTTGGTAACACCTCAGAGATTTCTAAAGCGGCACCTCATTGTGCCAGTTACCAATTTACTGCCTTTCAGCTCCAAATTCACCCTTCATTGCTGGATTTATACAATGGATCTGGGCCCTTTACATATTTTTTCCTTTGCCTGCTGGCACTATGTTAAGCACTGACCACAGACATTGCAGGAAAAGGGATTCCCCTTCCCACCCCAGTTCCCGCAGAGGGAGGCCACTCCAGCTCCTGGTTCCAGCAGCATCTCAACTCCCTCTGTTCAAGTTCAGTGGAAACTAGAGGCTGCTCTTCTCTTAGCACCCCAGCAAGATACAATTGTGTGTCTTTGGCTGGGTTAGATCAATGCCCATCCTTGAACCAATCACAGTAAATGTGCATTTTGGGGGCTCTGATACTAAGATGGGCCAGGACTCCCTTCTCTGGAGGGGGTGGGGAGGGGGTAGAGTGACTGAGCCAATCTAACTGAAGCACGTGGACTGACGAGGGGTGGGAAGGTGGGTCCCCAGGGGCAAGGCAAGGTCCTGTTTTATCCCAGGAAGGGTGACACCACCGTGGTGTCCGGATTCTTGTGATCATGTGCTCCCACGGGGAGGCACTATTCACAACCACGGCTCGTGGTAGGACTGCATCCCTGCCGTGTGCTTGGCAGCCACGGGGCATGCCCACCCCTTTATGCAGGGAGGGACAGTGCAGCTTGGTTTGTGGCTTAGCTGGAAATGCTCAGGCCCAAGTACAAGATTCAGCAACGAGACCCCTTCACTTTGGACAACTGCAGACCAGATAGATCTTCTCCCATTTGCTTCAGATCACCGGTATTTATATTCTGAGAAAGGAGGCAGCTGCCAGGGCCGCTCTTGTCCCTCGTCACCTTCAGCCCTTTCCCTTGCAGACTGAGTGGGGCATCCCTCACCCTGGGTAGAAGGACTGGTCTGTGGTCCCTCCTGGGAGGGCTGAAGACAAGTTAATCAGTGTCACATATTCGCCCATTTAAAGATTGTGCAGTCCTACTGTGTGTTGGGCCCATGGCTAGGACTTGGCCACGCAGTGACTCGGTTTCTCTTGCTAGTACAATCTCACAACCATCCCTTGGCTACGGCCCCTAAGTCCTTGAAAAAGTTTCACAACTACCTGTCTGCTTCCTAATTAGATCCCTACTCTTTTATGCTGGGAATTTTTCTTGAACTTTGCTGTTTTGCAAACTAATGGAAAGAAACAGGAAGGAGAGCAAATTAACGATGGCCTTTTGGCGATCATTAATTTGACCAACTACCCTTCGGAAATGAAAGGCCAGGGCCTATTAGCTTTAGGGGCATCCAGTGCAAAGTCAAATATAAAAAGGCCACAGCAAACAAGGGACCTTGTTCTAGTCAAGGCAGGGAGATGCGGCACATTCCAGGAGACGCAGGCCGGCCGGGGAAACGGGGCGGTGTCCCGTGATCCTGACAGTCTTTTCAGAGCACTTCCACTTTCTAAATGGCGTTTTAAGTCTCTCGTGCTGAAGAGATGGTCTTGATGCACAGCTGAGGCTGCTTCACGTCTGCAGAGGGAGGCCCTCCCACCTGATTGCCATCGAACTCCTGGATTCCTTTCCCTGAGTCCTTCTTCAGAGTGAGCAAGGAGAGACAGTGGGTGTCACAAAGGGCGTGGAAGATGGAAGAGGCCCCACATGGATAACCAGTTCCCCAGAGCCTCTGTGCTTGGGCCTGTAATGGACGCCACTGACAAGGTCTTCTTCACCATCTAGCCCTCTCTCATTTGACACGTAAACTGTATCCCTGGCACCTAGCACCTGCATAGTAGGTGCACAAGAAATATTTGCTGTGTGAATATTTGGTGCGGTCTCTTGCAGGACTTCTGCACTGGATGGCCAGTCACCAGCCCAATTCGCGGATGAAGAATCCACTCTTAGAGGGATCAAGCAACTGGCCCGTGGTCATCTATTTAGAGCAGAGCAGAAACCTGAGCCTGGCTTTTTTATCCATTCAACATTCAGCAAATATTTATTGAGTACCTACTGTGTACAAGGGGACAGAGCAGTGCCCAAGACAGACACAGTCCCTGCCTTCATGGCGCTGACATTCTTGGGGTGGGGACGGATGACAGATAAACAAATAACTAATGTTCAACGCAATGGGTGCTCTGAGGAAGAACAGAGGAAGGGGCCAGGAAGGGAATGTGCACGCTTTTATAGCGAACCGTCAGGGAAGGGCTGTCTGATAAGGTTACTTGTCCTGGAGGAATAAGAGAGCAAGCCTGAGTTGACATTTTATGTGATCCTCTTATAATCTAAGTGAAAGATGATTTGGATTCAAGCTAATATAGCAGCAGCAGAAATAGTGATCCCTACCACTTAGCAAGTACTTACTACTTATGCATTGTTTCCAGTATTGACATGATGTTTGGGGTAAATAATACTAGCAGCTATTTAAAAAAAAAAACAAAAACCCAAATCTCAGTGATTTGACATAAAAGTTTAAAAGTTTATTTCTGTCTCACACAAAATGCACTGCAGAAGCTCCTGGCTGGGCGGCTCAGAGGGCAGCTCTCCTCCGGGCAGTGACCCAGGGAGCAGAATCCTCCCATCACTCAACTCTGCCATTGTTGTGTGCTGCTTCCCGTGCTGCCTCAGCAAAGGAACAGAGCACTTGGGAAATGCAGGTCTTCTTTTAGCTGCCTTTTCTGCTCACACTCCATGGCCCCACTTAGATGCAAGGGACCCAGGAAATACAGTTTTGCTGGGTGTTTAGGAAGAGGACAAAGGTTGGCTGAGTATACCGTTAATAACTGCAAAAAAAAAGTACCAATGTCAGCTTCCTGGTTTGGATACTGCACTATAGTTGTGCAAGACATGAACCCTGGGGGAGGCTGGTGAAGGGTACATGGGACCTCTGTGTATCCTTATACATGTCTTCACAACTTCCTGTGAATCTATAATTATTTCAAAATAAAAACCAAATATAATCCAATAGAAGAGTCAGTGCCTCAGTCACGGTCATCAAACAGTGGAAGGCCATTGTAACACCAAACCCTGAGGGCAGCGCCCCTGCTGCACACTCCTAAGGCAGGAGGAGCTTCGGGACATGCTGTGTGGTGGAGGCTGCCGGCCGTCCATCAGAACAGGCTCTCTTCTCTTCCGGAGTGAGAGCTTCCGCCCGACCCACAGCGGCCCAGTTAGAGGCTGCGTTTCCCAGGAGCCCTTGCAGCTAGGTCCGCCTTGCGACTCAGATCTTGCTGACGAAGATCAAGTGGGACTGACATGTGCCAGTGCTGGGTCTGGTCTTAAAACACCCGTGCATTCTTCCCTTTCTGTCAACTGGGAAGGTGCCTGTGACCCCGCTCCCACCGTGCAGACCAAGTCCGAGGTCACGTGGCAGTGCCACCGGACAGGAGGAAGAGCACCCTGAGGGACTGCCTGGAGCAGAGCAGTCCTCTGGTCTGAAACACTCCGTCTGCTGCTCTTACGTGAAAGAGAAATAGGTGTCTGTAGTCTTGAAGCCATTGTATCTTGGGGCCTCTGTGTTAGAGCAGCTTAGCCTTTGCTAAACGGAAAAAAGCAGGTTTCAAAATAGTATACAGTAGGGTCTTACTAACAAAAATACACACACACGAAGACGTGCACAGGAAGGTCTGGAAAGACAGACACCAAAGTGCTCTGGTAATTCTCTCTGGCTAGGGGGAATTATAGATGTTGTTTTCTTTTCTTTGCTTATCCACATTACCTAATTTCCTATAAAAGGAACACATGTATTCCTTTTGTAATTAAGAAAGCAAGCTTATGGTGGAGATGAGAGCCAAGAATTAGATGAGAATGAGTAATGCATTAAGTAACAACCCATCCCACACACGGGGGCTGACAAAGCTTGCTGGCACCTCAGGCTGGCTCCCAAGCTCAGGGCCTCTTATTGTCCTCCCGCCTCCCCTCACGGCCCCCTCCTCCCCCAGACCTTCTTCCCTGAGGGACGCTACACTGTTTTGTCTCCATCGAGCTTGCGGAAGCACGAGGCGGCTGAAGCCTGCTGCCGGCAGGACCCGCCTGTTCAGTTAGCACCAAACCACAGCTCACACCGTCCCTGAGGACACCCGGTCTCCAGCTGAGATTTCAAACTCAATTAGCACAGAGACAGGCTGGCTGTTCTTGAGTAACTGATCATCTTAAAGCTGCCAAGACAGTGTTTTACCTGGGATGTGCCCATGAACTTGAAGGCTTATCTTCAAGTACTAATAATAGGGAGCAGCCAACCTGCAATTTAAAATTCAACTTGAAAATGATTTTTTGAGGTTCCTTTCCACTCATTTAAGGAGCGGGGCGGGGACGAGAGTGGGGGAAGGATGGCAGAGACTGGGGAAAGAAACCTGCCTGCCCTAGAAAGTGAAGCCTAATTATTCCCCGAGCAGACGAACTGGAGGACTGGCAGCAGGCTTGTCCGAGAACACTCTGCTCGGGCTCATCCCTGATGCGTAGATTGTGCAGCCTTGAACGAGCTCTGCATCAGAACAGCTCGGTCGGCTGCACCGGACAAGTGAGCAGGTGGAATGGAATTGCCCACCCTTTCCTGTCAAACGCAGGACAATTAAAGCTCGCTGAGATCATCTTCAGCATACCAGTGGAGATGCAGATGAGCAAGGTGAGTTGGCATATTTCGCCCTCTATCCTACAGACCTTATGGCCCAACGACGCCTCCCGTCAGAGTGGTGGAGGTTCCAGATCTTGTGAGAATCCTGGTGGCTGAAGCTGTCGCCCCTTCTCCTCCCAGCCAGGGTGACCTTACACGGCTCTTGATTTAGCATCAGGCCCAGACTTGGACACTCTAAATGCAGCGGACAGTTTGCACATTAACACTGAAAGATCATCATTTCATGCCTGCAGCTTTCCATCAGTGGTGTGAAGTGTGAAAACAGCACTCGATACCCAAAGGCCAACTCCCAGTTTAGTTCAGGAAAAAAATCTGGACAGCCTTTCATAGACCTCCTCATTCCATTCTGTCAGTTCCTCATGGCTGCCCTGTTGATTAACAGTAACCTGGCCCCAGAAAGTACGGGAGAAGCGCACCATTGCCTATTGTGGCAGAGGAGCATCTGCAGGACCGAGATTTCCACATTCGGGCTGAGAGCACTTCTGGGGCAGTCCTCAATGCAACCCCCCTCGGCAGAGCAGGGACTGGTCCCCTTGCCTCCGGGGAGGAAACTCCGCTGCTGAGTAGCCACGGAGCTCGACTAGGCGGTCAGTCTGATATCCAGCCCCTCGGTTTACGGCTGTGAGTCCCTCCACCTGGTTCCTCTTGTATACAGCAGGGAAAACACCATGTGCGCATCTGGGATTAAATTAGACAACGTATGTAAAGCGCCTGGCACAGGGCAGATGCTGAGCTGTCGGGGTAATAATTAAGTCACACAAAACACCTCCTATGTCTGGCCTAGAGATCACCCTTGGACAGTCTAAATAATGTTTGGATGGTCACATTCCCCTCTGTGAGAGGCATCAAGGATGGTCTGGGACCCGGTGACTGTGCTCAGGGCAGCAGCAGGGCTCCCAGCTTCCCTCAGAATCCGCCATCTTGGAACTGATCCCAATCCACCTCCAGGTCAATCCATTCTCTGTATTCTAAGGGTTGACACAAAGCCAGTCTCTCTCATGATTGTCTCTTTAAACGCCAAGCATTTGGAGATTCAGCAAACAAGCCCCCTGCCCTTCCAGCCCTTCACCTTTCCAGACCTCAGAACATTCCCTTTCAGCTCTCCCCTCTCAGGTCTGAAGAATGAGAATGTCAGAGATGGGAAGCCCTTAAAGGTTGACTAGTCTAACACTTATAATTTTTCCCCTCTTTTAATTAGGGAAAGTTAAAAAAAGAAAAATAGGGGGCAGGCCCGGTGGTGCAAGCGGTTAAGTGCGTGTGCTCTGCTGCGGTGGCCTGGGGTTTGCAGGTTTGGATCCCGGGCGTGCACCGACGCACTGCTTGTCAAGCCATGTTGTGGCGGCGTCCCATATAAAGTAGAGGAGGATGGGCATGGATGTTAGCCCAGCGCCAATTTCCCTCAGCGAAAAGAGGAGGACTGGCAACAGATGTTAGCTCAGGGCTAATCTTCCTCACCAAAAAAAAAAAAAAAAAAAGAAAAATGGCACACATTACCCGAATACCCCAGTATACCTCAGCAATTATCAACTCATGGCCAATCTTGTTTCATCCACAAAACCCACCCCCTCCAACTCTCCTCCCTCACCATCACTGGACTATCAGCCTTGCACCTCACAGAAGAGGAATGGGGTTATACGGAGGAAGTGTGACTCGTCTGACTCCTATGACCAGGAGTAGGAGGCTGGAGTTCACACCCTGGCCATGCACGTCCACCACCAGTTACGGGCCTAACCCGCACACTCTGTGCTGCGGCCACACTCCACTTGTGCTATTATTCATTTCATATTTTTCTTTAATGGTCTCAAAAACTTTTTCACCTAAATACATCTGTTTAAAATGGAAACTTTATATCACTCATATTTGCCACAAATAGAAGGTATCACTAAAGATGACACAGAGAAAACAAAACCAGTGTCATTAAATTCTCAGTAGAAATGATTGCCTGCCCAAGGCTCTGAACTCAGGGCCTGCTCTCTATCGAAAATGGAGCTTGGCGGGAGTTAGGAGAGACCGTCAGTACCAACAGGAACTCTCTCAGATTTGCTGCAATCAGGAGGCTCCAAATAGTTAAAAACCTAAATAGCTTTCTCACAATGTGTTTACCATTACCATAATTTCATCAATCGTCAGAGGGCTGTTTCTTTACATTTGAACATCTCTGATGCGCGCTGTCAGCCAGCTGGCAGTCACGACGTACGTGTCATCTACACATCCTCCAATTTGGTCGTAGCTGGTCCTACTGTCGTCACTTCACATGAGCTCTGTGTGTCTGCAGTCCTGCAGGGGGTCAGTCTACTTGCCATTTAAATGTCTTCAAAAAGATGTGCAGCAACGTGACAAAATGTTACTATATAACCAACGTCCTCAATTCTATATTTTCTTGCAAAGCAACAAACAAGTGTCTTTCAAGACCAAATAAAGGAAGATTCCTGCAAGTGGGTGAAGCTGTGTCAAGTTCTGTTACCGGGAGCCCTATAAAGGGGTCGCCTGTCACGTGCTAGACAAGGAGACCTCAGGCAGGAGAAAGTGCCAACCCCCTTGGAATAGATGAAAGAAATTTCAGAGCAATGAAAGGCTGGTGTGACTGATTCATGTGTCACACAGGATTATCATTAAGGCCTGTGCCATGGTTTAACTGGCAGTGTGTTTTTCTTTCTTAGTGGTTCATAAAATAATGGTGCATTTTACGAGCCATGGCATCTCAAATGTGACGAACCATGGTATTTAATGTAAAATCACCCACGGTATGGAAATGTTCCTGCGCTACACCACGCTGCCTCTCCTCCTTCCCGACTGGGCACTGAAAGCATGGCCGTCTCCCAGAGAGAGCAGCGGTTCTCAGCCTCGGGCCCCCATCGGAGTCACCTGGGAGGCTGGTAAACAACCAGGTTGCTGGGCCCCACTCCCAGAGTGTCTGATTCAGCTGGTCTGGAACGGGACCCGAGCCTCTGTGTTTCTAACGAGCTCCCACAATGCTGATGCTGCTGGGCCACGCTTGGAGTGGCGCTTCCTCTCGTTTCCTATCACTACATCCCTTCATCCTCTGGCTCCTTTCAGCCTGGTGGGGGTATGTGGGAGGGCCTGGGTGGTACCAGAACCTGGCTAGGAACCGCCCATTCTTTTGGACATCTCAGAAGGCAGCATCTCTCTGGCATTGTTCATTGCAAAGAGAACATTATTTGTGGCGTAGGCTGGAAGCTCTGGGAAATGCCCTGATCCTTGCCGAGACCTTCCCCAGGGCAAGGCGTCCTCATATAAACAGCTTACGGCTTTCATTCCTGCAGTCAAGGCCCTGAGCTCAGCAGACTGGGCTGGGATCTGTCCATGGTAATACTTAGGACAAAACATGAGACAAAAAAGCCCGGCACACCTGTCTCGCCCGCTCACACGTGTGCTGGCTTGTAGTGGGCAGATTCCCTTCCCTTTGGTATGTGTGTGCATTACTGGTTTAGCAAAAAGAAACATCTGTGCACTTGTTTCCTCAAAAAGAACAATCCATTTTTCAAGCCACCAAAATGTCTTTGAAATGGAATATTTGCCAACACTGCCCTCTCTCCTGAAAGCAAGAAGCAGGGAAATGTGTCCTCAAAAAGAACTACGTTTTAGATGCAGACATTACTAAATTTTTTTTCTTTTTTCTTCAAAAGGCCCAGATCTGTTCACTGAGCTGAATGTAAAAAGTGCTTTAAAAGAAACAGGAGACAAAGCCTTGTCCTGGGTACAAAAGGTTTACTGCTTATAAAAATAAGTTACAAAACAAAACAAAAAACCCAGCATGACAATATGTATGAACACAAGGGCTCATTCAAACTCTAATGGCTCATGAAAATGACTTAGAACATGGATCCAAGAGGATCAATTCACCAGGATCGCTAATATACATGGAAGAACATGCTGCATAACTTCCTTATAATGAGTTCTAAAATGGTCTTTCTGGCCTTCCACATACTGGCTAAAGTGTAAAATTAGTCCCATCAACACAAAGACAGAATCTGTTCTTCAAGAGGCTCAGCCTGAACATACGACATGCTGTTTTACAAAAGGGAGAGAGTGGCTGTATTGCTACCCGGGCAGTGAAGACATGTCTCAGCCATCAATATTACTTAGGGCTTGTCTGGAAGGTGCTGGCCGGGGGTCTGCAGGCAGGCATGGGGCTGGGCCGGGGGTTACTGCCGGCAGGTGTCGTGGAAGGCTTCGAGCGTTCGGAAATCCCGCCACGTGGGGGGAAGGCCATCTTGTAGAAACTTCCCGCAGCGCTGGCACGGGGCCTGGAACAGCTTTATGTAACTTCTTAACCAGGTCTAAAAAGAGAAGCGAGGAGAGAATGAAACAAATGGGGTCCGGGGGCTTCCACTGTCACCCTTCCCATCAAGCCTAATGATCTGGAGCACAGAGAACTTAAGTTGGCTCTGACCTCACCAAAAGACACCCTGATTTTACAGAAAGCTGCATGCAGAGTCCACAAGGTCATAACACTGCTGATTTTCAGTTCTGGCGCTCCCCCAGCCCCTCCCAACCGAGGGAGATTTTAAAACAGAAATTCCTGCTCTCAAAGGCAGCAAGTGCTCCCAAAGGAGTGGCCGTGAACTATCGCGCAGCCTCGCGGCTCAGGGGCTGCACACGACCACGTTCCATCTCTGAGCCTCATGTCTTCTGAATATTAGTGTTGATCCTCCCCTTGTTCACTACCAAGAAGCGGTCGTGGAACCGTGTGGAGGAAGACCGCAGAGACGGTGATTTTAGAACTCTCCACTGAGGTCACCATGCCTTCTTTCTAATCTGATTTCAGAGGTCATCACTCATTGTCATAGTGTGGCCTGACACACCTGGGGGGAGGGCGGGGACAACCTGGTGCCACCAAATAACATAATAAACAGCAAATACACACTCGAGTGGTTCAGAGTGCAGAGTTCCTTCGGGCATCATACATAAGGATGAGACTCGCATAACTCAATTCTCAAACTCAAGGAGATTCGCTACCAAAAAAAAAATACATAAATAAACAAGCCAAACCTCACAATAGGCAAGCAAGTTAAGAAAGTTCTCACTGTGACAGGGGCACATGAATCTCATCATTTAATGTCCTCCTGAATTATGTCGATAAGAGAAAATTGTTCTTTGAAGAGGTCGAACGAATACTGGTACAAATCCTTCTATCTTTATCACAGCTGCTTCCACGGTAGCAGACCGTGGCCTGTGGATACTGTCCCCTGTCCAAAAGCCAGGTGTTCGAGGTTTTAGCAATAAACATGAGGAGGTCAATGGATCATTCAGTTAAACTATCTATCCTCTGGTGCTGATCAAATTCAAATCCTTCAAAAATCCCAAAGTCAGTTACCAGAGGGAAACTGGGCATTACAACATGTTAGGTTAAAAAGCAGTCTTTATTTCTAACCAAAAATGAAGAGCTTGCTGAAGATTGTCAACTGACTTGTTCTCTCGACATGTGAAAGAATCACTGCACGGACGGCTCTGCTGAGCACCTGCGTTTGCTTGTTCAGCCTCTCCAACACTGTGAGGCTGATAAGACGCTGGGGTTGTGTCTTCCAGGAAATGAACTACAGGCTCTCCAAGAAGCTGAGTTGTTGAGGCAAACGTGACTGGAAGAATCGGAGGAGCAATGCTCCACCTAGCTGTCACCACTGATTTGGACCTGCTAACAGGTAAGTCTTTTGAGTAGGTTCTCGAACTGGCAGACCTTCTAGCATGAATTAACAATAGTGAAAGACAGAGCCCACTGATGTGAGAGCAGGAGGCCACGTCAGCACGATGTTGAAACAGCTGGCCAGCTGTCAGGATGCGGTGGAGCCAGTTGTCCCCGGACACGCCAGCTGGTGGTCATGTGATAAATTCGGGCAGCAGCATGCTGATCAATGGCTCTGGGGGTGGGAGTCCTGTCTTGTGGTGTTTGCTGATTTCCATGGTGTAAATATTTTGGTTCGATTTCAAGCTACTAATGGTTGAACAACCAGTTTGCAAAATTCTGAACATCGAATAAGAGCTAGCAGGAGCCGATGCCAGCACACCAGTGGAATGGCTGTTTTTGGGTCACTCCCCATCCTGAGCTCTGACTCTGAAAATCTAAGGACTAAATGTCTTGGGGGAACTGCAAGATTTGTCTTAGTCATTGCTACCTGCTCAGTGCCAAGCACAGGGCCTGGCACGGACTAGGAGCTCAATAAATATCTATCGACTAAATCAATGTTGGAAGCCGTGTTGGAAGATCACCTCTGAACCAGCAATGAGAGAAAACACTAGTTAATTCAGTGGGAAGTGGTTTCTCCTAGATCCCTTCCCAGTTTAAAGAAACTATCAGATCTAAACCGGCCCACCTCCCACGGCGAGGCCCTCGCAATCCGCAGACGAAACAGCTACCTTCCGAGCGGCTTGTTCTTACTGGACCAGAGCCGAGGCTTCAACGGGAGTCTTGGCTCTTAAAGCCACTTACCATGAAGGATCTGACCACGACGTCCGGCATCTGGGGCAGCT
Organism: Ceratotherium simum simum; assembly: GCF_057802395.1. Classification (NCBI taxonomy): domain Eukaryota; kingdom Metazoa; phylum Chordata; class Mammalia; order Perissodactyla; family Rhinocerotidae; genus Ceratotherium; species Ceratotherium simum. Next base: position 5,513,362 of record NC_141928.1, on the reverse strand, counting down.
GATAGTGGAGCAGGGCAGTGGTGGCATGGTCTGTCACCTGGGAACCAAGGACAACGAGTAGAGTTAGAGGCCACTCCAAACCAGCAGAGAGAAAACAAGACGGATGCACTCCTTTTAGATGACAAACAAATCCGCTTTTGAACGTCTCTTGGAGGAAAGGACATCTAAAATAAAATCTGAAGTACGAAAATTAGTGAAGTTGGGGAGGAGGAAACGGGGTGGGGGTGGGTGTGTGTGTGTTGTAGGCAGGAAAAATGCAGGTATTCAGGCCTGGAGGCAATCGGAGTGTAGAACATTCCAGCAACTGAAAACCCAGGCAGGCTGGAGCCCCTGAGAGAGGAGGGGTGTGGCCAGAGGCCAGTGGAGAGGAAAAGAGGAGGTGGGTCACAGAGGGGTGTATAAGCCGGGTCACTGCAGGAAACACTGCGTGAATGCAGAGAGGCTTTTCCAACTGTCCATGTTCCACTTCCTCTTTACGCTGGACCAGTTTTCCTGGCAGTGTAATTGGTCGTTCTGCCTCCTTTAGTTCTCATGCTGTCTCATAATTTGTATGTATAGGTTTTATGATCAGGAATCCAGTAATTTCTGATGATCTTTCCCTTGGACCTCACAGTTCCCACTACGACCTTTCTGAGAAGCCTTGCCACTCCAAGTGTGGGCCTCTACCCAGCTCTCCAAAAGCTGTGGTCTATTTTCAGCCCCCTAGTGGGCCACACCCACTGTCCCCTAATCCTAAGCAGAGGCTTCATCAGCAGGGCCAAGGGCACGACTGCTTTAAGTCCACTAGAGGCATCCGGTGACCAGATGGAACGCGCACTGGGTTTAAGCCCCAGCACTGTCTGCTGACCTTGATCCAACAACTTAATCTCTCTGGGTCTCAATGTCCCTACTGAGAACTAAGGGCTGCTCTAAGATCCCTTGGCATGCTACAATTTGATGACACCACAGATTCCTAATGCCTGCCATCAATCAGCAAATTAATAGATTATACCTAATTTGATAGCTGTGTTCAAACTTATGGTTTATCTGATTGTCCTCATTAGGGATTCTTGCTATTACAAATGTTGTGCTTAAAAAACAAAAGCAACACAAAACCCCAGACAAAATTATTAACGTTGTGAACAAGAACAAAGTCCACCTTGTGGAGACCTGTCAGTTCTCCAGCCCCCACCAGAATACTACGTGATGCGCTGATGGACCTATGCGGCAGTTTAGCAAACTAATCAGGAGCAACCAGAAAGGCTGGTCCAGGCCCCGCACGGTGAGTTGCAAATCAGTCAGAAATCAGTCCAGCTGTGTGTTCACAGCCACTGCCAGAGAGGCCATACCCCAAAGAGTGAGGACACAGGCTCCTCGGCTTACAGAACCTCTCTAAGCCTCCGTTTCCCCCTGGATAAAGCAGCCGTGCATGTGAAGCGCTTACCCTCCAGCTGTGCTGCAGCCCTGCCTGCCCGCCCTTCTCTTCTGCTCTCCCTGGCCCCCGGACTTGCCCTCTTCCCCCACAGGACTTTCAGGGTCTGCCTGGTGGCTGGTGAACCCCACTAAATGATCACTTCGTGGGGGCAGGGATCTGGTTCATGCTGCGTCCCCAAGGCCCAGAACATCACCTAGCGTCTAGCAGGTGCTCAAGACATATTTGTTGAATAAAGAAACAAACTTAAAAATGTCCACTCACCAAAGGCCACGTACTAGAAGCACTGGCTTTCTTGCAAATACAGCAACAGTTCACGTATCCAACATTGCTGAGAAATTCTTACCCAAGTGACTTTCAAGATAAATGGGACTTATTCCTTCAAGTGCAAAGACTTTTTATTTTAAGCACTTTTAACAGACAACTTTCTAAAATGATCAATGCTTTTTTTTAAAAAAAAGGTAGTAATGACAACTTGGCAAAATGGCGGTGGTGACTGGTGGGATGAAATTAACTGCTACAAAACACAGTGAAGCAAATTGGGTTCCAATGGTACCTGGGCTTCAAAGCTTGGTTCTTACCCATCCAGATGCCTCACTAAATAATCCCATAGGCTAACAAGACAGTCCTTACAATTACATTTTCCATTACAAAAAAAACAAAGCTTCTGGAGAACTCTTTCTCCTGCCCCTACCATTTATTTTACAATGTCTCTAACGAAGCCCTGCCCCATCCATCAGCACTGTCATAGTAGGGAAGCCAAGCTGGCTTTGTGCTGGCCCCACTGTCCCTAGTACTGGGTACATTCCTTTCCCAAGATGGGGAAGGTCCATCTCCAGCCCGGAGTCCCCTGGGATGAGCCCAGATCTGTCCATTTCAGCAGCGTGGGTGCCCGGCCCGGGGCCCAATCCCCCATCAGACTGGCCACCCAGAGGCCACGTCCAAGGCTGGAATGCTTTGCTTGGCTGCACATTTTCTTTGCTTTTCCTTTTACGATTTTTAACATGAATGACCAACATGTAAAACTCAGGAAACTTGACCTAACCCGGATTCCCAGCTTCTCTTAAGCATCAGAAGATCTAGGGGCAGTAATAGGGCATCTGCCTCATGGGTTGTTGTGAAGATTAAATGAGTCCAACCACGTGAAGGGCTTGGCACAAGGCTTGGCTCCTAATTATCAATGTGACTGTGACCTGGCTCTGCCCACCGGCCCCCACATATCCGAGTGGCTGCCATCAGCGGCGGGAGCCGGAGCGACAGTGTCTTTGGGCGGGCACGCACCTGTGGTTTGCCCAGCACCTCCAGGGTCCCGCAGCCAGCCTGCTTCACTCATGCTACCTGCCTGGCCCCTGTGGCCTTCGGAATTTAGGGCCTCCACCAAACACTGCCAAGAATCTCTGGCCCTAATCCTCCTGTTTGCTGGGTGCCTGGCCTGGCAAACCTGTGCCCATCTCCTCCTCCCTTCCTTAGCTGACCTCTGGACTTGACCTCTTCTGGCTCAGTTTTGATAACTGCAAGGTGCTAAACCGAGCAAAGCATCATGCTAACTACCAGAACATCGAAAGTGCTCTCCAGACCTGCTCTTCCTCCTGCGTTGCCAGCACAGACACTACCATCTACCCAGTGGCCTTGGGTGGCCTAAGCCGGAAACCTGGGCTTGTCCCACCACTCATACTCCAGTAGTCTCTGAGTCTCGACGTTCCAAACCATTTATCCTTCCACTTCTTCCCACTCTACTGCCACTCCACAGTCTAAGCTGCCGCCTTTCCCTGTGGGGATGAGCAGAAGAGCCCCAACCAGCTCCCTGCCAGGGGACAATGGGATCTACACCTATCACGTGGGATAATTGTGAGGATTAAGTAAAATAATATAATCATGCTGTTCAGTAAATATTAGTGATTATTAAGTTATAAATCTAACTATGTCACTCCCCTGCTGAAAACCCTCTCAGAGCACGTGAATGCACTCAGGATAGAATCCACAAGTGTGAACCCGGCATTCGAGACCCTGCAGAACCTGCTTCCTGCCTCCTCTCACCCTCTCTTCTGAAAATGTTTCAGTTCCCCAAGTGTCCCATCTCCCTCCTCCCTCAGAGCCCTCCCTCTGCCTGGGCCTCTCCTTCCCCCCGTTCTCGGGCCTGTGTTAGATCCATGTGCTCAGGGTCGCCTCCCAGAACCCCCGATGGGTCTTGTCTCCTTGCTGAGATCTTTTCTTTCACAGCACTCCTCATCACTGAACTTGTATAACTGTTTTTGCAATTTTTGTTTAGTGTCAGTTCCCCTGTCTTGACTGTGAACTCTGAGAGGGCAGAGACCATGTCTGTCTAGTGCCCGACACAGAGGTTCTCAACATGTGTGCTGACTGGATGGACGATCTGGAACATCCACGAGGACCACCTCACATGAGGTGTGAGGGGCAAAGAAAGGAGCCCCACACTGGGTGGGGATGAGGAGACAGGAACTAAGGACTCTGGACCCTGGCCCACCCCTAACCTGCTGGGAATCTGGACGTCCCTCTGTGCTAAGAGTTACTATGGCTCACTGCCTGCTTCTCTCCTTCCTGGCACAGGGGAACTTCCCAGCCTCCCTTGTCCTCAGGTTGGTCATGTGGCCAGTTCCTGCTAATGCACCAGGAAGCGTAAGTGGCATGTATTCCCTCCATTTGGAGACAGTGAGGAGCAAGTGTGGATGCTCCACGATCTCTCTTCCCCTTCTTCCCCTGCAGCGTGGGGAGCCACGTGCTCAGATGGTGGATTCACCAGACGGCAGAGCCTCTGTCAAGCCTGGGTCCCTGAGTGACTGTGTGGAGGCCAGCCTTCTGACAACTCAAGATGGGTGTGGTGTGAGCAAGAAATAAACTTTTGTTGTGTTGAATGACAACCTGTGAAGTTTATTTGTTACAGCACTACTGCCTCTCCTCTTCAGACTGACACCTCCTTGGATATTTATCTCCTGTCTCTAAGATGAGCCATGGTGTTTGCCAGGCCTATGATTCCTGTAAGTGGTGGCACAAAGAAGTTCAAGCTGTGGCCAGGGAAACTTCCCCTCTAGAAGGTTCCTGCTTGAAATGAGTGTCATGGTCCAGCAGCATTGGTATCACCTAAGAATGTGTTAGAAACTCAAGTTCTTGGACCCTACTCTAGACCTAGAATCAGAACCTCCAGGAGGGTGCTCAGAAATCAAGCTAGCTTCTCCAGCTACTCTTAGGAATGCTAAAATGCAGAAGGATGCAAATGTTAATGAGCGCACAAGTTCCCTGGGGACCCTGCCACTGAGCAGATGCTGACTACATAGGTCTGGGTGGGGCCGGGACCGGGCATTCCCAAAAGACCCCAGGTGATGCCCATGCTGCTGGTGAGGGACCAGGCTTTGAGCATTCCAGGCACCACAGGCAAAAGGTCCCGAAAGAGACAGGCATTTGATTCTGGCACAAAACAGAGGAGTCCCAATCTGAGGAGAATTTGTCTTTTTCATGAATCAAAATGAATGACACCACCCAAATTTAACAATGAGTGCTGCGGAATGGGGGGTGTGAAATATTTTCACCAAGAAACATTTCCACAACGGGTGCTGTGGAGTGGTGGGGTTTTCCTTACCTGAAAGGTGCTTTTTCAGGGCCATAGGATTATTTTATTAATTTATAATAACTACATTAATGAGAACTTTTGATGTATGTGCCCCTCTCATTTAATCCCCATAGTAATGGAGGTGGGTGCTCTCTTTATCTCCATTTCATAGGAGAGGAAACGCAGACTTAGAGAGATTAGAAAGATGCTCAAGGTGTGGGGCAAGGGGTGTTTGAGCCCAGACATTGCAAGGCCTGAGCCTATGTGCCCTCCCTCCCAGCAGGCAGCCCTGGCCAGCTCTCCAGGTGTGCTGATAAAGCACCTGCCCTGGGTGCCCCAGGCGCCATCTGCTCACCACCTCCCAGCATGGTGACATCTTCCGAAAGCCAGGGTCCTGACGCAAGGCGCAGGTTAGGAGATTTGTAAGTGTGGCTGCCGGATAACTGGCTACTCAAGAGCAGAACAAACTGAATTAAGGAGAAAATGTCCTCCACCAGATCCGGCTGGAGTCACACCAAAGCTCTGTTTTGGCATCTGGCTCCTAGGCAGGGCACCTAATTAGTTTTTCCATTACTGGGTTCGCAATCTGGCCAAATTTAGCCTCTTTTTCAAAAGGTCCAGTATAAAGTATTCCCTTAATTGCCAAACGGTGGCAGTTTTTTCTAGTGCTTATGCAATCATTTAATTTCTTCAATTTCCCATTACCAATTAGAGAAATATTTTAATAGAAGGAAATAAAGCTGACTGATTTGCTATGTTTTCTCTCCCTTCCTCCCAAACTCCTCCACTGTTGGTTTTCTGTTCCCGTGGCTGAACTCCAAAGCACCAGGCAAGATAGGTTGTTGGATACTGGAGAAATTCACCTACAATGATGTTCCTTTTTGCCAAAGCATTCCATCTTCAATATTTTTTTGTTTTATACTTTTCAACAACAAAGTTGCTTTTTTGCTCAGCATCCAGGATGTGGGAAAAAACAGGCCTGGGGCAACAAAAAAGATTGCTATTAACTAATTTAAATCGACTCTGTGCAGCCCAGCCGAGTTCGGGCCCACTGTAATATAAAGCTAATGAGATTCCACCGGGAGATAAAAGCCACCCTGCCTGGCGGCAGCAGAGGCCAAAGAAGGGCACTAATGCTCCCGACGAAAGGGAGGCCATTCATCCCACCAGCGAGTGCTGGTTTGAAAAGAGCTTGTAAAAAGATCAAAGCAGATGGCGAACCCAAGGAAAGAGAGGGAGGAGAAGACAAGAAAGTAACAATAAACCAGCGAGACAGGAGACGCTGCACAGAGCGGAGGAGGGGGAAGTGACTGTGAGGGAACCAGCAAGGGCGGGAAGTATGCAGAAAGACAGAGCGACTCACAAAGCGGAGGGGGCACACAGTGACCCCTGGGGCTTTGCCAAGAGACGTCCTGCTTCACCGCAAGGCAAAGAAAGACTGAAGATGCACTAGCTTAGTGTGAGGTGCATTCCCCCCTCCCGCCCCCTTGTCTCAAGGCTGGACTGCAGGTGATTCATTTTGAGGAGGGTGACATTTCCATCGCCCACCAACAGATCCACTTTGCTTTATTAACCTTACTTCAGTTTTCTCCTCCTCCACCAACCAGCGCTCACCAAAATTCCTTCTCCCCTAGCTCAGAGGCAGAGAAGGTCTTCGAGCACCCAAACTGACGGGAACTAAGCTCAGAGAAGGAGAAAGGAATCTTTCAAGAGACCTTGAAACAGCTGCCAGTCAACACACTGGCGATGCCAGTCAAAACAAGTCTCCCAAAGCTCCTCTGCCATATTGTGTGCCGGGAGCTGTGACATCGTCACTCCCAGAATCTGGGTGCTGGAGGGGACTTCGGAGATCACGAGTTATTTTAGCTAAACCCAAAGTAGAATTGCCTGTAATAATAGCACAGTCCCAGTCAACACTCACTGAGCACTTGCCCTGTGCAAGGGCTGGTCTCCACCACACCGCTGGGGAGGAGCCCGGGCTCTGGAGCCAGACTGCACGGATTTGGATCTTGTCTGTCGCTTACCAGCCGTGTGACCTTGGACAAGAATTAAACATGCCAATGCAGGGAAAGCACTGGAACAGCATCTGACAAATAGCAAGCACCCACCAGATGTGAGCCATCCTACCTTTACCTCACTTAATCCCCACAAGAACCTTGAGATGGCGCTACGATGAGAATTTCCATTTCCAGTGAGGAAGTGAAGTTACAGGGAGGTTAAGTGACTGCCCAAGCCGAGCAGCTCCTGAGCAGCAGAGCCGGGAGGTGAGCCTGGCAGGCTCTCCACTCCGGGCCTTCGGATAGACAGAGGCTGTGGGGGGATGTGGAACACCATATGCAGGCCATCTCCTCCCTAAAAGGGAACGGACCCCAAGACTCGTAGGGTGGAGGCAGGACTTGGTCCCAAGTCTCTTCACTTATACCCCAGTTCTTGCCTCTTACACAACTTTCCTCTGCCTCCCTGCTGGAAGTTCCACGCGTCTTGCTCACTGCCACATCCCAGAAGCCCACCCTGCACAGGGCCTGACACAGAAGGGTGTCAGAGCGGGCCATCAAGAAGTCCTCCAGATTGAATGAGTCCCTGCCTTGCAGAAAGAAGGGGAAACAGGCAAGTGACGGCGGCAGCATTTAGACAGGTGTGCACGCATATTAACCAGGGTAAATCAAAAGTACTGTGCTACAAAAGTGAGGGGCTACAAAAGGGGGAAATCCTATTGTGATGACGCCTTGGGCATATAGAGCCCGCTCTCCTTCTCGCTGGAGCCCTCCAGCCCGCCGGGAGGGCAAAGAAACAGGTTTAAGTCCAGCAAGACTATCTTCTGCCTGAGGTCAGCCTCCCAGAGCCCGGATTTTATGGCAGCTAGACGGACTTTGTTCTTTATCAGTAAGGGAAGAACCAAGGACAGAGTGGTGACACACAGAAAGGATCGGTGAGACACAGGAGGGGACAAAACTCTCTTAATATACTATCATTCCCCAGCAGTTTCCTCTTTTAAAAAGCCAGAGTCTGTTGTGTTTCCTGGTGCTCAGGGATTGTCCTCAGGGATCCCTACCCACTAAGGTTGCAGGCATCATCCTGTCTATGCGCGGGTTCCCAGGCCAGAGTGGAGAGCTGGCAGCGCAGCAGAGGTGAGGAGCACAGGCTCCAGAGGCAGGCTCCCGGGCTCTGTCCCTCAGCTTCTAGAAGGCAGTCTAGGCTGGGGGCCAGGACCTGTGTTGTTAAAAACTCCCCAAGGTGATTCTGAAGTCAGTAGCCTTAGAACTACAGGTGAACATGCTGATGCGGGTCACTGCCTGCTTCCCACCACCAGGGGGCAAGACTGAGGCCGAGGAGGGCCAGGTGGGAGTGGAGCCTGAACACCCGCTCTGGCAGTTAGGAGATGCTCTTGCTAATGCAGTGGACTAATGGCATTGAGCTATTACCCAGCAGCACACAGCCCACGAAGCCCAGGCCTCCGCCTGCGAAGCTAGGAGAGCTGGGGCTTCCGACTATTAAAAGTATGTCCCACAAGATTAATAAATAGGAAAAGTTAAGTACCCAAGTGTTTAGAAGGTGCTTATTTAAAAGAGAAGCCTGGTGGAGATCCAGATTCTGGCTTCCCTCCAGCTAATACCTGCTTCCACATACCATGAAGAGAAGATTCTCTGGCTTGTGTTAATGAGAACAAAAAGGCACCGTGGTGGGAAAAAAGGTGACACAGAGCTGTCAGGAGACCAGGGCTCAGTCCTGGATTCGTCCCTAATTAGCTGGGTGACCTTGGCCGCATCACTCCCCACTGGCCCCTGGTATAGGAGCGTGAGGCTGGGATCACGGGGCGCCTGCAGGTCTAGGTTTTCAGTGGACGCTGCTGCAGGGCCTGACTGCACACCCTGAGACTACCCCTGAGCTCTACCCCAGGCCAACCAGTGGTGACATTAAAGCCCTTTGTTCTTTTAAAAAGGACCAGCTGATCCCAGCAGGTTCAGGGGCGCCAGGTTCCTGCTCCACTCCAGGAATCCACCTGCTGCCCTGATGTGACGTCGTCACCCTCATGCAGTCCTCCGTTTCCGGGCTGGTCACAAAGAGCTTAGAGAATTCGGCTCCGAACAGGGGAGACCATCAGCGCAGCACTGCTCTTGGTTTGGGAAACCTCTGCCCATCTCGACAGGTTTCAACGAGGCTCTGGAGCACAAACTCATAGGCACAAAGCCAAACATTTGCTACTTGGTTGTACACATGCTGGCCCCACAACTCAAAGAAATAAAAACGAACTTTCATTCGGTGGATATACTTTGTTGCTACACAAAGAGATTAGCCCAAGAGTTTGGGCCTCTCCTCGGGGTTTTGCCAAGGACAGACCCACCCTTAAGGAGAGAGACAGTAGGAATCTCTTGGAAGGAGAAAATTCTTTGTGAGTCCAGGAGTCAAAGAAGTGGAATGCTATGTCAAAATTGGAATGCTATGATGTCAGTCCTGAAAGTGCTGGGGGTGGGGTGATGGGGAGCGAGTGGAGACATGCTTCTAAAACCGGGATAAAGTACAGTAGAGCGGAAGGAGGGGTTTGGTTTTTATTATGCGGCTCTAGTCTCTAATCTGTACCCTGGCTTTGTACGCCGCGGGCTCAGCAGGCCTAGAGGCCCGAGGATGAAGCAGTGCAGTCCGGGGGGACTAGGGATTACTTAGACGAGATCAATACCTCCTTCTCTGCTTGATGAAGGAGCCATTTGCACGGACTCTGAAGGGCTTATAACTGTCCACAGGAGCCTGGCAATGCTGCTCTGGGATGAGAGCAGAGGCAGGGCTGTCTGGGTTGGAAGTGGAGAGGTGAAGACAGACGCTGCTGCTCCATCTTGCTTATCCCTGGTCACAGCTTTGAGATCAAGCTCTGTCTGAGAAGGAGGAGACCTCATCTATCCAGTACTGAATGTAGCCTGTGGCACATACCAGGGCCTCCATAAAGGAGTTTTTGTTTGGTTTGGGGGGTTCCATCCAACCCTCTTTAAAGCCCCAGCCAAGAAGCCATTGATACCCTGAAGGGAAGTCCCTCAAGTCCCCAGACACCTGAGCGCAGACTTGTCTCCAACAATCTCCAGAGACAAAACAACAACAACAATAAAACCCCTGCAGCCACCTGCAGGATCCTTCAAAACGCAATGCATAGCATGGCATATGAGGTCCTGGAAGACCTAGGTCCCAGCCTTGTCTCCCTTCAGCCCCATGTCACACTCCAGCAACATCGGCTGCCTTGGCAATTCCTCCTCGCAAACCTGCGCCTGTGCTCAGGCCTGGAATGCTCCTCCCTGGCTAAGCCCTTCTCTCCCTTTGAGACTCAGCCCAGAGGCTTCCTTGACCCACCCTGTTCCCTGGGCTTGCCTGTAGCCCCAGCAGCACCCTGTGAACACCCAGCCCTGCGCTGGCCTGACCTGTGACCAGGAGCCCCCGCCTCGCCCCAGGCTGTGCTCTCTGTGAGGAGGAGGCCACAATGGCCTCACGTGTAGTCCCCGGGCCTAGCTCAGGGCCTCTAAGGAGAGGAGAGGGCTCAAAAAGGTGGCTCTGCACTGGCGCCACTCACCTGGCAGGACCTGAATGAGCGAGAGAGAAAGCAGGTGAGAGTCTATTGATTTATTTTTGGCCAGTGGGGTTAGGGGAGCAGAGTGAAAGGGGGATTTGGGGGTGGGAAAAGCTGAGGTCATGGGCTACTCCAAGGAGGGCCTGGGTGAACAGGGAAACCCCACAGTGGGCATGGGGGAACTCTCCACAGTCCTGGCCAGCCTCAAGCTTCTGCCAAGAGCCTTGTGCAGGGCTGAGAGGAGCTGCATACAAAAGGTCCTTGACATTTCCTAGGATTAAGGAATTAAGGCTCTTCATTTAGTTGAAAGGAAAAAAGCTCAATGCTTTCCAGATGGTAAAATGCCAGATTCTGTTGCTGGCTGCCAGAAAAGTCCAAGCCCAGAGATACCTGAATTGTTCTGTACCCGCTTGGTGTGATGTTATTTTCTGCAGGAACAGCCCTGCAGTTAGAGAAAGACATCCAAAGACATCTGGGCTCCCAAGAAAATCCAGACAATACCACCTACTTCCCCATCAAAATCCAGGCAACCGCAGGAGAACAGAGACTGCAGAGCAGAGTGAGCCCTCTCCCGAGAGGCGGCTCTGTGCCACGACGCCAGGCGCCCTCTGCCCCGCCCCTGCTGGTGGGGGAAGCGGGGAGTCAGGTGGAACACCTTGATCTCAGGTGCTTCCGGGATCACCAGAGGGGCCACCAGCCGTCTCAGGACACGAGGGGCAGTTCCGGGTCATGGAAATGTGATTCTACATCAGCATGTTGAGGCTGCCCAAAAAGGGCACTGCTGGGTGGTTGTAATTCTGGGTGCCTCATTCTCTCTTGAGCTCACTTTTTGACCAGGAGAGCAGATAATACGCCTGGAAAAAAGTGAAACTGGATGCTGCTTCAGTGGGCGTGTGTGGGTCTGTCATGGCAGCCGGTCTGTGGCTCACTTTACAAAAAACACCTGACTTGAAATGGGCCCTCCACATAGATGGCCGTGGGTTCGGAGTTCCGTGCCCATCCCCATACAATGATAATAACAGCAGCTAACAGTTACTGAGCATGTACTCCAGGCAACCGCAGTGCCAAGCAGCTCATGAGCGTTATCACACCGAGTCCTCACAATGTGCACCCGACGAAGTAGGCTCTATTACGTCCCCCTTTCTACGGCTGAGGGAGCTGAGGCATGACGAGAGCTTCATTCCTGGCCCAAGGTCCCCAGCTGGCTGGTCCATGCACCGCAGAGCCGGATGCGAATCCAGCCTGTCTGATTCCAGAGCCTGCACCTTCGCTACTGTGCCCACCACGACGAGACTGGGAAGAGGTGGCAGCAAAGATATGAGGAGTGGCCAACGAGGCAGAGCCTGGCGGGAAAGAGGAGAGCTTTCTGGCGAGAGGTGAGTGAGTGGGCACTGCCGACGAGCACCTGAGAGAAGTCAAGGGCGTCACGGGCTCGAAGTCTACCTTATCCTTCACCCTATGGACTCAGTCACCTCACACCAATTCTGTGAGGCAGGTCCTCTTATGGTCTCCATTTTACAGGGGAGGAAACTGAGGCAAGTTAGGCCTCATAGGGAGTGGTGGTCAGTCGGAGTCTGAACACATGACTCTCAGCCACTGTGCTGGACTGCCTCTTTCTGGAACGGTCACTGTGGGGAATGTGACGGGAGGGTGACCGGGGCTTCAGAGAGGGGAGTTGGCTGGAATGCATGCAGCGGACAGGCATGGTCCGGGGAAGTTGCCCTGCAGCGCTGGGTGGCCTGCTGGGCTGTGGGAAGGGCGCTTGGGGACCAGTAGGTGGACAGGCTTCCCAGAAGCAGTTGTTGGATCCTGACTGGAGAACACCACGTCTCGTGCAAGCCCTCAGAAGAAATAAGCTATAGAGACGAAACCAACTCCTCTGTGACTCCTCTAATGCAGAGAAACCACTTCCAGCACGACGGCTGGGCTGTCCTGCTGCATTGTAATCGTAGACCGGGTACGTGTGAGCACCTTACCCAGGCTCTCGGTCAGCACCACACTCAGCAGCGGTGGAGGGAGCCTTGCAGAGGGAAGGTACTGGGGTATCATAAGGGGAGACAAAGGATCAAATCTCCTCTGGCTTTAGGAGCTCATGAATACTCAAACGGGCCCCTGAAGAGAAAGGGTGGTGACAAAAGGCTTTTCAGCTGTGGTGAGGTAAAGATCCCTCCCTGCCCTTCTCAGCTCCCAGGGCCCCCTGGGCTGACACTTAACACCGTCCACTCCTATTTCCCTCCTGCTTATCCAACCTGGTCAATACAGTCCAGCTGTCAGCTCAGGAAAGGGCTGCCCTTCGGGAGGACCCTGGAATGGTCCGCCGCCTCTCCTTCCCTGAAGCTCGTCGATAGCCCAATACTTGGCTCACGGGGGCATCCTTCCCGCTCTGTCTCTTGTGTAGAGTCCACTGACAGAATCTATCTTTCTACGTTAAGCTGCCCTCTTGCCCTTGCACTGGTGAAAGCTGTTCCTTCGGCTTTATCTGTTTGGGATTGCCAAGACATGCTGGTGAGGCAGCAACAGAACGCACAGAAGAGAACGCAAATGCCACCGTATACTGTCTCGAACACAAGTTCTCCTCTTAGGAAAACGTTAACCAGCATTTAAGAGAAGAGTGGATTGTTTGAGTGATGGGATCTGGAAAAAGCAAAAGGCCCTATGACACGAGGCCTATGTCTCTTTCTATGACACAAAAGAGACCTCCTTTGGAGGCTGCAGAATCCCTTGTAGGTGCAGGGGCCTCTGCTGATGGCCTCACCTAAGCAGGGCACCGAACAAGGGAGAGGACAGAGCTTTGGCGCAAGGTCTCAGAACCACAACTGCAGCTTCTTCTAGGTCTTTATCTGTGGCATTTCAAGAGGGGTTGCTAAAAGGAAATGTAGATGAGCTGGTAGGAAGAAATTTTAGATATTACAGAGCATGAGATTTGTAACAATGACTATTTATTGAGCCTCTTGGTGATGTGCAAATCTACAGGACGTACATGTGCTCAAGTCACATATGCCATACAGCCTTACTCAAGAGGGTGCGAGTTCCTGTCCTCTGGGAACTGTCCCAGCATGCGACTTGGAATTAGCGACAAGTTAGGTTTGTCACATACTATTTGGGTAGGCACTCAGTTTCCGCTAGAGGTACTCAATGTATCCAAAATTTCAGAGAATTGACTCTTCTAGGGATGACTCAGTATCTCCCACTGAAAAGCTAGGTGGCCACTTGGTTAACATCTCTTGATAAAGTCTGTCCCCAGATAGAGTCCAGTCTTTGTATTAAAGTATGAATGAGTGAGGGAACGAATGAATGAGTGAACACAGGAATGAAGGAGCAGCGGCAACCTGCCCAGAACATTATCCACCACTGGACAACCCACCCATCCACAGCCACGTGCTGCTGATGGCACAGGACGAAAGGCTCCTCTTCCCTCCGCTGCCTCTAGAATAAGACCGTGGACCACGAGCTGGGCATCCGCAAGCTATGACTTTTGTGCTCTACCTCCGAGAGAAGAAGCTGCAAAGCAAGTGCCGGTCCCTCCGATACTGTCTCTTGCGTCTCCACCTGCCTCCCTGGGGCCGCACACACATTCCGCCTCGTTCCCTGGCCTCCCTGCCGAGATTTAACGCAGTGAGTAGCTGCAGATTTGCTCTCACTGTTCCTCAGTTACTGGATGAAAATGCACGCTGTTTCGAAATGAGGAGGTTAAAGATCAAAACAGTGACTGCCCCTGCAGAGTTTAAATGTCAGAAAAATATGAACACGCTTGAAACCTTTCCTGGTTCTTTGTAATTCTGCCCTTTCAGATGGTCCTCCCTATTTCTAAGTTTCATTCTCTGAATCTGCTCTGCTGGAGACTTGGAGGCTATAAAAAGCTTCTTCACTCTAGGACGAAGTGCAAAGAGCCTCCGGGGCACCACAGTAAATGACAGGAACCTGTCGGCATCCATGGACCCACAGCAAGCTGTCCCCAACCCTCGGCCGCTTCCCCTCACTCATGTAAGGGGTCTAATGAGGAAGAGAGGAGGGCTTGCTGACAGTCCCCAGTGCAGACAAAAGGCAGGCCACATTTAGCTTCATGTGGTGGGATCTGTAACAGGACCTTGTGTGCTCGTCTTTAACCCGGGGAGTCAGGCACGGCCCGAGGAGAATTTTACAGGTGCGCGCTTCCATTCTTTTAGCCCCTGACATTATTTTCCAGAAATAAAAAGGCGAGCCTAAGCTCAGTTTGGCTCTGCAAGGAGTGCCCCCTCCCCACTTCCCTGCTTTGTCACATTGAGGGGAAAGACCTGGGAGGGCTTTCTGCCTTCCCAGCAGGCCTCTCTCTGTGGTGGCCAGCGCTGCTACTGTGGGCAGGAAAACACACGAGACACAGTAATTGCAACCACATAATGAACGCCAGAGCAATGCAGGGGGAGAGTTCCTCCAAACGTACAACGAGAGCTGACGCTGGTAGCCCAGTATTCCCATCTCAGGGCACAGCTACAGCATCTACTGCCATGGGTAGGACACTGGAACTATTTTCTGCCTGAGAAATCCCCTCTTACTGATGATCAAGGAACCTCCTTGACCATGTCACTGTACTCTCCTGATACACTTTTATTCCTGTTTCAGGTTGAGCCTTTCTGGATAATGCTGATAACTAACCCTCTCCCAGCCTGGTCTACTTGGATGGGAATAGGCAGGCGGATGATGGGCAGGAGGGAATGTTTACCACCGTGCTCTCAAACAGTGTCTTTCTGGGAAACACTACAAGCAACATCAATCAGGACACCCAAAATTTAATTGGGTGGACAGGAAGAAAATAGAATTCTGAGAAAAAGCTGATACCAAAGAGCAGAGTTTTGAAATGTTGCCACCTAATTCTTCTCTTTGGCACTCTGAGTTTGAGATGCTAACCGTCATCGTATGAATTGCACCAGGCCTTCAGATCTGCAACAGTCAAAGTGGTCCCAGCTTTGCTTTTAGTGCACGGTCTGGCTGCCCTCTGACCACCAACGTGGCCTGAGACTAAAACAACTCAATGAGTACCGTGCGTCCCCCCTTCATGATTCCACGCTACACATCCTTCATCCTCTCTACCGACGTCTTCCACAAGCACAAACATATGAAAGACTTTCTTTTACAAAAATCCCAAACCCTTTCCATGTGATGATGATTAGTTGAAAGCTTTATTGATATAGGATTAAGCTTAATTCTGTACCACATTATATTCCAATATATTCCTTAATTTGACAGCAAGTAGGCAATGTTTTGGTAGGGAAGAGAGAGGACTCTTTAATTTACTAATTCTCACCTGCCCCTGAAAAATGAAAAGGACATCAACATTATCAGCCTTTCGTTCCAATCAGAAAGCACTATCACTTGTCCCCAAATTGTGGCTCTCTAACCTAGTACAGGGCACTATCAGAGGTAGAGTCCATTTAGTTAGAAACAGGTGACGGGACAGAAGATGAAGGAACCTTAGGAAGGCCTCTGCACAGTACGCCATTCACCAAGTGAGATGAACTGCTAGCCCTACAAATTTATCCATTTTTACTGCCTCTAACATGTTACACTAAATGCAAGAAAGGAACCAGTGAGTGCTCCTAAATCTCTCCAACTAGCTAATATCAAACTGTAAACACTGCTTCACTGTGTGTTTATAGTTTTAAACAAATACAAAGAGTGCTTGGCAGGTTATTTTTAGGGGAGGTAGAATAAAAATATAGCACTGTCTCTCCAAATCTCTGCTTCACCGAATCTGTGTTTCACACATTTTATACCTTCCTAATAAACTTTCTGCTTGCATTCAAAAATACTGAATACTACACAGAACATTAAAAAATACATATGCAAAGGCAAGCATGCGTAAGACGCTCCCTCATAAAGGGTATTTGAATGGAAATAGGGCCATGGTTAAAATACCAGGTTCTGGGGCTGCAGTGCTCAGGCCCCCTGAGGTCATCGCCCGTCTTCTGCGGAGGCAGAAGAAGGGAACTCATTGCAATACCAGAGGACACAAAGATAAACCAGGTTAACAAAAGAAAAAAAACTGTTTGCATGTTCCTCATTATTAAAGCGAAACAAGATGCAGATAATGACCAATGTTCTTTCTTCTTAGGTTTTTCAGTCAGCTGCTGGGGGAAAAATGACAAAAGCAGTCAGCATGGACAAAGTTAGCATTGAAGGCCGAGACTTGCCACTTGCTGAACAAGAAAATGCCTCAGGTCTGGTCCCTTAGATAAGAAGGCTGAGAAGAAACTGTAGTTGCTGGTACTAAAGCTTCTACGGGGCTACACGATTCTTCCCTTCAGGGTCCCGACCCCGGGAGGGGGGATGTTTTCTCCACTATGCTTCTAGGTAGCTCAGCTGGGCAAAGGAGTGTTATAAGAGGCAAGACTATAATTTCCTTTTCTAAATAAACTTTGAATTTTGGATTAGTTTTAAATTTACAGAAAAGTTGCAAAGATAGTACACACAGTTCCCATATACCCCTCACCCCGATTCCCCCACTGTTAACATCTTTCATTACCAGGTACATTCGTCACAACTAAGAAACCAATACTGGTTACTTATTATTAACTAAACTCCAGACACTATTTGGATTGCACAGTTTTTCCATCAACATCCTCTTTCTGTTTCAGGATCCAGTCCAGGGTAGCACACTGCATTTAGCTGTGATAAGATCATGACATTGTAACGCTTATATAGGCTCCCTAACTGTGTGGTGTTGAGCCTGGGCCTCCTCCCCTAGCCCGAGGCCTCTGTCCTCCGCTCCTCCTCTCACTGTGGAGGGGTACCGGGAACAGTGTGAACTCACGTACCTCAGACACCATTAGAGGGCTGGTCCATTATGCTCCTTTCATACAAAAGCCCTATGCTCACTGCTTAATAGGTATGGGGTTTCCTTTTGGGGTGATGAAAATGTTTTAGAACTAGACAGAGGTGGTGGTTGCACAATATTGTGAAGGTACTAAAAGCCACGGAACTGTTCACTTTAAAATGTTTCATTTTATGTTCTGTGAATTTTACTTCAATTACAAAAAAGCTTTATGTTCTCTGAGTTACCTGGCATACCTTGGACACAACTATTACTTAAGTGGGAATAACTTGGGCCCAGCTTTCAAAATCATGTCCCTCCTTGGCATCAATCCTTCAAAGGTTTCTCACTGAATTAAGAATAAAATTCAAATTCCGTACCAGGACCCAGAGACACTTGCCTCCCAGGGCTCCGCCTCCCACCTCTGCCGCATTCCCTCTTGGCCCTCTGCACGCTCCAACGACACAGGCCTCCAGCAGTTCTTAGAACGCGTTCCTCAACACAAGGTTTCCGGGCCGCTGCTTCACTGCCTGGGAATCTCTTCCTGTGGCTTTTCAAATGGCTGGCTCCTTCTCATGCTTCCTGTCTCAATTTAGATTTTGCTTGGTGACTACCCCAAGGTGAAGGAGGCCCCTCCTGCTGTTCTCGATCACAGCCCCCTGGTAACAACCGGGAGTTATCTTATTTATTACGTGTCCTTGTCTGTCGTTTCCCCCTGTATTCCTAGCACCTAGCAGAGCGCCTGGCACATGGCAAAGGGACTCAATAAACAATTGCTGTTGAACTTGATGAGGCAATGAGTGAAATTACAACCAACTCTCTTACTTGCACTGCTGGATGAAAGCAGAGACAGAGGCTGGAGGAGAACGCAAGGAAGCAGCTGGTGCCCTGCAGGGGAGCTGGCCTGAGTGCTCTGGGAGGTGGTGGGAACCCTCTTAAGCCCCATGTGTTGAGCTGGTCCAGGGAAGGGACCCTTTCACCATCGGAAGCTGGGAAATGGATTTTCTCTAGTCACATTTTATGTTTTCTGACATTTCCCAACAGTACTTCATGAGGAAGCCCAACATCTGAAAAAGATGTCACCAGAGCATAAAGTGGGGGTGGGGGTAGAGTGAGGGCGGGGCCCGCCTGCCTCCCTCAGCCCATCCCTAAGGCACCTGCGTAGACCACAAGGGCTCTGGGAAACTGAGTTAAAAACTGTGGGTTGGTGGGGCTGGCCTGGTGGCATAGTGGTTAAGTTCACGTGCTCCACTTTGGTGGCCCGGGGTTCACAGTTTCTGATTCCAGGCATGGACCTATGCACCGCTTATCAAGCTATGCTGTGGCAGGCGTCCCACATGTAAAGTTGAGGAAGATAGGCACGGATGTTAGCCCAGGGCTAATCTTCCTCACCAAAAAAACCCCCCAAAAACAAAAAAAAAACCCTGCACATTGAGCTTGGAACAACTCAAAAGCCTCTGATTTTTTTAAAACATATAATTTACATATAGCAAAATTCACCCTTTGTAGGTGTACAGTTCCATGAGTTTTGAAACAGATACAGTTGTGCCATCACCATCACAATTAAGACGTAGAATATTTCTGTCACACAAACACGCTCCCTTGTACCCCTTTGGGGACAATCTCCTGCCTTCATTTCCAATCCTTGGCAACCACAGATCTGACTTCTGTCCTTAAAGTTTATTTTTTCCAGGATGTCATATAAATGGAATCATACAGTGAACAGTCTTTTGTGCCTGGCTTTTTTTCACTTTTTAAAAAGCCTCTGATTTAAGACCAATGTTTATACCTCAAAACATTCATATTTCCCTTAATGCCTCTTGAGTAAGAAGCAAAAAGGAAAACTTACCTTCTGGAATACTTGATAGTTGGATTTGGACCATATATCAAGCTGGGGGAAAGAGACAAAAGTATCATCAGCATCAATTTTAGAATTCTGGACTTCAAGAAATGATGTTGTAACTAATACTAAGCTTGAAAAACCCCCATGATTATAGACTAACAGAATCCTGGGGTTGAAAGGATCTTAACTGTCCTGCTTGAATTTCTTCTTCATCAACCTGTTGGTGATTTAAGGAGACTATATGAAGGGATATAGAGAAGTCAACCTGAGGTACCTGTTGCCTCCAAAGCCCCAGGAGCTGAGCCTCCTGCTTACTTTTCTAACCTTGACTCCTACCATGGTTCTCTTACATCACTCAACGTGCCAAGATCAATCTTGCCTCAGGACCTTTGCACTTGCTGTGCCCTTTACCTGGATTGCTTTTCCCACAAACCCGTACATGGATCCTCCTCTATTTCCTTTAGCTCAAACGTCACCCTATCAGAGAGGTATTTCCCACTTATTGTTTAAAATATTATTCCCATACCTGTTGTTTTGATTCTCTTTATCCTTTCAAAAATTTAAAATTTTCATAGCACTTAAAACTGACTGAAACTTGATTTCTTTTGTTTACGCTGTCCTGGTACAAGACCTAGCATGTCACAGGCATCAGCAGGTCTTTGCTGAGTGGAGGAAACCTCCCAGCTCCCAGCTGCTGAGCACCTGCTGCATGCCAGGCCCCGCACCAGGCCCTCCACATGCTCCTCTCATTTAATCCCCAGAACAAGCTGACGCGGCTGGTCCCAGTAGCAACCTTACTTTCCAAATGATGCGACAACAGTTCAGAGCCATTCAACTGCCCAAGGTAATCTGGAGAGGCTTCTTACAAATGGTCTCGCCTGGCAGTGCTCAAACTTGACTGGTATCAGAACCCCGGGGGGAATTTTTTGGTTTTTTAATATACAGATTCCTTGGTCCCTCCCCCGGGCTGTCTGAATTAGTAGGTGTGGAGTGGGCCCGAGAATCCATTTGTTTTAGCATGCTCCCCAGGTTAACTGTGATGGCTGGTCAGGTCAGGAACCCTCGATCTGGGGCTCCTCCACTGCACAAATGAGGAACCTGGAGGTCAGAGACGAAATGTGGGGAGGGCTCAAAGTGCACGCAGGCCCGTCCTCCTCTGGCTGCACTGGGTCCTGCACATGGCACTGTAGTGCTCATGCTAACCAAAACCATTTTGGTTTTACAGTTTTGTATGACAAATTAAACCAATGCCTTCTTACTGTTTCAGGAGTTAAGAACAAATTAAGTATGGCAAAACTAGAATTACCCCCAATACAGTGCTAGGGGATGGCTCAAGGATAGCGCAGTTTAAAAGAGGGGCCATCAGTATGTCCCACGGGTGCTAAAAGGTCAGCTTTAATATACGAGTTCAAGAGTTGAACAAACTGAAGCACCTGGTCAATGGGCCTCTTGGAACCTGCCTTTGGGGTTAGCCTGTGGTCCAGGTGGAAAATCGGTGATACGGCTATTTAAGCCTGCATGCTGTGTTAATGGATTTTGGAGCACCTGGCAGCATGTGACGCAATCAGATTGGAAGACTCCTCTAAGAAGACAGGAACTGAAGCCTTGCATTTGACATGGGACAGTTTAGAGTTCTGTTTCTGTTCTTAGGAAAACTTGGCTTTCTGAAAACAGTCGTTGGAAATTAAAAGTTGGGCTGTGGACAGGCATACATACATTCAGTTCTCCAGGGTGTCTTCCTGTTCACAATCAGTTTCATGTAAATTTCACTGTGTTTGAACACTTGTAGGACAGTTGAGGTTAGGAGCAGTGAGGAGGCCACTCCAGACCTCTGCAGGGCTCTTGCTGGAGAGGGCGAGGTTTAGCTAATCCAAGTCCAGGAAACGTAATGGAAGAAGTTTGATGGATCAAACATTCCCTCAAATCTGTCTCTCTCTCCTTATCCCCACTGCCATACCATCTCCTTCCTGGATTTCCACAAAAGCCCCCTAACTGACCCCAGCCCTTCAACCCCTTCTACTCTGGCTAAACTGCTCTCCAGAGAGCTGGTGTCAATTTTCAGTCACTACCCCCTACTTAAACCAACTGACGAGGTAAGAATTCAGAAAAATCTTTAGGCATTGGACTTTTATTTTGACAGGTCAGCAATCTGTAGAGGGAAAAGTGACATGTTACCTCCAGATAATTCTAAAGGAAACCTCAAAGAAACATGAAATTAATTAATCAATTCTGTTGAAGAAAACTGTCGGGCGGCTATCCTATTTGGGAGGGTAAGTCAGGTTCGTATTCCATCCTCAGCACAGCAGTTCCGTCCAGGGCTTCAAAAATGCAGCATTTCAAGACTACTCAGAGACTGCAAATGAATAAGAACGACTTTTTGCATCTTTTCGTGCTACCAAATCACTGCCAAGATGACAGGGAGATGCCAAAGATTCCCAATCTAAATTTTAGGAAGAGTAACATCAATATCTGAACTGGGAACTAACACAGTTCTCCTCCCATTTTAAGCCCACAGCTGTTTCTTCTGAAGTTCTCCACTGTTTATCCTTCCTGCCTGTTCACATCACACACAGGCAGACCAAGACATAAACACAGGTCCATGAGAAAAGAGAAAAGAATCTACATATAGGCTAAAATGTTACAGTTTTTATTTAAAAGAAGAAAATTATTTTTAAAAAACCTTCAGTACCTGTAAAACGTTTTAATGGAAAAATCATCTTGAGAGAAATATGCATAGGTTTAATTAAGAGGTGGACTCTCCAGCCTAATTGTGGCTTCTAAAAATACACCATGCTTATTCAATCTAGGCGTGTTGCTCTTTTTGAAAGGCAGTTTAAATATATTATTCAGGACCCTAGGGAACAGTTCTGACCATCTGGGACAGAAGGATGTTAGACAATATGCCCTATTTACCAGGTGCACACGGGTAAGAAAGCGATCCGATAACAATGAGGTTCCCCTTTGCTGCGAACGCACAGCAGAAGGTTTGTACTTGATTTGCTGCTAGATTTATGCCAAAGAAAGCCATTTAAGAGAGTGTTCTGGAGTCAGTGCCCTTCCTCTCCTCAGGGCCAGGAATATTTCAGAAATTCATTGCAGGGAGCCAGGCCTGATCCAAGTGAATATTTAGTAGCTTCAGCTTATGTGCTGCGAAGGTGGACATGGCTACCAATTTTTTGCTGGCTGCGATATTCAAAAAGGAGCATTCTGGAAGCTGTAAACTTTCAGCCTGATGAACGAGAAATTATTCTGAACTATAGTGTCAGGAAAAAGAAAATAAAGCACCCCTCAGTATTCTGGGCAAGCACTAGAAAATCTTAAAATAGAAAAGTCAACCTTATGGTAATTGGTGGCTGAATCTGCAGTCTTGGGAGCAGCCTTGGGGACTCTGGGGATTGGAATGAGTATTTTAGGGGTGGGAATGTGGTCCATCTCAGGTAAAATGAAAACGAACCCCACAGATGACCAATTGCTTTAGCATAGACACATCTGCTCTCAGGTCAAATGTCAAGACATCAAAGGCCCTCTCGATACACAGGAAGAACTAGTGAAAATAGTGACCATCAAACTTACTGAAAAGAAAAGCAGAATGATGCCATGTCAGTAGGCCAGCGAATTCTCACTACGACGATGACCACCACCCTCAGAACCTCCATCACAACCAGTG
This sequence comes from Ceratotherium simum simum, assembly GCF_057802395.1. Classification (NCBI taxonomy): domain Eukaryota; kingdom Metazoa; phylum Chordata; class Mammalia; order Perissodactyla; family Rhinocerotidae; genus Ceratotherium; species Ceratotherium simum. The sequence continues at coordinate 5,490,541 of NC_141928.1, read as the reverse complement.
AGGGCAGGTACCATTCACCGATGACTATGCATTTAGCCAGCACTGTACCTGCATTCTCTTAAGTCCTCCCAGCAACTGCATAAGGATGATAAAATTATCCAACTCACAGATGAAGAAACTGAGGCTCACAGAGGTTAAGCCAATTGTCCACCACCACAGAGTTAATATGTGGTGGGGAATTCGAAACCAGGTCTGTCTCCAGGGGTCCAGCTCTTAATCCGGGAGGAAGACGGCCTTTCAGCTGGAATTCAGACGGGATGCTGACTCGGAACACCCCCTAAGCTGTTACAGCTCTTCGGGGGGCACTCTTGCAAAGTTCAACGTGACAAATCTGCTTCGAGGCCTGCTGATGTGACAATCATCCCCACTAAAATTCATTTAGCAGAGAGCGAAGATTTTGGCAGCTTATCAGAAAGTTACCAATTCTTCATTTCAAAAAATAGTACAATGAACCATAAATTATCTAAAATTGACACTTCCAAATAAAACTTGTGAGCCTCACAGGACTTCAACTCTTAAAGCTTTTATTTATTAGTAGCTTCATCTTGCAAGGTCGACAGGTGATGCGTCAGTGCGGGGTGGGGGCAGGAATGCTGTAAACCAGCAATGGTGATGGAATTCTCCATGGTTACCCAAGTTTTCAAAACCATAAACTTCTATTTGGTCATCTTCTTAAGTCTGCCCACCCTCCCCTGGAGAATAAGACGTGAACAAGTCTTACAAGAACGCAGTGTTACAGGTCTGTTATTCTTCAACTTTTCACTTTCAATCAGGACATACATTTGTTACTAAAAACTGCTGAAAGCACAATTTCGGGGCATCCTCTGCATATGGATTAAACCGGATTCCCCTTCCCCAGCTCTCCCCGTCCCCTGTAAGTAACAGGAGGCCACTTTTCTGAAGGTCGTCTGAACAATTTCAAAGGCTATAACAAATCAAAATGTTCCCTGCATCTAATATCAAACAGGGCTGATGCCAACACTTATTAGAGAAATCAGATTCAAGCTTTCCCCAACCCCCTCAACCCAAACACACACACACACACCCAACTTTGAAGTGGGAAGAATGCAGGGATCAGAAATTACCCTGGAGACAGCTCGGGCTGTCTTTGAAGGTTCCCTTTGATACCACCACTTCTTTTCCTCTCTTACGCTAGGAGGCTAAAAGCTGCCTTTTTTATTGATACGGGGTAATTAATGAAGCTATAGCATTAACATAACCTAAATCCCCTAATAAGAAAAATTCAGCCGAGACACTTAGATTTCTTCAGTTAAGTCTGACTGGTATAAAATCAGGACAACGTCCAGGTATTCAACGTAAATCTGCCTTTATAACATGCTGAGTCATGGGTCTTGGCTCCTCCCCGATTACAATGAATAGCGGGGCGGTAAGTCTTAACAGCGTTTTTATATTTTATTAGAGGAATTAGTCTACTGGTGCTTGGTATCAAAAATATGCATCGCAGGTAAAGGTGGATGTTATTGCAAAGTGCAAAGTGGTAGACCTCCTGGGATTCTGACGGGGCCGTGGGGGATCCTGCCAGGTCTGGAAATTGGGGGTGGCGCTGGGCCACTATTATAGCAATAGGGATGATTAAACCTTTTAGAATGTGTTGGTTGCTTTGGGTTTGGAGGACATGGACAACTATATCCACAGAAGCTCAGACCCCTGTAAGCCTGTGTGAGGCTTTCCAGGCCACACCACTGTATCAGCGGCTGAGCTCTCTGAGACTGCAGCAACCCCCCACCCCCTTCCCAGCTACCACTTAGGCACCAAGTCAACAGATGCAGGGCTGCATCTGTGGAACAGCAAGACCGCAGGCACTACTGTGCTGCTCGTAGACCACACCTCAAGCTCCAGTGGCTCCTTCCAAACGTTCCATTTTATTTGGGATGTACTAGACATTGCAACACATTAATTGCACTAATGCTTACGTATATAAATATATATAAGTTCACATATACTAGTATCAGTACTCAAAACAGAATACCAATAGTGTCTGCATGGTTTTATTTTTATCCTTTGTAAAGTGCTCTGGAAAAAAAGGGCTAATCAAATTGGCTGGGATTAGATTCTAGGCAGAGCAGTCATTTGAGAGCTTCTCTGCCAAATGTGGTTAATGTATCTTTAAAACAACAAATGGACTCGGTCCTCTCCATCTTGCTATTCCCAGTTTTAGGGTCCCTGCTTACTGCTTGGGCCAATGTATGTGGTTGTAACAGGGCACAAGAGGCCTCCTGTATCACATTCGTGATATGAATGACAGTAGAATTCAGGTCCCACACACACACATTTTCTTTCTGATGAACAGAGAACCCACGCAAAGCTCTCATTAAGAAAATACGTGCCACGTGCACGTGTGTGTCTCCTTTATTGATTCATTTATGACTTCACTCCCTGCTGCTTCCTTTAGTTCCCATCTCTAACTTTTGATTCTCCATTTTCCCATTTCAGCTGAAGCATTTTCACATCCCAGTAGCCTTTTTCATTGTCCCCTTTCACACATTATTGGGCTTCTACTGTGTTCCGGGCCCTGAGATATATCCTCGGGACACAGAGTCACGGGAGAGAGTGTGGGCTCTCAAGGAGCTCCTGGCAGATGGCTCTGAGATGGCTCAGAGATCTGGCTGGGTGTGACTGTGGGCAAGTCACTTTACCATTCTAGGTCTCAAGTTTCCTTATCTGAAAAATGAGTCTAGGATTCAACAATGACTGTGGGCAAAGTTTGCTCAGCACAATGCCTACTAGACCAATATATGGAGTACTGTTAGTATTTTTATTAATTGCAAGATAGACATGTAAACAAATAATCATAATGTAGTACTCAATGCAGTAACTCTCGTATTAAGAAAAGATTGCTATGGATGTGTTAGTGATGATAATTTTTGCTGTAAGCAGAGGCAAACCCAGGCCTGCCATCTCTAGCATCTGTGCGAAGAGTAAGTTTGTCAGGTGGACGAGGAGGGGAAAGCATCTCAGGCCAAGGGCACAGAGGGTGCAAATGTGTGAAAGAGTTCAGCATGTCCTGGGAGCCACAAGTAGCACATAAGGAAGATGAAATATGTGTAGAGAATGACGGCAAGTGAGGTCGGAAAGGAAGGCGGGGCCAGACCACTAGGCATTTCTGTGTCTTGCAAAGGAGTTTGGATTTTATTCTATAAGCCAGAGTTTTCAGGAGTGTGCTCTGCAAAATGCCAGTGTCGCAATATGCTCTAAAAATAAAGGAAGAAAAAAAGAATTTGGCGGTCAAATAAGTTAGGAAAATATACCCCTCTTGGGAGATTCATCAGGCACCCAAGCAAATTTAAGCCACTCAACATCTCTACGGTAATGAAACCTACTAAACTTTCTCTAACCCAGTGTTTCTCAAACTTTTTTGACCGTGGACTGCTTTATGCCTAACATCCAGTAATATTCTACTTTCCTACTTTGGGAGGGCTGCTTTGGGCAATGCGGAGATGGTGAAAAGCAAGAAATCATGCACTTGGATGTGTATTTTAGGAAGATAGTTCTGGAAGCCAAGTGAAGGACAGACTGCGGGAGGGAAGGAAGACTGGAGACTAGAGGTGAGGAGGCTAGTGCAGTTACTCAGCAGAGAGATATTGAGAACTGAAAATGAGTAGAGACAGACAGGAGGGGCCCAACTGCAGAGAGATTTAAGAGGGAGATTAGCCAGAACCTGCTGACAGACTAGGTATGTGGGGAGAGGGGAAGGAAGGTTGAGCAATTAGGTGGTGATACAGTTAACCAAGACAAGGACAGCAGAGGGAAACTGAGTCCAGGGAGGAAGCTGATGAGTTTCGTATTGGACAGGCTGAATTTGAGGTATATTTGGGGAGGAGAGGTCTGACCTACACACAAATCAGAAGTGATCGCTGTGGGGGTGACACGTGAAACCACAGGGGTGAACGAGAATGGCCAAGGGGCATGAGAGGAGGGTGAAGAGAACCCTGGGAACCTGGGAGGCAAGGGGGCAGATGAGAGGGAAGGAACTATCTAAAGCAGCTTAGGAGGAGGAGTCAGAGAGAAATTCTAGAAGTATACATATGAGACTATTTTCTAATCCCCCTGTTTTAAGTGCAGAATAAAAATAATACTAGTTATCATTTCAATAAATTTGAGTTTACTAGGTGGCAAAGTGTTAAGAGCTTTATATGTCTTATTCAGGACACTTTCAGTATGGGGCAATTAAATAAATATGATACTAAAGATATCATGCAAACTAGGTAAACTCTCCACTCCTTGTAATCTGAATGCAGGGTATGCTTCATCTGCATCCTGAATTTGGTATCTCTTATAGCATGGTCATTATTGTTACCTAACTTTTTATGTATTTACTCTTTATTGCCTCAATACACTTGTAAGTCCTTGGAGAGCAAGGGCTGTGTTTCACACCAGGTGTGACTATAAAGTTGTAAACCTTAAACAGAGGCAACAAGAACCACATCTCTAAATGACCACTGACTCAGGGGCTCTTGGCCAGGGTATGCACTACCCCAGGGTTGCTCTGCTGTTAAGTAGTTTGGAATTTCTTGTTTAGAACTGCTATCAGAATTTACAAATCATACACACACAGATCATACCTACCCTGATAATGCACTTTATTTTCCACAATTGCTCCAAAGACATTTTGGTTTTTCCAAAAAGAAAAGGGAAATCTCCTCTCAAGGAATGCTTTGTGTTATCAATGGGGAGATTTATGGGAACTTGGCAGAGTCCTTGGAGTAAGAGTAGCTTTCCACATTGACAACACTTGTGTGGTTGTGGACATGCTGGATTACTTGTTCAAAACACAAATCTCACTGCTTTATGGGTCACATCTCTTATATAACACACTGTTCTGTGTTAAACGACACTTGTCACCTTTTTTTGAAGAACATTCTATCCTCATTATAACGTGGCCGTTGGGTGGTGCATGCTAGTATTAACGAACTTTTAAATTTTAATGGGATTCATGAAGAGAATGGAAAGCCCCTGAGAGGGAGGCAGATAGAGGCTCAGTCCTGGGAAATGACCAGGGTGCATCTGGGTGGGTATCTCAGGCAGAGTGTTCATTCCGCTCTGGAAGCAAACACAAATGAAGGCTGTCAGCTCCCATCAGCATCCTCTGATGCTCTCTATAGAGCCATATGGACAGTGTGCAGTCAAGAGAAATTAGGGGTTCACATGGGTGAACTTTCCATGAAACAAATCACCCATGGAAATAACTTATCCTTTTTCAACTGCAGTATTCACTATGTGCTGCTGTGGATAAGCAACTTCCTGAGGGCTCCTCATTAGCTTCATGGAAAAAGATCATCGGCAGGTTGTGTGTCAGACTAACTCGAATTTTCCTCATGGTTCTAGGAAAAGCAAAATGTTGAACCCTGGGCTATTGATGTGCTGCACGACTACACACACACAAAAAGAAATCCATTTCCTCAGAAGACACATTTAATGAGGCAACTGGGGTCTAAGGTGATAAATTAGAAATTCAACTAAGGGCATCAGGCTTAAAGGAAAAAGCAGAAGCTTGATGAAAAATGCAAGGGGAGAGAGAGAAATGTTTTTTTGTAAAGCATTCATCTTCATACTGATAAATCTCTGCTTGTTGATCATTTCAGCTATGATTGCCAGTGTTTAATGTCATTCATCTGGGACTCTACTACATTTGTTCTGGGATACACAAAATAAAGGAAAAACAAAACAAAAGACTCCAGAATGCTTACCTTGCCATCTTCTGTATAGACATTTTCATTATACCCCTTCACTATTGTTCGATCAATGAAGAGGCTCCGCATGACGACAATCACTTTCAACACCTTTCCCAAGGTCACCTGTCAAAACACATGCGTGCAAACATGAGAGCGTGCACTTGAACATGCGAATCACATGAAGGTGAGCAAGACTATCAGAAAGAGAAAGGATCACCTCTCCCTCCTGTTCCTGTGAGATGCACAGAGGACACTGAGGGAGGTGTGGTGGCTGCCCCTGTGCTAGCATCCTAAGCATTTAAGAACAAACTCGCAGCAACAGCAAGTTCTTCCTGTAAGCATTTAAAGACGGTGCAGGCCCCAAGTCATCTAACTACTCTGAATTTATTTATATTTTTGGCTTATAAATCTCAGACTAAGTTCCATATGTTTACTATCTGTTGGATAAAGTAAAATTTCCTTTTATTTTTTCCTATCTTAAGATTATCTTCTTCAAGGCTATCCTAGGATTCTGGTATTCTAGGATTTAGTGAGCACATCTGTTTTCATATTATATCATGGTCCTATGTACACCCATGGAATATGTAGAGAGTACAATAGAGAGATTAAAGGCACGCACCAAATATCCCCTGGTTGAACTATCTGTTTTTAATAGCTGGTAAAAAGCGGAGAAGCAATACCAAATAAGTTCTGACGGTAAATGGAAAGTAGCTGAATTTTATCGCCAAAAAGGAACACTATCCTGGAAATACATTTAAGTGCTTTTACTCTTAGAACCTAAGCACGTATTATGGATTAAAAAAAAACACCTAAAAAAAGTGCAGTTTCATATATGCCAGGGAAAAAGTAACCTGCTGTACTTGCTGGAACAGGCTCAGCATCAAGAACAGAAACAGCAGCTTCCTTTCTTTCAGGGTCTCGCGTAACCCTTCTGATACTTTGCCTGGCCCCTACTTTTCATTTCCTAGATGAGACCCTAGAGGCAGACTCGGCACAGGACTCACCCAAGGCCCATGGTCCAGGTTGTCCCCATGAGGCTCTGCTATCACAGAATTAGCTAAAAGGAGCCCTGCTGGGCTGAGTAAGACAAGAACCTCTGCCCCAAACAGCAATCCTGATCCTGCAGCTCCAACACGCAGTCTGCTTCTGGGGACATCTTTCCTTATTTCCTCATGCCTGGCAGTTCTTAACTGTCTCCAACAACCTTTCTCCTTCTTTGATTAGTCCTGGGTATCAGTGAACATTCCTAACATCTGGTTCCTTCAATAACTTCTAGTGCTAAGCTGAAGTCTCTATTTTTGTGTGCCTAAGATGGTACAGAATATAAACAGGGTAAGAAAAAGACATGACATTAATTACATTTAAGAGAATGATAATAAAAAACATCTTATTTCTCTATAGTACTTTTAAATATTGCTATGCCACATAACTTTTAATGGGTCACTTCTTGTATAACTGGAAACCACTGTCGAAGGATGCCAATAAACCACCAAGGTAGGAACAGCAACATTGTCTCTAGTTTACACACGGTATTGGTCTATGGGAAGAAAGAGAAGGATGGAGGGAGGGAAGGAAAGGAATCGAGTTATATTAACAGCCTCTCTCACTAGGCCATAGTAGAGGTCCATCATACCTCCTCCAACAGGTTTACTGCTTTCAACTGCACATTTTAACTCTCTTTGCTAAAAAGCATAGATAACTAAGCAATTGTTTCTTAAAAAAACAAAATTGAGCTGACTTTAATCAACTGATAAATTGCTTTAGTAATTTCTCAAGTTTCTTAAGATGGAATTCAGAAGAAAAACACACTAAAGACACTAGAAATTCTATACTTAAATTTTTTTGTTTTTAAAAGTGAATTTTGGTATTTTAAAGTTAACTAATACTATAAAAGTTAACTAACAAATGCTTCTTACGAAAAAATCTAAAATTAGAGAAAAAAGGAAGAAAATAATTATTCATAGTCTTCCCATCCAAAGATAATCACCATTAACATTTTGGGGTACTTCCTTTCAATCTTTTTTACTATCAAAGATATATAGTTTTTGAATTTTTAACATGTTTATAGTTGAAACTATATCTATAATTTCAAATCAAATTTTTATTTAAAATTATGACATAAGCATTTTTCCATATTGCTGTGCAGTCTTCAAAAACGGCATTACGTACTGCACGGCATTCTGCTAAGTGGATATACTATAATTTCTTTAACTATTCTATTGTTGGACATTAGTTGCTTCCAAGTTTTCCCTAACAGAAATATGGCTGCAATGTGCACTTTTGCTCACCAGGCTTTTGCTGCATTTGGGATTATTTCCTGAGGATCAATGTGTGGAATTTTAATTACTGTGGCAAACAGCACAAATATTTTAAGGCTTTTGATACAATCCTCCAACCACTAACCACTAGGGTTATGCCCACCAGAAAGGTATGAACACACTTATTTCACTCCACTCTCGTCAGCAATGGGTGCCATTAAATCAAAACAAACAAACAAACAATCCATCGCCCCCTCCCAGAAGTACCAACTTAATTAATTTCTTTAAGTCTTTTATTATGGAAGATTTAAAACATATACAAAAGTAAATGAAATAGTATCAAGAGCCTCCATGTACTCACGCCAACACCAATAATTGCAGCTCCTGGCCCATCTTGTTTCACCTCCATCCCACCTACTTTTCCCTCTCTGTATTATTTTGAAACAAATAACAGCCATGGTATCATTTCACCTGTAAATATTTCAGTCTGTATCTCTAAAGGATCAGGGCTCTGAAAACAAAAAAGCATAACCACGATGCCAACCCACATCTAGAACAAGAGTTCTCCAATGTTATAAACCTGCCGTTCAGTCAGGGTTCACATTTCCAACAGTCTCCTACGTGCCACATTTTTTAAACAGTTTGCTTGTATCCGGATCTGAACACAGTCCACACAATGTGGTTAGCTGACATGTGTCATTAAGTCTCTCCTAAACTAAAGATGTCCCTCTCTCCAGCCCCTCCCCTCATTTTATTTGTTGAAGAAACTGGGTCATTTTTTCTATAGAGTTTTCCACAGTCTGGACTTTGGTGATGGTGTCCCTGTGGTGTGCTTTACATGTTCCCCCTTACTCTGTACTGCCTATAAATTGGTAATTAGGGGAGATTCAGGCTTGATTTTTTTTGGCAAGCCTACTTCATGGGCGGTGTTACAGTCTACCAACAGGAGGCACGCGAGGTTGGGCGTCCTAGTGTGTGATGCTGGCAGTCAGAGACCCGTTAATTTACCAGGGCTTACAGATGGTCGTATTCCAATGCGATCACTCCGTCTTCATTTATTAGCTGGAACACTTTTATAATGAAAAACTTCCCCTCATCCACTATTTGGTTACTCAGCGGTAGAATTTATTATATAGACAGGATAAATGCTCCTTTCTTTCCCTTTATTTACCAGTTCTCAAAACAACGCATTGGTTCACTAGTTTTCTTTCAATGCAGACAGCTTAGTTTTTCCCCCCTAACATTCTTATAAACTCATGGATTTAAACAAATTTGATGTATTTTTATCGGATGCAATTATTATTCTTAGTAATGCTCCAATTGTCCTGCCTGTGGCCAGTGGGCATGTCCTTGAGGCTGAGTCCCTTCGTCATAACCCTAGTCTTTGACAGCCTCCTTGCTACCTGGTACACGATATTCTAGGCTTGTCCTGGACAACTCCTGCCAGAAGTCATGAATCAGCCATTTCCTCAAGCAGCTCTGGTTCTTTTCAGTGGGAAAGGGTTTTTTTTTTTTTTGTGAGGAAGATCAGCCCTGGGCTAACATCTGTTGCCAATCCTCCTCTTTTTTGTTGAGGAAGATTGGCCCTGGGCTAATATCCGTGCCCATCTTCCTCTACTTTATATGGGGACGCCACCACAGCATGGCTTGACAAGCAGCGCGTTGGCACGCGCCTGGGACCCGAACCTGTGAACCCCGGCCCACCGAAGTGGAGCACACACTTAACCGCTATGCCACCCAGCCGGCCCTGGGAAACGGTATTTTAAGACCACAATCAGGGCAAGAGAGGCAAATAACTTTTGATTGGTTAAAATTTTTGTGTTTCACTTTACGAATCTAAATTAGAGTGAATCTTTTCCTTCCCACTTTTTTTCTTAGCCTATATTCATTTATATATTGAGGTTTAAGTGTTTTATTTTCTCTTCTAATTAAATAAAGATACCCCACAGTCATACTTCCCCATGACTACTCCTGCCTCCCAGTCATGCCTCTGTGCCACCATTCCCACCTCCACCCCTCTTGCCTGGTGTGCTCTCGAGTCCTGGGATAGGCTGGTTCTCCAGCCCCTGCCTCATGCGCTGTGGCTCCACAGAGGTGCACCCCCATCAGGGAAGGTGTGCGGGTGTGGGAGGCTCGCCAGGAGGATCCCGATGGCTGTGCCTATACTGGCTGTGGCAGTTTATGGACAGGGAACATCATGAAGTCTTGTCCTGGTTCACTGTCATTATCTTTCCAATCCTAAAGCTCTACGAAACTTGTCAATTCTTAGTTTTTACAGAGCCAGAAAGGACCCTGGTACTCATCTAGGTTGAATATGCATAGATTTATGGCTTTTTGAATTTTTCATGTGGCCGTAATAAAACTGTATACACATGTGAGGCTTTGGAATCAGGTCTCAGCTCTGCTACTGGAAAGCCTGCCCAGTTACTTACCTTCTCTGAACACCAGTTTCCTCTCATCTAATGGGGATAACAACAGCTCCATCTCAGAGTGACTGCACTCATCGTCAACGAGACAATGCACTGATAAATGGTGCGGCACAGGCCTGGCACAGAATACGTTCCCAGGGCAGCTATTGCTACTCGGCCCAAACTCTAGTCTAGACTTCGCAGAGGTGAGATGATCTGAAGCCAGCTAACATCAAAGCTGTAACCAGAACAGTTGCCGCCTCCAGTTTAGTGAGCTTGCCACTTAACGTTCATTTACTCTTTGGCTGTCACACCTGGGCTAAATGGAAGCTGGAGAGTGGGTGACAGTTGTGGTGGGCCCTGAGGTCTAAACAAAAATGTGCCTCCTGGTGAATGACTGCCGAGCAGAAAGAGCCTGCAGGCCTGAGTGTAAGGCAGTTTAGGGGAAGATACGAAGCTGCTGTGTGGGCTGATCCAGCCAGACCTCACTGACCCCCAAAGGAGGCCGTTGAGTGCGAAGGTCAAGCGCACTGAGATTCAGTGTCACATCTGCCACTTCCAGGCAGTGTGACCGAGGGCAAGTCAGACAACCTCTCCTGCCTGTTTACTCAGCTGTGAAATGTGGAGGGACCTGTTGAAGAAATTAAATGAGACGATCCCTGCGAAACATGTGGTCACAGGTGTGGCGCATGACAAAACTCGGCAGCTGTTAGCCTTCGTTTCTCTTCAGAGTGTGGTGTGGTGGAAAGGGTCAGATGAGCTCTTCAAGCTCTGCTGTCAAGATGGAGCTTAACGCATGTTCTCTAACGTTCTTTCCAGCCCTCATGTCACTCTATGATTCAGATTCTCATGCATCTGGACTGTGCTAGTTTCTAACGTATCTGGATGCACCAGGTTGTAATGACCTCGGAGTTCTGGTAGACTGATATGGCAATGCATCATATACAGGCCAACGGACACGGTTCTACAAACTAGCCAACGCTGGCCATGGTCTGAGGCAAAACGCCCAGTGACAGGGGCTACAGGTCGATTCTTGGCAACTGCTATCGGATACCACAAATAAAGCTGATGCCATCTGGTAATGAAGCGGCTTGCTGTTGCCAAGGTAACACTTCTTCTATACTGAGCAGCACATTTCCAAAGAGCTCACTCACTACTCCTCCTGCGTCTGTCCCCGTGAGTGTTCAAATGGCAAGTTGTGAAAAGTCAGAGGAAGCACTGTGTTTCCTCAACAGGAGCCAAGGAGCACTTGAAAAGGAAGCTGGTAGGCCTCTCATTGGGTTATCACCCTTCCAGGGAAGCGCTTTTGGAAATGCTGTCACTGCCTAGCCCCTTGTCAGGGCTAGCTGTGTTCTGGGCAGCTGGGGCTGAATTGACGGTCTTCCCTATCTGGTCTTAAAGCAATTGCCTGCCAACCTGTATTCCATTAAGAGAATTTCTAGTTCACTATGGCAAGGCAAGTCACAAGATAGGGAGGGAAAAGTAGGAGGAAAGTTGAGGATAATAGCAAAAATATTTAGTTCCGCTCCACCACCAACTGCTATCTGACACAAATGACAAATCTGGGAGTTGAGAAGTTATCTATACTGGTAGCCCATGTGAGCTTAGAAGGTGAGAGAAGCTGATCACATAGAACCTTATTCCTCTGGGGCTTGTGCAGGGGGAAGGCACTTTGAACCTGAGCAGCATCTGTGTCTGGGATACAGGGGAGGTGAGCTGACCAAAAGCTTATTTGCACAAGGAACCCAGGACCAGATACGGCACCCTGACCTGGCATAAAGCATGTGTGTGGGAGGTGAAGGAGGTAGCACAGTATCTGCCATTCGGACACAGGCTGCACAGCTGAGCCCTGCTCGGGGGAAGGGATACATTAAAAAAAACGAAGCCAACCATATAGCCATCCACAGATGTTATTTTCCAGGTACAAATAAAGCAGAAGGCTAATATGTAGGTATCCTTTTGGAGTCTGCTGTACTTTACGTGATGTTTTTCAATGTGTAGTTAGAAAGGGCTGAGGGAGACAGAGGCAGATGGGCCCATCTATAGGAGGTTTAGGAACAGGTTTTCTTCACTACAGTACTAAAACCCTTCCTCTTTGTACTAATTCCAAAGAAAGAAGAGGATAAAGTGAATGATCTCAATAAACATTTATTTCCTGAATAACTGTTTGTACTATGTGGAACACTGGGCAAGGACAATGTTTCAGAGAACCATATAATTTTAGAGCTGGAAAGGATTTAAAAAATCATTTTATCCAACTCTCCCATTTTTAAAGGGGTAAACTGAAGCCTACAGAGGTTAAGAAGTGTTAAATATGGCTCCTACCTTGAAGGAGGTGATAAAATTGACATGTGCCGGACCTAAGTGCTACATCACGTGAGGCTCACGGGGTACTCGAGGAATTTTGGGGAGAAGGGTGCCGTATCACTGAGCTGTCTGGCATGATCAGAAATGCTTGCTTCGGCACCTGTCCAATTTGCCACACATTTTGAAAGGTGGAGTTGGTTGTACAGATGAGCACTCCCCAAATGGTGTTCCATGGAACACTCCTCCAAGAGATGTTCTCTGACGTGGCTGGAAAGGCGTTCAGTGCCACTCATGCTTTCCCTGATTCCTGGGGGGTCTTCCCCCAAAAAACGCAGATTTACCCGTGGCTCTATGACAAGGACAGGGGCATACCCACGAGGCTGCAGTGTTCTCCTCCACCTGTCTAAAAAGCCTGGGATGCAGCCCAGGCGGGTGTCTTATTTTCATTCTTAACAGAAGAAAGCTGAGGTTTTGAAAGATTAGAGGGTGAGGTCATTGGTTTTCTGTGCAGGGCCAGAAGCCTGCCTCTTGCTGTTTTTCCTTCTCATGCCTGGTCCATGACTCCACATTTATGTCTCTAAATCATGAGAGGGTAACTACAGGGCCTTGGGTCATCTAATTCTCCAACCACCCAGCCATCTTCTCTGGGACTCTGGTAAGTGGCTCAAAACCTTGCTTCACAAGACTCCCGGCTTCCCTCACAAATGGCTTTATGCTCACACTCCTGACCCCATCTATAAGACGCTAATAAAGTACTCACTTTGTCTCATTTTAGTGTTTTTCAAAAAAAGTTAGCACTCTCTATTCTGCAGAGCTGCTAGGAACGTGTAGTCCTGACAGAATTGTGCTGGGCAGAATTGTTCTCTCAATAGCAGGCCTCGAGAAGCTGCAGCAGCAAGGGGGACTGGAAACCAAGAGGTGCAGAGGAAAACTGGCTGTTGCTTCTTTCTAGGAAAACTGCAAAACTGGATACAGCCAAGAGAAAACCGAGACAGACCAATCCTAAAAGGCTGGAACTCTAGCAAAGCTGAGGCAGAGAAGATCAACTGGCTGTCACGGCTTGGCAGAGGAGGCCACCAGTACTGCAGAGAGCAGGGCAGTAACCAAATTACAAAAAGAAAATGGGGCTATGTGACTCGGAAACCAAGAGGTCAAACCAAGGGGTTGTCAAAGATAAAAGTGACGTTCTTCCATGCTGAAGGTCACTCATTCTGCTCAACGGGATGGATCAGTTGTGCTGCTGATGATAAAATGCAACGCAATGTGGTGCAATGTAAGAGAGGAAAAACGAAATCGGAAAGCAACTCCCACGTATGAACTAGACTTGAAATGCAAAGTTGTTACAGCCCCAAGAGGTGAATGATATTTTTCCTTTTCACAAAGACCCAGGAAAAATGAGGCAGATAAGCTGACTTTAGGTTCTGTCTACCAACAAGTCAGAAAATCAACTTGCCAGCAAGACAAGAGAGCACAGGAACTACGTTTATGGACTTGGGGAGAAAAACAGACCTGAGTTTAGATCTTGGCTCTGCCCCTTCCTGGCTGCATGACCTGGGACAAGTTCCTTGGCCTATTAAGTGCCATTTCTCATCTGTAAACCCAGGGTAAGGCAATTGTGAGAGGCAATTACAGCAGACGTGAAGTGCTTAGCACCATGACTAAAGCATGGCACATACTCCATCAGTGGTCAAGCTGGGTAACTCTCTTCAGTCCCCCTGTCGTCGGGGAAAGGCAGTATGGTGCAGGGGCAAGAGCTAGGGCTTTGAGCCCACAGACCCACGTTCAAATTCTGCTTCTGCCACGTACAGAGTGGTGTGGCCCTGGGCAAACCAAGTCACGTGAGCTCTGCTTTCTCGTCTCTAAAGGGAACCCTTTATAAGGACTGCACAGCTAGTGCTATGAAGTGTCTAGGGAGTGACTACTGGCGCTCACTGCATGGTAGCAATTGTTAAAATAATTAATTAAATAATTAATTATTTAATTATTAAACACCTCGCCTAATAAGATAAGGTTTATTATCCATTAGGTGGCTTATTCCACAGATGAGTGAATTTGAATTATTTTTAGGAGCCATCAATGTTAACAATTTGGGAACTTATGATCTTCCTGAACTCATTCCTCTCTTCTAAAGTCAAAACTGCCCAGGTTGTAGGGGAATTTCATCAGAGAGTACTTAACCCATTTGCCAAGTCTCATTAAAAGGTTTCATGACAAAGGAAGAGTTAAGAAATAACTTTTAATTTCATATGATAAACATAAATTTCTTCACAATCTTCCTCTCTTATCTCTCTTCGTGTCCCCCTCAATATTGACAACAAAATTCACATACAATGTTTTGCTATGAAAAATCCCCCAAATTGTCAAAATAAAATTTAGTTCATTTTAATCTATAAAACATACATTCAAATATAGAACACAAAGTCCTTCCGCGAAAAAGCAAAATACAATATCTGTATAAACATAGGGCATCCTGATTCCAAAAAGATTTTATGGGAATGAAGTGGGATACGGGTTAACTGACAAAAGGAGAAGCTATTGTTTTCTCGAACATACTGAAAATGGCACGTTTCTCCTGACAGACTTGCAGAGGACTCCTCGTCAGCACACACCCTTTACTTGTCCCCTGCTCTGAACACGACACTAAGGAAGCCCACCGCACTCAGTGTTCCCGCCTTGCTGACCCGACCTGCCACCCAGGGAAGCAGCCATTTTCTGTCCTGAGTGGAAGCAGCTGGCCCCGGGGTAGGTACCAAGGAGGTCCAAGGGAGACCCTACACAGTAGCCTGGTACAGAAGGCTCTGCCCATATTGACTAGGCCAAGCAAACTGCCTCCTTCCAGAGTCTGGACTGGAGAACATGGAGAAGCCTGGAAACAAAAAACAGCACTACTATGAGAAGGAGGCCATGTAGGAAGAGAGGGAGAGGAATGAAGGGAGCAGGGAAAGGAAGAAAGGGCAGACAGACAGATGATGCACACCAGAACCTAGAGCTGCCTTGGATTGCAAATGGCTTGTCTTTCCAGTGCTGTCCTTCCTTCTATCCAACAATTATTATATTTTGTGCAGGCTAAGCATTAGGGACACAGAGATAAATGAAATAGACATTCATAGAGCTAACAGTCTAGTGGAGGAGGCAGGCAACAAATATGTATATAAATAAAGAAATATAGTTTCCAAAAGTTTTGAAGGAAATGAACAACAGGGGGGTAGCTTGAAGAGAGATTACTTAGGTAATCCCTATGTGTGAAAAAATGACATTTAGATCAGATCATTCAATTATTCATTTGTTCATTCAATTCACTCAAATATTTATTAAACACCCACTGTGTGCAAGCATTGGTTTAAGGATTAGAAATGGAGCAGTGGACAGAACAACGTTTCATGAGTGTTCATTCTTGAGGGGCGCTTGTAGGCACACAGTAAATAAACAAAAAGTATATCATTTGTACGGGGCCATGAAGACAATAAAGTTGGACAGGGGGTTGGTTCAAGTTCGGTTGAAACCTACTGGGTAAGACCAAGCTAGTCCATGCAAAGTGCAGCACGGCCCAGGCCAAGGAGAAGCCTCTGTAAAGGCTTCAAGTGGGAAAAGACCTAGTGTCCGAGGAACAGAAGGAGGCCAGTGGGGCAGGCAAGAGAGTAGCACGCACTGGCACAGGCAGGCTCTGGTAAGGAGTTGAGTTTTAGTTGGGGTGAAATGGGAGGCCACTGCAGGGTTTTCAGCAGAGGAATGACATGTCTGATGTGTGCTTTTAAAAAACATGCTCCTGGCTGCTTCATGGAGGGATCAAGACAAGAAACAGAGAGCCCACGAGAGGGGAAGATGCAGCTCTGACTAGAGCAATGGCAGTAGAGAAAGTGAGAAGCCGACGGATTTAAGATAGAATTGGCATGATTTGCTGACAGACTGGATGTGAGGTGAGAAAAAGAGGAAAACTAAGGAAGCTTCTAGGTTTCTGGCTTAAGCACCAGGTAGATGATTTTGCTATTTATTGAGATGAGATGAGGAAGAAGAGGGGAAAAACAGGGAGTGGGGAAAATCCCTTCCCTTTTATTAGGTTGGAGATACTTCTGAAATATCTAAATGGAGAGATGTTAAATGGGCAGCTTGGCGACTGGGGCTCATGGCTGGGGTCTGGGCTGGATAGCTCAAGTTTATGAGCATCATAACAGGCCCTCGTCTTCAAGGTGGCCTGGGCGAATTCAGGTGAGCTGAAACCCATGCACGGAGCAGCATCATCTGGGCTCTGAGGTGATCAGGGGCGCTCTTCCCTAGCAGAGCTGCGTCTGTGGACTCAAACAGGAACTGTCCCTTTGATGAGGCTGATTTGACTCCATGTGAAGGTGGTCCCCACACAGATCTGCCACCTGCCACCTGCATTAGAATGGTACCATGGTGCCCTCTGTGGCAAACTTGGCCCTGTTACATCTCTACTTCCTCTGTTGATACCCTGTTAGGCAGCACTTGGCTTTTTAATATTTCAGCTGTAGGATGTGTGCCAATTTGACCTTGATGTAGAAAATTTAATTCAAATCAATACATGGACAAGGTCACTTTAAAATCCAATTAATATGAGTGGGAAAACACGCCCCACAGTTCTGTGAGCTGAGAATGGAAGAGTTGCAAGTGAACAACAACAAAAGAGACAGCCACACAAGCCTGGTTGGTCCTTCTGTGTTTGATAAGGCAGCTAGCTGGGTCCTTAAACACATGCACCAGTTAGAACACGGAAAACTTGGTGTTTTTTTTTTGCTTCTATTTAGAGTAGCTTAAAACTAAACTGCAGTTTGTTTGAAGAAAAACACAAAATGTACTGAAAACTGTGAATTCCTATAACCCAAGTTTAAATAAATTAAACCCTGGACTTCAATTCACCCAGGAATCCCTAGAGAATTAAGGTGTTAACATAGTTTGAACGCAGCAATCTGCATGTGACAGAGTACATGCACAGCGCTGTCCACAATGACACCCATAACATGAGGGGAAACTGAGGCGCTGGCATTGCAGAGTCTCATTCCTACATGCGTTATGCGACCAGGACGCTAGGACACTTCCTCCTCAGATTCACCACCTCCCCCCTACATTTTGCTCCTTATTAATGAGAAATGTTTATTTTATACCAATAAATGATAGGAATATATTATTATTACTAGGTTCTTCTGGGTTGTTCTCTTTTCCTTCTGCTTCAGTGCTATCCCATTTGGAATCGCAGCTTTTCCACCCTTAAACCAGGTTAGAATAGAATATAAATAATCAAGCATCTATCTAAAGAGGACAAAATTGCTTGTAACTTCAAGGAACGCTACAAATTATGTAAAACTGAAATGAGATATTACGGGTGCCGGTGAAATACCATAAACCTATTTCTCAATTTATTTTACATTTGGATATCTAAAAAAAAGGCTGCTGAAGGGACTGGAGCTGAGCTATACGAGGAAGGTCCCACACGTGGGATGGCTTTTTCAGCATCCTGGGGATCCTCACTGATTTGAAGTGCAGATGTCCTGCAGTGTGGGGCTGAAAAAAAAGCTTCAACCTAAACACTGCCAGCTAAGGTCACAAGGCAATTGTGTGAGTGTGTGTGTTCACCTTTACAGGTCACACTGCAGCAACAAATTAAAAGCAGCCCAACGCTTTGCAGCCAAAGGACAAGCTCCTGCCTTGCATAGTATCTGCTCTGTCCTCCCCTCGTGGACTGGTTCAGAGGATCATTTTGCATTCTCCTTCATTCGAAGATGACACGAGCCAGTAGACTTCCCATCTGTCCCTCCCTCTCCCTACCAACCTCCGGTTACCTCATCTGCTGCTAGTATTAATGCTCTTCACACACTCACTATTCTTTAATGATGCCTGTTTGTAAATAGCAAGATGGGATGCAATTAAACCATGAGAGGCTAAATAAACACACATACTAATTAGGATCTTTACAAGAGAATTTTTTTTCATGTATAGACTGGAATTTACCTTTCATTAATCTAACTTAATTGCAATAGTGCACCAATAAAGAGTCAACACAAATTAAGTGCTCTAAATGATTTCCCTATATTAAGGGTGAGCAAATGATCCTTCCTTTGGGTACCAAGCCATATTCTGCAGCAGGAGGGGACTAAATGGGAACACAACACAGCTAAGCATTAGGGGAAGGGTTTCAGCAGTAAAATAGGACTGCACCATTATCATGATGCTGTTGCTTCAGATACCTGAAGTTAATGAGGTCAACGTCATAGGTCCAAATTGCAGCCTCATCCCTCTCGTGAGTCAACCAACTGTGCTCGGTTCCATGGTAGCAGACATCATCCCTTACATTTGTCTGCTTTCTGTCGGACAGGTGCCAAGAGAGACAGAGTAAAGGTTTGGATCAATTGGTTCAAACCCATTCCCACTCCTAGAATAATAATGCCCAGGCACATTTGCTTTGTGGCAAGGCAGTACACAGTAGCTATTTTCTGTATGAAAAGGACATCTGTTATTTGTAGGAAAAGAAAAGTTATCATGTTTTAACCTTTGATTCTAGAAGGTGTGAAAGATTATATACATTTGGCAACTAAACTGAAACAGAAAATGATGGTATATCAACATTAGATATCTTTTTTGCAAAGGCCTCAGAACATTTAACAATTTATTCATTCAACAAATATTGACTGAGCCCCTAGAGGTAGCAGGTGCTGGATCAGGGTCAGGAAACTACTGCAGGAAAAATGTCACTCACTCTAGAACTCTTTTTATCTTTTCCATATTTTACTTGTCCTTCCCTAATCACTGCTGCTAAATCATGGATCACCTTCCTTTCTTTGTCAAATATAGACAGGCATGGGTATAGAGAGGCCCCAACTTCCCTCCTGCCCCCAACTGAGCCAGCAGTACTACAACTCGGAACTCACAGCTCTGAAAAGAGCCAGGCCTGAGAGGTCCAGTGTGACAAGATAGCTGAGGCAACTACCCTGAGGAACTGGGACTACATTCAACCACAGGACTACGACAGCATCAACCAGATTCTTCAGTTCCTGATTTTAAAATAAGTACTTGGTAAGTTCTCCGTGACAACATTTCGCAAAGTGTATTTCATGGACAGGGGTCTGTGCTCCAATATGTCAGGGAAACTGTGTACACATTATCCTCCTCTTGAAGATTCCGTATACACAGGCATATTAAAGGCTCTGAAAAGGACTGCAGTAAAGGAACCTGCTTAGCTTTGTTTAACCAGTGAGCGCTTCCTAAACTTACTGTGCATAACAACTTCCTTAAGAAATAGTGTTCTAAGAAATCCACTTTGGGAAACACTGTTAACATGACTATCAGGAAAGAAAGAACTTGCATATTCAACCAGTCAGGAGCAGCCTGGATCCTATTTTTCCAGTTTGCTACTATACCTTACCTCATTCACTCCCTACTTCATCCCCTGCAGGTAGAAACAGGACAGCAATGCCGCTCATCTCTCCCTTACCCCAGAGCCCAACCCACTGACCTGGGCTCCCTGTGCAGCAGACCCACAGAGGCTACAAGGATAGAAAACAGCTCCCTGACAGACTGTGGATAAAAATCTAAATCTATCGACGCTAAGATGTTTAATTGCTCCCAGTTCAAGAACTTTCAAAGATTCACTCTTAAATTCATTTTTATGGTTACATTATAAGCCTGTGAAAATCCTAGTCTTGTAACAGCATCACCGACAGCCCTCACTTAATCACTCTGGTAGATCATATATAAAAACAAAATAGAGCTAAAAAAAAATCATTCCGTGTTAGTGAGCAGATGTCTAGCCCATTTGCAATTAATACAACCCACTTCCATACAATCAGACTGCTTAAAATTCCTGGAACAAGATGTAAAAGTTAAGATGCAAATGTTCTCATTTTAATGAGAATGAATGGAAACTATAAAATCCTCTCTCCCTTTGCGGTTAGGTACAATCTACATGTAAGTCCCAACTGCACACTAAATTTATCAACAAAACAATTATTTGATAAAGCCTGTGTGAAAGAAGAAAACAGAACTGGGAAAGTCAGAAGTATATTCAGAAAGCATTTCCTACCAAAATTAGACGGTATCCATTATTCCTTTAAGAAGCTTGAAAGAAAACTTGACTCATTTCAATACATTTCCCCCAGTTACCTACATGTACTAGGAGCCTCTTGGATCTCTTGGAATCCTTGTGACCTTTTTCATGGACAGCGCAGAGGGTGATAGAAAAGACCAGGACTTTGGCACTTCCTGGATCTCACTTCAGATCCCAGCCCCACCCACCACTTAATGTGACCTTGAACCAGTTATTTAACCTTCTGAGTCTCAGTGTTCTCATCTGTATAATGGTGATAACTTCTTGTGTTGAGGGGTTGGTGTGAAAATCAAATCAATAAGTGCATATTAAAGAGCCAGAGTTCCAAGCACATGGCAGGCATATTAAGGGGTAGCAATTACTAGAATTATATTCATAGTGGCAGGGGCACACTTTTCAAGGATCAAAAGACAAGTCTCACCTTTCACTTTTATTTCTCCCTGCTCAGAAGGCCCTTCTGTCAGCTTACCAAAATCTCACCCCTTCCTAGATGGTCCCATTGTGAAGCCTCTCCTGGAGTCTGCATTTTCACTAGGCAGCAGTGGGTTTCTCACCTACCCAACTCCACCTGAATCAAATACCCCAACCTCCCCTTCACCCCATTAGCTCTGGGGTGAAACTGACATTTCCAACAAGCACCTGGGAGTCCAGCGCTTCTCTGAACGCTGGTGAGGGGCCTACCATGGGCAGCACTCAGTCGGTCTTTGCTGAATTAAACAACAAAAACAAAGAACTTCAATCCTCATAGCACTTATCTGTGCCCGTTGTCTTCATTCATTCATTCAACAGTATTAACGAAGTGCCTCCTTTGTGCTAGCACAACTCTAAGCCCTGGAAATATGACAAGGAACAAGAAAGAATTTGATAATTTTATATTTTTCTGGGGGGACTCACAGTCAAGTGGGGGATGTGCTCAAGGATGAGAGTAGAAGGGGAGGGACCGGCACTGCCCTCCTTTATCTTTCGTGATTGACACAGCCCTGTGGAATGTAGGCATTCAAAAAGTATTTGATGGCAGCGATGAACAAAAATCAAGACGGTAAGGCTTCCAAGGTACAATAAAATTCTTAGGGCTTTGGTAGTGGTTCAGAAACACCCAGAAATTGGAGGCCATGTAGTATAGCATAAAGAACATGTACTTTGGAGGCAAACCAACAGAGACTAAACCTCAGCTTTGCTACACACCACCTTGGGCAATTTATTTTGCCTCTCTGTGCAGTACCTACCTCAGAGGGCTGGTGTGTGATTATACTGCCAAACAGCACATTCATGCATTTAATAAACGCTGACTGGGCACTCAGCATGTGCCAGGCACTGTTCTAGGCACTGGGGATACAGCAGTGAACAAAATAAATCTTTGCTTTCACAGAGCTCATGTTCTAGTGGGTGGAGAATGACAATAAGCTAATAAACAAACAACATGCCATATGGTGAAAATGCTGCAAAGAAAAATAAAGCAGAGTAAGGGACAAAGTGGCAGGAGCTGGGGTAGGGTGCTGTTTTACACAGTGTGGTCAGGGAAAACCTAGAAACTTTAGGAAGTAAAAGAGAGAGCCAGGGATAGAGTGCACAGGTGCAAAGGCCCTGTGGCAGGAGCAGGCCTGATGTGCCCTAGGATCAGTGAGAAGGCCAGCGTGGCTGCAGTGGAGTGAGCCGGGGGCAAGTGGCAGGAGATGCAGTTGGAGGTAGTGTGGAGGAGGAAGGGGACGGATCACATAGGGCCTTAGAGATCACGGTAAGGATATCTCTAAGTGTGATGGGAAGCTAGTAGAGTCTTCTGGGCAGAAGAGTGGCATTTTAAAAGTAGTACTCTAGCTGCAATGTGTCAAAAGATTACAGAGGTGCAAGGGTAGAAGCAGAGAGACCAGTTGGGAGGATGTTGCAATAACCCAGGTGAGAAAGGATAGCAGCTTGAACTGGGGTGTGGGGTGGAGTTGGTGGGACATGGATGGATACTGGATATATTTCTAAGGAAGAACCTACAGAATTTACCAATAGATGGGTTGTGAAGTATGGGAGAGAAAGAAGAGGCAAGTCCAAGAATTCTGGCCTGGGCCACAGGAAGAATGGAGGTGTCATCTACCGACACGGTGACCACTGCCCGAACAGCAAGTGTGGAAATCAACTGGAGACGTCAACAAGCAGATGGACAGCAGGCTGAAGTCCAGGGAGACACCTGGACTAAAGAGGTAAACGTGGGCGTCACCAGCAGAGAGAACATATTTAAACCCTGGCAAGTAGGAGATCATCCAGGGAGGACAAGGAGACAGAGGAAGGACTAGACCCAAGAACTGAGCCCCGGGTCGCGCCAATGTTTAGGGAAGATGAAGAGGAATCTGTAAAGAAGACTGAGAAGGAGTATCAGTGAACGGGGAGGAGACCCTGAATAAACAGCAGCTAAAATTATGAAAGGTAACTTTAAGGCAGAACCCAATAAAGCCCCTACTCCAGAATTCCGGGTGACAAACCTCACATCTCTGTAATGGAAAGAACTGGAGAAATATGGATGCCCTGTAAAATAAGCATGATCAACAAGCAGTCACTTTAAAAAGAGACACAAAGGCTGTCACCATGTAATTCTAATTAAAAATAAAATTCAAGAATGAAGAGAAAAAATGAAGATAAGTATTTTCATCGTATGTTTAAAAAAAGGCCCGACGTTATTACAAAGGATTTTTGAAGAGAAATAAAGGAATTTTCTTATATCCACAATGTTTATGATCAACAGTCAACATGGTAATTAAGTCATGAACAAGGCCTACAAAATTTCATGATCTTCAACAAATGTCTAGCAGAAATTACTACAACTCTCACCGCCGGCTGACATCCCGAGCTCACCAGCAGCTGGCTGGCACAGCTCTACACACACTGCCTGGATTAACCAGGTAGTCCCACGAGAAGACTCTGATCAGCTCCATTTTACAGAGGAAGAAATGACGGCAGAGAGAAATTAAGTGATTACTCAACGTCACACGGCTAGAAGTGGCCGAGCAAGGAAGTGAACCCCAGCGGTCTGGCTCCAGAGCCTGAATTCCTATCACAGTTTGCTCATGAGTTGGGTTAATTATGATGATGATGAGAATGATGACAACCACCACTCCTGTAAGTGCACAATAGCACAATGAGTTAAATTAACTTTAATTAAAATTCAATATAATTTATATAATTAATAATACCATCGACTATATTAGTGTAAACTGACACTCATTTTTTAATCCAATTGCCAACACAAATGGATTGTGTATGTCACTTTTATTAGAATTGAGCAACTGTTTTATCTCAATGCACAGACACAATGAAAAGATTAACTGGAGGAAAAATCAACTCTGTAGGTTGGGATCAGGGAATAAAGTACAATACCAAGATAAACTGCTTTTAAAATCAGTTGAAGTTTTAATATAACTCTGGAAGGTTTCAATTATTTACATGCTTGGTCTATGCAGTGTAAATCCGGGCTAATGAGATTCAATTGCTGTGTATAAATCTGAAACAGGACAACCCGATTGTCTAAAGAAAATAGCAGCTTGGGCTCCTGTGTTAATAACTCTTCAAAACAAAGATTATGATTTGGGAAGAGTAACATCATTTTTGCTTCCCATTACCGATTGCAGTGGGTTTTCAGAGAAATGGCTCCATTTGGTCAAAGACAAACTCTGAGACAAGTTGCAAGGGATTCAAAGAATCTATTGATCAATATCATTGTTTTTCTAATAAGAAGACCAGCAACAATAATTTACATTGTTTCTTTGTCCTATGGAAATTATGAAGCCCCAAGAGAACCGTTCTTCTTTGTAAAGTTCCAGCGTCTGGTACCAAGGGCTATGTAATGCTATGTAATGAGGTGGAACACAAGAGAAGTTAATAGGCAATTGGTCAGAGAGCAGCACTTCCCCTTCAGGATCTTCATAAAGCTTTGTGCACAATAGTATATGATATTATGGGTACCGTCAAATGGCATTTTAAAGCAAAGCGATCCATTTAAGGTCAGTCCACGACACTTCTGTACACAGTATATCCCTTTAATACCGGAATTAACAGGGCTTTAGGAGCACAAAGGAAATAACTATCTCAGCCTGAAAAGTAAGTGTGGGCTTCTTCTTCTTTTTTTTTTTTTTGTGAAGAAGATCAGCCCTGAGCTAACATCTGCTAAGCCTCCTCTTTTTTTGCTGAGGAAGACTGGCCCTGAGCTAACATCCATGCCCATCTTCCTCTACTTTATACGGGACGCCGCCACAGCATGGCCTGACAAGTGGTGTGTCGGTGCCTGCCCAGGATCCGAACCAGCGAACCCTAGGCCGCCACAGCGGAGCGCGTGCTTAACCGCTTGCGCCACCGGGCCAGCCCCAGCGTGGGCTTCTTGAAAGGTAACATTAGACCCCAATCTCAAAGAATGCACAGCGGGTTTGCCAGAAGGGGCAGGAGGTGGACAAGGATGCCACAGGCAGAGGGAACAGCAGGCACAAAGCACAGAAGCAAACAGGCACGGGGTGTTTAGGGAATCTTGTGTTTCCTAACGAGCCTCTGGAAATGAGGAGGTATTTTCACTTGTCACAATATGTGGGAAGAGCTACTGGCAGTTAGCAGTTTGGGGCTAGGGATGCTAAACCTTCTGCAGTACACCATTGGTTCCATACAAAGAGGAACTGTCCCATCCAAAATGCCAATAGTGCCTCACTGAGAAACATTAGAGAGCACTGAGGATACTCAGGCAGCGGGGAGAGAGGTAGAAGAAGAGGTTGAAAGGTAAACTGAGGCCAGGCTATCAACACCATGTCAGCTTCTCTAAGGAGGAGGGTTTTATCCTGCAAGCATCAAGGAGCCAATAGAGTAGAAGACTGGCATGGTGAGACTTGCCCTTTGCAATGACAGCTCAAGTGTGGAAGCTGGAGTGGAGGCAGAGCGTCCAGAAACAAGGAGACCAGGAGACCAACTAGAAGGCTGCAGCAAGAGATGAGAGCAGGGAAGATGGGCAGAGGGCTGATTGGAAGATGCGAGGCAGGACTGACGGCACATCAGCAAGCATGTGTATGCGGATGGCTCACTGCTAGAGATTACAATCGGGGTTATCTTTCACAGAGTATTTGATCAATAAGTATTTGTCACAAGAATGAAGATAAGTATTGGAACAGAGAGCTGTCAAATTGGGGGCAGGGTGTAAGACAAGTAGTTTGGAAAGCAGGTACCCTGAAGACAGACCCAACACTTACCATTGAACAAAACTCAATTAGACAATCTAAAAAAGAAAAAAGTTAAGGTAGTCGTGGTACTGTGCATTTACTCAACCCACTTTTCTGAATTTTGAACACACACAGTTTCACCCTGCCTCAAAAAGGCAAGTGCCACCTGTTTCTACCAGACATTAATTTCACATAATGTATTCAAAATATTTTAAAAGTAAAATCCAATAAAACTCCTTTGGAGTTGGAATAGCTTTCACCAAGATTTAAAGTCACTACTGTAAATGCCAGCCTAAGGAAATATACCTGTTAGGGTTGGTGGAATGTGCTTCCCAACTTTTTGGGGACAAATGCAATTGAAATGTGTTGAGGGAAACTAGAGATCTGAATTATGGCCTTTAAGGGGTATCATTAGAAATGACAGAATCTGATGATTATTGCCATATTAGCATTTTTTTGTGGGGGAGGAGATTCTAGGGTGTCCAACGGGGCTATCACTAATTTAGACTAAATATTTTTAGGGAATCTTAGGGAAACTGTCAATTACCATTGAGTCCTAAACATGCATTCATATGACAGATATAAGTGCACCACTGCCTCTGGGGACAACTGTGTGGAATTAATAGCTAGAGAAACTAAAGAGCAACATATACCTAGTAAATGGTATTTGCTGAAAAAAAGGTAAAAAGAAAGGAAGGAAAGAAAAAAGGAAGGAAGGGAAAGAAAACAGTATAAAATACTTCTTGAAATTAGTTTTAAGAAAAAAACATGCTTTTGTCAGAATATTAAAAAATATGTAAGTAAAAAAAATTTTTTTATGCCTTAGCTGTCAGAAAACTGAAAAATAGATTTAATGCCCAAGCGTTGTTTTTAAGCTGCTCTACTCCGGTGCCTGACAGCATCAGTTCTGTCTGCTTCCTTTACATGGCCATTGTCTTAAAGAGTAGTATCTCTAACACTGTTCTTGAACCTGGAAGCCACCAGAAATTCCCCTGGAATGAAGTACAGATATTAACATACACTGAATCTAAGACAAGAGTATGGAGAATGGAAGCTGCATCAGCAGGTAACCAAATAGCCTAAAGAGAAGGACTCAGAGCTCCAGGGAAGATTTTAGACCAGTGTTCTTAATCTTCTTTGGGAATTAACTGCCCTTGCCAATGGAAGCCATAGGCCCTTTCCCTCAAAAAAGGCACATAAGCATATCTACACATGAAAAATGGCAGGGATTCAGAGATTTCCCTGAAGCCCACCCATCACCTCCCAGGGTTCATGGACCCAAGGTTAAGATGCCTGAAATTACAATAACAGCCAATGTCAGAAGATTAAGTTGGAACAGGATAGAGAGCTCCCACAAAATGGCATTTGTATGTTTTAACAGAACACCAGATCTACACAGAACTTAACATCACATGCCTTCAAAAGATAAAGCCAAGTATGGTTTTGGCATACATATTTAAACAGAAGGATTGCACATACTTTGCCTAGGAAACCTCAGAATCAAGTGGGTCCAGAAAAATTACCGAGACCATGACCCCCTCCCTTTGTCCCTAGGATAGTTTCCCATTCTTGCTTTGCTGAGTCCTGAGTTCATCTCTGGCAACAGGGAGGCTGCATACTCCAAGGGTAAGTAGCACGCTGAGTAAGCAGGAACAGCATCTTCAGGGCTAGTAAAAAACTAAACAACCTGTGGGTAGCTTCAAGTAATTTTTTTTAAATGGATGAAAGTTTGAGCTCTTGATTCAGACAGACTGGGGTCCAAACTGTCACTCTGTCACTTACGATTTGGGGTTATCTTTCAGCTGTGTGGCCTTGAGCCTCTTAGAGCCTCAGCTTATTCATGTGGAAAATGAGGATAAGTCCCAAGGAGGCTCAGCGAGGTGGTGCATGTAAGGAACTGTGAGCTCAGTGCCCGGCACAGAGAAAGCACTTACTAACAAAGAAACTTACTGAAGAAATCTTTCATATCAGGCTAGTATTTCTGTACCCAATGAATTTTATACTTGAAAGGACAGTTTTTCTTTTATAAATTTTAAGAACAATGCACGATTACACTAAAAGAAATCCAATGATATTTAAGTGTTTTAAGCAGAAACTAAAAGAACTACTTCCTACCCTGTTTTCCCATAAGACAACCACTACTCTACCAGCAGCTTAGATATCCTACAGTGGGGTAGAGATATCCCCTCCAGACTGTTTACAGATGCATTTACAAATAGGTGCATGTCCATGTCCCTCAAAACCAGGATTGCACACACTCTGTATTCCAGGATCACATCATTCCCTAATAGCTCATCTCAGGATTTAAAAAAATCTTGTAATTTAGTTTCCTTATACATATACACATGAAAACGAATGAATGTTTATTCAACACATAATTACTGAGCAGCTACTGTGTGCCAGGCACTGGTCTAGGGGCTCAGGACACATCAATGAACAGACAGATAGGATCTCCCTTGTGGAGCTTACAGTCTTTCTAGAGGAAACAGACAAGAGGCAATAAGCATAATAGATAGGAAATCATGTACTATCTTAGAAAGTGATAAGTACTATTTAAAAAAATAAAGGATATTCAAGGAGGTGGGGGGGGGTGAGGGGGTAGATGCACATGCTGGCCAGGACAGGTCTCACTGAGAAGGGACATGAGAGCAAACCTTGAAGGCTATGAGGAGTGAGGCTGGGGATATCTAAGAGCAAAAGCCTATGGGCAGGACTGGGCCCAGCGGGGGAGGGAAGCGGCAGGGGGTGGAGTCAGAGCAGATGACGAGCCTTATAAGGACTTGGGCTTTTACTGGAGGGGAATGGGGACCCATTGCAGGGTCTGAGCAGAGAAGACACAGGACTTGACTCCCTTTAAAAGACTCGCTGGCTCTGTGTGGAGGACAGATGGCAGCAGTGGGAAGCAGGGAGGCCAGTCAGGAGGCTGCTGTACTAGCCCGGGGGAGAGGCATCAGAGGCTTGGACCAAGGTGGTGGCAGTGGAGGAGGTGAGGGCAGCAGTCACATTCTGGACCAAACATACATAATTTCATCTAATGTATACATCTAAACATGTATGGGCTATTAAAAATGTACTTATTTTGAAATAATTTTGAACAATTTCAGACCTACAGAAAAGTTGCAATAATAGTACAAAGAATTCCTGTATACCCTTTACCTAGATGCCCTAAATGTTAGCATTACACAGCATTAGCGTGGAACTGTGTGCTCACCTCTGCTCTCTCTACACACATACACACATATACACAAGTGTGCACCCCAACACTCATACTGTCTGTTATCAGACTTCTACCCATTAATTTTAGCATCCATTGGTGATTCTTGATTCTTATATAAAACAATTATTGGGGCTGGCCCCGTGGTTTAGGGGTTAAGTGCGTGCGCTCCATTACTGGTGGCCCAGGTTCGGATCCCAGGCGCGCACCGACGCACCACTTGTTGGGCCATGCTGAGGCGGCGTCCCACATAGAGCAATTAGAAGGATGTGCAACTATGACATACAACTGTCTACTGGGGCTTTGGGGAGAAAAAAGGGGGGAAAAAAGGAGGAAGATTGGCAATAGATGTTAGCTCAGGGCCAATCTTCCTCAGCAAAAAGGAGGATTGGCATGGATGTTAGCTCAGGGCTGATCTGCCTCACACACAAAAAAAAAGTTAAAAAAAACCCAAAACAATTATTACTCGGGTGGCCTCCAAATTTTCTAATTCTTTCTACTTTTATTAGTTCACATTCTACTGTAAGGAATGGCTTTCCTATAGCTCTTGTTATGTTACACTGATACCTCTCATTTCTTTTGTTATTCAGTTATTTATTCAAACCAGTATGGACTCATGGATTATTACTATTTCTATGGGTTGTAATCCACTACTATCACTATTTATTTTGGTGCTCAATGGTCCCAGGTTTGGCCAGCAGGAGCCCCTTCAAACTGGGTTCTGTGTCCTTTTAACACACTTCCTTCATTCTTTGAGCACTTCCCTTGCTTTCTGGCATAGCAAGATGTTCCAGGTTCACCTTGTACTTTCTCCAGGCCAGTTCTGAAATCAGTCATTTTTCCAAAGAGCCTCGTTCCTGTTAGTGAGAATGATATTTAGAAACTAAGGTGTGGACAACAGATGCACTCATTGTTCCTGGAGTCTCACTGCTTCCAGACCTTTTCATCAGAGTTAGGACATAAATGCACATGTGTATGTGTATACACCTTTATCTATCTACAAATATATATTAAAACAAGTAGTTCACACTGATACTTCCAATTCCAATCCACCACCAAGCATTTATTCTAGCACTCTCCTTTTTTTGTAATGTCCCTTTCCGAAAGGGAGAAACTTGCTTCCCATTATACACAATTTATTTCCTTATTCGTTCAATCCTAGAATACACATAAAATAGTTTCAGAATTGCTAACCAACCCCTGTGAAAAACTGGCCAACTGGCTGGAGTTTAATATAAGTTCACAGTTTTAACAGTCCTTAGCCTAAGGATTTAGAGTCAAAATGCTGTGTTCAAAGGTTACTAGGTGACTTCTCCATCCCTTCCCCAAAGTGCAGTTATTAGTTCACAGTTTTAACAGTCCTTAGCCTAAGGATTTAGAGTCAAAATGCTGTGTTCAAAGGTTACTAGGTGACTTCTCCATCCCTTCCCCAAAGTGCAGTTACATTACTCATTTGAAATACAGTTAGGTTTACTTATTTCTATTTGCATTCCTTCTTAAAAAATCCACTCATCAATTACATTTGTTTGTTTTTTGAGTATGTGAAATATTACCATGGTTCTAAAAGTCAAAACTATAGAAAAAGCTATACTCAGAGACATGTTACCCCTCTCTACACATATCTGTCCTACCCTATTCCCACCAACTTCCCTCTAACCAATTCC
Organism: Ceratotherium simum simum; assembly: GCF_057802395.1. Classification (NCBI taxonomy): domain Eukaryota; kingdom Metazoa; phylum Chordata; class Mammalia; order Perissodactyla; family Rhinocerotidae; genus Ceratotherium; species Ceratotherium simum. The sequence goes on along the minus strand of NC_141928.1, from coordinate 5,459,764 downwards.
TTTGTTTCAGGTTTATCTTTCCTGTGTGCTTCCTCTACAAATGAGCAGATAATGGATATTTTATAGTCCTTTCTTTCTTACAAAAGAGGAAGCACATTAAGGATACTCTTGTACTTTGCTTTTTTTCTCTTAACAATATATTCTGGAAATTACTTCATATGAGTCCGAGAGGTCTTTCTCACTCTTTTTTATTTTTTATTTTTTTAAAGATTTTATTTATTCATTTTTTTCCCCCCAAAGCCGCAGTAGATAGTTGTATGTCATAGGTTCACATCCCTCTAGTTGCTGTACGTGGGACTCAGCCTCGCGTTGGACGGAGAAGTGGTGCCTCGGGGCGCGCCCGGGATCCGAACCCGGGCCGCCAGCATCAGAGCGCGCGCACTTAACCGCCAAGCCACAGAGCCGGCCCCTCACTCTTTTTTAAAGATGAAAAAAGAAATGGTGTGGCTCCATTGTGTGTCTTTCTTTGAATAAACCATAATTTATTCAATCACTCTCATCTGCGTAGGCATTTAGGTTATTTCCAGTATTTTGCAATTACAAATAAGTTGCGATTAATAACCTTGTGCATTTGTATTTCCATATTGTTGGAGGTGTGTCTTCAGGGTAATTTCCTAGAAGTAGTACTGCTGGGTCAAAAGGTAAATGCATATATACTTTTATGGGACATTGCCAAAGTCCCTCCAAAATGGTTGTACCAATTTGCATTCCTACTAGCAACGTATGATAGTGTCTGTTTCCTTACAGGCTCAGCAACAGAATGTGTTGTTATACTTTTTAATTTTTGCCAATGTGGTAGGTGAAAAATGGTACCTTAGTGCAGTTTTAATTTGCATTTCTCTAATGGGTAAGATTGAACATCTTTTCATATGTTTAAGTACCATTTTTATATGTTTGGAGGGGGGGAATTATCTGTTTCTTTTCCTCATTTTCTATCCCATTTTTGGCCCTTTTCCCTTTGTTTTTAAGATTTTATAAATGATCGTAGGGATATTAGCCCTGTATCTGTGATGTTGCAAATATTTTCTCCCAGCTTGTTGATTGTGTTCTGACTTTGTTATGATGTTTTTTGGCCATCTAAAATTTTTTCCTTTTTACGATTGAGGCCCTAATGATTTCAGATGCTACCTTTATCATATGCTAAATTTTCATATGTATTTGAGTCTATTTCTAGTCTACAGTCATGCGTTGCTTAATGACAGGGATATGTTCTGAGAGCTGCGTGGTTAGGCGATTTCGTTGTGCGAACATCAGAGTGTACTTACACAAACCTATATGGTATAGCCTACCACACACCTAGGCTGTATGGTACAGATCTTATGGGACCACTGTTGAACATGCAGTCCGTCGTTGACTGAAATGTTATGTGGCCCACAAGTGTATTTTATTCTACTGGACTGTTTGTCCACCCATGAGCCAATACCACACAGTTTTAATTACAGAGGCTTTAGAATATATTTTAATGCCTGACAGGGCAAGTTCCCCTGGTAGCTTTTCTTTTTTTGGTATTTCCTATCCTTTCTTGCACACTTCTTTTCCATATGAACTTTAACATCAACTTAAAAAAAGATCTTTTAATGAGTACATTAAGTGCATTCACATTTATTGATGTGACTAATATATGTGGTGTCAACGTGGTCACATAATTGTATAGTTATTATGTGTATTATATTTTCAATGCTTTTTCTCTAAGTGATGTTTTCTTTGCTTGCTCACTCATTTATTGACTGAGTGATTGTATTTACGAAGGTTTACATTTTTGTTCTCATGCTTACCTTTGTACTCATACATTTTAATGCCCTTAGACTCCCCTTTTCTTTCTTTTTTTTTTTGTGAGGAGATCAGCCCTGTGCTAACATCCGCCAATCCTCCTCTTTTTTTTTTTTTTTTTTTTTTTGCTGAGGAAGACGGCCCTGGGCTAACATCTGTGCCCATCTTCCTCCACTTTATATGGGACGCCGCCACAGCATGGCTTGCCAAGCATTGCATCGGTGCGCACCCGGGATCCGAACCAGTGAACCCCGGGCCACTGCAGCGGAGCGCGCGCACTTAACCGCTTGCGCCACCGGTCCGGCCCCTAGACTCCCCTTTTCTTAGATATCATTTTAGCATCTTCTTTGTCAATTTTTAATGGTCTCCTTTAACACTAAAAAAAAAAAAAATCAATGAGCTCATTCTACTTTCATCTTTACCTACCCCTTGCTCCCATTTTTTGTTGAGATTACTTCTACTGTGTTAGAAGACATAACATTTATATATTATTACTTCACCCTCACCACCACCTTTGTTTTAGTTTTATATCAACAATTAAATATATTAGACACTATTAGTCTTGAGGCTGAAGTTTTGCTACTCGTCTCTTGGTTGGATGAAGCTCATCCTCCAATAGATACCTCAAAATGGGCTAAAAGGTACAGAATTCTTGTATGTTTAAAATGACTTTTCTCTGGCCTTGATACTTCAAAGACGTATATATCCTTGATTCAAACTTTCTTTGAAAATGCTGCTTCATCACCGCCTTGCTTTATATACTGTTTTTGAGATGTCTGATACCAGTCTAATTCCTTTGCCCTGTAAGTTATTTGATTTTTGGCTTGGAAGCCTTGAGGATTTCTTTCTTTGAAGTCTGATAGCATTACTACAATATATCTTAGACTTGATTGTCAGTGGTCAGTTATCCCCAGTACCCAGCAAGCCCTTTCAATGTGCTGATTCAGACCTTCTTTAATTCCTAGAAAATGTTCTTAGATTACAGTTTTATGTACTAGTCCTGTTCCATTATTTTGTTCTTCTTCTTCATGGACTCCAATTATATACATGTTGTTTCTTCTTTGTGTTTCACTTAACCACTTTCTCTCTGACCCTTTCTACTTCTTTCTTTATCTTATTTGCATTCTCTTGGTTGTTTCCCAGCCTTTCTTCAATGCCTTTTACTAAATTTCATTTGAATCTAAATGAAAAAATCTAAATTTTTCCTTGAGCATCTTGAAATTTAGTCTTAATTTCTGAGATAACTTCATCATTTTCTTTCATTTTTTCCCCTGAGTATAATAAATCCTTTTCATTTCTTCATATTTTTGCGTGTTTCTAATTTCTGATTCAAGGATTTTTTTCATCTCTCCAAATGTCTGAGGATATTAAAATCAGTGTAGAGAGCTGTGTTAAACAGTTTTCTTCTGTTTTGTGGTGTTTATTTCCTTGGGGCAGGGGGGAAGTTCTTTAGGTGAGGTGTTTATTCCTTCAACATTTTATTATGAAAAATTTCAAAGATCTAAAAAGTTGAAAGAATTATAAAGTGAACACCCATACTCCCATGAGCTAGATTCTACAATTGTTATCCTTTTGTTCTACTTAATTATCACATATATATCCATTTGACCAGCCCTGGCAGTCTAGTGGGTAAGATACAGCGCTCTCACTGCTGTAGCCCAGGTTCCTTTCCTGGTCAGGGAACCACACCACCCATCTGTCGGTTGTCATACTGTGCTGGCTGCATGTTACTGTGATGCTGAAAGCTATTAGACTGGTATTTCAAATACCAGCAGGGTCACCCATGGTAGACAGGTTTCAGCGGAGCTTCCAGACTAAGACAGACTAGGAAGAAGGACCTGGTCATCCACTTCTGAAAAAATTGGCCATGAAAACCCTATGAATAGCAGGGGAGCATTGTCTAATACAGTGCTGGAAGGTGAGAAGATGGTGCAAAAAGACCAGGCAGGGTTCTGCTCTGCTGTCCACAGGGTCACTAGGAATTGGAATGGATTCCACGGCACTAACAACAGATATCCATCTATCTACCTGCTGAGCCATCTTATGTTTTTGATGCATTTGAAAGTTGCATACATTAGTATACTTCATCCCTGAACACTTAGGCAAGCATATTATTAAGTCAAGTTTAACGTTTGTTAAAAAAATTTTTTTTGAGGTAAAATTTGCCTACAACGAATGTACTAATCTTTAGTGTACCATTCTCTGATTCTGACAAATGCATATGGCTATATAAACCACATCTCTACCAAAATACAGAACACTTCTGGGGCCAGCCCTGTGGCCTAGTGGTTGAGTTTGGCTTGCTGTGCTTTGGCGGCCCAGGTTTGGTTCCCGGGCATAGACCGACACTACTCATTGGTGGCCATGCTGCGGCAGCGACCCACATACAAAATAGAGGAAGATTGGCATGGATGTTAGCTCAGGGCGAAGCTTCCCCAGCACAAAAAAAAACCAACCAGAACACTTCCACCACCACCAAATGTTCCCTCATGCCCTTCCCCGTCAATGCCTGCCCTATCCCTCCCAGGGCAAACACTGTTCTGTTTTTACTCACTGTAGTTTTGGCCTGTTCCAGAACTTCGTATAATGCAGTCATACAGTATGTACTCTTTTATGTGAGGCATTTTTCCTCAGCAAAGGTTAACAGTGAGAGTGCAAGTGACAGCTCACTAGGATGTGGGTTTTTTCTTTTTCTTTTTTTTACTCACACATAATTTGAAATGTGGGCTTTCTTGGTCTTTTAGTTGTGTTTATGGTGTGAGTTTTGTAGTTTTATTTGTTCTTGTTTTTCTGTATTGTTTAGAGGATATGTGGAAAGACTTGGATTTAGATAGCCATCCATAATGTTTCTGATTGCAAACATTTTCAAACATAAAGGAAGAGAGACTATTTAATAACCACCCAAATTAAAAAATGATCAAGATTTTGCCATACCTGCTTTATCTAGCCCTCCTTTTTTTGGTTGAAGTATTTTAAAGCAAACCTCATACATCATGTCATTTCAACTCTACATACTTCAGTATCCACCCCTAAAAAATAGAGCTTTGGTTTCATAACCATGAAGCCATTATTACACCTAACAAAATTATCAACAATTCCTTCGTATCATCAGAAATTCAGATCACGTTCAGATCCTTCAGATTGCTTAAAAAATGTTCTTTCATAGTTGGTTTGTTCAAATCAGGATCCAAACAAGGTCCACACTTTACAGGTTGCTGTTAAGCCTTTTAGGCATTCCACGCTCCTCATTTGTTACCACATCCCCACGTCACTGACTTTGTTAAAGAAACTGAGTTGGTTGTCCTGCAGCATGCCCCACATTCCTTTTCCTTTTCCTTTTTGACTTTTTTTAAACCTCAAACTTTTAATCACTAATAAACTTCCATTCGTGTCATTGCCATTGCAACAAACATTTTTGGAACCACCTTTTTGAAATTTAGTTTGATATATTCTTTTGAATATTCTTAATAGTTGAACATATTTCTCCTTAGAGCAGCAGCTCTCAAATATTTTGGTCTCAAGACCTCTCTACACTCTTGAAAATTATCAAGGACCTCAAAGAACTTCTGTTTCTGTGGGATATAGCTATCAATATTTACCACATTAGAATGAACAAAAATGTTTAAACACACAAGCCAATGGGTGTTAGCGTGATGACATCATCTCACATTACAGAGCCTCTGGGAAACTCCACTGTGAACTTGTGAATCAATGAGAATAAAGAAGGAAGCAATGTCTTAGTATTGCCATTAAATAGTTTTGACTTTGTGGACCCCCTGAAAGGGTCCTTGTGACCTCTTGTCACCAGACCATAATTTGAGAACTGCTGCCTTAAACAACGGGTCTGATTTTTGGAAACAAATGTCTTTCGGAACCAGGTTTGGTAAAATGCTTTTTGTATGTCAAAAATGAAGTAGAGGGGCTGGCCTTGTGGCATAGTGGTTAAGTTTGGCGTGCTCCACTTCAGCAGCCTGGGTTTGCGGGTTCGGATCCCCGGCACGGACCTACACCACTCGTCAGCCATGCTGTGGTGGCAACCCACACACAAAATAGAGGAAGATAGGCACAGATGTTAGCTCAGGGCCAATCTTCCTCGACAACAATAACAAAAAATGAAGTAGAACTATAAAAGCTGGTTTTTCTTAGATGTCTTATAAAACGGCATTTTTACAAAAAAACCACTTAACAAAGAATTCCATAATATTCTGTGCTGTGACAAAAATGTTAAGATACAGGTACAGATTCCTAAAGTGACTGCTGTGGCATCACAGAGTTTCAGCACTGGATGGTCTTCAGAAATTTCTCAAGAACAACTAAAGTTATTACCTACGTCTTTGTATGTTTGGAAAAAGTCTGTTTTACTACTTCAGAATTGCCATGTAGGAAAACATTTTGGCATTTTCATGGGAAGTCAAACATTTGCATGCCCTAAACCAGGGTTTCTCAACCTTGGCACTAAAATATGTCTAACTGGTTTAAAAAAGATGTGTCATTCAAAAGCAAGGCATGAATATGTTAAAGAAATTGAAGGTTAGTAAAATGTACATTTAGAAAGACTGATAAATGAGTTTTATCATTGTAAATCATATAACATATAAAGAAAGATTAATTTATAAAACATCAAAGTATATTTCAAATATCATGGTTGAGTTTCATCTTTTTCTTCTTTTCTTAAATTTTGATACCTAGTGGATCAGTCAGAAACCGTAGATTAATATTTTAAATGCCAAAAGAAGCCAGCTGCTTGTTCTAGTCTCTGACTCAGTTAAGCTCTTACAATACTTTGACTGTTTGAAGAAAATTAATAATGGAATGTTAGGCGGTAGATTAACTGAAACTAAATATCAACATAGCTAGATTTATTTTTGGATGACTGATCTCATCTCTTCAAAGAACGGAAACAGGATTTATTATATCGTGAGTTATTAACTTACATAACACCAAAACAGCTCCCCTGAACAGAGCAGAGAGAGCTGGCCACAATGTATTTACAGATGATGTAAGAGGCTGAAAGTTTCGATTTCACATTAGCTAGGACCTGGAGTATACAGGCTCCAGTCGATTACCTAAGGCTCACAAAGATGCCAGAAGTTAAGGCAGTAACTGTCCTGACAGTTTTGGAATCAAACTAGTACTAATGCCTTATTCCTTTTCCCTGAGGAGCAGGTCCCCCTTGCAGCCGATATGGACAAACTGATATATGTGGGAGAGAAAGATGATTTTATTTGTCATTTGTGTATTCACTCAGTAAACACTTACTGACCACCAATTTATCCTCCCTTCCCTCCTCCAGCCCCATCTCCTATGCACGCACTATCTGTGGGTCCGTAAGCATGAAGAGGATACATGCATGTGCTTCCGGGTCAAACAGTGCCCAGGCCAGAAGGTGACGGCCCTCAAGTTTCTGATGGGCTCTGAAGCCCTAATGCCTCCAGGCCAACAAGGACAGGTTGGTTTAGCTTTAGATGAGCCAAATTGACCCCAATCGCCTTAAAAAGTGCCAATTATAAATACAGTCCTTATTTTTTCATTTCCCCTTCTATATTGTGAAGAAACTGCTGATGACAGACTGGGGTTCCCAATTACAGATCTTCGAACGTCTAAGGCACTCTGCTGCTTTGGGCAGTGATTGCCTGGTGAAGGAGGAAACCAAAACGGGATCACCAAACCCGCCTTTTGTTCACGGAATGCTCTGGAGTTCAGTGACTTTATGTCTTTTCCCATGCATGTGCACAAAAAATCCAAAAACCCCTCTGTACTCACAGAAACAGAAGAGATCTATAACAACAACAAAATCAGCAGAACACGTGAAAGCCAGGCCATTTAACCGGAGCCATTTCTGGACCCCTTTGTACACCAGCGTGCATATCATGCCACTCCATTTCACAACTCCAGTGGCTTCGGAAAAAGCTGTCTGCTCCACTGCTCCCAACACTCCTCTTGCTCCTCTAGGCCTTCACTGGCTCCATGGCTTGGGCTAAAGCTTAAAAATTTATCCCAGTGCCCGTGCAAGAATGCTTACACCACCACGATTTAAAAAGCAAAATCGGAAACAACCCAAATGTGCACTGACAAGAGAGAGAATAAAGTGCATACAGTCACAGAATGGGCTGATTACACAACAATGAAGATGATCAAACTACCAGATACAACCACCAACACGGATACGTCTCCAAAACAGTACACACAGCATGATACTATTTTTATAAAGATCAAAATTCGACAAAACTAAATGATACGTTATTTAGGGATACATGTCCATGTGGTAAACTGCATTTAAAAGAGGAAGAGAAGAGGACGATTACTGGGATAGTGGTGGCTTTGGGTGGAGAGGCAGGGACTGGGGAGAAGCACATATTAGTTATGTTCTGCTTTTTAGACTGGGTAGTGAGCTCTTGGATTTATCATTACGCTTTATAACTGACATACACATTACCTATATTCCTTTATATATATCAAATTACATAATAAAAAAATTTTAAGAAAACATTACCAGCCTGGTGCCTGGTAGTCCAAATCTTACTCGCCACCATCATGAGCTATAATCAGAAACAGGAGGAGGAAAGCATCCTAGAGGCTTGGCAGCAGTGTCCTGGCTGCACGGCCCAGGAGAAAAGCTACACCAGTTTTCTTACTTGTAAAATGGAAACAACTGGTGCTATCTATCTGTGAGGTAGATACTCCTTTCGTCCTACTGTGAGGACAAAAGGAGAGGAGCACTGTGGAAGCCACGAGGCTCTGTCCAGTGACGTTTATTTTATCATGCAGACTGCTGCTTTCTCGGCCCTGCCTCTCTCATCTGCTGGGGAATGACCCCCCTCTACTCCTTGCAGTGCTGTGGGGTTGCCAAGGCATGACTTCCCCCCGCCCAGGGGGAGGAACAACTTCAGGTTAGGCCGGCAGGAGTGTTTCTCCCAGGTTGAATGTGCATGGGCATGGGATGGAAACAGCTGACCCCAAATCATTTGGGGCACAGGGTCCCAGAAGGACCCTTGTCCTGCTCTTGACACTCCTGGAGCCACCCTGGTTTTGGTCCCTCCTGGGAGGTCAGCTCTATCTTCGTGTCTGTGAGCATTATCATCATTAAAAAGCAAAACAAAGACAAAAACTAACCCTTTTCTTGCTTAAGTTAATCAGAGCAGGTTTCCGCTGCCTGCACTCAAGGAAGCCTGGCTGATGCCGGAGGAAAGGCCATTGGATTAAAACGAAGAGGTGCAGTTCGGGCTTTGGCTAAGGTAGGTAAAAGGAGATGTCAGCAGAGACTGCTCAAGTGTGTCCTGCTTCAATGGCCTAACTGGTCTCTCCCCTCAGTCTCACTCGCCTCCCAAAGCTTTCCAGAATACACTGTATTCCAGATTAATACAATGCAGCCTAAACTCATCTCCAGAAAACAACACTTGAACTCTCGCCTGAACCTCCTGCAGCAGTGCCCTACAGCCTGCAGTACAGGGCCCAAACTTCCCCCGAAGGCACAGGGACAGGCGACCAGCAAGGGCAGCAAAGGAGCAAAGGAGCGCTCATGCTGCTCCTCTCCCAGGTGAGAATTCCCTTCAACCTCAGAGATGTGCACGGCAGCAGCAAATGGCCTAGAGATCTGCAATCTAATAAAATACCATCTTTTAAAAGTAAAAGCCAAATAAAGCAATTATGTTAAAAGTATGATTATCCATCTGGCAATCTGATTCTGAATCAGATCACCCATTGCTACTCCTATAAATAAGCACCACCTTATGTGAATTCTGTGTTACCTAAGAAAGGTAACAACTAGAGGGCTAGATGCACAGTGATCTGAATTAGCCATTCATGGGGGTAAAAACGGTATCCATAAAATGGGATTCTTCCCTTGAATTGAGCCCCTAAACTCTCCCATCAGTCTATTAAAACAGAAGCTCCCTGAGAAAGCAGATGAGGCTGACAGGTCATTGTGAAAAAAAAGCCAGCTTTCTCAGGTGGAAGTAACTCTAATATCTTAGACCTGTTTACCTATAATCCTGTTCTCTCTGCTCATTCCCTTCAATGCCAAATTCCTACCTTCATCATGAAATGGAAGCTCAATGACCCAGAAATAATTTGAGCAAACCTATTTCACTGAGGACGCTTCCATTTTTATCTTCATTAACTCTCTGGTCCCTGTCAAGTATGCTGAAAGCAGGACTTATGTTTTAGCTTCTGGGTCTAGAGGATCTTAAAATTTAGACAATTTGTACATTTAACTGAGGCAGAAAATATTGCATGTTTTGTAGACAGATACAAATTGTTCTCTTTTTCTATTAAAAGAACACTGCATTACCTAGTTCACTGTATTTTTTGTGTGTGTATGTGAGGAAGATTAGCCCTGACCTAACATCTGTTGCCAATCCTCCTCTTTTTGCTGAGGAAGACTGGCCCTGGGCTAACATCCGTGCCCATCTTCCTCTATTTTATATGGGACACCGCCACAGCATGGCTTGATGAGCGGTACGTAGGTCTGAGCCCAGGATCTGAACCTGCGAACCCCGGGCCGCCAAAGCGGTGCGCGTGAACTTAACCACTACGTCACTGGGCTGGCCCCATGGTTCACTATATTTTTTAATGGAAAGAATTTTAAAGTAGCATGTTACCCAGATGAACCTCACTAATTTTTTGCTGACAAATGAAATATCACACGTGTAACAAACAAGCCCACATCTTTTCCTTTTTTAAGGGAAAAACACACATGCACACACAATAAGCCTATTCTTCTCCAGTGAATGGCTTGCGTGAGGAATAACTCATCCTGGGTAACTGGCTATTTACAAGATTTTACAAAGTAAAATGCTAAAATATGGGGAGTTCACACTAGGCCCCAAAGCAGCAGCAACTGATGAGACATAAAAAACACTCTGTCCTAAAGCTCACCTCCCGGATGCCCATCAAAACCTATCACTCTTATTCAATTAATGCTGCTTTCTGTAAAATGTGGCAGCTCCTCAAAATTTGTGTTCAGCAAAGAATTCTTCAAGTGCACATTTTATTACACAGAGCATTAGAAAAGCTCCTCATCACTGAAGTCTCTATGCCTCTCTAATTACTAATATAATTTCTATTCCACTGTATTTCCCAAGCACACCTGTCTTTGGTGAATTCATGCAAATACAAACATCAATGGTGAGGTTATGAGGCCAACTTGCTCAGAGCAAATCAAAATCAGAAACAACAAAATCGGAAGTCGTCAATAATAAGGTTTCAGAACACTTTCTTCAAATATATAATGGATTTTATAAATGATTTTCCACAGAACCTGGTTCTGTTTTAAGAGGGTGGTTTCTTTAGCAGGTTCCATTAGTTGAGCATTACTATTGCGTTTGGGACAATATAAAACAGATGTACCAAAACACCACGAACTGACTTACAGCTGAAATCGTCTCACAGTATATTTCCTTTCTGGGTAACTCTTAGATGGTCTCTGCACTTTGTTCAAAAGCAAAGTTGCAATGTGCAGAATTTTTAACCTACAGAATGCCAGTAAAGAGAAATATGCTATTCACCATCCAACTGGGATGTAATTTCCATTCTATACATCCTACAACACAGAAACAGATTTAACCTTGAGGTGAATTTTCTCCCACATGTCCCTACAAATAGGTCAGGTAGAACTTACCAGAAGCATTGCTGATGTTCCATTGGGTCTGGATAAGTGGATAGACATTTCAGGAAACATCCTGTCAATGCGGCTGATCACATCATCAACATATCTAAGTGGGAAAAAGAAACACAAGTAGGAACTGGAACCCTAGTCAAAGAAATACAAATCTATAGCGTATTAAAGAATTCTCTTTTCCACTTTGTTTTTTATCATTGGAATACATTTTTAAGACAGCAAATGGGATTCACAAAGCTTTTTATGAAAAACACTACTCCCTCCTTCCTCCTATTGCCCTTCAGAGCCAACCATTCTTTAGTAACTTCTTCTGGTATTTACCTCCGTATTTCTACACGATTTGTTTTTAATGCCAGTTCTTGCTTTTTCATTTTAGAGGATGACCTAGTGACTTTCTTCTACAGATCAGAATTTAGCTCTGTCACCTTCCTGGCCACTGGGCTCCAACCACAGAGGCTCCTCTCTCCGTCCCTCTGGTCTAGGGACGGCAGCAGCTTCCAGATGTTGCTCAGCTCTGGTTGCCTCACTGTCTCCTGTTTGGTTTCTCATCTCAATTACCTGAATAACCAATTCCCTGGATTAAATTCCTTCTATTTTAATACCTGAAATCATTTGTTTTCCTGGTTGGATTCTTAACTAATTCAAGTTATATCATAATTTTTGCTTAAGTTGGTATTTGGCGTTTACATTCTAAAATCTCTGCATATATTTTTTTAATAGCTGAGCCATATAGTGGCTCATGAGTACATTTATTTACTTATAAGGCTTTCTGTTTTACCTTGATTTTCACTTGATTAGTTTTCCATGTACGTGTTACGATTTTAGCCCTAAACTCGCTACCTGACTCTAAAACTTCTCCCACTACAGTCAAACATATCAGGCAATCTATCAGTTCCATTTTTTCTTGGAAACATCCCTCTGAAAGTGAGTCCTCTCTGTTCTTCTTCCTAAATGGAATCTACATTTCTTAAGGTTTAATAATCATTGAGATAACTGACATTAAGCGCTTAGCATGGTGTCTGGCACATACTAAGGACTCAAAAACTATAAATACTCTTATTGGTACATCATGGGCCTATTCTGCAAAAATGCCCTCTCTTATTGGGATGAATCCCTCCCCCACCACCTGCCGGTGAACACTTATGGTGAAAACGCCAACCCACAGCATCAACAGAGCTGGGTCTGGCTTGGATCCTTTGAGAATAAAATCATACCAGCATTTGTGCTCACCATCCAATCACTCTGGACACAAAGGGGATGTATAATACAAGAGCTGAGATGCAAAACTATCTATTAAGGAGTTTGCATTGGATTTCACATCTGTTGGATATGACAAATTAAATTACATGTCCATTAGATCAGGACATATAAAAGCTATGTTCTCTTGGGGGAAGAGGGATATTAGCACTCCACTCATAACATGAAAAGATTTTAGTTTGAAACCCGGGGCTCATGAGAGATAGCAGACAACAAAATGCCATTTGTTAAAAAGTGAACACCAAGGTATCAGCCATGAAAGTCAGAAAGTAATCTTACTGATTAACCTATTGAGTTCTCCTTAGAGAATGTTACGTACAGGTTTAAACTTAGAGCTGAAAGCGGAAGGGGAAGAACTACAGAAGGCCCAGTGGTAAACGACAGTGACAGAAGACTGGAGCACAGACACAGGAGGAGAGGTGGAGAGGCACTGGAAGCTGTTTGCTCCTGGGGAAAAGAGGGCTGAGGGGAGACTGATATTCTTCAAGTACGCAAACGGCTTTACAAACTCAGTACCAAGCAGCTATCTTCCATCTCTAGAAAGGACCATAAGATGAGGATATGACATGAAAAAGCAAACGAGCTCAGAAAGAACAAGAGGTATTTCTTAAAGGTAAGGCCCCATTCTGTTGATTTTTAAAATGGTTTAGAAAACAACCTTTCCTGGATGGCTAAGAAACAGATTGACTGAGACACAATACATTATCCCACTTGGTCCCCTTCTAGACTCACAGCCTCACAATATACAACCTTGGCTCTGAACTTAAATGCTACAAAAGAGGTGAAAAGATGAAGGAAGGAGGAAAGTAACTCATTTTTCATCACTGCCTGATGTTTCTTGAAATGGTGAAAGACACACGGCAAACTTGATGTCAAAAGTGTACACCAGGTCACTGGAAACATTTCTGCGTTTACATACTTCTTTTCTAAATCTGTGTGTGTGGTCGAAACCCAGTTACCCCAGACTCAGCAGGAAGCAAAAATCCACTGTCCTGTGTAAATGGAGGTCATTGCTAAGTATATGCTAATGGGGGGGGGAGACAATGTCTTCTGAATCCATCCTCAATCAATAGCCATCATAGCTCTGGACAGTGGAATGCAAATGAATATGCAGAACTTCAGTACAAAGGTAACATCATAATTGGCTTTCCCTTGTACCTTTCACCTTGAAGATTTTCAAAATACTTTCTGGAAAACTTGTCTCTTTAGTAGGCCAGGAAAGCAGGAGAATGGGCAGGTTAAGTGACGATTCCAGAAACCAAGCTGAGTGCGTACATTTCTAGGATTCTATGCCAACTACCTGACTTTGCTTGCTTTTAGTAAGGGCCAGAGCTCTAAATGGGCAGACAACAAATGTTCCTTGCCATTCATTTCTGGATTCCTTTATTTATGAGCTCTTTACTTGTAAAGGAAGGCAGTGGCAAGAGAAAAAGAGTTCCCAGGAAAAATATCTGCTGCAGCCATAGGAAAGTTGAGAGGTCTGGGGTGGTATTTTTTGTTTCCTCTCCAACCTGTGATCTTAGTTAAAGCTCAGCAAACTCAGTCCAAAGATTTTATTAAGCAAAAATGAATTTCAAGGAGACTGTTTCTCATTCACATGCCTAACATAAAGGAGACGCAAATTTCCCTTTTACAGGTGACATTATGTATTTGCCAAAAAGAGAAAGAGAGAAAGGCAGCTGCGTCTTTACCCGAGGAAAACAATGTCTAAATCCTAGAAGCGAAAATCAAAACATTTCATTTTCAAATAGACGCAACCTTCAAATGCAAATTCCCCACTAGTGACTTGACAGAAATCAGGAAAGCTTGGAAATGAAAAAGCTGGAGACAAAAATGACACTTTCGGGCCGGCCCCGTGGCTTAGCGGTTAAGTGCGTGTGCTCCGATGCTGGCGGCCTGGGTTCGGATCCCGGGCGTGCACCGACGCACCGCTTCTCCGGCCATGCTGAGGCTGCGTCCCACATACAGCAACTAGAAGGATGTGCAACTATGACATGCAACTATCTGCTGGGGCTTTGGGGGAAAAATAAATAAATAAAAATTAAAAAAAAAAAATTAAAAAAAAAAATGACACTTTCTTTTCGCCGAGGGTGGGGTCGGTGTGGGGGGTGGTCTTCATCGCATCCTCACCTCTCTGGCAGTACTTCTCAGGATGCTGCCTCCCAAGCCAGCGTGCCCCGCTCGCGTCTGCACAGAGCTCGGCAACGTGGCACCCCACTTCGCGTGCAGGGCTGAGGACAGGTAGGAACAGCGTGCTCTCCTCCCACACTCCCACCATATGTTACACTCCGTTCTGTGGCAGGATCAAATTACTTTAATTTTTACCTTTGGAATATAGGCAAACAAGCAGTAACACAGCAGTGGTGACTAGTTTACACTTGAGCAGACGCGGTGCGGAAAGACATTAATTTAGTGCCAAATTGAGCAGTGAGTCACAATTTGCACATATCTGTCAACTTGTTAACAGGGTAATAACTTGGAAAGATTGCTGTTCCTATTTACATTACAGAGGCCTTTCAAAAACGGAGAGCTGCTTGGTTCTCCTCCTTGAAGCACTCGGCCAATGAGCTGGCTTGATGGTCCAAGAACCAGGCTAGAAAAACAAACTTCTAGAAATCACAAGTTCAGATCAAGGTGAGATTCATAACTTCAATATTTTCAGGCAGAAAATTAACTTTTGAGCAATTAGAGAATCCCATCTCCCTGTCCTGCTCCCCCTTTACAGTCAGACTCTCAATGGTTTCTGATCCAATTTTTCCCAGTGCGATCCAACCTATTCTTCTGAGGCTTCTATAGGCTTCCTCAGGACTAAGCTTCAGTCTCAACTACTTCAACATCTCTGCTGTGTCAGAAACAATCACGCCATTCTCAGGTTTCTAACATTAATTCTGAAGCCCCATCAACCTTGTTCTTTCTCTGATTTTCTTCAAGTAGCTTGGCCTGCTCCTTTAAATGCCCTTAATCAGAGAACTAACCAACACTGGGACCTCAGAGGTCCTCTCATCCAACATCCCTGTCAACCTAGGAATTTAACAGCATCTCTGAGAGGAGGTCTGCGTGAAAACCCTGGTAACACACCTGACAAGGCAGCCCCTTGTACTGAGGGACCACCAGGTTGTTTCAAATTCACGTACCAGTATCTCCACACAATTACCCCACTTCAGTCATATGCAATGACACACAAATATTTCCTCCAAAACCTAAAGGCCTTCTGCAAACACGTAAACATGTATCGGTTCTTCTGATTTATCAGCGTTTTAAAATCTTTCTTGCATCACAGATCCCTTTGATGTACTAAAAACTAAAATACATGTCTGCACAACACTTTACATACTATTTTCTGCAGCTCATAGCCGCTTTAAAGTCCATTCACAGACCCCAAGTTCAGAAGAACTGTTCTAGACCTGTTCTAGAAGTGAGGTATCTAGTTTTCTTCTTTGTTCCTTTCTGAATGATAAATTGTATTTTTCAATAAAGCCATTTTCATTGTAGAAATATATATATTTGTTACAGCCTAAAAGTGAACACGACTGAGGGGGTACAATGAATCTAACAGTTCCAATAATCTTAAAATCATGCTTCCATGATGGAGTCCAAGGATAGTTTTTGTTTGTTTGTTTTTAAACAACTGTCTCTCACTGTTAATCAATCTTTCCAACAAAGTCAAGGACCTACTTCCAAGACCTTTGAGCTCATTTGATAGGGAGTAACCATTTCTGCCCCCCAAAGCCACATCACCCATGCTTTACAGAAGCTCCTTGCTTGTAGAAAGAAGGAGCTGCCTGCCTTCTGCATCACTGCTTAAGGCACAGCTCAGCAGTGAACTAAAGTCTCGAGTCCAAAGAGGGCCAAGGAGGCCTGCAGTCCAGCTGCTGCTACTGCCCCAGTCTCGTCTGGCCTCCTTCCCCAACTACCCCCCGCAGGCTTGCACCACCCTGCACACTGTGCACATTCTGCACTCTCTGCCTGGAGGATTCTCCTCACAACTACTTCTACCCCCATGCCCAGGTCAGTCCTGCTCACTCTTCAAGTCTTTGGCTTCCAGCTTAAATGACACTTCCTCAGGGAAGCCTCCCCTGACGCTTCCCTCTGCCCCCAATCAGTTCAGGGCACCTCATCTCACCTCTTGTGGCACTTTTTATTTCTCTTTGTGTCTCCTGTCCCAGTTGTAATTAAACAATTTTTCAAGTGATTGTTTAATGTCTATCTCCCCAAAAGGACTCTCTACGGGGATGGCATGACTGCCTTCTTCAAGGCTGAATCCCAGCACCTTGCCACGGTGCCTGGCACCCACTAGACACTCCTTAAATATTTGCTGAATGAGTAGACAGGACATTAAAAGTAAGCTATGGAGACCCAAGTCGGGCAGCTATGAAACGACTAACAAGCAAAGCTCTCTTTAGCAGATGAAGATTTGAGGTGCCAGAGAGTTCATTATATTAGCCAGCAAAAGTCACTAACAGCAGCAACCAGAGAGCTCCACAAAACAAATCTCAAAGAAAGCAGCAGAGATTCTTCAAAGTTTGACAGCTGCATATACAGCTACACAATCCCGGCATCTGTTTTAGTGGAAGCTCAATGCCTCTCAGAAGCGAGAGCCTTCTCAAGACGTGCACTGCGTTACTGACATGCCAGTTTTAAAATGTTGCTTTTAATGAACTAATTAATTCTGCAAAAACATTAGTACAAAGATGTACGCTACCAAATTAGGATCACAATACCAAAATGATAACAAAACAAAATGCGGAAGGCATTTCTAAAGATATCAGTTTTGCAAAACATTAATTTTCCACTCTACACATTAAAATACGTTGCAAACTATTTGTTATTAAAGCCTTAAAATAAATTGCTGGACAGATGGCTTAGTTCTCTAAAGTCTGACCCCTCCTCAAAAGAAAAAAACCCCAACAAACCTGGACTCCAGCCAGTGATCCCGTGTTAGTGAGATGTTCAGCAGCTCAAACCAGATTTAAATAGCATTTACCCCACACAATGTGTACAACACATGCTGTTCACTATCTCCACCCATACAAAACTGAAAATCAGGAATGCATATATTAATAAAACACCTTTTGGAGGAAAGGGTAATGCCCAGTAGATATCAAAAAGGGAATCATATGCACGAGCTGAAAATGACTTAAGATTTTCTTCCACACCTGTCCTGAATGATGAGACCGAGAGGACTTTGCCAGTGGGTAGCAACAGAAGGGGGTTTGTCTAATTACTTCATGAGAATGAGATTGCCTGAAACTATAACCATCAATCTCAATATGCTGAAGAAGGAAGACTGGAAACTTAGGTCAAACTTGCTCACTTCTTCTACTTAGGTCAAGCTTCTCAGATTTGTAAAATACCTATATCGTGTCTGTGAAAAGATTTCTGGTTATTCTCTTAAGAAAATTAAAAGTATTTTCTAAACTGTACATCAAAAAGCAAGACTAGATGTATTACAGACAGAAATAAGAGCACTGGCTTAGATTTCTACACCATCTCTCACCACACTCCCTTACCATCCCTACCCAACTAGCTACCTACCTACTAGGTGATTCTCTTCCAAGGAATGACACTCAAACCCTTAAAATCTCTTTATGGAAACTCAACCTAAGCAGACAGGGTTCTCCAGATTAGGAAGACTTGCTTCCTTGGAATGAAACTATGGCCAGGCCACAGAAGTGGAAGGGGAGCTTTCCCCATTCACTCCTTAGTAGCTTATAAATTTCAAACTATGTGAATATGTTACCTGAACAAATTTAGGAGAACCACCTGAGCAAGTGAACAAAAGCTATCCTACATTTTCTAACGTTGAAATAAATGCACAAAGACCCATCACATACTGACATATATAAACAGACCTGCCTGCCTGCCTTCTCATTGAGTGTCAAACAGCCCAGTAAGTTCATAGGTATGTAAGAACTAGAACACGTGGTAAACAGCATCATAAAAACAGAATTCTTCCTACGCATGATTTATCGAGGTAAAGAGTTTAGCCTGTCAACTACCCCTACTATATCTATTAGTAAATATTAGGTGCCTACAATCCTCAACAAACAATTACTGTGTTCAGGAAATGATGTTAAATACTAAGGATAGAAAAAAGTTGAATTAGCTGGCCCACAGGAGGCTCTTCTGTGAGAACTGGGCGGCTGGAGGGATGGGTCTAGCCCGTGCTTTCTGTTGAAGGAGAGTCAGTTGAGCAGGAGAGTAGGCATTGCTTTCCACTTTTCAAAGCACTTTTGCATCCTTTATCTCATTTGATTGCTCACCAACTCTGGGAAGAAGGGCAAGTATAAAATTCACGATTCATAAATGACAGAAAAAAAGGAGGCTAAGTGACACCCAGGGTAACAGCACGGCGGAGTGGCGGAGCTGAGCTCAGAGTGTACGTCTGATTCCATCTCAGGGCTTTTACCATTCCAGGGCTTTCTTGCACACCGCAGTGCTTGTAGTAGCTCTGTGAGGATTCCACGGAAAAAGCAGATTTCCTTTTTGTCATTCCCCAGACTTTTTATAAAACAACTGAGACATTTTTTAGTAGTGTGTTAACAAAATGAAATCAATTTATGATTTTCTCTCTCCGCAGTCATTCAGTAAATATCCATTCAGTGCCTAAGTTAGCCATGATGATCAAGGTGGACTCCAGCCCCACGGGGCTTACACTTCATTCACTTACAAACCACACTTGTGCTACTGAACGCTCAGCTTCAGTTTTGTTTCAAATCCGCGACCCTGAACAGAAAAGGACCCTCTGAGGAAGAAAGGTGATTGGGAGTTTGAGGCCCAGTGGCCCTGGGCTCTTCCTGGAGTCCCCTCTGATTGTGGGTTCAAGTCCCACCAGGGGAAAGAAAATTGGTAACAATTTCCCTTCAAGGCCACAGGTTTATCTCCAGAAAAATGGGAAAGCTAAGTTAAATTTCCTTCCAATCTCCTGTTGGGTTTTTGATTTTGTGACTCTCAATGTGCAAATTTGGTAGGTAACAGGAAGGGGTGAAAAAGTGAATGCTTGTTTTACATTTCATTTTCTATTAATAACTAAAAGATAGACGTTTTTCTAAATTTCTGTTCTTCTTGCATTAAAAATTTACTCAGATATCTGGGTGGGTCCCAGTTTTCCCTAAAATATTTAAACAATGCATTAAGCTTGGGAAAGAATTATAATTTCACTCAACATCTACCTCCTCTGCAAGCCCTTACATGTTACAGAGAGGAAAAAAAAAAAACCCCAAACAAGAAAAACATCCACATCGAACTTTCTAGCAACACCAATGAACAATAGTTATTACACCACCTCTGTCAGATCTGGTGACACAACACCTGGAGTTCACCTGGGTCATATGACGAATGTGTGAACAATTCACACCCCAGGGCTCTCACTTCCAACCAGGCAGCTGCGTGGGACCGACAACACACGCTGGAAAGCTACATCCCTTCCCAAATCCCCACAGCTCCCCTTCCCAGCCCGGTTACAGGTGAGGACTGGTCCTTAGTGCGGACTGGCCTGTTCAGATTTGACACTCCTCGGCAATGCTTTAATGCAGCAACCAGTTCTGGTAGTTCAGTTTGCTGCACACACATACAACAAGATTTTGTTCCCATTTGATGTTTTAATGTCCCTGGGAACATACATGGTAGATTTCACAAAGAGAAATGCCAAAGAGAATGCTAACAATCACTGAACACATAACTTGTTCCAGTCATAACAATACATTAAGCAAATGCATACCAGTAGTCAGAAATGGTCAACACATTCAGGAAACCATAAAACTTTTTTCTCCCCTTCTGGGACAAATACGTTTGTACGACAGTAATTTCAAGTTTTATTTTCATTCATCAGACAATCACTCCTTGAGCAAGTCTGAGGCCTACCCACCTCCAGTCCCTGCAATGACTTTGCACGTAATACACACTCAATAAACACTGGGTGAACTGGACTGATCTAAACAGACGGGATCAAGGCTGAATAAAGAACACAGAGTAAACAGAACCTTGTTTTGTAATTGTTTCTTTTACAAAAAGTAAAATTCTAAACCAGAAAATGTCATCCAATCTCTAACAACAGACATAGCGAGGGTGCCTCTTCCCCTTTCTCTCTGAGCGCAGCTGGGTTATAAGGCAGACTTGAGATGATGACAAATGGAATGTAATGAGAACAAAACCAGACATTCCTGGGTGGGGTCTCTTGATTGGAACTTTGGGGGGCTTTCCCACCTATGGTTCCCACCTGGAGGGCTCACTGCCCGACTCTTCACTCCTAATCTAATCCCCTTCAGATCTCTGCTGAACCAAAACTGCAGTAGAAAAGTATTCTCCAAGACCCCAGATCAAAGACGGCCCAGTGCCATCACTCACAGCATCCTTCACTTGTTCTTCAGAGTACAGACCACGATCCAGCCCACACATCTGGGTGACTGACTGTCAAATGTTCACCTTTCCCATCAGACTGAAAACTCCACGAAGGAAAGGCACAGTCCATCTTGTTCCCCACCGCCAGCCCCTAGACACTGCCCAGCACACAGCGGGCTCTCAATGGGTCCTTGATAAATGAATCTTGCACGTGGTCTCCTTAAAAGCGTCTGTAGCACCACAGACCCTGAGGCCGGGGCTTAGGATCCCAGAGACACGGATGCTCTCATTCTCACTCTGCCCTCATCTTGGACAGTTACTTTAACTTCTCTAAGCTTCAGTTTCCTTATCTGTAAAATAAGGATAAAAACGCTATCTTCTCCATATGGTCATTATGAGAATTAAATGAGAGAATACAGCATGTAAAGCATTTAGCACAAAATAAGCAATCATTTGTAATATTAGCCGTTCCTTTTATGTGTGCAAATATTGCCTTTTTTCTGAAGAAAAAGGTTAGGAACTTTTGCTTGAGTCTAGAGGTATACAAAGCCTTTGTAAGTCAGTCACAAACTGAAAACTGCTTGAAGAATAAGCATTTAAGGCAGGCAATATTCTTTTTTGTTTCCTGCTCATTTTAACACATTACTGCATTTCAGTTAGTAAGGAGAGTTCTTTTCATTATGTTTGAATGAAGGCAGACAGGGAAGAGGGAAGACTGTTGCTGATGCTGAAATAAGACTTAGTATGGAAGTAGGCTAGAGGGAACAGATCTGGCTTCTAGAATAGGATCTATCCTGATATCTTTCTGGTGTCCCTCCGCATCCACCCTTCCACCCTCCTGCACCCTGCACTGTGCGCCAGGAGGCTGACTTACACATAGATTACATCAACAAGCCTTTTGACCCTCTGGCTTCCATTTGGGTTCAGTCAATGGTAGGCACTAGCCAGAGATTCAGAGGGCAGGAGAACCATGAGGTCTCCGGTCACGGAGGGTGACAACTCAATAATGACAAAACACCAAGGACTCCAATCCTACAGCGATGAAGGTTTGCTTCATCCCCTACCAGCAGAGGCATGAGCAGCAGAGAGTGACAGGGGCGTGGACGGGGTGGCGGCAGAAGCTGGCTATGACTAACTTCCGCTTTGTTACCAGCTGCAACAGGGGGTCGGCAACAGCTATACAGCTGTTTTCTCGACATCCCCCTGCCCCTACTACCTCACAATAAAGAGCACTGGGTGAGAGTATGACCAAAGAGATATTGTCCCCCCCCCAAGACGGGACCCTCTCCTCCACAGTGCTCTCTGCCCCGATGGGCTGAGCCATGTGGACCTCGTTAATGGGCTCCTTTGCGCTCCAGCTCCTGGGTGGGTTTGGCTGAAGGAGGCACTGACAGGAGGTATGGAAGGGGGAAGGAGAGTGAGGTCAGGTATTTATTCTGCCAGCAAAGTCACCAGGAACGGGCTACATCCCTCTCTCATCACAGCTCTGTCAGGACCCTCTCCACACAGCTCTCTCTCTCCTACCCTGGGTCCTGGTGACCACAGCCTCTCCTGCCCTCAGGGGAAGGACAAGCAGGGGCACAGAACTACTCCCTGTGGTTCCCACACACCTGCCCGCACCTTTGCAAACAGCCCCTTTAGTAAAGCCTCCTCAAACCAGAAATAGTCCCCTTGCTGGAGTGTCCTCCCAGAACAGTAAAAGGTTCTTCTCAAATGAAACCAATCCCGCAATTCCCCTGCTAGAATAAGAAATATGGTATACTGAAAAATATTTAAATTAATTGAGGGTAATAGTGATATGAATATTCTAAGTTGGTAATGAAATAAAACTTTACATACACTGCTTACTTAATTCAACATCGTTCATTTAACAAATATTTCCTGGAGTGTTTTAGCTGTGGATATGGCTAGTTTTGAAATTCATGGCATTCAAACAATAATGGAATCATAATGAAAGGATCGGCCTCACTGAGAAATAGTTACCCCAGTCTATCTGCTACTTCTCTCCTTTCTTCTTAAAGGGACCCAGCACCTCCGAGCTGCAGGCACAAAGCCTTCCTTCTCGGACCACCGCCATGTGTTAGTTTGCTTTTCTGTCTCACTAAGTTCACTGTCAAATCCACATTTGCCCAGACTAACAATTTCCAAAGTGTGACATGCATACTCACAAAGTGGGGCAAGAGTATGTTAGGTGATATACAGACGAACGTTTTTAATTTAAATATATATGTATACAGAAAATAAATAACTAGCAAGTAAAACCTGTGATTTCACACATATCACTTCTTAGAATGAGGCTAAGTTTTACAAATGATTTTATTTAAGGAAAAAAATTACGTAAATAACAGAACAGCTAACCAAAGGTTATTGCAAAAATCCTATAGGTGGCTTGTAAATGACTGAGTTTAGAAACCCCCTTAAAGTAAGGCAGGTAATTAAACAGCTTGGTTTCAAAAAGGTTTTGCTTGTTTTTATAAATTGTGTTTTTTTCCATTCTAAATAAAGATGCACTTTCATATCTCAAAAAAAAAAAAGGTTTTCACGCATACATCTGGAGATATTGAAGAGAGAAGAAATGGATAAGCATCCTAGGAGGGGCCAGAGTGTTTGGGTCAGCAATACTGAAGCAACGGCTGCGGATGATCAATCACCCTGAGAGCTGACTGCAGAGAACGTGTGTCTGAGAATGTGCAATTTGAGCATGAGAGGAGGGCCTCTTTAATAGAAAATAAAATGGCTTTCACAGAGGCAGCAGCATGCAAGGCCACTGGCCCCAAAACTCCCTTTGCCACCCTCAAAGGAGTTAAAAATTGTGCCAGAACATATTTCTCCCAGTGGAGTGAAGTCTAGGATTCTAGCTGAGACAGGCAGGTGATGCCTGCAGGGCCCTGAACAAACTCTCAGAGGGCACCCTCTACAGGTTCACAGCAGCCTCGCCAAGCCATAAACAACATTCACCCTATTTCCCTAAGCTGAGAAATCCTATGGCAGTCTTTCAAATCCCTGCACAAACTCTTTTATTTTGTCAATCAGAGGATAAATAAAGCTAATCAATTTGACCCTCTGCTCACCCATGCCACCACTGCCCCTCTGTGCCCTACCTACTTGTTCTGTCCCCATGGCATCCCATTCCAAGGAAACTTTCCTCTGCCCAGGGAAAGGGGAAAACTAGGGGAACAAAGCCCATCATTGAAAGACAAGGAAGGTCATAAGAATGATGAAAAAGAAAAAGAAAAAAGCTTGGAAAGGTGACTCCATCCAGAAGATATAACAATCCTAAATGTGTATGTTCCTAAAAACAGTCAATAACACGCCTCTTTCAGCAGTTCATAGAACAAGCAGACAACATCAGTAAGAGAACATTTGAAGAATCCTCTCCACTACCTTGACCTAAACGACATATATATTCTACCTTTCAAAACAGCAGAATACACATATTTTTCAAGTGCAAATGGAACATTCACCAAGGCAGCCCAAAAGCTTGGTCTTAAAAACAGTCTCAAAATCATGCATAATGTATTCTCTGACCACAGCTAAAGTTAAAAATCAATAACAAAAATATATCAGGGAAATCCCCAAGATATTTAGAAATTAACATACTTCTAAATAATTCATGAGACAAAGAAAAAATCACAAGGGAAATTAGAAGATATCTTAAACTAAATGATAATAAAAATATATCAAAATTTGCAGGATGCAGCTAAAGCTATGCTTGGAGGGAAATTTATAGTTTAAAAAGCTTATTTTATATATATATATATATATAAAAGACTAAAAGAACAAAGATCTAAGCTTCCATTTTAAGAAGTCAGAAAAAGAAAAGCAAATTAAACCCAACATAAGGAGAAGGAATAAAATAATGTTTGTAAATAAATGAAACAGAAAATAGATAGAAAATAGAGAAAAATCACTGAAATCAAGAGCAGATAATTTGAAAGAAAATAAATAAAAGTGAGAAATCTCTAGCTAGACTGATCAAGAGGGAAAAAAAAGACACAATTGACCAATATCAGGAATGAATGAGAAGATATCACTCAAAGTCTAGAGACATTAAAAGGATAATAAGAATATTATGAACAACTTTATGCCAACAAATTCAACAACTTACATGACATGGACAGTCCTTGAAAGATATAAATTAGATAACTGATATAAGAAGAAATAAAAATCTAAGTAGCCCCTATATCTACTTTTTAAAAATTGAATTTGTTATCAAAAACCTTCCCATAAGAAAACTCCAGGCCCACATGGATTCATTGGTTAATTCTATCAAAAATTTAGGGAAGCAATTATACCAATCTTACAGAAACTCTTTCAGAAAACAGAGGAAGAGAGAACATTTCTCAGCTCATTCAATGGGGCCAGTATTACCCTGATACTGAAACTAGACAAAGGCATTACCAATAATATGTTCCTCATAAACAGAGACACAAAATTCCTTAACAAAACATTAGCAAATAGAATCCAGCAATATATAAAAAAGATAATACATCATGATCAAGTATATTCTAGAAAGGTAAAGTAGGATTAACATTCAAAAATCAACCCATGTTGTGGTATATACATACAATGGAACATTATTCAGCATAAAATGGGTGCATTTTATGTAAATTATACCTCAATAAGGTGGATTTTTAAAAAATGTTTACAATATGTGTTGAAATCTCTGCACTAATCTTAAATATTAATGGCACAGGAGTCAGATTAAGTGGTTTTTAGTAAGTCTTGGGGAGACAAGGAAGAGACTGGATCCCTTCAGGACTTCAGGTGACGAAAACTCAGTCTACTTGGTTCAGTAGGCTGCACCATGTTGAGGAGACCATGATCTCCACTGCAGCTCTAAACCAGAGGAGGGGCAGCAGCCATGTGTAACACGTGCCTGTGGAATCACAGTCCCAAAAGGCTCAGGCACAAAGCTGGGTTTCATCATCATTTCTGTCCTCTCATCGGAGCCTGGGACTGGTCTTTACAACTCCGGTGAAAAAGGACAAGAATCTGTCCACAGACGGCTTCAGAGGAGACGCGGCCTCCACATGCTGAGCATGGCCACAGCAGCAGAATTGCAGCAGAACAGCCTCACATCGTGAAGCCCTTTTGGCCTCCACATTTGCCCATCTGGACTATTAGGAATTTGACATGCATTTGAATATAGAAAACATTTTGGATATATTTTGACCTGTACATTACTACCAAAATAAGACATTTCCATCGAAACAATTTTTGGATAGAATTACTTCTTTTCATGTTGAAAGGGAACAGTGAATAAAGCAGGAAGGTAGTACTGCAGTTCAGATCATGAGATCGGGAGTCCCACTGGGTGGGTTCCAGTCCCAGCTCCCCTAAGTGAGGCAAATTACTGGGCTTCAACACTCAACTTGAAACGAGGATGATGATAGTATCTTTCAGAGGGTGGTTTTGAAGACTAAATGAGACAATGCATGTAAATAACTTAGCACATTTCCTAGTAAAACACACACACACAGAGTACTAGGAGGTTATGATAATGATAACGAGTCAGTACATTAAACTCTTTCCCAGAATCCAAGTAACTGGGTCCTTTTGCCACTGTTTTCTCCACCTCACCTTAATCCAAAGCTGTAGGGCAGTGTGTGTAGCAGAGAACATCCTGGACTGGGTGTGGAAGGATCTGGGCTCTGTCCTGGCTCTCCTGCTCACTTACAGGCCCGCAGTGGGCAAGTCACCTGGCTCTTCTGGCTTCGGTTTCCTCTTCTTTGCATTAGACGTTCTCTAAGGGGCCTTCCAGCTCTAGGCAATACAGTATACATTTCCTAAGAGCTTACTATCTGCACAAAGAAGCAATTACACAGTTCTAAAGACAAGCCATCTTTGAATGGTATATATGGTAATTATTCTCAAAATCCAATCAGAACACCCCATTCCTTTTTTTTTTTTTTTAAAGATTTTATTTATTTATTTTTTCCCCCAAAGCCCCAGTAGATAGTTGTGTGTCATAGCTGCACATCCTTCTAGTTGCTGTATGTGGGACGCGGCCTCAGCATGGCCGGAGAAGCAGCGCGTCGGTGCGAGCCCGGGATCCGAAGCCGGGTCGCCAGCAGTGGAGCGCGCTCACTTAACCACCAAGCCACGGGGCCGGCCCATAACACCCCATTCCTTAACCTTTGTGAATAACTGGAATCTATTGTACTTGAGGGATTTTAGTAAAATCCATCAGTATTTTAATAGCAGAACTATTCCAAGCACAGTTCTGGCATAAAACACATTGCTGTTGTCACTGTCTAGGGGGGCTTCTAGAAATTTCTGAAGAAAACTGTAACTAGAAAGGACTACCACAACCTAGTCTTAGAATTAAAGTTGAGTGTCTTAACAAGAACCCCAGGAAACAGCAATTTTGTAATCAAGGAAATTTACAAGAAGGACTCTGCCCACTAGAATTCACAAACGAATGTTTACTGTGGCTGAGTAGGCTGCCCTAATGCGGCCGAGGAGGATGTTCAGAGGGCATGTGTAATTAAACGGCACATAACTAATACGTCTTTCACTTTAAGATCTCAGAGCAAAATAGACAAAAACAATTATTTATTTAAATGTTAAAAGCTTTCGAAATAGAAGCCAGGAGTACTTAAATTCTTAAATTTCAGACACCCACTTTTGTCAACAGAAGATCTGCTACAATGAACAGATGTAGCCATAGCTCAGATTCAGTTGCGTCGTATAGTCATTCCATTTAATGCTCCAAATATCACCATATGCACCTACCCATGAAGGCTGTAACTCGAGCTCTGACCTGTGAAGTGGTGTGTGTGTGTGCATGGGCACATGAGAATAACAAGGTCGATGAGAATAACAAGAGAGAGTTCCAGCAGGGAACAGTGAGGTTAAATATTAGGCAAAACTTTACAACTGGAAGGATTGCTAGCTGAGTAGAGAGGCTGCCAGGAGAGGCAAGGAAATGACCGCCTGTAGAGACATTCAGGGTTAAAACTGGACACCTGCCTAATTACGAATGGAATTATTCCTGCCACAGTTCAGGAGTATGGGAGAAAGGTGCCATTAGAGAGGTCTGTTCCGATCTAAATGAGAATGAAAACGAGGTTAAACTGCTTTTCAGCATTTTTAACCCTCTAGTATAAGTGAGGGTTTGTCCACTGGGCAAACCCCTTGACATTTAAGCCCAGCTCATGCCTGTTAAAATGGCCTGCATATGCTGCAGCGGGCAAGAAATCAACACAATGGCGACTTGTTTCAGAGAAAGGAAAGGCAAGCTGTCTGGGAGGTGGCTCCGGGTAACACACATCACAACCATAGAACAGTATTTCTTCCCTGCCCAAAATGCTCTCTGACATTTTTCAGTCTTAATTCAAAGGTTTCTTTCTTTGTAGAGTTCAAAACAGTAGAATATTATTTGTTGTTAAACAATGTAAAGCATTTAAGCTTAATTAGCATGACTCAGAAACTTTTCATCATTTTCATGAAGGTTCTAAGGGCCTGCTGACAGCTCTGGGAAATAGGACTTTTTCTAGATTTCCACTGTAAATAATGATTGACCACTGGCCCCTGCATTCCAGGGCCTAATGAAGGCAGCAGGGTACACGACAGAACTTTTGCCTTCATTAACTAGCTAAGGAATCTCATGCTGGGGAAACTCTGCTTTCTATAATCCCTTCACACCTAAAATAGCAGAGCCCATTCGTGTCCACTGGACCCTTAACACTCTAAGGCCAAAAGGACTCCTGCTGGCTCTCTGAAAGATGACACGTAGAGTGCCACTTCCAGCACTATTTTCTCCAAGAGGAGGAAGGCACTTGAGCGAATCAATACATGTTTGGAAATACATTCCAAAAGTTGACAGATTTAAGGATTATAATACTAGCCCCCAAAGGAATCACATAATTCTGGAGCTGGAAGGCAACTGAGAGGATATCTAGTCCAAAATTTTCACTCTACGGAGAGTGAAACTAGGGCACCGAGAGAGAGGCTGGCTGACTTGTTTAAAGCCTTCTAGTTGGTTGTGGGTGAAGCTGGGATTAGAACTCAGACCTTCTGAATCTGCTCCAGTCCTAGATAAAGACTTTTAAAATGTGGCTACTAATAAACATTATGAACCAATAAATTCTTCCAAAAGATAGATTTAAGAGCCTCTTATGGCCACATGTAAAAAAGTTTTCATTGTATTTTTCCATTGCATTTTTTTTACAATATTCTTATCCATTCTCGCTTTTACAACAATAAATTCTGGTCATAGTTTAAACGTAATTGAAATTATGCCACAAGTTTTGAGAAATCTTCTCAATCTATTTTCAAGCACAGACTCTGGAGAAATAATGAGCTTATGTTTAAATGTATGCTTGGAAGTACTCAGATCAATCCAGGCTGGGTGCTACCCCATGCTCAATTAATACTGCTTTGGTATTTTCTGAAAAACTTTTGGAATAAAATAATTATCCAGTTAAATGCATTTTTGTAAAGATTCTCAGCATTCTTTCCTTCAGTGAAGAGGAAAAGCTGGATGAAGTACATAGTGAGATGGTTTCATTTTATGTGGATTTCAAGTAACCGGCTAATAATTTTCATTCTGCAGATGAGGATGACATCTCAGTATTGATTCAAACACACTTGATTCATCTATTTTGGTTTTGGAGAAAGTTTCCAATCCAAAAATAAAACTTTAAAAAACCAAACATATATTTCTAAAACCTGTGCCACAATGACCAGTAAAATATTGAAGCATAATGTTCAACTAAACCATTTTCAAGCCATACATCACTTTCTGTTTGGGTCCTACCCAACTGTTTCAAAGTTCATTTTTACAGTGCTCAGGGATAATAGCAACCGTATCATTCACAGGAGCCATGTCCAGTCAATCTCTACAGAGAGTAAATGGAATTTTTCCAAATAGATTAAGTTTTAGTGTAGAGAACAAAGACCTCCTGAGGTTAGTATTTCTGAAACAAAATGGCCAGAAATTAAGTTCAGATAATTTCAAGGGATATTTTTCAAGTGTAACTGGCTCAAAATGGGAGGCCTGCCATCTTAAACATGAAATTTTTTAAAGCCCCCAGAAGCAGCAAGCAGAAAAAGAAGACGAGAACAATCAAGATTCCTATATCATGGCAAAAGTATTTCTGATACCAATAGCTGTGGGAGAGACTCAGTCCCCACAGCCTGTCCTCATATGTCCACCACGATGGGAGAATGTGCTCTTTCTCATTAGCAAGGGTTTCAGATACCTCACAGCTATCTCTTCAGATGCCTAAACTTAATTTTATCCATTTTTATGAATATCTTTGCAAAACAGAGATGTATTTATTCTTAACAAGAAAACAATTTATTTTATTAATGTTACGAGCATCAACTCAAGCCCTTGTGCTTTATAGTTTTTTTTTCCTGTTTCTTCTCCTGTTATATAAGAATTGGCTCTGAGCTGTTGTTAGTATGTGTGCTGCAAGTTCCAAACGCGTTACCCTGACAACCGGAAAAAAATGGGCTCTGTGAGAGGGTCTTTGACAGTCTGGAAACTGACAACAGCAGTGTCACTTAGGCCTGCTCTCATACTTCTTGGTCCTTGCCTGTGCTCCAATTTGTTATGGGGGTCAAAAAACAAACAGTGAATAAGTGATTGTGCCCTTATATGGTGCTGATTACCCACCTTGCATAAGTACGTCTGGTCTGTGAGGTAATGGAGAAGGCAGCATAGATGCTGAAAGAGTTAAAAACACGGGCTCTGGTGAACTTGGGCAAGTAACGACTACAGTTGCAGCTGGCTCACAAGGTTGTTAGGATTAAATAAGGTGTTAAGTGCTTAGAACAGTGCCTAACACCGAGTAATCACTTAATAACTAACAGCCACCAGTGGTGTTGGTGGTACAACGATTGTGAAGCAGCATCCAGGCTCATCTGCGCCTTCATTAATGAAAATTTCATCCACTGAGGCAAATCACTCTGGCCACATATCAGGTCTACAAATACAAAACCGTGGGAATTTTTAATGACGTAAGAACAAGAGAAAGGAGAGGTGGGAGGTGGGCGGGGGGAGATTTTGGTATCATGATATTGGTACCCTAACCCCTGCCCCAAACTCTCATATTTAAACCTTGAATCAAGGACGTGCAATTCTATAAGACAGTGGTCTGTTTCAGAAAGTGGAAAGCATAATGTTTAAGCACAAGGGATCAAACTGGTCTGCTTTGATGGAGTCCTTTCTGATACAAGGACATATTAACCATATTTCAAGCCTTTCCGTGGCACTATGCTAATGCATGTTCAATGTTACATCTAAAATCCCACAACCCTTCCAGCAATTCCATACCCAGTTTATTTTATTTTATTTATTTTTGTGTGTGTGAGGAAGATCAGCCCTAAGCTAACATGCATGCCAATCCTCCTCTTTTTTTGCTGAGGAAGACTGGCCCTGAGCTAACATCTATTGCCAATCCTCCTCCTTTTTTTCCCTTTTTCTCCCCAAGGCTCCAGTGGATAGTTGTATGTCATAGTTGCACATCCTTCCAGTTGCTGTATGTGGGACACCGCCTCAGCATGGCCGGACAAGTGGTGTGTCGGTGCGCGCCCAGGATCCGAACCCGGGCCGCCAATAACAGAGTGCACGCACTTAACCGCTAAGCGACAGGGCCAGCCCCCGCCACTTCTTACTTTAAACTCACTGTATTTACATACACTTTTCTCAATCAAAGTTTTTTTAAAGTGAAAGTGTATAAACTTACATCATGTATCATTATGAGTTTTATTTATCTGGATCTATATAATTTGAAGGCATTTTCACTTAAAAAAGATTTGGGAAGGTGAAAAAGTTCAGATCCCTTAATCTTTTCTTTTGAAAATAAATTATTCATGAAGCTCTCTCCCTCATTCCCAAATGGTTAGGTTTAAACAATTGCTTAAAGTGCTGTTTTTAACTGAAGAACACATTATTCATAAAGCCTACAGCCCAGGAAACACTTACCTGCTAACTGGTCATTTTCATCTGATCAATGACTTCACAGCGCTGAAACATACCACAGTGGAATGTGCTTCCAGCACGAGGCCAGTGGCATTAAGTGCCTGCCTCTCATAAACAAAGCAAGTTGGTTAATGGCCATTTTATGGTCCACATATTACCCTGAAAATCTATTACAGTGTGGCTTAGTCAACCTTATCTGAGATGATTTGGGGGTACTAAGCACAGTGGGAACCTTCCTGTAACAGGTTAACGGATCAATTTATTTATTTCAAATTTGTTCTTTTCAAGTTGAAAAACCACTAAAGACTTTTTAAGCAATCAGCTCAATAACCACGAGGCGAGGTAGTCATGCTGCATCTGTTGATCTTGGCCCTTCTCTGTCATTTATGGTTCCTGGGTCAGTGCTGCTGGCTCACTGGCGGCACAGTAGCAGAGCCAAGCAAGATGCAGAGCCTGGCTTTGTCTCCCAGGAGTCCACATGTCGATGAAAGTCTCAGGCTGCCTTATGTTCAAAGGTCTCACTGGGCTTCACTTTTTCTTAAATACGAACCCAAAGTTAAGAAACACTTAAAATAACAAAAAAATAAAGGAACCCATTTGAATCACAAAGCCTAGGCCACTCCCATTTGTCGATAAGTATTACCTCAAATTTCTCATAAAAATATGTCACTAATTTTAGACCTCACCCCTGTCCTCCAAACTGGGAATTCTCTTTTTAAATCAATACCTTTCAAACATTAAAGCTCCAGTGCAGAGTAATCAAGCATCAGCAAGACAGCAGGTGACAACCAGAGATTCGGGTGTCTTTAAAATGCTTTTTGGTAACCACAGGTATTGAGAGAGGACACCTGCTTTGCAATTTGGATCTGACACCTGAGATTAAGGTTGTATTCCTGCTAACGATCCCCAAATTCAAGATTTTAAGGACCAGGTAAGAGGAAGTTTTATTTTTGCTGAATTTAAGGTCACATGCAATATGGCTAAAAACACAATGTTGTCCCTAACATAAGGAAGAACAAGTTTAAAATGTCTTTACTTAGGATTCTCTTTGCTCCTCTAGTTTCACTCCAAATGACACGGTTGAAAGCAAGGACTGTGGAGTCTCTCTCAGTCGTCGCAGTGCTGCTGGGCAACATGATACAGCAGGTAGGAATCTGGCCTCTGGACACTGACTGCCCAAGTTCACATCCTCACTCTGACACTAACTAGCAATGAGACCTTGGCCAAGTCACTTAACTTCTCTGTGCCTCAGTTTCCTCATTTGTAAAAGAAACATAATAAGACCAACCTCACAGGGATTTTGTAACTATTAAATGGCTTAATAAATGCAAAGTACTTAGAAAAGAGTCCAGCACCTAGGCAGCACTGTCTGAATGCTCACTAGACCGCCATCACTCTCCACCAGCTGTGTGGCATTGTTTCGCTTTCTCGCATCTCAGTTTCTTCATCTGTACAACAGAAGCAATACTATTTTCCTCACAGTATGGCTAAATAACAATGCATGCAATGTGCTTGGCACCGGCTCTGGTATATAATCTGTGCTCGATATGTGGTAGCTATCATCTTTATTACATCAGTAACTGAATACTTTCTCACATTGTTCTCAACTCTGTGCAAGAATCTTTGTGACTGAATAAACAATATGCCATAAGCTTATTCAAAATATAAACCCTGGGCCATTCCAATTTGTGGGTGTTAATTCAAAAATTTCAGAAATGCCTGGTCCTATTTTTGGAACTATACTTCACCAAATAATCTCTCTTAAATGTATCCCCCATGACACCACTGCTGTGAATCAACAAAAAATGCTCAATGGCTACTTGCAAATGATAATTGTAAAACTAAACTGAAGTGCGTGATTTTTTTAAGGTATTACTTCTGCTTTCATTATCAGGTTGCATTTACAGCAGAGACTCCAACTCAGAAAACATTTCTGTCTCATGACTCTCATGCCTGGGGGTTAGAATTGGTCTTAAGCTAACAGACATGTATGCTTACAAGAATCCTAGTACTCAGAGCTGAAAGGGACCCAACCACCTTATTTTACTGATGGAAGAAAACCTAGTGGCATTAAGTGATAGCCAAGGTTGAGTAATTATTAAGGGGCAAAAATGGGGCAAGAATCTTGCTTTGCTTCTGGCTCCAAGTCCATTTTTCTTTCCACTATATTACAGGGCTCCCTAATGGAAACATTCTATTTGTGCACCTAGAGTTTACACTGTCATAGATACCAGTTACTATTCTGTCTTTAACCATAGTATACGCATGTGGGTACACACACACACACACACACACACACACACACACACACACACAGTGCAAGGAGGGAACTCCATAATGCACACACACGGTGCAATGAGGGAACTCCATAACACACACACACACAGTGCAATGAGGGAACTCCATCTCACACACAGACACACGCACACACACACAGTGCAATGAGGGAACTCCATAACACACAGACACGCACACACAGTGCAATGAGGGAACCCATAACAGAAAGACAAAGACCAAAACATAAGATCAGTCCTCTCTGCTGGGACAAGGTAAGCCTAGATTTTAAATTTTTGATGATATTTAATTCAGTGTATATTTCATTACTATTTTAATATCTTAAATGGGATTCTCTTCTTGCATGTTGTAGTTTAAGTGCCTTTATAACATTAGAGAAAAATATTTTTCTTTTACTTATTTTTCAGGATCATATAATCATAGTAAAAAGGGCTAGAGCTTTTAGGAAAAGTCTCACAATTTCTAGCGTGGCCAGGGAGGGACAGGGCCTGCTGTGCCTGTGATTCATCACCTACTATTCCAGGGCCTCCACTATTCTAGCCCAGGGGGATTCGGGAGTGAGCACAATCACCCGACAAACGACTAGAGAATGAGGAGAAGCTCCTGTTCAAGTGGCGATGTGCATCATGCAGAGCTCAAAGGGGGCAAGATGGCAGCACAAGGCTGGCTACTTTGAGGGTGGTCAGGAAACCTCCGGAGCAACATTTAATTTGCTGGAGCCAGCATAATTTTTGGAATCTCTCTAAATCTCCTGAAACTAGACAAAGCAACTAGAATAGTGAGACAGAGATGAAATCTTCAGTAAGACTTGATTTAAAAAATTCCCCACGAACCACAGAATACAGGTGGGCAGGATTGCCCAGGGTCAGCAGCTGTGAGGCTGGGTGATGGGAGGGGAAAAGGGACAAGGGATTGGCCCTAGGGCCACAAAAGCCGCAAGCCACCAGGAAATACCCTCCTCCAAAAAGAGCGGCCCTACTCAAATGGGAGCCTTGAAAAGTGGGTATGGGAACACCTGGCCAACTGGGTGCACCCTCTCAGGGTCTGAGTGCAGATGATCACCAACGCCTGCACTGGGGGTTCCTTGGGGGCTGCAGGAGGGTCAGCACCTGCTGCCTGGGCTGCAGAACCGTCCAGCAAATACTCTACCCAAAAAGGCAGATCCTCCTCCTGAGGGCACGTGCTGGGAGATCAAATGGAGCAGGGTAGAAAGCCCTGAAAGGCAGGAGGGCAGGCCGTCCAGAGCAAGTGCAGAGTTGCAAACATAGCATCTAAAGGCTGGGCACCTAGCCCCCTCGAAGGCCCGGGCAGCATTGACCTCTGAGAGGCAGACCGGTGCCCCAGTCCTTCAAGAGCTGGGAAGGCCACCCCGGCCACCAGGCTCCCTCCTTGGACCTGCCCTCCACAGCACAGGGAAGTCCATCCCACACACGGACACAACAGAAATGTCACCCTGCCCCACTCAATACCACGAGAAAAGAAGGTGAAATTGAACAGACTAACAGTCCACGCCATGAAAAAGTCCACAAGCAGATAAAAACTGTAACCAATTATTTCAAACTGAGCTAAAATGAATTAAGAAAACAACTAACTGATGATTTGAAAAAAACAGCACAAATCAGACAAAGAAGTTCTTAGAAGTGAGACAGCCGGACAACAAGAGCATATGAAATGAGAACTAACAAAACTCAGCAAAATGTGAGAAAAAAAACTTTAGAAATAAAGATCAAATTAAAAGAAACAGAAGAGCAAAAAGACGTCACAGAAAGCACAGCAAGAGAAATGGAGGAGAGCAGGAGACAAGAGTACAAAAATCAAACACATTCTGTGGAGTTTGTTTGGATCCTAATAAAAAACAAACCAACTGTAAAAGGACATTTTCAAGACAACTGAGGAAACGGAATATGGACTGAGCATTAGATGATATGAGTGAATTATTGTTAACTTTGTTAAGTGTGATAATGACATGGTGACTGTAAAAGTGAATGTCCTTATTTTGTAGAAATAGGCATTCAACAGTAAAACGACGTCAGAGATTTGCTGTAAAATATCATAGCAGCAACAACAACAATTAAAAAGAAGCAAAACACAAAGACAAAAGGATAAAGAACACACGTCCAAATTTTGGTGATTCGGGATTTAGGAGACTGTCCCATGGGAGTTCATTCTACCATTCTCTTCTTTTATGTATGTTTGAAACTTTAATGGTAAAAAGTGGGCAGGGAGGCGCCTGCTATATGGATGAGGAGAGCACAGCGGGCAGAGGGAACAGACAGCGCTGAAGCACAAGGCGGGAACAAGCCTGGAGAGTTCCAGGGAAAGAGTCTGAAGCTAGAAGGGGGGTTGGGGGGGGGTTGGGGGGGGTTGGGGGGGGTGGTGAAGAGATGGAGCTCTAGGACCAGGCAGGGGCCAGATTATGGCGGCCTTCTAGACCAGCAGGAGGAGTCTGGAATTTACTGAATGTGATGGGAGACCCCTGGAGGGTTTAATCACCAGGGACAAATGACATTTCTGTTGTGAAAAGACTGCTCTGGCTACTGTGTGTAGAGGGAAGAATGGACACAGGGAGACCTCTGAGAGGGGTTTGCAGGACTCCAGGTGTGAGATGAGGGCAGCTTAGAGCTGGCCATATTGGTGGTGACAGAGAGAAGGGAAGGATTCGAGATGCAATTTAGAGATATTGCTGATGGACTAAATCAGGGGGAGGGAGGAGAGGAGGTGAAGAAAAGACACTTTTACTCTTGGATTTTGGTCTTGTCATAATCATGTGTCTGATCGTAACCTTTCCCAGAAATGAGAAGGAAACTCTGCAGTTCTCTGGTTATGTCTAAAAGGTGCTCTATGTACGGGGGCCTCTACCTCTAAAAGGAAATTTCAAAAGCAGTGTCAGATTTAAATCACTATTAGAAGTCTGATTTACATGTGTCCTGGCTCAGGCCACGCCCTACACACAGCTAATAAAGCCATAAACATGCAGACTACGCAAGTAACTGACAGAAGCGAGTTTACTGCAAGGCCAACTATACCCGCACTTAAAAACAATCCTGCGTTGGCAATTGTTGTCTTCCTCCCCACCCTCTTAGTTCTAGCACAGATATCTTCTAATCGGATTTGTTCCATCATGAACTTAAAGGTTTCAGAAATGAGAAGTTTGAACCAAGAATATTTATTTCAGATACTTTTGGAGCAATAAATAGTAAAATGATCTGTCCCTTCTCCCTACATGGGAAGTGAGGCTGAATTTCATATTCCAATTTCCAACTGGACCAAGTCCTCAATACGAAATAGTATCTTTAGATTTACCAAAAATAACAGCTGTAGCAGGTAGATTGTGCTCAGTTATTCCTCTATCAAATGCTGCTTTTCAGAGCTGCTGTACTGCAAATAGAGAAAAGAGAGTCAAGGAGAGATTCCTATGTAGTTGAGGGACAAAGCACATAAATACCCCCAAGGCAGCAAAAAACAAATGTTACCTCCAGCAATAAATTCCTCAAAAGCCAGATCCTCCTCCTGAGGCCACTAAAGTTAGAGGCAATGTGCCCAAGTCACCTCTATGGTGAGTCCTCCCCAGCACCCAGCCCTGGGCCTTACAGACATCAGGGCTTAGTAAACGTCCACTGAATGAATGAATGAAACATCCACTGAATGAATGAGTGAACAAGTGCTGTCTTTGACTCCAATTGTCCTTCTTCTCCCCTGAACTCCCCAAGTCCCTGGGCTAAATGAAGAGGGTCTCAACCAGGGGTAATGCTCCAGTGGGACAAGGTCAAGAAGACCCCAGGTGACACCCACGAAAAGAACTGTTGTACCACAAAGGCTATACAGTCTGAACACTGGGCAGCCTACAGAGTTTGCTCCATCAGTCCTATTCAGAAAATCCAGAACAAATTAGGCACCAATCTACAAAGAAGAAAAGCAGGACATTCATAACTAAATCACTGTAAGCGTTCGAGGAGAAAGGTGGAGGTAATAGGTCACCTCCCCGCCACCGAGGAAGAAAAGAGGCACTGTGGGCATGCAGGCCACGGCTCAGAGGGTGAGCTACAGGGAGCCTCGTTATCAAGTAGCAAGCGCGTTACCACGTCTAAATTTTTCCAGATCTTTATCAAGAGTAAGCAGCTGCATTATTCCAAATAAAAGGCGGGAACATTGAGAACACCTACTTGTTGTGTTGTGAGGCATTTAAATATGATAAAATTAAGCCTACATGTATGCAGGGAGGAAGATAAGGAATGTTCAAACACCATCAATCTAATATCAACCTTTAAACGAATTGTAAGAACATCATGTCATAATATAAGCAATCAGCAAGCATTTAGAAATAAACTTCATGGCTTAAAAAACTGAGAATTTTTTCCAAACTCAATAAGTACTTTTCTATATTGAAATGTATAGAATGTAATTACTATTACAGAATTCATAAACAATTTAATACAGCAATAAAGCTTCAAACACTCAAATGCTCAGGGCAAGAAGGTAACTGACATTAACCACAAACCATCTTCCTGTCACCAACTTCTATCTGGAAAAATTGTGAACTCTATCAGTATACTTACTTCAATAGTTATCTGTCCATTTCCTCTTTCTTCCTTATGAACCAAAACCTGACTACGTCAGATATCATCCTCCACAGAAGGTGGCCCCATCCCCAGCTGGAGGGTAAATCTTGAGTATCCTGACTCTAACCATGCCAGAGTAATTCTGGGTCCCTTGGCAATGATCAGGATGCCAAGGGGCATGTGTGTGATGTGCGACCATTCGCCCAATGAGGCATGTGGGGAAACTGGCTGCAGGGCTTCTGGGAAAGGTTTCCTTTTTCTTAACAGGAGGTACCAGAAAAGGCAGAACCACCTGCATCTCAGCTTTACCTTATCATGACTGGATGGGCTGCAGCCATCTTGCAACCGTGAAGGGAGCTAGCCTGAGGGCAAGGCCAACATGCTGAGAATGGCAGTCTGGAAGGATGACATCCCTGAGCTACCGAATTACTGAATGTCACTGGATTCTAAGATACATTTTCCCCCACATTTAATCATCTCTGAAATCGGATGTGTTTCATAATCAATAGAATGTCATAGTTTAATTGGCAGAGATTTTTCTTTTTTATGGAACGTAAAATAAGGGTGCATCTTACAGTTGGTGACATCTTGGATTTGATTAAATGTAGTACACCATAGTACACCTGCCAGAACTGCCCCATCTTGGAACTTCTTGTTATAATAAACTGTCTTGCTATAAACAAATCATCCTACTGTTTAAGTTAGTTATACTGGGATTTCTGATACTTGTGGAGGAAGGTGCCAGGCTTAACTGAAACACAGATCAAACAGGAATAACCTGGGGCTCCCATGTCAGACTGAGCCCACATCCTGACTTCCATTCTTTACCACCTGTACTGCTACTAGGCTGAGTTTCTCATGACCCTAGACATTCGGGATATATGATCATACCTAACCATGTAGACAGGGTTTTATGGTGAGAAAGAGCCTACAGATTGCCAAATTTAATTCTCTCATTTGAAAAATGAGAAAACTCAGGCCCAGAGGGAAGTGACCTGCCCAAAGACGCAGAGCTGGTCAGTGGCGGAATTTGAGAGTCTTGACTGTGCGATCTGGGCTGCCCAGGACATCCACCGGGGCCTCTTCTGCCCACCTGCTCAAAGGCATAGCAGAGGAGAGGAGAATGGGTTAACAGAGGGTTATATTCCACCAACGTTCTACTGTAAATTCTCCTCCCAATCCATCTCTCAGGCCTTACTTTTGCACTGGGTGCTTCCTCATCACTTCTGCTGTGTTCCAATGACGAGCCTCCAGTCCCTTTACTAGTTACTGCATTTGCAATCACTTTCTCAGTGGTAGTTTTCTAGATATCTCCTCCATTTCTCATCAGTTCAGAGGGGCACCTACATTTTTTAAGACCAGCAAACCTGAAAGATGCCAGGGAGAACTGCGTGATTCAGGTATAAAAACTTGGGTGAGGGTGGGTGTTCAATGGAACTTAAGTGATTTTCTGTCTGATACGCTTGGTTCTAAGTTTAACTCTCATCTATTTTCAAACTGACCTTTAAGCCAATGTAAAGAGCCATAAAAAGAAACTTAATTACTTTGCAGTCATTTGTAAAACTTGTTTTGGTTACTGTTATTTATTTTTTATCCTTTAAATATGTGATTTGGAGAAGGTTGCTGAATACTCAAGTAAGTTTTTATATCTTGGAGCCAATAACAGGAATATATCTCCAATTTTATCACCAAATAAATGGCAGCTTAGCATTACACCTCTATTAGGAGAAGTTCACCTAATTTTTAATATTGAAAGCAGTCATCCCTCTGTGCTACAAAGAGTATACAGGAATGTGGTTAGCGGGTCATCCAGACCATGTTACTCTTCCTTTAATCTTGCTGGTCAAGCCCACTGCTTATTAACACCTCCAACAGACAGTGGGCAGAAGCAAAGACAGCGGTTTTGCTACATGCTAGAACATCAAAAAAAAGAACTGATAGAGAAGAAAGCAGACTAAAACCAATGGCTACAGAGAAGCACGATTTGATAAAAGTCCTGAGTTTTAATCTAGTTTCTGCTTCTAAATAAACAAGCTGCATAAAGTCTGGGCAAATATCATCTCTCTGGGTTTCAGTTTCCCAGTTTTAAGTTTAAAAAAAAGCAGCTGTGGTCTAGAGTCGTTCACTCTTCTACCAATATTGACCACATCCTACACTGTCGTAAGTGCTGGGAGAGCAAAGATGAACAAGACACAGTCCCTGCCCTCAAAGAGTCCACAGCCCAGAGAGGCACAGAGAAACATGAAGACAGAACATCTGACAAGGTAAGGAAGGACAGACAGAGAAACACATGGGCAATATGAGGATGCAGATGTCTTTGGGATCAACTGGGTGCAAGGAACAGGAATCCACTAAGTTAAGGAAAAAGGGGGAGTTCATTGGCAGGACACCTACATATCTCCCACAGACCCAAATAACAGGAAAGCTGCCAGCCCTCCAAGAGACAGGGCCTAGGAACTGAGGGGCTGCTGGGGATCCAGGCAGAGTCTTTCTGCCTGTCTCTCTGCCTCTCTCTCTCAGGGCCAGCTTTATCTCTGGGACTCAGCAGGGTCTGTGATGGAAGACTGTGGGGTATAGAGTAGGCAGGTCCCCCAAGAAGGGGTGTGAGGGCAGAGAGAGAACAACTGTGGAGGCAATAATTGTCTTATCCAGGAGAGAGAAGCTTCTATAAGGAACAGAGTGATATTATAGAGAGGAGTTACAAGAGATCTTAGAACTGTATTATTAGTCCAACTTCTTATATTTAAAAGTGAAGAAACTGAGGTGAACTCATGTGAGCCCAAGAAACTCATGTGAGCCCAAGGTCATGTGGCTAAATTGAGAGAGCCCAGAATGGACCCAGACT
Source organism: Ceratotherium simum simum (assembly GCF_057802395.1). Lineage (NCBI taxonomy): Eukaryota > Metazoa > Chordata > Mammalia > Perissodactyla > Rhinocerotidae > Ceratotherium > Ceratotherium simum. The sequence goes on along the minus strand of NC_141928.1, from coordinate 5,418,143 downwards.
CTTGTCTCTCATGCAGTCCAGGGATCTAACCACACTCCCACTCTAAAATGCCATGATGCTAGACATTCAATTATATTCTCCATTATCCTAATCAGTTGATGATAAGTTATGCTCTTAAGATCAAAGGCCAAGAGAAAAATGAAAACAGACATTGGGCAGTGGGTGTATTAGGTTATTTTATTAATGGGGTGAGTGATGGGATTATTCCCAGGTTCCTGACTGCCAGTCCTATAACCACATGGGAACAAACATTATCATGAACCCAATCTTCCATCAGTGATGGGCCTTGCCAATGAATGAGAGCCAGTCCGGCTGAGAAAAACAAGGCAATCTAGGGAAGTGAGCAAAGAAACATCTTCAAAGCCTCTTTTTTTCCTTGATAAGCTGAACTTTTGACCAATTTGCCTTATCACTTGCTTTAAAAATATCTGTAAATATAAATTGTTTACAGCGATTATGGAAATAGCTACCAAAAGACATCCAACCAAATAACAAATGAACACAGGAATAAATGAAGCTGGTTCTCTGTGTAATCTACACTGCTATTATCTAATCAGGAAAGACTGAAAAACAGATCATTATGCTTTAAGAACACTGTAATTATAAAAGAGGCCTGCCCCCTTTCTGCTCTCCCAAACCCTGATCGCAACACAGCTATTTCAAGATTCAACTTGCAGGAGCCCCATTTAAACAGGAAAAGCACTAATTGGGACTCCAGTAGCAGCTGTACTACTTTGATGTCAGTTACAAGGATGAACTTGAGTGGAATTCTTTATGGCCCTGCCAAGCCAGTGAGTCAGGAAGGTTAACCCTTAGGCCACTCCTTACTCTAGTCGTAGTTTCTGGAACTTTATTCAAAAGTTGCTTCTGCAGGAACCCTCCACACGTGACACATCCTCTGACTGGGGTCTTTGCTCTGTGACTATCACAGAGCAGTCAAGTGGCAACTGAATAAGCCAAATAAGGAAGCGACAGCTCTAGAACCCAAGGCAGTTGGGTTGAAGCCTGGTTTGCTGGAAATAGTACTATACCGAAAGTTAGAAAATTTGGTTTCTAGTTACCATTTGCCACTGCTGCAGCCTCAGACAAGCTTTCTGGGCCTCATTTTCCCCAACCGTCAAAGTAAGTTAGTCTATTAGGGCGATGGATGGTGGTGATGGCTGCACAACAATGCGAATGTATTTAATACCACTGAACTGTACACTTCAAAATGCTTAAGATGGTAAATTTTATGTTATGCATATTTTAACACAATAAAAAAACAAAAAAAAAAGAGAAAGAGATCCAAAAAAAGTAAGTTGGTCTAGAGGTTCGCTATGGAGTGTTCCAAGTCCTTGAAAACTAAGGTTTTGGCAATCTGATTTATCCAACCCAGGCCCAGCCCCTACAGCCTCTCTGGGTGGTGTGGACCAATCTGCTCTGCTGCTGGCCCCTGAAGAAGGGTTTCCCGCTCCCTGAGAGCTGTGTACTGGTTTCTTGTGAGGATTCTGCTCAACTCTCCAATAGCCTGGGGCTGCTCTAGGTCCATGGAAAGGACCTAAGCCATCTCAGAAATGAGTGTTCCTAACCAAAAAATTAAAGACTTAATTTAATTGAAAAATAATTAGAAAACAAGTGAATTGGTCATTATCGAAGGAAGCAAGAGAACCAACTCTATTGAAAGCTGGGGAATAAAGGGAAAGAATCAAGCATTTATTCTGCCTGTCCTATATAAGCTGTACCATTGGGTAACCAAATAGTTGATAGAGGGAAGTTTGTCTTTATGGAAGCATTCCAGCTAACAGATGAAAAAGCAATGATAGCATTAATACATCACCACTCTGTACCATAATGAATATAGATACCGAGCATAAATGGCTGCTAACATCATCAACAGAGACAACCCAACATTTTGTGCCTCCTGATAGAAGACAATACCATTGATGAAGCAGCCTTGCCAAAACAAACACACAAATCAAACATGACTCTGACCAAAGTTCCTGATCCAACTACCAATTTATCGTATGTACAGAAGACAGAGAAACATGCTCAAGGAAACCAGGAGGATACAACCACCAAACCCAGACTATGGATAACCTATCAACAAACAATCTGATCTCTTCAGAAACAGCAACAAAATTGCAAGAGAGGGGGAAGGAAGGAAGGAAGAAAGGAAGGGAGGGAGGGAGGAAGGAATACAGACGGATGGATGGAAGGAAGGAAGGAAGGAAGGAAGAAGAGACATGAAGGGAAGAACTATAGATTAAAAGAGACACAAAAGACGTATCAACCAATCACAAGATTTGGATTTTATTTGGATCCCAATTCAAAACAAACTGTCAAAAAAAAAAAGAATTTGTGATACCTATGAGACAACTGGAAATTTGAACACTGCCTGGACATTTGATGTTACAGAACTATTATTAGTTTTATTTTAAGTGAGATAAAAGTATTATGGTTATGTTTTTTAAAAAGTCTTTACACTTTATGTATTTCTATACGTTAGAGATACATACTGAAATACTTATAGATAAAATGATATGTCTTAGATTTGTTTCAAAATAATATAAGAGGCTGACGGTTGCTGGGGTACACGTGAGTTCATTACAATATTCTGTCTACTTTTGTGTATGTTCAAAATTCTCTATTAAAAAGTTAAAAAAAAAAACATTAAAAAATTATTGGGGATGAATAGACAGAGCACAGAGGATTTTTAGGACAGTGAAACTATTCTGTGTGATTCTACAATGGTAGATATATGTCATTATACATTTGTCAAAATCCATAGAATGTACAACACCAAGAGTGAACTCCATGTAAACTATGGACTTTGGGTGATAATGATGTGTCAATGTAGTTTCTTCAATTCTAACAAATGTACCAGTCGGGTGGTGGGTGTTGACAGTCGGGGAGGTTGTGTGTTGGGGGAGACAAGGGGTATATGGGAACTCTCCGTACTTTTGTTCAATTTTGTTGTGAACCTAACACTGCTCTAAAAAAATAGTTTATTAATTTAAATAATAATAATAAAAAGAATTGTCCCATGCATAGTTCTTCTCTACCCCAACATATAACTTTGTGCCATACTGCACTGGAGTTCAAACAGGCTGAGACACACTGCTCTTTAGGACAATTACAGATCTGGATGAACCACCTCAAGGGGGCCCATTATTCAATTTTTAATTTTATATATAAAGAATTTTCCACAAAGAAAATTTTGTTGTTGTTTTTAATATGGCTAGATCATCCCTACTCATTCTCCCACAATCCTTGCCCTTCATTTATACCACAAAACCCTAAAAATTATGCCAAAGAGGAGCTCTTCATATACAGAAGTGAATTATGACCCTAAACTTCACATACATGGGATTATCTAGCTACAACTCTCTACTGACAACCTGGTGCACAAGCTTCAACAGGAAAGCGATGTGCCGCAGAGACAACGGCTGTCACTTGCATCACTTGCTTTTTTCTGTTTCCCTCCCACCCAGGCCTTGGGCCTTGGGAGCTCCCCTGGGTATCATCTGGCTCTCTGGAGGCAGAGGGCTGGAGGTTGTGGACACCCAATCTAGGGCAAACACGGGACCTAGCACCTTTCTTTTTGCCTCATCATTTTAAAGAACAACATCGGGCCAACTAATGAATAAAACAGACGTGACCCAGAGTATCTTTGCAATCTCTCGTTTTAGGCAGATTAGGAAATTTAACCAATACTTGTGGATTTTCCTTTCTGTATTAGAAGCATATGATAGCTAGGAGTAAATATTTGGTATTCTCATCTAAGTTGTGTAACTTATTGCTACTAAAATTTAAAAGCTATTCTTTAAAAAAAACCCTAAATTCTAGTACTGAAACAAGATCACGCAGGGAATCTTGCTTACTGCTATCTGCTCTCCCCCTTGCGCATGCCTGGAACACAGTGGGTGCTCAAGGAAGAAATAAATGGAGCTCTCTTAATTGAACTCCCCCATTCTGGAAATGGGGAGGTGATGTGAGACCCCTGTGCAAACACATCTGCTCAGTGGCAGAGCCACTTACCCTGGAATATTCCTTACCTTGGAATAGGGTTCTTTCCACTAGACCATGCTACCTCCTTGCAGAGTAGCACCTGGCCCCAGGAAGAAATACAGACAGACGGATGGATGGATGGATAAATGGGTAGATAGATAATAAAATCCACCCACCCATAGGATTCTACAGGATCTCTTTTTTTTTCTCAAAACCTTAGGGTACTTCGTCTGCCCACATCGACATTTCAACTTTTTATTTAAAACATAATAAAACTGTATGAAGCTCCCATTCAGAATCTCAGCTCAAGCTGTAACTGTTTCTTTAAATGGCTGTTGGTCTGCAAATTGTCAAAAGTACAAATATATCACTAACAAGAAAATTGCTATTTCTTGGGTGGGGGGACATACATACATACATATATACATACTGACAATGTGAAAATGGTCTCTAAGAAGGGAGGTGGGTGGAGGGGAGAGGAGAGAAACTGAGCTGCCACTTAACAAGAGCAGCAGCTCTAAGCCCTAAACTGTTGTAGGAACGAACCAGCCACCCAGTTCATTAAATATCAAATGCTGGACCAGGCAAAAATTTCCTCTCATTCAGAGAACACCTGATTTTGACCCCAAAACATGGACTACTGCAATCAGCAGAAGGGTGCAATGATTAAGAGATTCTAATATTCGGGAGAGCTGAAAACAGACTGACAGGCACCAGCTCACATACACAGGAAGCGATTTCATGTGTCTGCACTTTGTCTTTCCATAAAACAAATGGGACCTTAGGGCAAAAAGGTAAGAGGTACAAAATAATCCATCACTCTTCACTTACCAAGAAGAATCTGACAGTAGACAGTGATGCTTCCCAATTAGTTCTTAAAAATCAGTGCACAATATTCAATCATTTTGTGAATTCTGCTCTTTTTGGCAACTCTCTCTCTAAAATGGGTTTTGACTGTTTGGTGGAAAAGCTGTATAGAAACATTAGCCTGCCTAGTCCCATTTTTTTAAAAAAGGCACAAGAAATGTCAAGCTTTAACCACTTCACTGCTGCTAAGGAGAGGCTTCTTAGTTCAATGAATTCTGACACTTCTCGCAGTAGACAGCAGAGAGCAAAGACACAATTTAATTCCTTGTTAGTGGAAGAAACAGTTCAATGGAGCAGATTAGGAAATAAAACCCTGGAGGAAGAGTTTCAGTCACCTAAAATTTTTGACAGAATTTGCACATTTTAAAAGCAAGGATTAAATCCCAGGTTTTCACCAGAACTCAGCGTAGCTTTCTTTATCAAGAGCTAAATCTGGATGAGGGTATCGTTTCTTGAAGCAGCAGGGCTCCTAATTGCAACAAAGAACAGCACTGAAAATTGTTACCCAAAATATAAATATGATTTCAGAGCTGTTGGCTAGTTACACATTTTGTAACTATATGAAACTTAATTTCACACCTTGTATAAACATTTGCTCATTCACAGTGATTATTGCAAGTTCTAAAGAAAACCACTATTTGTTTTGGCTAAATTACAATAAATCACATGCTTCTGATTTTTGCACCGGGTGATGTCTAAAGACGTTTTCCCTCAAAACTGGCATAAGACATGCATAAAGCTCCACGGAGTCTGGGCCCATGTGCTCAAATGAAACTAAAATACCATCTCTGATAATGAAGAAGTCAAACACATAAGAAAAGGCACAGATGATCCAAAATTCCTTTCTCCCCCAGTTTGTTTATTTTAAAATGTGGCCATTTGTGAGAAACAACCCCAATTGATGCAAGCTGCACAGTTCTCCCCTCATCAACTATTCCAAGGAGAAAGAACTGCTAGGCCAAAAGGGGAGGATCAGAGGGGGCTCACAGAATTTACAACCACCTGGGAGGCTGAAGCTTGCACCTACAGTAGCAGGAAGGCAATTTACCATACTGACACAATCACAGAGAAAACCTACAAAATGAAGAGAGAGGGCTATGGTCAGCTGTGCCGGCCCAGAAGCATCACACTACCACCCAAAGGCTGCACGAGATGCCCGGGGAGAGGGGCACAATGCCAGGCAAAGAATTAACCAGGTTTCGAACAAAAATGGGCCTCAGATTTCTAACCAAATCTGACCACTGACCAATTTTCTTCCCACTTTATTGTGAAGTGGTAGGGAAGGTGAGAAAAGGGATTCCAATCAGGAAGAGAGCATCTGGGGAAGGGAGCTTACTACATTTAGACCAATCCCCACCTCCACCGCACCCCACATATACACGTATACATTAGGAGCAGTAGCAACAGTGGTAGCAGATACATTTATTATGCACTTCATATTTTCTTCCATGTGCAGTAGTTGGTGACACTGACGGCCCCCAGTGGAACACTCCCTGATATTTACGCCCTTGTGTAGTCCCCTCCCCTTGAGTCTGGGATGATCTTGTGACTTGCTTTAACAATAAAATGTAGCTGTACTTGGATATAACTCACTCATCGTCTCCTTTAACGCCTCAAGAAGACCACACTTAAGAAGGAAAATTTTAAGATGTGTACACACAACTTAGATGAAGAATAACAGCCAACCTGCCGAGCAAATTTTCTGATGTCCTAGTCATTTTGCAAACTTTTCCCGCACTAAATAGGTGCTGTTAATTGCCTGGGAAGATCCTCCTTTTATTTCAGCAGTAGTTCTTATTTCAAAGGCTGCCTGGAATACTTTACAAAATTGGCTTTGACTTTGGTGTAAGACAAATATATAGAAGTTTATTACTACATTAAACCTAGACTTCCCTTCCAGTCATTAACAATGAATATTTTTAGCATCTAAGAATGCGTATCTCAGACAGATACGTAAATATTTAGCACCATCCTTTTGAGACTGTTAAGCTTTCATTTTCAATCACGCAGAGGTACGTAAGTGTTTTCATTAGTAGTCTAATTATATCATATATTTTCATTCCGCACAATATTTTGCTTCTATATTTGAAATAATTGAATTCATTTGTGCTAACAAATGTTCTAAATGGACATTTTAATAATTGAAATTAGCACATATCATAACCCTCAAAACAATTTATAAAATAAGAACTATTGTTTATTTTACACCAAGGCAAACTGCCCACGATCAGTAGCTTGGCTCAAGGTCACATATCAGTTTAAATTCCTCACGTTGCTCCAACTGATTCAAGTGCGTGTGCTAAGGGCCAGTTTTTGACCTCTAGTCTCAAGAACAAGTCCAGGTACCTGCACTTGGTATTCAAGGCCCCAACTTCCTTTTACAACCTTATATTAATGCTCCCCATTCTTTCGTGTTCTTCTGTCTGGAACACTCTTCCCTCAGAGACCTACATGGCTAGGTTATCACATTTTCTCAAATGTCACCATCTCATGGAAGTCTCCCCTCACTATTCTTTTTACAATTCTGACCCACCTCCCCCAAGCCCCGCTCTCCTAGCTATTTATACCCTGCTCCACTTGCTCCCACAGCACTACTCACCTTCTAACATTCTAGATGTTACTTACTTAGAATGTCTTGTCTTCCACACTCTCTCTGCTAGAACATAAGCACCACAAGGGCAGGGGGCTTTGTTCTGTTCACTGAAGTATTCTGAGTACCTAGAACAGTGCCTAATACAGATAGATAGATAGATAGATAGAGAGAGAGAGAGAGAGAGAGAGAGAGAGAGAGAGATAGACAGACAGACAGATAGACAGATAGACAGACAGACAGATAGATACAGCAGGCACTCAGTAGGTATTTGTTAAATCAAGAATGACTTGTCTGCCAGGCACTGCTCTACGCACTGGGACTATAGCAGTGAACAAGACATACAGGATTCCTCTTGCACAGAGATTTTGGCAAAAACAAAACCAAACACCACAAAACAAAAATCCCAAGATAATAAACCAATAAGAGAACAGCAGACAGCAATGAGTCCTACAAAGATACTAAAAAGGTGGTATGTTAGAGAGTGACTGGTGAAGCCACTTTAGATTGGGTAGTCAGGGAAGGCCTCTCTGAAGAGGTGACATTTCAGCTAAAACTAGAATAAGGAGATCTTACTTGGGTCTTGTGCATGCTTGTTTGACTTTCCATCTTCCTGATCTTGTGGACTCTGAAGGCAAGTCACAAGTCTCCTCCTACTGCTCAGTCTCTGTCTGTTTCTCCTGGCACTTCCTGCCCTTCATATGGTCAGTATATTGGCCTCGGGTTCACCTCACTCAGGTTTACCAGCATATGGCCTCACTGTGGACTGCACACTGTCAATATAACATTTCTCTTTGTGGTCATTTATACCACGTGCCTGTAACTCAACCTTGTCTAGTATTTCTATCACAAACCTAGTTTCCTCTTAGTAGAAATTCAAGATCTGGGCCGGCCCGGTGGCTTAGCGGTTACGTGCTCGCGCTCCGCTGCTGGCGGCCCGGGTTCGGATCCCGGGTGCGCACCTACGCACCGCTTCTCCGGCCATGCTGAGGCCGCGTCCCACATACAGCAACTAGAAGGATGTGCAGCTATGACAAACAGCTATCTACTGGGGCTTTGAGGGAAAAATAAATAAATAAATAAAAATTATTAAAAAAAAAAAAAAAAAAAGAAATTCAAGATCTGTCTTTGTCCAATACCCCTTGAATGTTGTACATGGTAGGGTTTTGTTTTTTGGGGGCAATCTGAGTCTTTTTACTTTAATAGGTATTTATTCCATTGGTATTTATTGATAATACAGATGTGTGGTCTAAATCTGGTCATCTTATTTTATGTTTTAAGTTATTAACGCTTTCTTTGTTTTTTATCCTTTGCTATATGGATTGTCCTTTTTGTTTTCTTGGGGGGTGTACTGCATCTTTTTTCTTTTTTTTTTTAAAGTTCTTCTAGGGGTTTTCTTTCTAACTTTATATCACATAATTAAACCTCTATTTCTTGGTTTTAGACATATCTCTGGCTCCCAAATAAGAGGAGACAATTTGCCTGTGAATATTTTTACACTCCCATGTTTTATACCATTTACCTTATGATATGTTATATTCCTGAAATTATTTGGCCTTGACCATACATTCAAAAAGACCAACAGCTTTGTAACGGCCAGAATGTAGGCTGATGAACTGTTACATTCTCAGGCCTAGAACAGGGTGAGGCACAGAACAGGCAGTCAATACATATCTGCTGAACGAACGAATGGACTTAGTTGATCCCTTGACTCACTGGATTCTGTCATTCGGTAGGTTTTTAAAGAAAGGCTCGTGGGTCGTTCCTTGAGTTCACGCCTTTTTTAAAAAAAAGAACACTGTAGTCTTTTTATATAACAAACCTTGGCTGAATACAAAATTCTTGGGTCAAAGTTTCCACCCAAATTTTGTGGTACTGCTCCATTGTCTCCTGGCACTGAATGAATGCTGAAGGAAAAATGTGAGGTGATGATTCCTGCAATCTTCCGTGACACTTTCCCTGGCCACCAGTTTTCAAAGAGGTTAATTTTGTTGGTTTTAACTTCTTTTTCGTTTCTCTCATTGAGTGCATGAGTAGGAGTCGTCTAAGGTCTGGGGTAACTCTGCCATCTAACACCGAAGTCTGCAGGGCTTCTGTATTTTTTAAAAGCTCCGCAGCGCACAGTCAGCGCTGAGACCCAGTGGCCCCTGGCACAGAGACCAATATTCCAGGGTTTTTGAAACAGGGAATAAGCAAAGGCATAGAGGTGAGAACGAGCAGAAAGATGTGGGAATGAGCCACAGTCAGCGAGCCACATCAGGGTCTGATGTGTCCCCAAACCTGCCCAGTAGAGTAATTTACTCAGCAGGGAAGGGGGGCAGGTGGGAAGTGGGACAGGCAGGGGCTTGAGCACCTTCCAAGGCTGCGTTACACTCAGAGAAACTTTATTCTAAACCAATCTGTCTTTAAAGAAATCACCACCTTCCCCAATATCATACCTGACAATGCCTGAGATCAAAATGTTTTCCTGACGATATTAAGTTAGTCTTTTAAGTATTTCAAAGGCATTCTTATTTTCTTGCAAATTTACTCAATTTTCTATCTTCTTTTGTTTTCTGTTTATATTATCCCAACTGTCAGAAGGACAATAATTTGACACATGAGCAAGCAATTAAAATGCTATGGGCAGTCATGAAGAATTACATGTGAAATTGCTCCTCTCGCCACCAGAAAAACTCATTCATCTGGATTCTCCTGAGGCAGTGGGAAAGCAGTCTACTAGGAATCAGGACATGGGGGATTAACTCTGGCTCACGTCCTAGTTGTGTGTAAGTGACTGTAAGCCCTTTCTGGGCTCAGAGTTCCCAGCTACACAATGAGAGTACATTCCGAGGTCTTATACAGCAAAAAACTGTTGAAAAAGGTCAGAGTTTGCATCTACTAAGACATGGACTGGATTACTTGACTTTTAGGTTTACAATTTTTTAAAAATATGAGATAGGAAAATTACTTCTGTAAACACAACAGCCACAAAATAAAATAAAACCGTGATATTAAAGAGGTAAAATTGGGTTAAGTGTGCGTGCTCCACTGCTGCAGCCCGGGGTTCACCAGTTTGGATCCCGGGCGCGCACCGACACACCGCTTGTCAAGCCATGCTGTGGCGGCGTCCCATATAAAGTGGAGGAAGATGGGCATGGATGTTAGCCCAGGGCCAGTCTTCCTCAGCAAAAAAAAAAAAAAAAAAAGAGGAGGATTGGCAGATGTTAGCTCAGGGCCGATCTTCCTCACAAAAAAAAATAAAAAAATAAATAAAGAGGTAAAATTATGAGCTCTTTTGCCTTTTTCAAAATTTTCATATGCACAGTGATTACTCACACTTTTTAATTTGAAAAAATGACGTAAACATTGAGAAATTATTCTTTGTTAGCCACTTAGATACGCTTGCTTACACAGGAATAGTTATTAATGTATCAACTGTTATTGGTTCATTAAAGAAGCCATTAACTTTTGCAAGCCTCGTTCTGAATGAGGATATTCAGAAGTGTGGGGAAATGGAAACGGTGCTAGGTTTCTTTATATTCATTATCTCATTTAAACTTCATAGCAACTACAAGATGTAAATATTATTATCCCTATTTTGTGGGTGAAGAAACCAAGGCTTAAGGCAATTATACAAGTCGCTGGTGAATATTAGAAAAGGACACATTTATAACACTTTGAAAACATTTCATTATTCAAACTTCACGAATTAAGACTGAGCTTCCTCTTAACAAAACCACAAAGCAAGGAAACCGGTCTGATTCTAATATTTTGCATGGAACTTCCCTCTCAGGACAACAGCAGGAGCCCAGGATCTCCCTTGACCTTTCATCCTGTGAAAACGTATCTTAAGAGGCCACAGCAGTGGGTTCTGTGGCTGCCTGTCAAAGTTTGATATTATCCCTTTGTGGGTAAGATGTGCATTATTATTATTATTTAGTGTGTGCGTGTGTGTGTGAGGAAGATTGGCTCTGAGCTAACATCCATTACCAATCCTCCTCTTTTTGCTGAGGAAGATTAGCTCTGAGCTAACATCTGTGCCCACCTTCCTGTATTTTGTATGTGGGATGCCTCTACAGCATGGCTTGATGAGCAGTGTGTAGGTCCATGCCCAGGATCCGAACCTGCAAACCCTGGGGCCACCGAAGCAGAGTGCATGAACCCAACCACTACGCCACTGGGCCAGCTCCTGTATTATTATTTTTAATGTGGTAAAGAACACATGACATAAAATTTACCATCTTAACCATTTTCAAGCGTACAGTTTGGTGGTGTTAAGTACATCCACAATGTTGTAGGACCAGCTATATTATTTTTGACTTAACTTTTCATTATAGAAATGTTTGAACATATCCAAAAGTAGAGAACCGTATAATAAACTCCCCTGTCAGCCGGCTCTAGCAATTATCCATATTTTGCCTTCCTGTTTTATTTATTTGCCCCCCACATAAACATACTTTTTAAAAAACTAAAATAGAATCACACAAATTCATTATCAATGCATCTATAATCTACTTCAGTATGATATAGTATTTTAACACTCGCCATTAGGAAGTAATATATTCACCTTTAAAGTAACTGAACTAGCAGTGCCTTTCTCAAAATACACTGTTATTGACTACCTACTAATTAAAATCTAACTTCAGCCAGCACCCTCCCAAATCCCTGCTTACAGGCAAACTCAGCAGTTGACTGTCTTTCCAATTCCCACAGACCCAGCCCCACCTCTGATCTTCCTTAGACTATCCCTCTCCAGCTCACGCAACATTTCCTGCCCATGCCTCTGTTTAAAAAAGGCTCTGCTTCCTTTAAAGTCCAGCTCAATCTTGTCTGCAAAAGATCAGAGCCCTTGACAGTGCTCTCCCTTCCCACGGTTGAGCCCACAGATACCTTCTAATAAATACCAATGGCTCATCTCCAACAACTCAGTGATGCTCCAAGGAGTAAAGCCCTCTGGAACCTTCCAGCTCAGATGGACATGTTCTGTTTTGTCCATGGGCCTCTACCTGGAATCTCTCTTTCTGACCGACCCTGAGATTCTTGACCTGGGGTTCTGAAATTACATGCACTATTTATATGTTCACAAGACTACAATCTCCATGAGACCAGGGATCTTATCCGGATAGGTACCCTGGATCCCGAGTGCCCAGAATAGTACCCAGCACACTGATTCCACAAATGTTTACTGAGTATCCTACACCTTTCCCAAAGGCAGGGAGTGTCTGTAATTCTAAAAAAGGCTCAGAACCACTGGCCTTTTCCTTTCAGATCCATGCTTTGGTCATATAGCCCACCTGGTCATTGATTTCAGCGTCACCCTAAGAGGATGCGGTCTCTTGGTTCACCCTGAACTCCGTGCTCTGCAGCCTGAAAGCCAATCCTTCTGACCAGATCTAGGATTGCTATTAGAGCAGGAGATCTAGCCAAATCTTACCCCCCAGAGGACTTCAGCTCACAGTAATCTCATGAAGGACTGTCTATACAAATCATCAGGAACTGATATTCTCTTATCTGACTCTGAACATAATTGGATTGCAGCTCCTCATAGTCAAGGGCACACAACACTGTGCACTAATCAGACGTGGGGTGGAAATCCATAAACACTTGTGGTCAATTCATTAATCAATGTCATTGACATTACAGGGGCGGGGAACAACGAGAAATTTGGAGGTGTGCTAAAGAGCAGAGCAAAGTGAGTCCTGTCTTTTAAATCATAACCCAGAGGCACTAAAAGAAGAGGCTGTTTTCCCTTCCAAGACAACTTCTGACAGTTTTTCATAACTGCTACTTGTACCCAAATATCTTTACAGAAGCTACTCAAAACAACAGACGCTTGCTATGTTAAAGTACAGCTGCATTTCAAAAAAATGCAGGTGCCATCAGAGACCTAAGTCTGCACCTGTTGAGAGAGACATACCCTCAGATACCACCATTCAGAACTTACATTTTAAAGCAGAGCTGTTCTTTCCACACTCTCTAACCCAGCCAGGAATCCCTTAGAAAATAGATAGGAATATCCTAATTTTATTACTTGCTACAGAAATCCAAAGCACTCTATTTTGTAACTTACTATTAGAAGCAATAAAAACACCTGTGACACTTATCTCTGCCCATATCTTGCAAAGATGTAAACCAAACTCAATAAGAGTAACAGGCAAATCTTCACCAAGCTCTGTAAATGATCTGTCCTCTCATAAAGCCAGGGTATTCATAATCTAACTTCCTGTTTTAAGGCACCTCAATTAACATATATAAATAATTTTCAAAATTAAAATATGATAAAACACACAGTACAAAATATATAAAATGGAATTTAATTTTTCTTTGAAAGTTCAAGAAGGAACTCAGATTTTTCAGTATCTTGGACTCATTTATTATTACTAACCAAGACATTTACCACAAATGTCTATTAGTAGAGCTTTTTATAAGTTCATTTGGTGACCTCTGTTATGACATTTTATTATCCTTATTGCCCAATTCCCATGACACTATTTGGAAAGAAAACAATGTCCTCCCATGTATATCGTGTGTATGTGTAGAAAATATACATGCCAATAGGAGACATAATTTTATCTGGGTTTAAACTGATGAAAAAAAGAAAAAAGGAAGGCCTTACTACTGTTTCTATAACCATTAACAGGAATCTTTTTACCTTATAGGACATGGACATGCAAGACAGATGCATGCAAACAGGGATAAAAATCTACAAAATTCCAGTCTATCAATGTTGCATCTCTTTTGGTGCTCATTCTTAAAAGGAATGCACATATTCACACAAAAGATAACTCTTCAGAGCCTATCTCCTCCATGGAGCCTTCCTCACTGCCCCTCACTGGAACCCTTGAGGAATTCACTGCTCACAATATTCATTTGGTACATACTACTAAATATAAATAACAATAATCATAATATCTGAGCAGCTAGCTCTTACTGGGTGATTATGATACAGTAGATACCGTACTATTGTCCCATTATTACTATCCCCATTTCACCAATGAGAAAACTAAGGGTGAGAGAGGTTAAATAACATGCCCTGAGGCACCCAGATAGTAAATGGGAGACTCAGGGTTCAAACCCAAGCAGTTTGACTCCAGAATCTGCTTTTTTAGCCTATTCTTCCTTGTTTTTTTTCATATGCACTATGTTTTAAATCCCCAACTTGACTGCAAACTCCTAAAAACAAGGGCTCTCTGTATTTCTAGAGTCTACCACCATGCCCTACATAAGTCTGCTGATAATAAATAACATCAGTTGGTATTCATTTAAAAAAAAGCCGAGTTTTTTTCCTTGTAAACTTTTATTTACCACGTTGAAAGATTATACAAAAAAGATTAATACTGGAGGGAGGGGGGAGGAATTAACACCAGCACTCTGGATCTCAGCCACATAGTAACAGTCTCATAGCTGAGGAAGACTGGTAGACACGGAGACACACCACTCAGATCCCCTTCAGGAAGGCCTGGCTGCCCCACTGTGGGAGTGCAGTCAGCACACAGCCTCCAACTGTCAGCTCATTCAGGGTCAGGTTCAGCTTCTATTTCTCTGAATTGATACTGATTCCCAGAGACCTAAAGCTTCACCAAACCCACCCTGTTAAGGTACACGTGGGCCAGGTAATAGATGTAGTCAGGGCCAAGGTCTGGTTTACAGTGGGTCCATCCACTGGGTCTGCAGATCCACCTGGTAGATGGATAATTGAGACAGACATACTTGACAATTGGCACAACCATCACATTAGGTCCTTGGTCTGCGGCGTAAGACCTACCAGAGTGGGGAAGGTGGGTAGTGGAAGTCTGATACTACCCTGCCCTAGTCCACCCCACCCCCCAGCCAAGACAATAAATCAAAAACGATATTGTGTCCTGGGCAATGGTGGGGATTAGTGCCATCTGGAAGGATCTAAAGGATACAGCGGTGGTGGTCTCCATCATATCTGTTTAATTTACCAGTCTGACCCCTGCAGAAACCAGATGGATCCTGGAGGAAGATTGTAGACCACCACAAGCTCAATCAGGAAGGTAGCCCTGATCACAGCCACTGTGTCAGACATGGCATCTTTGTAGAGCAGAATAATACAGCCTCTGGTCATACAAAGCCATTGATTTAGTGAATGCATTTTCTTCTTTTCCAATCAAAAAAGAGGATCAGAAACAGTTTATATTGCATGGAACATGGAATAGTATACATTTACAGTTTTGCCTTAGGGCAAACTCTTCTGCCCTCTGTCATAACATAGTAGGAAGAGACCTGGACATCTGAACATCCCTCAGATCATCACAGTGATCCAGGACATCAGTGACATTATGTTGATCAGCTGGGATGAGCAAGCAGTGGCCAAGTCATTGGAGGTCTTGCTAAGACACATGCTATGTCTTCCACATCCATAAAATGTTTAGGGATCCAGAGGCCAGGTGCATGCCAGGACATTTCATTGCTGAGAGGCAGTCCTCCAGAGGTTTCTTGCACTCCCACACAGCTGCCGGCTATGCCGAGAATGCCAGGCCCCGACCACTCTTTATCTGGGACTTTTCCCGAGGTTATGTTTGCAGTGAGCAGCCTTGAGGGATGAGGTAACATCTTCCCCCAAATAGGAAGAGGCTTGCTTACAGGCTGCTATAATGCAGTGGGTTGCCCAGGCTCAGTGTTCCCTTCCAGTGATGTAACCCACTGTGAGTGCAGGCATCCATCTAGGCCCACCTGCATCACCCCTATGGGAAGGCAGTTCAGGGAACCCTGCTGACGCTCTGGTTGCTCCTTTTGCTGGGACTTCTGTCAGCATCCATGTAACTGTGATAAACTGATATTTTAGCTTGCAGAAAAAAATAGGGTAAAAGTCTCAGACTTTTCACAATTCTTGACATCTATCCAAAGTTAAACACAAATTATTGCATTTTGCACCTCTTATCACAAAGAAAGAAGCACGAAGTCTGGTGAGGCTCTTTGGTGCTGTCAGACCCACCAAGTACTAAGGTTGTGCAGCTCAGCAACAATCAACTCTGAGATGGAAGCAGTACATCCTGGACCAAGCACAAGCAGAATCAGAGGCCTCAGACCCCACGGCACCCACCATGCTGTTCCAGCATTCCTCCCATAGCTCGTGTCTATGGCTGTATAGGGGACCCCATAGGATCAACTGGAGAATGAGAAAAAAGCCCAAGATTGCATTATAGATAGGCCAACTTAGTACGTGGGTACATGCCAAAAATGCATGGCAGCTACTTTATAGACTCACTTGGGATGGCCATGAAAGACAGCCATGAGTGAAAAGCCTCCCAACGGGTAGGGCACTGAGCAGTGCAGCAAGGTATCAATCTTGTATAGAACAACAAGTGGCACAAAGTTAGATGATATGTGGACTCACGGGCAGTGGTGAGTTATCCGGTCACATTGTCAAGGGCTGGAAGGTCAGGACAAGAAAGTCTAAGGTACAGACATGTGCATGGATATATGGACGTGGGTGTAAACGGTGGAAGATCTTGTATCACTTGTTATCACCCACCACGGAAGAGGAATTGAACAAGCAAGCAGACAAAATGGACCGACCAGTTAACATCAGCCAAGTATCAGCATGATGGACCCGTGAACAAGGTGGCCACAGTGACAGAAATGGGCCCAACAGCATGGACTTGCACTTAGTAAAGTGGATCTAATTACTGATGCCAACAAATGCCTAATCTGCCAGCAACCGAGTCCAATATTGAGCCATACAGTCATAGAACCACAGCTGACAAAGATCATGGCAGACAAGGAGATGCATCAACAGATCCTTCTTCAAGGAGGAACCTGCTGCCCGGCTATGGGAGTTGCAGTCAGCACTCAGCCTCCAGCTGTCAGCTCACCCAGTGTCAGCCTCAGCTGCAGAGAGCCATCTCACTGAAATCATGGCCTTCCTGGAGCCACCTGCATCTGGTGACTGAGCAAGGCAAGGGTATAAAGGCCCAGCCTTTTGCCTGATGCAGGACAGCTCTTACAGGTAATATTCGTTCTGGAGATCTCCTGGGTTGGACAAAGCTTTGTTGGGCTTTGTATCACTGTTTGTAGTCTTGCCCTGTCCAATCCTGCTTCTTCCCCCTTCCTCTTGCACGTGTTGATCTCTAATAAATATACTGTACCTCAAACTCCATCTCAGCATCTGCTCCTGGAAAACCTAATCTATGACAGAAGTGAATACGGGCACGACTCTACCTTGTCCAGCTCAGACTTGTGGGTTCTGGAGGCCCAGCACCCAGGTTTGAACCCCAGTCCCACCACTTCCCAGCTCAGAGACTCTGGACAAGGTCTGAGCCTCAGTGTTGTCATCTATAAAGCCCAGGAGAGTAACAGTACTAGTACCTCTCGGGACTAATGTAAGAATTAACTGAGTGCCTTTCATATTGGCTTTCATTATTAACCAGTCCTGTAGTGCTTCCACCCTCGCTGTAGATTCGGCTTTGGTTGGTGATCTCTCATCTCTTTTCTTTGAACTCTGAGTTTATAAATCTGGGCTCATTTGTAGAACAGAAATATATGTTCCTACTGGCTGATAAAGTATTGCTTCTCTGCCGAAAGCAGTGCTAACAGGGCAGAGCTCCAGGGCCACAAGGAGCGCTGAAGCAGAAAGCTGGAATTCTTAGCACACAAAAGCTGAAACCGTCCCCTTCCATCTGCAAAGAACCAGAAGCAGGGCCGGCTCCGTGGCTTAGCGGTTAAGTGCGTGCGCTCTGATACTGGCGGCCCGGGTTCGGATCCCGGGCACGCCCCAAGGCACTACTTCTCCGTCCAACGCGAGGCCGAGTCCCACGTACAGCAACTAGAAGGATGTGAACCTACGACATACAACTATCTACTGGGGCTTTGGGGGGAAAAACATGAATAAATAAAATCTTTAAAAAAAAAAAAAAAAAAAAAAGAACCAGAAGCAATGGGCTGTGTGGCCGCTGCCAGGTTCACAGGCAAGAATCAATAACCAATCAGCGAGGTATAGCCCACTCAAGGAAATCTCAGGACAACAGAACAGGGGTGGCAATTCTATGACACCACCCAAAAACATCACCTAAAAGACACAGTTTTTTGGGGGCCGGGCTGGTGGCGTAGCGGTTAAGTGTGTGTGCTCCGCTTCGGGTTAACTGCGTGCACTCCGCTGCGGCGGCCCAGGGTTCGCAGGTTCAGATCCCGCAGGCACCGATGCACCGCTTGTCAAGCCATGCTGTAGCGGCGTCCCATATAAAGTAGAGGAAGATGGGCACGGATGTTAGCCCAGGGCCAGTCTTCCTCAGCAAAAAGAGGAGGATTGGCATAGGATGTTAGCTCAGGGCTGATCTTCCTCACACACACACAAAAAAAGACAGTTTTTTATATCCTGGTTCTTTTCCCCGCTCTCTCTTCTTCCTCCATGGGCCCCCACCCACCCAGTGGAGATAGTGGCAGAATATCAGTAGGAGCATTAGAGGAACAAAACAGTCAAGAGGTTCCAGTCCTGGCACTGCTACCAACAAACCTCCGTGACTTCTTTGAGAAAACACTTCACTCCCTGTATCCGTAGTTTGCTTCACAGTGAAGTGAGAGGACAGAAGGAGCTGCCTCCCGGCTCTTGCAGGTCTGAGTTTTCATGACACTCTAGACGTGCCCCTCAACAATATCTGAGGTTCCCTAGGAGGGAGGACAATGCCACATACTGTCTAAAGGTCTGTTGAATGAACTGCATTGAATTAATTGGTCTTAGGAGACCTTTAAATTATAAGTGCCCTTTGTTAAAAATAAAAAAGTACAAAAAAAAGGAGAGGGGAAGTTAATTTGTAAGAGCCGATCCTAGCCCCACATCTGCTGTGTAAAGTCAAGTTCTGTGCATGCCACGCTTGGCGGGGTAGGGGGTCCATTTTAAGTGACAAGAAGAGATGGGAGTTCTGGCAAAGAGAAGGAAAAAGGATTTGGTGGCTTTTATTTACTTAATTTCCATTATTTTATTTTATTTTTCCCAAGGTGCCCAAGTCCACCAAAAAAAAGAAAAATCTAAATCTATTTTGTTATATGTCAGATACGAAAAGAACATCTTTCTAGAGCTACTGTGTTTGGGATTTATGCTGGCTTAACGATATGATAAAAATGAAATGAAATTTTATTTAAGACTGTGAGAGACTTATAAGGATATCTTCTTTGGGGCACTGAGATGAAAATGTAGGAGTCGATGAGTGGAAGGAACAGGACCCTGGGAAATACTCCTGGGGCTGTAATGAGTAGGGCTGGGGTTGGAGAGAGGACAGGTTATTGAATCTGTAGCTCAGGAACCCTGGATTTCTTCTCTGGGGACATTAAGTCCCAGGAAATCTAACTCCCTGTGTGGGGAGTTGGGGCAGCTGCACAGAAAGAAAACCCCTAGAGCCAAGAGTTACATTCCTTTAAAAGATCTACCTGGAATGTCTTTGCCTGAGTCCCAAATACAGCAGGGTAGGAGAGACGGAGGAGGCAGAGTAGGTTCAGTTCAACAATGCACAATGGAATCTATCTGTGGGCAGGGCACACAGGGGATGCCAAAGGCTGTCCCGTCCTATTATGACGCATCCACCGAGGTTAGAGACTAGGGTCTTCTGCAAGTTTGAGCTGAGACTCAAGTCTGGTAAAGTCTGTCACTGTGGTCACTAAACAGTAAAAAACAAGGTTTCTATGGATAAAGATGAGAGGGGGAAGGGAGAACAACTGTGTGTGAGGGTGCCCACCTCTGAAAGAGAGCCAGAGAAAGAGCGCTGGATCTGGGGCCCACTTTCACAGCAGTTTCCCATCTTTTTCACATCACGGAACCCACACAACATGATACCTATAGGACACAACGGGATAAGCCGCTGCCCTGGGCCCCAGCAGGTCTCCTCGAGAGCTGAGAGGATAAGCATCTCTTCACTCCTTCTGGAAGTGGCTCTGGAGAAGAGCTAGGTGGAAGAGTGAGAGGTGGGATGGGGGTGGTCTTATTCAGCAGCTCCCACTTCTCAGAGTCTTCACAGCTTCTTGCCTCTGCTCCTTCCTTTTCCCTCCTTTTAGCGGGTAAGAGGGAGTGGGCCCGTCTTAGGCTGTTCTAATACAAGACACCAACATTGTATTTAAGTCCATTCACAGGGAATTTCAACTTTTGCAAGTCCACATCCTCCAGGGAGCCTTTCCTGGTTCCCTAGGGTCGATTACACATCCTTCTTTTGGATCCTAAGGGCCTCTTTACTTGCCTCCTCAGGACACTCTAAATTCCTTAAAGGAAGGTTTATTCATCACTGAATATCCAGCACCTAGCATTATGGACATCAGATTTTATTTGAATAATTTTTAAAACGAACGAAAAGCAGAGCAAACTGCAAATAAATACCAATTAAAGATAAAGAATAGCAAGAGTCTAGATTCTGCTGGTTCAAAGACAAGTACCTCTACCAGAAAAATCAGGACGAACTAAATAAAAAGCCTGTTCCCAGCATCAACCAACTCCAGACCCAGAGCTATGACACAGGAACAGGCAGAAATGGAAAAGGTGAAGAAACACGTGAAACACTCAAGCACACGTGGAGCATTTGGACACCAGGTGCTCCAGTCCCTGACTACTGTTTCCCCTGAATCCCCACAGCAACTGGTGGAACGACAAGCACAGGTCCTTGACAGATACTCACCAGTCAATCAATAGACAATTTATCTAGGATAGGATCTACATTAAGGGGTTTTCAAAGCCATTAAAGGAAAGAAAACCTACATTTCTCAAAAGCAACTTCTCATACAGAAGGCCTCAACCTTTTTTCTACACTTTACCGAAGAAGATATACAGATGGTAAATATGCACGTGAAAAGATGCTCAACATCACCAGTCATTAAGGAAATGCATGTTCAAACCACAAGATACCACTACATACCTATTAGAACGTCTAATAGAAAGACTGACCATACCAAGTGTTGGCGAGGACGTGGAGCAATTGGAACTCTCATATGCCAGTAGGAATGTAAAATGATACAATCACTTTGGAAAACAGTTTGGCAATTTCTTAAAAAGTTAAACATATACCTACCACATGACCCAGATATTATACGGTACTCCTAAGTGTTTACCCAAGAAAAATGAAAGTATACATCCATACAAAGACTTATACACTAATGTTTATTCCGACTTTATTTGCAATAGTCGAAAACTGGAAACAACTTAAATGTCTGGCAATAGATGAATGGATAAACAAAATGTGGTATAGTCATTCAATGGAATATTATACAGCAATAAAAATAAATGATCTATTGATACACACAACAATAAAGACGAATCTCAAAACAATTATGCTGAGTAAAAAAGCCACATTAAAAAAGAGTATATACTGTATGATTCCATTCATATAAACTTACAGAAAATGCCAACTAATCTATAGTGAAAGAAAGCAGCTCAGTGGTTACCTGTGGATGGAGGCAAGGAGTGAGCAGGATTACCAACAGGCGTGAGGAAACTTTTGGGGTGACAAATACATTCATTATCTCGATTATGGTGGGTAAGGCGACGGTTTCACAGGTATATACGTATGTCAAAATTTATACATTTTAAACATGTGCAATAAAGCTGTTAAGAAATAAAGCTGTAAAGTAAAAAAGACTACACATCAGATCTGCAATGAACTAAATTGTGTACTTCTGATTTAAATACATTTGAAAGTGTCCATAATGACAATGCAAGATGCTTAGTAATAGAAACTAATTTAACTAAAAGGCCCAAACCACTAATATAAAATAAAACTACATTCAAAGGAAAAAAGTAAAATATCACCAGACCATCTTTTTCGGTGGACCCAAGGGTCACAAGCTAAAACTGGTCAGGGAAATGACTGGTATTGACAACCTGGATACATTGTGGAGCTGATGAGGAAGCAACCAAGTTAGGATCCACCTTCTTCTGAGTTTTAAATTCCAGCAGGTTCCCATCTGTGCCCTTGAGCAAATAAGCTCTGACAAGCTTCCCCCCAAAACAATCATTCCCTTCATCTCACAGATGTCCTGACAATTGTTTCCAGATACCGCCACCCCTGGAGTCCTCCTTGCACCCCTCCTGGAGCAGTGGTTCTGAATCTCAGATGCAAACAGGAATCATCCTGGGAGCTGTTTATAAATATGGATGACTGGGCCTCTCCTCCAGAGGGCTCCCCATATGATTCTAATGTGCAGCCAGGGCTGGGAATCACTGCTCTAAAGGCTCCCTCATCTCCAGAGAAGAGCTGAGCCTCCACCTCCGGCTGGCTGGTCCCTTCCTTTGGGAGCCCATTCTAGTCCACTACTACCCAGCTGTCAGAAGTTCCCAGAGTGAGGAGTGGCCTTGATTGCTCATCCTAAGGACCAGCAGCCCTGAGCTCAGAGCTCAATCTAGGTCTAGAAACTGCCTCCAAACAGAAAGACAATGACCGGTTCTTTCTGCACTAAGCAAAACTGGAGAGATGATTTACCTAAAGTCTCAGGAAGCTAGAAATAAGTATAATCTGCCCTGAGAACAGGTTTTTCATGTTTTATTATTAAAAGTTCCTGTGTATCTACCATGAATGAGGACTATTCGAGTGACCGGTCCACCAGATCAAAACCCATCCTGCCCTAAAAGATTCAAGCTAAGAGACAAAGCCATTTCCTACTCAAGTCTGGCCTCACGTTACCGAGTTCACTGCACCTGTTAGAGCTTACGGAATAGTTTTCAGCATAAGTGAACAGAGAAACTGGCTCACTGCTTCTTGATCACTTATGACCCTAAATAGGGACTTTATGAGCCAAAATCTATGGGTTACTAACAGCCTACAAGGCAGAGAAAGAAAGAAAGAGAGATACACACCAAGAGACCACCAAAATTACTTTTCACTCCACGAAAGAACAGAAAGATTAAAAAAAAAAAAAGTTTCACTTATAACCAGCATTGCTTGGGAATGGCATAGTGTGAAATATTAACAATTCTGAGCTCTTTGTTATGCAAAAAGGGATTAAGAAAAAGATCCAGCTTCTATCTGATGAGCTGTGCTATCCACCCACCAATTTCTTTTCTTCCTTTGCCCAGTAATGGCCAGAGTGATGTAATAACCACACTAGACAGCTGTCTTCCTGTATAAAATCACCTTGTAAAGGAGAAATGCAATTAGAGGATGCAATGAAATATAATTTTTAAACTGATTCTGCAGGCTGCCACATTCGACTTAGTGCCTAATGGCCAGGTTCTTTATTATAGTTTTCTACTTTATGCAATTGCTCTTTGATTCAGTATCTACGAAAGACATTGAGTCTTAAATTTTAGTCTATGTCATAATGGGTCTGAGACAAATACAGGACAGAGCAGCTGAGAGTGAGGCCAGGGCTTGAACCAGACAGTAAAGGACTGAAGTGCCACCTGACAGGCGGGCAGGGCGGCCTGGCTCCCTCACCACCCCTCCTCTCCTTGCCCTCCCCTGGGCTCCCTGCATGACCCCTGGCAGATTCTGTCCACTCCCGAGACTTCTCCGACCATCCCTACACTGCCGATTCCCAAAACTCTATTTCTTTTTTTTTTTTAATTTTTTGTTTATTGCAGTAACATTGGTTTATAACATTGTATAAATTTCAGGTGTACATCACTATACTTCTATTTCTGCATAGATTACATCATGTTCACCACCCAAATACTAATTACAACCCATCACCACACACATGTACCGAATTATCCCTTTCCCCCTCCTCCCTCCCCCCTTCCCCTCTGGTAACCACCAATCCAATCTCTGTCTCTACGTGTTTGTTTATTGTTGTTATTATCTACTACTTAATGAAGGAAATCATACGGTATTTGACCTTCTCCCTCTGACTTATTTCACTTTGCATAATACCCTCAATGTCCATCCATGTTGTCACAAATGGCTGGATTTCATCGTTTCTTATGGCTGAGTAGTATTCCATTGTGTATATATACCACATCTTTATCCATTCGTCCCTTGATGGGCACTTAGGTTGCTTCCAAGTCTTGGCTATTGTGAATAACGTTGCAATAAACACAGGGGTGCATGTATCTTTATGCATTGGTGTTTTCCAGTTCTTTGGATAAATACCCAGCAGTGGAATAGCTGGATCATATGGTAGTTCTATCCTTGATTTTTTGAGGAATCTCCATACTGTTTTCCATAGTGGCTGCACCAGTTTGCACTCCCACCAGCAGTGTATGAGAGTTCCCTTCTCTCCACATCCTCTCCAACACATGTTGTTTCCTGTCTTGTTAATTATAGCCATTCTGACGGGCGTGAGGCGATATCTCATTGTAGTTTTGATTTGCATTTCCCTGATAGTTAATGCTTTTGAACATCTTTTCATGTGTCTGTTGGCCATCTGTATATCTTCTTTGGAGAAATGTCTGTTCAGGTCTTTTGCCCATTTTTTAATTAGGTTGGTAGTTTTTTTGTTGTTGAGATGCATGAGTTCTTTATATATTTTGGAGATTAACCCCTTATTAGATGTATGGTTTGCAAATATCTTCTCCCAATTGTTAGGTTGTCTTTTCGTTTTGATGATGGTTTCCTTTGCTGTGCAGAAGCTTTTTAGTTTGATGTAGTCCCATTTGTTTATTTTTTCTATTGTTTCTCTTGCCCGGTCAGACATGGTACTTGAAAAGATGTTGTTAAGACCGATGTCGAAGAGCGTACTGCCTATGTTTTCTTCTAGAAGTTTCACAGTTTCAGGTCTTACATTCAAGTCTTTAATCCATTTGGAGTTAATTTTTGTGTATGGTGTAAGGTAAGGGTCAACTTTCATTTTTTTGCATGTGGCTATCCAGTTTTCCTAAGGCCATTTGTTGAAGAGACTTTCTTTTCTCCATTGTACGTTCTTGGCTCCTTTGTCAAAGATTAGCTGTCCATAGATGTGTGGGTTTATTTCTGGGCTTTTGATTCTATTCTGTCGATCTGTGTGTCTGTTTTTGTGCCAGTACCATGCTGTTTTGGTTACTAGAGCTTTGTAGTATATTTTGAAATCAGGGAGTGTGATACCTCCAGCTTTGTTCTTTTTTCTCTGGATTCCTTTAGCTATTCGGGGTCTTTTGTTGTTCCATATAAATTTTAGGATTCTTTGTTCTATTTCTGTGAAAAATGTTGTTGGAACTTTGATAGGGATTGCATTGAATCTATAGATGGCTTTAGGAAGTATGGACATCTTAACTATGTTAATTCTTCCAATCCAAGAGCACGGAATATCTTTACATTTCTTTGTGTCGTCTTCAATTTCTTTCAGCAATGTTTTATAGTTTTCCATGTACAGCTCTTTCACCTCTTTGGTTAAGTTTATTCCTAGGTATTTTATTCTTTTTGTTGCCATTGTAAATGGGATGGTATTCTTAATTTCTCTTTCTGCTACTTCGTTGTTAGTGTATAGAAATGCAACTGATTTTTGTATGTTGATTTTGTATCCTGCAACTTTACCATATTCGTTTATTACTTCTGAAAGTTTTCTGGTGGATTCTTCAGGGTTTTCTATATATAAAATCATGTCATCTGCAAATAGTGACAGTTTCACTTCTTCCTTTCTAATTTGGATCCCTTTTATTTCTTTCTCTTGCCTGATTGCTCTGGCTAGGACTTCCAGTACTATGTTAAATAGGAGTGGTGACAGTGGGCATCCTTGTCTGGTTCCTGTTCTTAGAGGGATAGCTTTCAGTTTTTCACCATTGAGGATGACCTTAGCTGTGGGTTTCTCATATATGGTCTTTATTATGTTGAGGTACTTTCCTTCTATACCCATTTTATTCAGAGTTTTTATCATAAATGGATGCTGGATCTTGTCAAATGCTTTTTCTGCATCTATTGAGATGATCATGTGATTTTTATTCTTCATTTTATTAATGTGGTGTATCACGTTGATTGATTTGCAAATGTTAAACCATCCCTGCATACCTGGAATAAATCCCACTTGATCATGGTGTATAATCTTTTTAATGCATTGTTGTATGCGATTTGCTAGTATTTTGTTGAGGATTTTTGCATCGATGTTCATCAGTGATATTGGCCTGTAATTTTCTTTTTTTGTGTTGTCCTTGTCTGGTTTTGGTATCAGGGTAATGTCGGCTTCATAGAATGAGTTAGGGAGCTTCCTCCGCTCCTCAATTTTTTGGAAGAGTTTGAGAAGGACAGGTATTAAGTCTTCTTTGAATGTTTGGTAGAATTCACCAGGGAAGCCGTCTGGTCCTGAACTTTTATTTTGGGGGAG
Source organism: Ceratotherium simum simum (assembly GCF_057802395.1). Classification (NCBI taxonomy): domain Eukaryota; kingdom Metazoa; phylum Chordata; class Mammalia; order Perissodactyla; family Rhinocerotidae; genus Ceratotherium; species Ceratotherium simum. The sequence goes on along the minus strand of NC_141928.1, from coordinate 5,391,550 downwards.
GTTTTTGATTACCGTTTCAATCTCCTTACTGGTGATTGGTCTACTCAAATTCTCTACTTCTTCTTGATCCAGTTTTGGAAGGTTGTATGATTCTAAGAATTTATCCATTTCTTCCAGATTGTCGAATTGGTTGGCATATAGCTTTTCATAGTATTCTCTTATAATCTTTTGTATTTCTGAGGTGTCTGTTGTAATTTCTCCTCTTTCACTTCTGATTTTACTTATTTGTGCCTTCTCTCTTTTTTTCTTGGTGAGTCTAGCTAAAGGTTTGTCAATTTTGTTTATCTTTTCAAAGAACCAGCTCTTGGTTTCATTAATTTTTTCTGTTGTTTTTTTGGTCTCTATGTCATTTATTTCTGCTCTGATTTTTATTATTTCCCTTCTTCTACTGATTTTGGGCTTTGTTTGTTCTTCTCTTTCCAGTTCCTTTAGGTGCATTGTTAGATTGTTATTTGAGATTTTTCTTGTTTGTTGAGATAGGCCCATATTGCTATAAACTTCCCTCTTAGAACCGCTTTTGCTGTATCCCATAAATTCTGGCATGTCGTATTTTCATTTTCATTTGTCTCCAGGTATTTTTTGATTTCTTCTTTGACCCAGTCGTTGTTCAGTAGCATTTTGTTTAATCCCCACGTATTTGTGGCTTTTCTGATTTTCTTCCTATAGTTGATTTCTAGTTTCATACCGTTGTGGTCAGAAAAGATGCTTGGTATTATTTCAATCTTAAATTTATGGAGACTTGTTTTGTGGCCTAATATGTGATCAATCCTGGAGAATGTTCCATGTGCATTTGAAAAGAATGTGTATTCTTCGGTTTTTGGATGGAATGCTCTGTATATGTCTACTAGGTCCATCTGTTCTAGTGTATCATTTAAGGCCAATGTTGCCTTATTGATCTTCTGTTTGGATGATCTATCCGTTGGTGTAAGTGGAGTGTTAAAGTCCCCTACTATTATTGTGTTACTGTCTATTTCTGTTTTTATGTCTGTTAATAATTGCTTTATATATTTAGGTGCACCTACATTGGGTGCGTAGACATTTACAAGTGTTATATCCTCTTGTTGGATTGTTCCCTTGATCATTACGTAATGCCCTTGTCTCTTTTACAGTTTTTGTTTTAAAGTCTATTTTGTCTGATATGAGTACTGCTACCCCAGCTTTCTTTTCATTGCCATTTGCATGGAGTATCTTTTTCCATCCCTTCACTTTCAGTTTGTGAGTGTCTTTAGATCTGAAGTGTGTCTCTTGTATGCAGCATATATATGGGTCTTGTTTTTTAATCCAATCAGCCACCCTATGCCTTTTAATTGGGGCATTTAGTCCATTGATGTTTAAAGTAGCTATTGATAAGTATGTACTTACTACCATTTTTAAACTTTTTTTTTCTCAGTGTTTTAGTAGTCCTTCTCTGTTCCTTTCTTCTTCTATACAGAATTGATGGTCTCTTTAGTTTGACCTCTGTCTGAAAGCTCTACTCTTTAACTCCCCTCCTCCCTCCTTTTATGTTTTTGATATCATATCTAACCTCTTTTTTGTGCATTTGTATCCATTACCCTCTTATCATGGAAATAGATAATTTTTCCTATTTGTGGTCTTCTCTTTTCCCCTTAAATCAGTCCCTTTAACATTTCTTGTAGCACTGGTTTCTTGGTGACAAACTCCTTTAATTTTTGCTTGTCTGGGAAATTTTTGATCTCTCCTTCCATTTTGAATGATAACCTTGCTGGGTAGAGTATTCTTGGCTGTAAGTTTTTTCCTTTTAGCACTTTAAATATATCATGCCATTCTCTTCTAGCCTGTAAGGTTTCTGCTGAGAAGTCAGCTGATAGCCTTATGGGGTTTCCTTTGTATGTAACTTGACTTTCTCTTGCAGCTTTTAGGATTCTCTCTTTAATTCTGGACATTTTGATTAGGATGTGTCTTGGTGTGGGCCTCTTTGGGTTTATCTTGTTTGGGGCTCTCTGTGCTTCCTGTACCTGGATGTCTGTTTCCTTCCTTAGGTTAGGGAAGTTTTCATCTATTATTTCTTGAAATAGATTCTCTGCCCCTTTGTCTCACTCTTCTCCTTCCGGGACACCTATAACACGGATGTTAGTGCGCTTGATGTTGTCCCAGAGGTCCCTTAGACTGTCCTCACTCTTTTTGATTCTTTCCTCTTTTACCTGTTCAGCTTGGGTAATTTCTTCTAGTCTTTCATCCAGCTCACAGATCTGTTCTTCTGTATCCTCTACTCTGCTTTTGAGTCCCTCTAATGACTTTTTCATTTCCAGTATTGTATTCTTCATTTCTGATTGGTTCTTTTTTATATCTTCCATTTTTTTGTTGACATTCTCACTGAGTTCATCTATTCTTCTCCCCAGATCAGTGAGCATCCTTAACACTCTTTGTTTGAACTCTCTGTTGGGTAGGTTGCTCATTTCTGTTTCACTTAGTTCCTTTTCTGGGGTTTTGTCCTGTTCCCTTACTTGGAATGTATTGCTTTGCCTCCCTGTTTTGCCTCTTTCCCTGTGCTTGTGTCTACGTATTAGGTAGGTCAGCTACATCTCCTGCTCTTGGATAGGTGACCTTATGTAAGTGATGGCTTAGGAGGCCTGCCGTGTGCTTCCCTCAGTTCTCAATGTTCCAGGGGTGACCCCTATGTGGGCTACGTGTGTCCTTCTGTTGTGGCCTGTTTGCTCTCCCTGTAGGCACCCAGGGAGGCCGAGTTATGCTCCTGGCCAGCTGTTGTAATGCTCAGCTGCTTGCAGTTGTTGTGGGCCCTTCAGTCTCTTTATCAGGTGTGGGGAGCCCCAGCACAGTTGGCTGCAAGTTCTAATACCACATTTGTGTTGCAGTATTTCTTTTAAGTGAGTAGGCCCCCAGCGTGGCAGGTTGTTAGGCTTAGGGCCTTACAATTGCTATAAGCCTCCAGCCTTTAGGTCTCTTGTCAGCTCTCTGAGGATTGCAGCTGGGTGGGGCTGGCCTCAGGCATGGGAGCACCCAATTGTTTCAGGCTTTGGAAGGTGGGGCAAACCCCCTATGTGGGTCTTTGAGAAGCACAAGTCTTCTGCAGCTGACAAGCCCTGCCGCCCACAGGTCCACACACACAGTCAACACAGTCCTGCCCCGTGTGCGTGCCCCGACCTCCCGAAGCGGATCCAGTCTCTCCATGGTGGGAGCCCAACACTCTCCACCTGCTCCTTGTGCATGCCCTGCCCCCACTGAAGTCAGCTCAGTTGCCAGGCTGCAGAGAATCCAGTCACCAATCTATGCAGGCCCACAAGTTGCCTGAGGGCTTGTTGTTGGGTGGGGCCAGTCTCTAGGGTGGGCTGCCTGCCCTGGCTGAGCTGGATTAAATCGGTGCTATAGCGGGTGGGGCAGACCCTGGGCTAGCAGGCCTCAGGGAGAACTCCAATGGCGTCTGTGTCAGCACGCCCACACCAGGCCACAACAATGGCCACCGCCAATGTCCCAGTCCCTGGAGAGGTCTCACCTCTCACCGAGATGCACTCAGGGCCTATTAGGTGAGTCTCTTTTCACCAAAGCACTATGCACCTTTCTTTCTGGTGATTTTAGGTTGCTTTCTGAAACGGGGGAGTTTGCGCATGGGCCCTTTAAGAGCCAGTTTTAGTTTCTTTGTGAACCGGGTTTTCTGGGGGTACTCCCCAATGCTTTAGTAGCAGGCAAAGTCAGATATTATGCCACTCGTCTCGATTGTGCTGGGTCCACAAAATGCCCACAACAGGGGCGCTCCCGGCTCAGGGCCCCGCGCCTCCAGGGAGGGCTGCGGATCTGTGGGCTGCTCCCGGGCGGCCGTGAGGTGCTGCAGCTTGTGAAGGCGGCGTTTTTCCTCTCCAGAAGGGAGTTTCTGCCTCTTCTACCTCAGTTAGGATTGTCCATTGTTGCAGGAGTTCCTCTTATCCAGTTTTCAGTTCTGTCTCAGGGGTAATTTTTCCACGAGTAGTTGTAAATTGGCTGTGTCCACGGGAGGAGGTGAGTTCAGAGTCTGCCTACGCCGCCATCTTCACTTCCTCCCCCAAAACTCTATTTCTTCGACAACAATCCAAGCTCCAGACCCATATTTTAAAAAATATTTTATTGTGAAAAATTTCAAATATACACAAAAGTAGATAAAACAGTATAATGAGCTCATCAACCATATTATGTTCTCATTACCCAGTTTCAACAATTAGCAACCATTTTTATCATATCCTCTCTCCCTCCCCTCAACACTTTTGAGAAGGGGGAGGCTGAGTATTCTAAAGCAAATCAAGTCATCATATCATTTCACTCAAGGCTTATGAGCACCTCAAACATACTCTTCAAATGGAACTCATCCTCTTTCTCGTCTGTTTTATACAGAGTAGTACTTCTGCACCTTTTGATTCCCAGCTTGATCAAGCATACACCTAGCCTATAGAAAGTGCTTAGTAAATGCTTACAGAGTCAGAAAGTATAAAGACACACAGAGTGGGGGACCAGGCAGCAGGGATGGAAGGTCCAGATACAGGGTCTAGATAACAGGACAGGATCCTACTGGCTTCCTGCACTTCTGAGTGTGGGTCAGTGCAAGGAAGCCCTCTGGCTGAAGCAGGGGAGCAGAGCAGTTCTGTCCGTCTACAGTATGACAATCCTGACAAGCCACAGGTTTCAGCGTGTGGCTACTAGCTGAACTAAATACTGTTCTCTCAAGGGGAGAAAAGGATCTTTTACAACACATATGCTAATGAAGCACAACGACATAGAGCATTTAAAACAAAATGTCCCTATATTTATTCTCCATAGACAGATTTTTACATTAATATTTATGAGGGATTCCTCGTTTATTTCTCCCCGAGATTTTTCTCCTGCCCAAAGAGAGGGGATAAAAGATAAGTAACATGAACCAATTATCTTTTAAACAGCTACAAAGGACTACCTTCTTTATCTGCATTCTGCTACTTGATTAATCTTCCTAATATACCACTTTCCACGTATCAGCCCCTGCTCACGAGCCCCCAGGGCCTGCTGCTCCCTGCAGTAGCACGCTGCAAGGCCTTTGCCTGACTTTCGGGCCCTGCTTGCTGCCCAAGCCTCCAGATCCAATCCTACCCACCCTCACTCAGCAGGGCCAGACCCACAACTCCAAATCCTCACCCGTAGGCATTGCTGTCTGTCCAAATGGCACCTGGTTCCCAGCCATTTAAATACCCAATGCTTACACTTCTAATTTACTAAGAGCCATGAGCAGTATGAACGCATGTTGTAAAAACACATTCTCAGCCTCATCGGCCGGGGTGGGGGCGTGCAGCCAGCATGGGCGGGGAACAAGCCTTCAGGACTCGTTCATTCAGCCACCAGCACCTGAGCCAAGGCCAGGCCAGAAAGGAGACACAGAGAGCCCTGGTCTCAAAGAGTTTCCAGTCTAACCAAAACACAGGCCGACTGTGGCAAATGGCATGGAAGAGCCACAAAAGCAAAGCCTCACAGGTTACCAGTGGAAGGTGTCTTTCTGCCCAGTCACTGACCCACATTTCCCTCCCCAGTCAGTGATACAGACAGAGAGACATGTTCCTTCTCTGCCTGCCAAGAAGACGAGGTCATAAACATATAAAATCAGACAATTCAAGAACTATGACTGAATGTGTCTTCTCTGGCCCTCAAATGAGAAACTCTAAAGAGCAAGGAGAACACGGCAGCAGCGGAGACTGGACCCATAAGGAAGACTATTCTCTACCCTTGGCCTCAAGATGCTTTCTGATTCTATTTCAAGGCAGATGGCAAACAAACGAATGTGAATAGCAACCAAAAAGCAGAGGAAGAAAATGAAATGGTGCTTGTGCAGTTAAATTTTTAAATTTTTACAGTCCAATCGGGCAAGGCCTGGGCTCTTCCCTGTTCCCACTCTGAGGCTGAGAGCACAGGCTGGCTTCAAGGAGCTCTGAATACCAGATGTCTGACCACAAAGGATTTCTTTCTGTCACTGTATCAGGACGGCCTGACAACATTTCATAGTGTTCTCACCCCTTTTCCAGGCACAATGATAAAACCTTAAAATAGCCAAGTACACTAGTTCCTACCAACCTTTTAACCTCTGCACAGAAAACTGGCTGAAACTAATAGATTGAAAATTATTTTGTTGACAAAACAGAGGGATCCAGTGAATTACAAGACTGAAGATCCATATACAGTAACCCTTGCTCTATGAACATTCCTATCCAAACTCAGGACACTGAGTAGATTTGGAAAAATTTTTTGAGATAAGACTGGTATTCTTCAGCATTCCTGGAGACAGTTCCAGCCTTGTAGGAAAAAGACAAAAGAAGTACTGAGTCAGACTGCTTAAACATGACTGATGTTAATAAATGAGCTTCCGTAGTGTTGGTTATTGGAAACTGATCTCTTCCTTATTAATACGGTCCCGCAATGGAGAGAAAGATTTCTCCATGTTCTAGAATGCAAACAATGTTTTAATCTTTAATTATATTCGCAATTTCAACTCTTCTAGAGAGTTATAGCCAGCAAGGCCTAGGATTATTTCTTTATTACATAGCCTCTCAGTGGTATTTAATGAATATTGTTACTTAATACTTGCCAGTTGGGGAAAGAAGGACTTAGTGTATTTCCACCCAAGTTTTGATGACTTTTTCCAAAACTCAGGAAACTTAGAGCTGCAAAGTTCTCTGTTTCATTTTGGGGGCACTTGGTACAGGCGACACCCTTGCTCTCCTCACCAGCCCAAAGTCAGGGTGAGTTAGCCTGGGTAATAAGCAACCCTGGAAAAGGGATTCAGGACATGATGTTCTGCATTTCTAAAGCATCTGGCAATGAACCCAGTTTGCTCCTCATTCACGGCTTATTTACTGTTACTTTCCTCAGAGGCAAATTAAACTCCAATAAAAAGGGATGCCAGATATTCTTGTCCAAGGCTCCTATCACCACCTAAGTTGAAGAATTTAATATAAACTTATCAACATACAACCAAATTCTGCCCTCAACAAAACATCAAGATCCTCAGAAGGCAAAACAAAGCCCAAGTAATCGAGAAGAAAACTAGGTCCCTGCAAGTAAGCACGCTCACAGTCACTATTCAGATGACATCTATATCAAGGCTTTGTAACGGCATAGCAACTACAAAGACCTGGAGTTTCGTATCTGTGTGGCTGAGGAAAAAAACTTCTAAACAGGGTCTTGAGAATCAGCACCAGAAGAGAGAATGATGTAATGGCCAGGAAGCTACAGGAAGAGACTCTGGGTTTAGTGAGCTTCATCCCGGCAAATATCTGCCTTGCTTGGTTTAAATGTCAATGACCACGATGAGCTCCCACCCTCCTTCATCACTCTCGCCAAGGACAGATTTGTGTCACTGCTTTGCTCCCCGTGATTCCTGTTGGTTTTACATCAAGCAAAAGACAACATGAGCCTCTGCCTTTCAAGAATAGAAATAGCATTTACCACACATCTTGGAAAGAATCCAATCATCTGTATAAGCACCATGTGTAATTTCACGTTGATGATCTTCTTGGGAATTAGTGTGCAAGGCAGTGGCAGAAAATGAGCCTCTTTCAGTTAAACTCCCAGAGCCAAGTTAGCGGCCGCACCAAAGGCAATCTGTTGTTCAAACACTGGAACTCCTAGGTGTGTGTGCCGTGCCATTATCCCTGTTTCCTCCTGAATTAGTAGCATTTCTTCCCAGCAACACTTGTCACTGCACGCTGTTTTTGTATTGTTGTTGCTGCTGAGGTAGGTCATCCAAGAAGAGGAGTGTGAAGTGAAGACTCCCTACACTCTCAAAGGTATTAGACAATACTGAAAGAGATGCAAAATGTTGAGGAAACGCCACTGGTAGGCTCCAAAGAACATCAAGGAATACTATTATTCAGCGATAAAATGGAACAAACCACTGACATGTGTAGCATAAACAAATCTCCAAAACATCATGTTGAGCAAAAGATACCAGAAAGAAAATATTACGTTCTGCACGACTCCATTTATGTGGAGTTCTAAAAGAGGCAGAACTAGGAAACAGGAATAGAAATCAGAACAGTGGTTGCCTGGGGTGGTCGAAAAATTACAGGCAAGTATAGTCAACTCTTTCAAGGAGTTTTGCTGTAAAGAGGAGAGAGGGGAGGCGGGAGCTGGAAGGAGAAGTGGGAGTATTAGCCGGGTGTTCTTACAGGAGAAGGTTTTTGTGGTAAGTATGTTTGCATACTACTGGGAATGATCCCGGAGAAAGGGGAATACTGATAGCGCAGGAGAGCAAAAGGAGACGGATGGAGAAATGGCTCGGAGTAGGTGAGAGGGGATTGGACATAGCGGACAAGTGGAAGGGTCGTTCTTGGCTGGGAGCATGGACAGCACATCCCCAGTGACTAAGGAGAAGGTAGGCTATGAAAGGGAATGTGCCCTCAACTCAGCAGGCAGGATCTTTTCACGGAAGATAACATGATATAAAAGAAACTGCCTATCCCCACAATGTCCAGGGGATAGGAGTAACATTTAAAAAAATAACCTTTCTCTAAAACAACTTATTTTTTTTTCCTCAAACTTAAATGAGATCCATGTGTACAGAATAAGAACACAGAAGTGTCTTTCACCTCTGCTGCCACTGAAAGCCGGCATTTCATCAGGCCGAGCTGCTGAAAACCAGGAGTCACAAGCCATTCAGCTTGGTCATATTGATTAAAACCAATATCCCATGTTAACAAAAAGTATATCAAAAAATACATCGTAAAGTTGAGACTGCTATCTAGAGCACAAGTAAACATGGCTACATCTGACATATATTAAATACATAGATACTTCAATGTACAACTTACATAGATGAAATAAGATAGCCACTTTCCAAGCTGATCTCAATCCTACGAGGGTCAAAAGCCCAACAATGTTTACCCAGCAACAGGGGACATAGCTTCTTTATGAAATGATAGTGCCCCTTCTGCAAAAGACATAACTTAATATGAACCTTCGGGCATCATGGACGTGAGGTCACTTCATCAGTGCCCTCTGAATGCTAACCCGTGATAAAACATCTTTCATCATGAACAACATCTTTGTCTTCTTACAAGCTTCTTTGGAGGGGAGAAAGATATGAATCATTAATCCCACAAATCACTAATCCTAGGGAGAATTCAGGGGGTATTTGAGTCTTGAAAGACTACTACTGTTATAGCCAACTGCATTTTAAAAACAAACACATTGATAAATCTTCCTGCATTCTTGCCATGCCTGTGGTCTCAGCACACTTAGGCAGAGCCAGTGGTCTTGTTGTCGTAGCCTTAGTGCCATCCAACTGCTGACAAGCCAATGCAGAAACACACCCGTCACCGCACTAACAGACGCACAGTTACAGAGGAGGTTGTGTGAGAAGCCCGGCCACTCGTCCTCCACTGGCCTCCTCCACTGTTTAGAAATAAAACCTTTCCTTAGAATCCTGTAAGCCTATGCAAGAAAGCATCTAGCTCTCCTAACAAAGTAAAGCCTCCATCCCTCACAGCTGGCAGTGAAGGAATTCGGTGAAGTTTTGCTGGGCCTCCCTAAGTGGATCTCTCTCAGCACCCTGCCCATGGCCTCCTTGGGTACTTGGGGATCATGTCATTAGGACTTGGCACACTTTACTATGATTCCCTGCTACATGTTTGTTCCTCTTTTCTACTCCGAGTTTCCTGAAAGACTGCTTTATATCTTATAAGACTGCTTTATATATATATCAAAATTATATCTTACCAAATCCCCAGCACAGTACACGGAACCAATCATTTGTAGGCCCTGAGTAAATATTTGCTAAATAAATAAGGGAATGGGGCTTACAGGCTCAGCCACTCTTCCCTCTGTGCAATGTCTCTCCTCACTGGCAACTGTGGTGGTTTTAAAATATGTCCACAAATTCTTTGACACTCCTTCCTTCAAAAGGGAGAGCTGCATCCCCTCCCCTCGAACATCAGTCAGACTTAGTGACTCATTTCTAACAAATAGAATGGGGTGGAATTGATGCCACGTGTCTTCTGAGGCTAGGTCATAAAACGGAGAGCCTCCGCCTAGCTCTCCTTCTCTTAGATCACTTGCTCTGGGAGAAGTCACATGCCATGCCATGAAGATACTCAAGCACCCTGTGGAGAGGCCTACGTGGAGAGGAACTGAGGTCTCCTGTCAACAGCCAGCACCCACTTGCCCACCATGTGAGTGAGCCACCTTGGAAGTGACCTTCTAACCCCGGCCAAACCTTCAGATGACTGCAGCCCTGGCTGATATCTAGTTGCAATCTTATGTGAGACCCTGATCCAGACCACCCAGCCAAGCCACTCCCAGATTCCTGATCCACAGAAAATGTGAGAGATTATGTTTATTGTTTTAAACCACTAAATTTGGGGGCAATTTATTATATAGCAATAGATAACTAATGTAGCAACCTTGGAGGATTTGGGTGTTGTTTTTCAAGGGAGTTCAAGGGATTTCCTTAAATGATAAAATTAGTTTATGGTCATGTTATGCTTATAACAAAAATTTTATAATTGGTAATGTTCTACAGAATACAACCATAACATGGCTAATTAATACGCAAAATTAAATATTCCATAAATCAAATGATACTACCGTAAAACCTAACAACTACATTCAATAAATGTTGGGATGTGATACAGAACAATACTACAATACAATCCTTTGTGGAGGTTGTTTTTTGTTTTTAAAAATTATATATTACATGCATAGAAAAATGTCTAGAATAATATCCATCAAAACCTTAACAATAACTTTCTCAGAGTGACAGGTTATTTTTTTCTTTTCTTTTTGGTTATCTTTGGTTTTTTCAAAATCTACAATATGTATATATTACTAGTGTCCTATTTTTTAATTTAAAATTTTTTTATAATTCAACTAGGCCAGCAGCTAAGTCTTACTGGTGTTTCAATTCCTGACATCTAACACGTTAAGTGGTGCATAGTAGGTGCTCAATAAAAGTACACTGGCTGTCCTTTAGATATAGATCCTGTCTACTGGACAGGAGTTCCATAAAGGATTCCAGGATAATGTGAGCCCAAAAAGCTCACTGATGTGAAAGGGCAGCAGTCAATTTTCACAGAAATAGGCTACTAAGTATAGGAAATCATTTCAAAGTTGTATTCTTAGGACATAGTAACCACTTTCTCTTTGAAACTAAGTATTTTGAGTGATTATTGTAAATTTATAATGACAGTTGTGAACACTTCTTTTTTTTTTGGCAAGAGAACAGAGTCTGTTGATTGCCTTGGTGCTTAAAATAGTTTCTAAGCGTCCTCATAATAGCATGTCACCTGTAAACAGGTTTCAGGCCAATGCAAACTAACAAATGGTGGACAGATGGAGTAAGAGCTGACTTTTGTCAAGAGAGAGTCAGCAACAAACACTTTTTGGCTCCAGTCTCACGGGACCATTAGAAAGTCTTTCACTTCTCGCCAAACATCTTGCCTCAGTTGACAATCCGTGCAGGGAAAATGACAAGTTACAAGGCCCATTAGACTTTTGAGAGCTGCAAGTTGAGATTTGCAGAATCACCAAATCAACACATGAGAAACAACAGATAGAGTAATGTTCCTTAAGAAGGTTTCTGCCAAATAGTGAAAATTCTCTCTGTCTTGCATCACTCAAAGAAGCTGTCCCTGTAGTCTCTGAAAAATATGGCACCTGTGCATGCAGAAGACAAAAAATCACTTGTTGGGGGCTGGTTGGTTATGTTCATCCTACCCTGGAAGCAAATGTTAATTGTGAAGAAAACTTGAAAATCACAGAAATGGTGGTCTAAGAATGTCCACCAGTGAGAGAAAAGGTCCCCAGAGTCATTCCCTGTGACTTCCTCAGCTCTGCACTGGCCTTTCTCCTCCTCACTCTCCAAGTCTCACCTAATGTCATCTCCTTTGATGACACTAATTTGTCATTGACAAATGACACCCAATTTAAGCAGTTTCCCCCACTCCTTACCATTCTGTGTGTTCCCTTCCAAAGCACTAATCATAACCAGAAATTACTGTATCAATTTATTCATTTGTTTAAGGGTATACTTTTTTTGTCTTTTTCCCTCAATAAACAAAAAGCTTTAGGAAGATGGGACCACGTCTGGCTTGCTCGTGACTGTATCCCCAGAGTCTAGGACAATGCCTGACAGATAGTATGCACAATAAATATTTGCTAAACAAACAGAAAACAAATGAGATCTTGTGTAAAGGCAAACAACGGAGTCTCATCTGCAAACGCTCCTCCGGACTGGAAATTTAAAAATGTAGTTTGTAACTGAAGATGTAAAGGAAAGAGGGTGCAACAGGAGGGCAGGCTGGGCTAGGGAATGTGTTTAAAGTCCAAGTCAAGCCTTTAGTGAGTGCTGCCCCTCTCAGGGGAATGTGTGTGCTGATAGAAAAGCTATCAGCAAAGACTGGTGTGTTCACATTTCTGACTCCACGTCGCTGAGTGAGCCTTGGGCCTCATCTACGCGGGCTTCCAGTACAAAATAACCTACAGGTAAATGGATGAATTAATTGTGGCATAGTCAAAGGAATACTACATAGCAACAAAAAAGAACAAACAACCTGGATGAATCTAACAGATATTATGTTAAGTGAAAAAAAGTTGATACAAAAGATTACATGTTATGTGATTCCATTTATGTTCAAGGACAAGTAAAAACAATTGTTCAAAGAAGTTGGAATAGTGTTAAACTTGGGGAGGGCAGTGGCACACGTACAGACTGGGAACGTGAGGAGAAACCCTTCTGGGATTCTGGAAGTGGTGGCCACCTGGCTTGATCGGGGTGGAGCTACACGAAGGTACAGATACGTGAAACAATCATCAAGATGTACACTTTATGAACATTCCAGTATCTCTTATCCCTCCTATTGGGAAAAAGAAGAGCACATATAGTACTATTTAAAAAAGAACAAGTGAGCGTAGTGCTGATTCTAATCCCAGCTCTACCAGACTGTCTAGGTGGCCTGCAGCTTATCAAAATGTGCTCCTCAGCTCTCTCATTTGTAAAATAAGGACAACTGTACTCTGCTTTGCCAACTATGGGAACGTGATCAGGAAATAAAGATTAAGTTATGAGGTAACTTCAATTCCTAGGTGGAAAAGTCACACACAAAATATGTAAACCATGAACTGCACTATAACCATTTCATAAAGATCTATGCAAAATATGTTACCCATATGCTTGGTTTTTAATCTTAATAGATACCTTTTTAAAAGAAAAATAATTTCGCCAGAATAATTTTCCATTAAAATTTGCCAAAAAGAAGAGTTCACCCAGGACAAAAGTACTTTTTCAAACCATTACTCACTGAGGCGGTAAGACAAGAGTCGTGGGTTGAGCCTTTGGTCTACGTTTAGCAGATACTCCCATCTGGTTAGCAGAACGTTTCAACGACTGTTGATTCAAAAGACCAGATGCTAGACCTGCATGGTACTGCAACTGTAGGGAAAAGCAAAACAGAGAATGAAAGATAATACTTGCTAAAAGCAGGACAAGGGGTGTTAAACTATCAATACTTGATACATTTGTACCCCTTTAGAACATTTTAAATATAGTCATGCTCATCTCTTAATGATGGGGATACGTTCTGAGAAATGTGTCGTTAGGTGATTTTGTTGTTGTGCGAACATCACAGAGTGTACTTACACAAACCTAGAAGGTATAGCCTACTATACACCTAGGCTCTATAGTACTAATCTTATAGGACCACCGTTGTATATAAGGTCTGTCGTTGACTGAAACATCGTTATGCAGCACACAACCATAATTTTAAATACAGTTGCTATCATTTTGCTTCAAGGAATATATTCATAAGGAGATAATCAAACATGAAAAGAAACATGAATAAGGTTGTTCATCACACATTACATAATGATGAAGAACTGGAAACAATCTAAATTCCCAACAGTAACTGGGAAATTGGTCAAAATTTGGAAAGAATTTGACAACACCATTTTGTTGAATGAAAAAAACCCAAACAGGTTACATTGTAAACAGAGAGAAGACACTTAAAAAGATGTTCTCTAAAATGTTAACAGTGTATTTCTAAGTAGTAGAATTTGGGTAATTTTTACTTTGTTCTTTATTTTTCACTACTATTCATATATGCTTTGTGCAAATGGTTTAAAAGCCTATGCCATTTTTTATAAGAAGATCCAGAGGGTTTCCTTAAAGACAAATTATTTCTGAGAACTCTTGCTACTGTCATATCTTGCCTATAATAAAAACTATATAACTCAAAGTCTACTGCAGTAAACCAGGAGCACAACAGGGCTTATCACATACAGATTCAAACATAGCATGTGTCAGTGTTCAGAACCACTAGGCCACTGTTTTCAATGGTTAAGATACAAATATCAATCATAAGAATAAGCTCATAAATATGTCTTACTACAATGTATACAAATGGATATAGGCTCACTGAAGAGAACTGGGTGGCGAATTAATTTCACTCCATGTATATATAATTGGAAAAACACAATGCGAGTAAGGAAGCAGTATACTTCAAATGGGCTCAGGGCCAGCATCCTTTGCTTTGTTCCTGGACAAACTGCTGAGCTTCGAGGTTACTTAGGACAGATCATTTTACTTCCCTAGACCTCAGTTTCTCCATTGGAAAAGAGTAATGATACTGCCTAATTCTAAACCAAAAGGGACTTTTTAAAAGTCCCCATTTATTGAGTTATAATTTACATAAAAAGCACACATTTTCAGTGTACAGTCTGACAAGTTTTGATAAATGCATTTACCTGTGAAACTGCCACCCCAATCACGATACAGCAAATTCCATCACTGCAGAAAGGTCCCTTGTGCCCCAGTGCAGTCAGTCCCCTCCAACTCCTACCATCAGGACCTTATGATTTAAACTACAACTCATCATCCTCACTCACTGCCAAATGAAGCTTATATCCAATTTGACATGAGACAGTGACTCCTGTCTTCCTTTTTCAATCCCATACTTTTGTATTTTAGATCATAAGAGTTGTCACCAATCTCTCTATAATAAAATTATCCTTGAAAGGTATCCCAATGTTGAACAGATGTAAATAAAACATTCAAATGTGAAAATGCCAGCCTAAGAATTTGGATTGAGACCATTTATAACATCCAATATATTTCTTCTTCCCTTCTCAAATTAAGCAACGTCTTTCAAATACTTATTTAGAATTAACTGAACATACAAATAGTAATTCATTCGGAAGCTCTGAATCAATTTCTCTTCAAAATGCTCTTCCAAGGCATAGATTTCCTTTGCAGAGTCAGCTACTTTACAGCTCACAGTAATGAACTGGTGACCACCATATAAAAGGGGCTGGGACCTGGATGCAAAGGGTAATAACGTTCTGAAAAATAAATGGCCTCACCTAAAGCCATTGGGCTGCACAGAAATAGAGAGTGAAAGAAAACAAAACCAATTGAAATGATCTGCTTCTTGAAAGTGGCTATAAAAATGAAGATATCCAGTGACCCAGCAAGAGTGAGATGTCTGTGTTTGGAGCATCCATATTGCTTTTTAACAGGCTCTTGATTTACTTGGTCGATTTGCTGTGGGAGCCTTATGGCTGCACAACACAAGACAAAGATATATCACGTTCATAATAAAAATGGAGCTCTGTTCGGGGTGGAGAAGGGGGGCATAATTTGGCTCTAACAACTCATCTTAGACCAATGAATTTTGCTCATATTTGTTTTTCTCCTACAGATTTCTTAAATGGGAAATCAATGGAAACAAGGGACAGTACAAGTTTGAAAGACAATGTTTCAAAATGTCAGCTACTTGGGTTTCGATCTTCCCCACCAGAATTTGCAATGAGTGCAATATGCATGGGGCTTTATGGAATTAAAGGGAAAGACAGCTTGGCAGGGGTCCCCTTCTGGCTCAAGGAAGCATCTCTCCTTTTGGCTCTTCTCTTCTTTGTATCTTATTCAGGTCCATGCAAGCTCAGCCATTCCAGCCCTGCTGACTCTTTGAGTGGACGAGTCCTGCTAACCATGCAGAGTGGCAGGGTGATTCTGTCCACCTGGCATCATTTTGATCATTTGCTCAAACAAACAAAAAAACCCCCAAACAGCAGCAATGCATGCTAGCTGCTGTCTGTCTTTTAAAGGGTTTCTTTAAAACCTCTACCATCTTGGACACTCTCAACATACATTGTACCTCTAAGAGCACATGTAGATGGAAAGACTCCTCTTCCCAAAAAACAAAACCTGCCTTTGAAAGCTGACTCACAGTGACTAAGCCACATTTGTTAATCATATATACGTTCCCAGTTTCCAGGAACACAGCTCTGTCAAGATCTATAAGGGGCCCATGAAATATTTACCAAACCATCTTTATAATGGGAGAAAAGGTCAAAGTTAATAAAAGTGACAGGCAGCTCCTGTCCAACTGGATTTATACATTATTTAAGCACCAAATACTCCACTCCATGAAACACAGTTTAAGATCTGAAAAGACTCTTGGAAAACATTCACGCAGCCAATGGCTCTAAAACAGCAGAAAGGAGTCAGAGCTAATCCAGAAGTTAACATCGAGAACATAGCACTCCCCAAAATACTGCCATAAGTTTTCAATTACAGGTTCTGTAATATTTTCTATAAAAATATATTTCAATAAACATACTTTGCTCCAAATGTCTGCGGCATGGAAACAACTCTATTTCAAAAAGCAACTTATCGAAGTTCTAATGTGATTTTTCTATCTAAGATCATTTTTCCACTAACGAGCAAGAATAAAATGAAAGAGGGTTTGAAAGAAAATAATCTATTCTTTTAACTTCCACATCTTACAGCTGTGGGGAAAGGCAGTGTTTTTTTTTGTTTGTTTGTTTGTTTTTAAAGATTTTATTTATTTATTTTTTCCCCCCAAAGCCCCAGTAGATAGTTGCATGTCATAGCTGCACATCCTTCCAGTTGCTGTATGTGGGACTCGGCCCCAGGATGAACGGAGAAGTGGTGCCTCGGTGCGCACCCGGGATCCGAACCCGGGCCGCCAGCATCGGAGCGCGCGCACTCAACCACCAAGCCACGGGGCCGGCCCGAAAGGCAGTGTTTATGTGGCAAGCTGCGGGGAGGGGGTTCCTTATTTACTGGTAAATTGCCTCTCAGTAGTAACAGTTATTTCAGTGTTCTCTGGATTCTGAGAATATTTCTCTCAGTTCCAATTTTGCTATCTATTAACGTCAACCTTCTATTTTCTATGTCTGACCTAGGATTTTTCTGTCAGTTCTCAACCTAAAGTCCTTTCTAATCAATTATGTCTACTAATTACCTCTATACCTGGGAAAATTTCAACAACTCATAATGATCTGGGGAAAATACCATTTAGAATTAGGAAAACCTTGATTTACTGAATATTTTTTATTTTTTTATTTTTTTAAAGTTTTTTTTTTTTAATTTTATTTATTTATTTTTTTCCCCCAAAGCCCCAGTAGATAGTTGTATGTCATAGTTGCACATCCTTCTAGTTGCTGTATGTGGGACGCGGCCTCAGCATGGCTGGACAAGCAGTGCGTTGGTGCGCGCCCGGGGTCCGAACCCAGGCCGCCAGCACCGGAGTGTGTGCACTTAACCACTAAGCCACGGGGCCGGCCCTACTGAATATTTTTTAAAGTAATGCTGTTTTAGTAATAACAAACATGCAAAAGTGCCAAGTGTTGTCAGTTGGGGTCTGGTAAACTCTAATGTGCAGACTAAGAGCCTCTGAATAAGAAATTACACTCTGGAAATGTGCTACTGGGCTCCACTGCTAACAAGAGCTGTGTGAGCTTACACATTTCACTTCCCTCTCTACAAAACATGTATTATATCTTCTTCAAGGACCCTCCTAGCTCTAAAGTTTGATTCCTCTGGGTTTCTAAAGCAGTTTCATGGGTATTTGGCTTCACCATAAAGTGGTGAAGTAATGTCCCTACAATTTCATACAATAAGGTTAACAAACCTTTTGCCCCCCGGATAGCCTAAGTCTTTACAGTATCTGCTTTTAAAGAAGTCCAAACTATTAAGGCCCAAATTCAATTAGCTTTAATATGCTTCAAATTACAAACAACATATACTGGAAGGAAATGATACGAAAGGAAAATATAAAAAACAGGATTCAAATGCAAAGTTTCTGATTTAAATCTTGGGTTCAGAAAATCAGATGAGCAACAATCCCCTGGTTAGTTCTCCACTTGCTTCAAGTCTTCCACATTGTTCTGAATGCTTCTACCTGCTCCAAAATAGATAAAGGATATGTTTTGCAACGGAGAGAAGTTTGAGAAGGAAATTCATCATATCGATCACATTCAATATACTAATTAAGCCAGTGGCGTTCAATTGGGCCTTAGTACTTAAAAGCTGAAGTGTATACTGGAACCTCCCCTGGGTCCATGGTACAGCATCTATTCATATGCAACACTATCCCACCCATGCTATATGGCCTGAAGCCCACTTTAAGAAAACCTGACATTCAAAAATCTCAAAACTTACAAGCCACATCAATCAAGGTTTGATTCTTCCCATCATAAAAATCACTTCCTGGGGCCAGCCCGGTGATGTAGTGGTTAAATTCACGTGCTCTGCTTCTGCGGCCCGGGGTTCGAGGGTTCGGATCCCAGGCGCAGACAAACACACCACTCATCAAGCCATGCTGTGGTGGCATCCCATATACAAAATAGAGGAAGACGGGCACAGATGTTAGCTCAGAGCTAATCTTCCTTAGCAAAAAGAGGAGGATTGGCAACGGATGTTAGCTCAGAGCCAGTCTTCCTCACACAAAAAAAATCATTTCCTTTTCAAGCATTCACCAAAGGCTTATTTAAAAGGAGATAGAGGGGGCTTAAAAAAAGAGTTCTCCTAACCTTAAGGTATGACTCACTTTATTTTTAAAAATCACTTTATGTATAATTACATATAAGTTTCTAAGAACATGAGCAAGACACATTGATACTTCCAGTAACTAAACCCTTTGGATGAAGAGTGAGAGAGAACTAAGTTATAACAAGTTCTGGCTGGCTTAGAGCAGAGGGCCTACAGGAGAAGAGATTAAGAGGCCAGGGAGCCCCACCATCTCCTCCTCCAGTCCCTACAGGCCAGCTTCCCTTCTCCAAGCACAGAGCTCCTGTCTGTACTGGGATTTGGACCCAGGAAAGGCAGCGTTGTGTTATTTCTCAGTCCAGGAATGAAGCTGGCCACCTAGGGAGACACATCTTGAGGGCACAGACCTTACTACTGATTACTCTCTATTTTCTACAGTGTCCAGGATAGCACATTGCATACGGGTGAAACTAATACATCTGTCAACTGGTAAGTGGACTGGCAGATTGGGGAACTGCCATGGCCTGGCCTGGCCTGTCACTGCAGACAATCTCGAGAACAGAATGGCTCCATCAGACAGTCTTCTTAAGGCTGGCCTCTTACAAAAGCAAACACACTGCTTTGCTGGTGCTCACTGTCATGACCAGAGCCACGAAGGATCCTTTCTTCCTGTTATTCTAATTGCCAAAAAAAACGGGTATGTCTGAACCTCTATGCAGGCTTGAGTTCAGGGAAAGGCATCCACAGGGACTGAGCTTGGATTACTTCAAATCACAGAATTCTCATGTCAGAGAAGGGCCTTAGAGGAGCCAACCCACACCACCATCCCTACCCTACCCCTACACCTACCCCAGCCTCATTTTACAAGAGAGAGACTCCACCTTAAAGAGGTCACTGGCTCAAGGTCAGAGTTCACCTTATATATCTTTTTCCTGTGGGAATAAGTGTGCTGCATCTCTCTAACCAAAGGAACTGGCATTTGTTATCTCTGCTTCAGCAATGAAACAGTTACTCTTCTTGGACAGGGAACTAGGCTTTGCTAAGGGAGCAGTGATGTTAGCATCACTAGCATTTGCTGGCTCTTGTTTGCTCCCATCACTCTGACCTCTCTTAGGCATTGTCACATGCTTTTCCCTTCTACTGACTCTAGTCATGTCTAAGGTGGTGAGTTTGGGGAAGTTTTAAATCCTATCATTTTAAGGTTTTAATATCATTCAAAGTTAAAAGCCATGGAGAAAAGAAATCAAGAAACCTCAATATTGTCAGAAAATCTAAATTCTAGACTCAGCAGTAACACATTTAACCTTCCCAGCAGCTTTGATATTGTTCTATAACGGGGCGATTGTGCTATCGTCTAATGGGTTTTTATAAATTCTCTTACTGTCCAGGAGAATCCACATGTATAATCTGTTTTTACTTAGGGATTCTCTCTGAGAATTTGTTTAATATATCATGATAGCAACAAGCAAGGACATTATCCATGTAATGCCACTTCCCCTGCAGATCACTGACCAAAAGAGCCAGAGCTGCTTGGCATAAGTGAGTTGAAAATCCTTCCAAGATGCAACAGAACATGCCAAAGCTCAGAGCCCCAACTAAGGACATATGACACATGGATCAGTTCACACCACATACACTTGGATCAAGCTACACCCCACACAGCTGGGATGTGTGAATGTACCATGGGGGGGAGCTAATTTGAAATTCTCATACAGTCATATTTCCCCTAAACTACTAAACTTTCAACTAGAACCAATATTTGTGCAAAACCAGGAACACTTCATCACCACTTTGAGTTGCAAAGACCTTTGCCCCTCATTACTGAAATATGTTTTGTTTCCAGCTAATGAGAAAGAACCATGCATTATGATAAAGCTCTGGTTCTTTTGAACACACCTCTAGGAAAGAAACAAGCAAGCCTGCCTGGTATTATCTGTGCCACGGAAAACAGCTACTGAAAAATACCATAAATCTAATTGTTTTGCTTGGGTTTTTATCTAAATATTAGATAATGGTATTAGCTTCTTTCCTCCTTCTATCTCCTAATGCTTCTTTCAAATAGTCAATGTTAAAAAAAAAGAAAACCTTAGGTTTGAGTTTTTATGGGTAAATGATCTTTTTACTTGGTCAAAACAGCATCAATAAACCATAAGAAGGAAGCCTCCAATTTATTTGCCTATTTGTTCTCTACTGGGAAGCTGGGTTTCAGGCCTTTCAATTACTAAGAAAGCAGGACACCAAGTCAGGGCTGTGCCTCTGCTCAGCTGTGGTATCCTTTACATGCTAAATGCCATTTGGGTTTCTTTTTTCTTACACATGAATCCTCAAATGTCCAAACTTCAAAAACTGTCAAAGAAGTAAACAGAGAGGATGACAGCAGCCTTTTTCTTTCTTAAATATCTGTAATGTTTAGGGTTGTTTAGAATTGTTCCTCTGGAATGTCCCAGAACTCACACCTTTATTAATAGGCCTTTCTCCACAACTGCTCCTATTTACACTACAGCTGTATGCATGTTATCCTACTTCAAAGATGCCAATCGGTTGGAAGAGATATCACTCATCTATCTGAACAGATTCACTAAAAAAGCAAACTGTGAATGTGGCTAAAAATGGAAGAAACAACCATCATAGGTAATATTTGTAAAGCAAGACAGAAAGAAGACAAAACAAAGTGAAAAAGGAAAGACGAGCAGCAAACACTAAAAGACAAGACAGACAAGCGGACATGAGAATTGGTGTTTCCCCATCTCCCATTAACAACCTGACGTTTCACAGCAGGCTCTGAACCTATCTGCCCCGTGTGCTCCTAGAGAACAATGACAGCGTTATAAAGAAAGATCATGTTGGAGGGTCATCTGGCCACGTAAGAAGATGCAGGCAGGAAATATAAACAGGATCAAGGCAAAATCTGACAATGCACTAATGAGAGCATCCTAACAGATTATAAAAGGATGGTGACAATGAATGAGAATATACCCTCTGAAGAGGGACAACATGGTGGCAATCTTGTTCACCTATCCTCCTGTTAGAGAAGAAGTCCATGTCAGATGGGCCATCATGTTCTCATCTCCAACTAAGCTTGACTCCCCCCAGAATAATTATCCATTTACACACTACACTCTATACCCAACAAAAACAGAATGTGTATTTGACCTTTTCTGTTATTGACCAAAGACAGAAGTAGCAGAGAAGAATGACACATCCTGGAATTATCTTTGTACTTCTACCAGAAATGCCAAAGACTAGTTTTTAAATGCATACTTAAGGCCCGGATCAAAGGTCTAAAAAGTAAGGCTAGAATTATGTCTAAGGCCCTCTGTAACATTGAAATTCTAAGATATTATAAATGTTTCTCTAGGAAAATGCAGTCTGAACTTGACTTCCTAGTATAAAAATCAACACTGGTGAAATTTAAATATACTTACGAAATACAAACATTTTACTAGTCACCAAAAGTCTCTAATCGAGGCAGTTAGTGAGGGGGTGGGGAAAGGGCTCTCTGATGTCCGACGCCTGGTATTAGTTGAAATCTAGTGCAATGCTGGAGGCCTAATGGGTACCAAAGGTTTACTGACACACAAGACTTTGTTATTCTTCCCAAACATTCATAGGTGAGGCATGGGGGAAGAACTCAATATTCTATAGAATAGATATGTCCCTGGATAATTTTTTTCTTTTCCCCCAAAAGAAAACAGAGGTTTTTCAACTGAGAAATGAGTAAAATGAAAGCCACTGGACACTTCTATATCTCAATTCTAGACACTGAATTCTAAGCATTAGTCATTTGCCTAGCTATCACTGAAAAGATTTCAGTCAAGCAACCAGTAAACATGATTTTTAAAAATTACCAATCTGATAAATATAAAATTATCATTAGATTATTATAAACTTCTTTTGTGGGTGGTCAAAATGATCCTTATGCGCCTCCTCGTCAGTTGAGATTTAGTCGAAGAGTTACCTCTTCTTTCTTCCAATGTCATGACACGCCGATTGCTGCTTGAAGCACCATTTTAATTACCATCAGATGCAGGCCCCCATCAGCTTCCTCTGCTTCCTTCCATCAACCAGTTGTCAGCTGAGGAGGCAACTGGCTGCAAATCAGGGATGGGATCGGCCTTCCCCATCCCGTGCTTACTGGAAGGAAAGGGAGTGCAGAGAAAACCCAGAGGGAAGAAGAAGGGGAAACAGGGAGCCAGATGATCACTGACTTTAAAAGCTATATAACTATGATGTCAGACAAACCGAAAATAATAGGAACGGAAGCAAGGAGACAGCTGCTTCATTTGGAGGCCTGTGAGAACAGGAATCAGGAAACAGGAGAAAGCTTTGGAAGACACATTTTTTACTGACCATTTTTAACAACTGCCTTTTTTTTCCCTTCAAAAATAGAAGGAATAAGCCTGGTGGCTTAGCGGGCAACGGGTCTCGAAGGCAACTGCTCTCCTTTGCACTTTGCCATGAAGCAGCAAAGGTTAAAACTGTGGAGGCAGTGGGGCCTACTGGGTTCTTAGAAGAACGAGGTTTGTAGTCAGACAGCCCTGAGTTCAAACCCCAGCTCAACCACAAGTGGTTCTGGGCATTTCTGGGTGTTTCTCCCAGCTGCACCCCCCCCCCCCGCCCCGCCCCGCTGCCCAAGCCTGTTTCTTCATCAGCCCAATATGGGAAAAAAAGATGTTTATCTCATAAGGACAAAGTTGTTTTCTTGTTGACTGAGTACACTCCCTAAGGCAGGCTTTAAAAGTGTCTTTTCCTTATCTTACAATAACCCCAAGGAGAGAAAGGTACTGTCAGCCTCCTCCTACAGTTGTAGGAATTAAGTGATACGATATGTGCAAAAGCCTTAAGCCCAGCACACTGCAACCAAGGCAGAGCTGTTCTTGTGATTCTCAGAAGTGACTAGGCCCGGAAATCTGCCTCCTCCAACAACGCCAGGAATGACTGAATTTTCACCAAACTGATTAGAATTATCATCTTCTAGTCAAAGACTGTCACCCTAAACAGGTCAGATAACAAAGTGGTAAGGGTAACGGAGAAAAGGAAAAAATGCACCCATTAGGCTGTTCTGAACGAGTAGCTGTATTGAGAAGGAAACTCTACTTTTCCTCGTGAACAACTGAGGAAGAGAAGCCATCACACTGGGGAGGCCTCTTGGCTGAGTCTGGGTAAAACTCAGTAAACTCAAGGACAACTGTATGAGGCCCGTGGAAACACGGGAAGCACTCTAACTGAAAGGCAATCCCGAGGATCAGGTGGGAAGCTCCTTCTAATATACTGTGGAGACTGCTCTTCTTAATTTTTTAATTTTATTTATTTATTTATTTTTTCCCCCAAAGCCCCAGTAGATAGTTGTATGTCATAGCTGCACATCCTTCTAGTTGCTGTGTGTGGGGCGTGGCCTCAGCATGGCCGGAGAAGCGGTGTCGGTGTGCGCCCGGGATCCGAACCCGGGCCGCCAGTAGCGGAGCGCGCACTTAACCGCTAAGTCACAGGGCCGGCCCAAGACTGCTCTTATTTTTTTATTTATTTATTATTTTTTTTTTTTTTAATTTTTTGTTTATTGCAGTAACATTGGTTTATAACATTGTAAAAGTTTCAGGTGTACATCATTGTACTTCTATTTCTGCATAGATTACATCATGTTCACCACCAAAATACTAATTACAACCCATCACCACACACATGTACCCAATTATCCCTTTCACCCTCCTCCCTCCCCCCTTCCCCTCTGGTAACCACCAATCCAATCTCTGTCCCTATGTGTTTGTTTATTGTTGTTATTATCTACTACTTAATGAAGGAAATCATACACACAATCTAAATACCCTGCAAGTCAGCTCAACCCTGACACACCAAACGATCAAGTTATAGAGTCTTTCTCATGCAGCTAACAAAAGACTCAGCACTGGAGGCTCAAAGTCTCAGAGTACTTGCTTCCTTCTTTATACTGTTGAAGGTTTTTGGTTGGTTGAAGTTCTGACTGTGATTGTCTACACAGGAAGTATGAAAAAAGGCAAAGCAGGTGTCAGCCTACGTGGCAGGATTTTCCTACGATAAATATGAGGCTGTGATTTTTTTCTTTTCAAGAAAAACAAGCCAAAGATACTAACAGTGGGTATGTTTTTGGTTTAAAATGAACAACAGATCAGAGAGAATTTTCTACTGATCAACGTGACCTAGGCACGATTTCTACTATTCTTAATCTAATTAAGAAGGTAGGTATGTAGTGAACTGTCTGGATATAAATCACAGGCCCACTACTTAACCGACTGTGTGCCCCTGGGTGAGTCACTCAACTTCCTGGAGCCTCAGTTCTCTTCTAGCCCTGGGGATAATGCTGCACCTCGATACCACCTGATTACTCTAGAAGCAATCTGGGATTTCACTGAGCAAAACCACACTCAGGTTCTTGGAGTTAGGGAGGATTAAGTACATGCAAGTACTGAGCCAAGTGGCTGGCACAAAAGACACACTTAATAAGTGATAACCACGATTACTATTAATAGGCTGAGGTTGTTGAGCCATTAACAATTAGACTGAGTCTGAGGAGTGACGGAGCCAATAACTGGAAGGCCTGCTTCTGACCAAAAAACCCTTAGAGGAGATGGACTAGTGAAAAACAGGCCTGTTTCTGGGTGGATTTGGGGAAAAAGACTGTACAGGGATGGCTGGACTAAAAGAGAGGTGAGCTCCTGCTCTGCTACGTAAGTTACTTATTCCCATGATGCTTTCAGCCCTACTCAAACTTTCCAAATTCTGCAGTGAAGAACAAGCAAAGCAAACAAAAGGGGGATCAGCAGTAGCCAGCAGGAATGTCCAAGAAGGAATATTAACAACACATCTATCACCAACCACATCCATCCACAGGAAGATCCCAGAAGAGAGAAATAGCCTTCTTTGGACCCAGGGGTGGGAAAATAAGAATGGGCAACCGGTGCCCCGTCCAGTATTTCCTTTTCGCCCACAACACTCAAATAAATAGGTTACCTTTCCCCTTAATTACCTGGCATGTAGGGAGCTGAGAAAAGCTGAAGCTTGTTCAAGCCAGTCCAGAAGCCCTCCTGAAACACTTTTTATAGGGCTGACCACTGTATATTATAGTACAGTTTTTTGTGTACAGTATAGTATAGTTTTACTTTTTCTAAACTGTATGCCACAAGAGAGCCAGAACTGTCTCATACCATTTTATAAGCCCTACAGGTCTAGCATAGGGGCCTACATGGGTGTTCAATAAATATTTGCTGAGAATGGGATGGCCTGATGGATGCAAAGCATAGTGCTATACATGGATGGATACACAAAGAAATGTCCTCTGCTTTTAGGTCAAGATCTGCCTAGATATAAGCTCCACAGAGCTCCGTAGTCTTCTCTGCTATATCCCCAGTGTCTAGAACAGTGCTTGGCATAACAATAAAAAAACAACAATAAAATTAGCCAATGTGTATATAGGACTCACTGTGAACTAGGTGTTATTCTCATTCATTTAACTCTATTAATCTATACAACCACCCTATAAGGTAGGTACCATTATTTCTATTTTATAGATGAGGAAATTGAGGAACAGATGGTAAGTGGCTTGCCCAAGGTCATAGAGCCAGGAAGTGGCAGGGTCAAAATTGGAGTCTGGACAGCCTGGCTCCAGGGTCCCTGCTGTGTAACACTACACCATACAGCCTCTCCAGAACTTAGCACATTCTCAGTAAGCATTCTTTAAATAGATGAATACATATCTAGCAGGAGACAGCTAGCGGGATTTGAACTAAACTTCAAAGCATGTAGGAATTTGGATTCTGAATCATCTTCACGCATAAGGTGCCTACATAGAGGTGAGGATGATGGGGATCTACTGCCTCCCCTTTTCCTCCACAGCAGCCTTTTCAGGTTGGAGCAAGCAGTCATACTCAGTTAATCAAGGTTTGCTGTGCGGCTCCATGGGAAGTGGAGAAAACAGGAGATGTGTCCACAACCTGGCCTCTTGGAAAATGGGAACACAGCTTGCTGGCGGTCAGTGAACAGCTCTAACAGTTGACAGCCACTCTCCCTTCGCAGCTCTTGGCTTCTGACTCCCTCTCCACTTGCTGCCTTCCAACCCTACTGCAACCAACTGCTCCTGACTCACCCTTGCTCTCTTCCAGGCCTCCGCCTGCTGCTGTGTGTGTGCAAATCTGGACACACACACTTTTACACCCACTTAGTGCCTTCTGGTGTCTCGCATCCCAGAAACAGAGGACAGGACGAGAATCTGCCAGTACAGAGCCATAATTTTTTTCCCAATATAAAAGTGTGTAAAAAGTTCTGAAAGGCAAAAGCTTTCTCATCAATGGAGACACCAAAACCCTTGCGGCAGCAAAAACTGACATGAACTGATTTGAGTCTATTTAAATCTTCATTTATCTCACTTAGTGTGAATAGTCAAACATTTTGCTACACAATATTTGATTACAGGGTACTGCCCCAGACCCCACTGGAGAAATTAATTTAACATGTGGTGTATGAACCATACTGCCTTTCGATAATCCAAATATTCTAAAATCCAAAACAGATTCAGACCCGAAAAGCGTGTGATAAGGAGCTGTGAACCTGTGCCATGCAGTGGACGCTGGTGTGCCAGGCAGAGTGTCCATGCCAGCCGTACCCCTCAGAAACTGCTGGAAGCCTTTGACTTAGGCACCCATCTCTGATCTGAGCGGCCACAGCCAGTCTACAGAGTCACAGCACAGAGCATGACAACCTCTGTGAGCTGGCCCTCTTCCACCTCACCGGAATTCCACCACCCTGCCCCCCTTTTCCCCCCAGCCACTCTGGCCAGCTTCCCTTTCTAGAACACCCAAGGTCATTCCGTCTTAGGGTCCCTTTCACCGGCTGTCCCCTCTGCCTGGAATAGTCTTTACCCTGATCTTTGCATGCTTTCTTCTTGTCACGCAGGTCTCAACCTGCACTTCACTCTCAGAGAGCCTTCTCTGGCCACCTAATCTACAGAAGCCTCCAGGTACTCTATCCACCATGGTGTTTTATCTTGATGACAGTAGTAAGTCCCACTGGGTATTTTATACGTATTGTTTGTTTAGCATATAGTTCCCTCACCTCACTGCCACCCCTCCACACACTAGAATATAACAAGCTCCATTAGAACACAAACTTTAGCTATTTTAGTCACTACTGTAACTCCAACACCTAGAACTGTGCTTGGCACATAGTTATAGCTCAGTAAATACTTGCTGAATGAATGAAAAAATAAGAAAATACTCAGAAGAAGCCTGTAGGCACTGCAGGAACTATGCACTGCCAGACCCATACACTCTGCCTATACAAATTAAAAATCCATAATACTCCTAGGTGGTATGGATTTTTTCCACCTTCTGTGGACTTTCTTCAGTAGACAATAGGGGGAGTGGTGTCACCAAAGGTACTAAGCAGGGAGTGATACAATCAAAGGGTACCAGAGCCTTTAAGTCATTTTTCAAAATACAGCCATAGATCATGTGCATCAGAATCATCTATAGAGTGCTTGCCAAAAATGCAGATTCCAGGGTCCCACCTCAGCTCTGCTGGATCAGAATTTCTACAGAGGAGCCCAGGAATTAACACTGTAAACAGCACCCTGGGTGGCTCTCAGACACACTAAAATTTGAATACAATCATAGTACAATCTCAAAAATATTTGTTGACTCATTGATTGATTCAAGAAGTCAGTCTCTACCAGGAACTCACAAAGAATATGCTACAGAGGGGAACCTCAGACAAGTCACAATTAGCTAATATAAGGATGAGGCTCTTGTTGGTCCACCACGTGAGTTCAGGATTTCAAACACAGATGCAATACGCTTCTAGTATTGGGAGCCTTCCATCTTTCCAACTCCTACAAAAAAATCTGACTGTTTTCATTCATGTTGAAGAGTGGTGGAGAGAGCAAGGCAGGGACACAGAGTAGAGACTGCAAGAGCTCTTAGAATCCTGATATGCTGCTCTAGTGCTAAACTACACTTGATTAAGCAAATACGGAACGTGCCTTGCAAGTCTTCAAATAGTTAAATTTTCAATCTTTATAAAAAAGAAAATCCATCAGATTTGATTGATAAGTGTACTTTTTAAAACTAAGAGTAAAAAAGTGAAGATTGGCAACATTTTTTGCCATATAATTTGCTTTCTTTGCCTTTTTCCACAGCACTGCACATAAATCAAAGAAATGTTAAAGAGGCCCATATATCACCACCTGGCATTTCAAAACTATTTACCAAGTCTTTAACAGACACAGGCCAGGCTATGGAAAACCAGGACCAGGGCAGCTGAAATCAAAGGGAGAAAATTAACTCAAACACTGTCAGAGAGTTAATTAAGTTTACAAATAACTCTCCAATGAGCAAATTATGATATTTAATAAGAACAGACTCAGTGAAGCAGGGTTACAAAATATGGAGGGGGGTGGGAAGGAAGACAAGCCAACAGAGTTTTCCAAACAAGAATAATGCATACTTGAACAAGCTGCCTTTCTATGATTAAGCACAGAAATCTGGGAACAAGGCAGGGGAAATGATGTTTTAATAAGGTATGAAATAGGCTTGTGAGCTGCATTTTGCATCACCCTTGAGAAAAAAATGGGGCATGGTCCAAACGTTGCAGAGGAAGGTACACAGGCTACGGTGTCTGAATTGCTGTAAATGTGGCACAGAGGGCAAGCACAGTGGGTTTAAATGGGCTGCATTTCCCACACAGGAAATGCCAGGCTCCCCTAAAGGCAGAATCCTTAAATTGGCAGCTTACGTCCTGGTTTGCAAGGACAGGAAGAGATGTAAAAAGGCTCTACCTATCTGCCTCGTCAGCTCAGGGGGCTGTAACAAAATACCACAGACTGGGTGGCTTAATCAACAGATATTCATTTCTCACACTTCTGGAGGCTGAGAAGTCCAAGATCCAAGTGCCAGCAGATTCAGCACTCAGTGAGGGCCCTCTTCCCGGCTTGCACATGCCGTCATCTTGCTGCGCACTCACATGACCTGTTCTTTGTGCCTCGGCAGAGAGAAAGAGCTCTGGTCTCTCTTCTAAGAATACTAATCCCATTACGGGGGCTCCACCCTCAAGACCTCATCTAACCTGTTTACCTCCCAAACGCCCCACCTCCCAATACAGTCACACTGGGGGTTAGGACTTGAACCTATGAATTTTGGGGGGACACAAACATTCAGTCCATAACCCGGTGCATCTGTTCAAGACAGCACAAGCCTGGCGAGTACACAGCCAGGCACTCTACCACTGTTCTGAAAAGCAGGGCTGTCTGCACTGGCACCAGAGCCACACACAGTCTGGGGGACGGCATCCCTCCACCCCTAACTAGAGTGCTGCCTGGCTCTCCCCTGTCCCAGCACAAGGGTCGTCACTCTAATTCTAACAGAGGCGCCGCTTCTTTGAAAAGTTCAGCTTTTAACACTGCCATCACCCACCAGGTACTCTTGCCCTCAACTATACACTCCAGAAAAGCTAACTGCTGCCAGCTAAAATAATAAGAGAGCTCCACTGAGAAAGAGCTTTTAAAACCAGCTTGTGTAAAAGGGAAAAAAGGTCAGCCTTTTCTTCTCCAGAACTTGGCGTTTTATCATCTCTCCCTCCTGCTACATAGTGAAACATGAGCGTCGGATGGATCTTCTTAGAAAGCATTCTAGGGACCCAGAGACATATCACACCACCTCAAATCAGCAATGAACAAATGTCTGCACAAATTTCTTAGAATCACGCAATGAAAAAGAGATCCTTCACGAAAAATGTAAGCCCATTACATCAAAATGTGCTTTTTAAAATGCAGAGTTAAGATGCTGCAAACCTATGTGTAAAAGAAAGCAAAAGGTAGCCAAAACAGGAGCCAGAGGTCTTCCTGTTGCCCGTGGTAGAATGAAAAGTCATGTTCACCCACACTCCCTCCCCAAACCACTAAAAACAAACCCAGGGTGTAAGCCCACAAGGACAAAGAGAATAGGTGAGGAGATGACAGCAGAAAAAGAGGCCAACTAAATTTTAGAAGACAGGAAGTAAACAGACCAGCACTACCTTAGCAGAGAGAAGTAGCTATGCTGAAAACTTACCCTGCATGGAGGGAAGGGATGCGAGGTGGGGAGAAGGCAGAAAAGAGCAAACCTAACTGGACTGCAGAATTTCCAGAGACGGAGCAAGTGGAGGCACGTGGTATGGTAGAAGGCCAGGTGTGGGATGGGACTAAAAACAGGTGGATCGGTTAAGTCTTTTCTAAACACCCAGAAGCCAGGAGGTGTACTCTCTGGAGAGGCAGACCTAGAGAGGCTCAGGGCTCAGAGACAGCTGAAAACCGGAACAAATCTGCACTCTGAATGGCGAGACAGCCCCACACCCCAGGCCTTCACAAAAAAGAATGACAATCATAGTACACTACATGGCTCAGTTGTGAACAACATAGTTCATAGTCATAATATAAAAACTGAATATCAATTAAAGCAAATCGATGGGGAGAAGGTGGGCTGTGAGAGCGAAATCTTGATCTTCCATAGTGGGGTCAACAGATAACACCTAAAATAGCAGTCTAAGCAAGTCATTTAGAAAAATGTAAGCAAGTACCCAAAGAAACAGCTAAAAGAGTTGAAAGGAGTTCCCTCCAGGGAATGGCATATGGAACAGTCAGGCAAAGGGCTAATGTTTTTGCTATAAATCTTGTAGGATTATTTATTTGCCTTTTTGTATTCCTTTGATGAAAATAAAAATTATATTGGAAAGAAAGAGCCCCTGTACACTACAAAATGTGCGTCATCACCTGGGGACTATTAGTTTACTATAGTAACACTTAATCTGATTTCAAGTTTTACTGTGATAGTTAAAGGTTTTTACAATAGCAGATGCCTTCCCTCCCACATATCAATTAATTTGCAAATGCACTCAGGTTGTAGAAATAATGAGGTGCAGAGAGCTTTTTCTACTGGTGAGCACTGCCATCAGAAGGTGGATGTGGTGGGCGAGGTGCTAAGCTGGTGCCGTGTGAGCTGCGTGCCCAAGTAGATGGGCTTGGGGATGGGCCCTACCGTTAGCCCACTAGCCCTAAGGACCCACCCCTGGCTTCAAATCAATATAAGAACAGAACGGCAACCACCTTGAAAAACTGAAAAACAATGGGAAAATTCTGGAGACATGCGAGCGAGAGACAGTCTAGGCCTCATGAAATAAAATCTTGGTTTTTAGGCTCCTTTTTATAGGCTTTCATTCGGTGTTTACCAAGAAAGTAAAC
Source organism: Ceratotherium simum simum (assembly GCF_057802395.1). Taxonomy (NCBI): domain Eukaryota; kingdom Metazoa; phylum Chordata; class Mammalia; order Perissodactyla; family Rhinocerotidae; genus Ceratotherium; species Ceratotherium simum. The sequence continues at coordinate 5,359,562 of NC_141928.1, read as the reverse complement.
TTTATGAAAAGAAATGATGTGGCACTCTGAATTCAACTTTGGTCTGTAATTTGGCAAAACCACCTCACAAGCCCACACATTTGATTTTTTTTCTTCTTTCTGAAAGAGCTGAACCGAAGCAACCAATGTTGTTTCAAAACAGAGGTTGAAAATAGTTATGCCGCTTCTGCTCTGCCAAAGAACTGTCTCTTTCCTCATTTTCACTTAAATCTTTTCTTAATGACCTAAATGATAAGATGAACAAGAAGACACTTTTTCATTTTCACCTATGCAAATAACATTTTGTGCAGAACAAGTTATCCATTGTAGATCTTCACTGCTGGAGGAGCTGGTGGCTCTCACAAGGCAGACTTAGTCGCTAGGAACGGCAAACCTCCCCCATCAGTAGGGTCGATTTTCCTGGTTTGGCTGTTTTCACCCTGACTCCCTCTTGGCCTCCCTGTCCCCTCCCGCAAAGCTCTGCAGTTAAGCCATTCTCCCCGTGGTCAGCGCCTGGCACTGTACCCACGCTAAGCCTTCTTTCTAGTCTGTGAAAAATTGTCTGAGTGTGAATAAGCATTTCAAAAGGCTTCCTGCTTTGAGAATTCGCCCTTCCAACAAATTAAATAGGCATCTACAGCAGCCTGGCAGGTAGCAACAACACATTTTCTTCTTCACAACTAGTCTGGATCAGAAGTAAACTATCACTCAAATATTTTTCATTCCCTACCAGCCAAAAGTAGTCTCGTGCATGGTGTTTCTCTCTCGAAACATATCACTCTATTAAGAATGCCTGTCATAGCCTCTGGATTTTGAGGACAATAATTTTCTTTACACATTTATGAAAGCAATCCAAAGTTCCCCTGACATTTTCTGACCCGGTATTGTCTGTAAAGGGCACAGGTTAACAATGTTTAAGAAAAGATCACATACCATATATAAATCATGAAGATTCCTGGGACATTGTTTGGTCTAGGGCTTCAGATTCAATACCATATCACCAAGAAAAGAAATCACTTTCTTTTCACTTGCACACCATACTGGGCTCAAAAAACACCACTAAAATGCCAACTAAGGCATTTTTGGATCTACAATCATTTGACATTTTTCCTAAGAAAACTCAAATTTGAAAAACTTTGGTAAATTTAGGGTCTTGTGAAGTACCACCCGCCTCCCTTTCCACTCCCCTAAAAAGGCAAGAAAATTCATCATCAAAGGTTACCCCTCGAATGTCATCAGAGTGTGGTATTTCAGCACATACATTTGTGTATATAAATCTCCAACTGTTCTGAGATCTCCACCATCACTGGCATAACTGGATGAGTTAATAATGGAATGGCTGCTTTCCTAAACTCCTTTTTTTCCTCTTCATTTTTGTCAGTGTAACTTAGATCCTTAGTGTTCTGTATAAGTCTCTGGATTCTATTTGGCATAAAAGTAAGAGGAAGACACTTTCTGTCCTTCTCCCACCAGTCCCCCTCCCCACTCAAGAATCCAAGGACATTCATAACTTGGTGATTAAAAATACACTATTTTTATTTCAAAAGTTCAACCATAACACATTCCCTTCTTTAAAAATTTTATAGCATCTACACTTTCAATTTGAGATTTTTCATTCATGCTAGGTGAGCCTCTTATGTTCTATATTAAATGCAAGGCGTGTGTGATCAGTACTATTAATAATATAAGAGTGCCAATCTCAGAAGCAGCAACACAGCACCAATACACAGTGTCGAATGAATAGATGTGGAATCATGAGTACCGCTGCAATCTTTACTAAATATATGGGAATAGAGAATGTGGCTTACTGCTCTGCCCCTCCCCAGCTCAAGAATCAGGAGGAATTTTTCCTTTCTTCCCCAAAGGCATAACGTATCATTAGCTCTCATAAATATAAACAGATCTGAAACAGAAAACAAGTGATTACTTTTATTAGATTCAAGGGAGAAAGGGAAGGTGAATTTAAAAGTGTTCATGGACAAATCAAGATTATAAATTCATCAAAGTGCATCAGACGCAGGATTTGAGGTCACTAAAGTCACGTATTATGATGGTAAAACAACCTCTGGTTCTTGTGTCTCCAAGAACCAATTTCCTAACAAAGCCTGCCCTTCACTTTGATGCCATCACAGTGCTCTGTCCAAGGATGCAACTTGAGAAATGTTCTCTAGAGATGTCTGCAGAAGAATCACAAGGTACCCCTCACTTCCAGGTCCAAAGATAGCTAAAAATGAGCATGTGGTGGAGAAATGAACCTCAAAATGACAGCTTGGGTTTTTGACATATTACCATAAAGCCACTTGACCGCCCCTCTGTGTCTTCTCAACAGTCTCACGTACTAGTTAACTTAGGGATGGCTCCTCCTTTTGCACGCAGTGGACGCAGGTAGAGTACCTGACTGTGTATCGACTGTGGCTTCACCCTTCTCCTATCTGGCTATGAGCACGGGTCAGTGAGAAAGAGGCTCAAGGTAAGAGGACATTACAAATAGGTCTTTATTATAAACACTGAATTGTCATGCATAAAAAGTGGAGACTTTTTGTGCTGAGACTTCAGCTCTTAAAACTACCTGTGAAAGTGGCCTATATCATTCACAGCATAATAAATTCACCAGAGCACACACATGCATGTGCACAAACATACACACTCACCTCAAATGAGCAGTTAGTAAACAGAAAAGATAAATCAAGACTCCTAGTCTACGTCACTTATGAAACAATAATGATAATAATAGCCTCCAAGTGTCTACTGTGTGCCAGACATTTAATCCTCACAATACAATGAAGGAGAAGGTGTTCTTATGAATTGCACTTCACCTTTAAGGAAGGAAGCCTAGGGAAATTAAGTCACTGGCTCAAAGTTACATAGCTGATCTCAGGTCCAAATGAGCCCAAACCTGCAAGTTTAATTACTAAGCTATACTGCCTCACCAAACAGAATTTCATTCATGCAATAATGAATGAAAATAATAAATAATAATAAATATGTTCTGCAGATCTAATATGCCTGGCATCGCTCTAAGTACAATATTGGGAATAAAGCAACGAACAAAACAGTCTCCTATCTTCGTGGAGGGTACATTCCAGAGTGAGGGGAGAGGAAAGACAATAAACAAAAAGAATAAGTAAAACATGCAGGATGTCAAGTGATTATAGGGAGTACAGAGAAAAATAAAGCGGGGAAGCAGATGCGGGTGGGGGTAGTGGCAAGAGGGTCACAATATTAAACAGGGTGATCAAAGAAGGCCTCTCTGAGAAGGTGCCACTTGAGGCAAGACCTGAAGGATGCAAATGCATCTTTGAGGTAACCAAGGAAACTCCTGATAGAGGAGGAGACGCAAACGAAGAAGCTGGTCCTCACAGTCTGTCAACACACCTCCACGGGAAAAACTCCAGAGAGGGGAGGCTTTCTTTGTTCAGGACAGTTGCACGGTATACCTGCTTTGCTTTGCTTCCCTTCCTTCAGGCACCTGTGGGTGGGCGAGTAGGTCTCTGGCCTCACCATTACTACACACTGGCTGCCCCTGGCTGGTCCTAACCCTGGACCTCGTCTTTCTCCAGTTCACTTTGCCAAAATTCATTCAACAGGAGGAGTGCTGCTTTCAACAACTCTCATTCCACACACATCCTCCTACACGTGGTTACGCAAAAAAGCAAAAACCTGGTGATGTACTCTTGTTCACCCATCGGATTTGCACAGATCTAAGAACTAGATAACAGAGCGTGCGGAAGAAAAACAGGCACCTGGTCTCTGTGGTAGCAGTGTAAAGTGGTCCTAGTCTGAAGGGCAAGTGGACAACATGTATCAAAACGGTGAATGCAGCCACCTTGGGCCAGAAATTCTTCCTCTAAAAGCCTGTACATTGGGCAAACACTTACATACCAGGATATCTGCTGTAGTGCTGTTTGTAACAACAGAAGGTTGGAAACAACCTAAATTCCCTCCATGGAGAACTGGTCACGGGACATCCATATCGTGCACTCTAAGCAGCTGCTTAAAAAAAGAACGAGTTGAGGGTAGTAAGAACAAAACACTGGCCTTTCAAAAGAGAACGTCTGATAACTGGATTGTGGCCGTGGATGAGGATGCCTTTGTTCTGAGGAGTAAAGGGTCAGGACACAGGCTATTTGCTCTCCAATGCTTCAGCAAAAATGGTAAGAATGATAATATGTATAATGACAAAGATAAAGCAAATGTGGTGAATCTAGATAAAGGGTATACAGAGTTTAATGTACTACTATTCTTGTAACTTTTCTAAAAGCTGGAAATATTTTCAAAGTAAAAAGTTTAAGAAAAGTGTTAAGACCATGGCCAATCCTCACTAGAAGATCTACGACACCCAGACCACCAGGAGCCCCTTCAAAGAGGAGCAGGCATCCATACTGGTACGCAAAGCAGGCTGAGTAGGGGTGGGGGCAGAAGACCACTCCTCGTGCGTGGGCAAAGCTTCAGTCAGCCAGGACTCAACTAGCACACCATGCCCTGACCCAGCCGGAGAGGCAATAAAGCAAGTTCCAGTGTGAGGCCTGGGTCAGGGGCCACATGGCCCACCCTCCCAGTCCAGTCTAGCCCAGTGTGAGCTGACATTCTGAGAGTGATGGCTCTGAAGGACCCGCAGACACCTCCAAAGAAAAAGAAGACGAAACTACATTCATGTGCTGGATTGTTTAAAGCAGAAAAAGAGATATTTGGAATCATCCGAAAAAGCTAGAGAACAAAAATATTCTCTACTAACATTTAATAAATAAGAACATCTCGTTTTCCTAAACATTTGGATAGAGCCAGAATACAGGTCTTTTGGTTTATGTGTTACTGTGTTTTAACTGTATTAGTAATTAATCCATATGTCACAAATGCCAGCATCCCCTGCTTATCCAGAAAGAGCAGGATGAAATGGTTTAGGTTTGAATCTTGGCTCTGCTACTTACTACCTGGATGATCTTGGGCAAATGATTCAACCTTTCCTTACCCCCAGTTTCCTGATCTGAAAACAGAAAGTATAATACACATATACTTCATAGAGCTGCCTGTGAAAACTAGAACCCATCACACACTGCAGAAACAGTATCGATTCTATTCCCAAGAACAGTGCTGGGTGCCAGGGATACAGCTTTGAACCTCAGGGAGCTTCCAGCCTGTAAGTATAGACAGACATTAAACAGATAACCTCCTAAACTAAAAATGAATGAACTTTGTGACAAATGCCTCAACAGAAAGGCACAGAAGCTGAAAGCCTACACCAGAAAGACATCCTCGGCAGAAGGAAGAGCATGTGAAAAAGCAGAGGCAAGAGTAAGCTTGGCATGTTAACGAAAGTGAAAGAAGAAAGCGTGTGTGAAACATTTAACCATAGCGCCGGTAACCGGTTAAGCACTCCACAAAGGGTGGTAGTATTATCAGATGCTGCTGGGTAAGAAGCATGCCCTTCACCATCATACTCACATATTATTCCATTTATCACGGAGACTGGTAAGCTTAAGTCACAATAGAAATACCCAAATTTGAAATAAGTGTAACCTTAATTTACAGGCTCACTATATACAGCATTACTCTATACCGGTAACTTGCTGAAGCGATTTTCTGGTTTAGTGTCACCCACTGGAATGAAAACATGAACAGTGACAGCTGCCTGAGAAGTTTTTCAAGCCCACAGTTCAGTTAGATACCTAGGTACTAGCTCATTCAGCCACGATTGCCCAAGGCATCTACACACACAACAAGAGTAAGTGAGGCTTTTAAAACGGTGGTTCTAACAGTTGAAAGACTAGTTACTGGCATACAAAACAAACAGCAAGCAATTGAAATCCATGGAGTGGTTGGTAATTCATATTTCAAAACCTAAAGCTTGGATGGTACAGAGAACAGATGGCTGTGCAATATGCAAACAAATCCACAGCAACAATGGGCTTGGGCTCGCTTCGGTGGCACTGAGAGCAAACTGGAGCTGCCGTGCTGGTGAGGGGAAATGGCAACGGCATGGCAAAGAGTCTCCAGGGAACACCACAAAATGAAAACAGGCAAAATTGGCAGGGCTCTCCCTAAGCAGTCGCAGAAGTGGCATGTTTCTTATGCGTAAGCTCTGGCTGACACAGAGCATGTTTCCTCACCAGAAATGAGATGAGAACGCAGATCTCTGGATCCCGCAATGTCATGTCACCTGCCTCCTCAACATCAGCTAAATCCTGCCTGCCCCACAAATACCACATCCTGGGTGGGTGAGGATGGACGAGTGACGCACCAACACAACTAAGATGCAAAGAATCAACAGAAGTTACAGTCAGGAGGATATGACGTTTCATCTAGTACAAGCTGCTATTTGATTTAAAAAAAAAAGGCCCAAAGAAAAGTGGCTTCACCAAGGCTACACTTTCACCCATTTCTTTCACTCAGTCACTCATACATTCATTCAACAAATACTTATGGGCCACTCCCTAAAATGTGCCAGACATCTTCTAAACACTTGGGAAACACCAATGAAATAGACAAAAAACACCTCCTAATAGAGGAAGACAGACAGACAATAAGCTCTTTATTTTTTTTAAGTAAAATATATGGTATGTTAGAAGACAAAATGTGCTATGGTTTTTAAAATATACAGGGGAGGGGAGTTGGGAGTGGGGGTACAGTAACGTTAAATATGGTGCTGATTGAGTAGAAGACTTTTGAGCAAAGATTTGAAAATGAGGATAGGGATATTTGGAACATTTGCAGGAAGAATGGTCAGCACAGAGCACGAAGGTGAAGATGGGAGCGTATCTTGCATGTTTTGGAATGAGTAAGGAGATTACCGGCTGGAGCAGAGAGAGCAAAAGAGAAGGGAGAAGCAATGAGGCGGGGTGGGGCGGCAGGCTGAGCACGCAGGGTGTCAAAGCCCACTGCAGGCACATCGGCTTTTCCTCGGGGTAAGATGGGAGCCACTGCAGGGCTTTCAGCAGAGGGGTGACATGACCTGACTCCTTGAAAAGGACACTGACTGCTGGTCGAGAACAGGCTGTAGAAGCAGGGAGAGCCAACAAGTCCATGGCAAGGCTAGAACGAGAACTTGAAGTTCAATCCGACTTAACAATGGCTTCAAATGCAATTAAATGGTCATCATTTTGGTCCCTTTGCTTTCAACTTGGACTTCTAACTTGCAAAGAATGCCATAGACCAAAATAACTCCCCAGGGAATGAAGAGTTAATGATTTCTAGATGGAGAACTTTTCAAGCTTGGAAGCAAAATAAGAACACAAAGAGAACTATTAGTAGATTTGCTTTAACTCTATCACCAAACCTGTCATTTACCCAGTGAGTGCAGTGTCTCAGGCGCTTTGCTGAGAGATGGCAGAGCTCGGGGGCTAGTGAAGACCATGGCTCTGGGGCCAGACTTCACCACCACCCCACTACATAACTGAAGCTCTCTGCACCCCAGTTTCCTCACCTCTAAAATGAGAACAATAATAATAATAATAACTGTACACATGCCGTAGGGCTGTTGTGGGGTTAAATGTGTTAATTCACGCAAAGCACCTAGCACAGCACCTGGCACGTCCAAATGCTCAATAAATGACAGCCACTGTCATTATTAGCTGCCACAGCACAGTCCTTGTATTGGCTCCATGCCACCAGACTGAGGCGGGCTCTCACGGTAGTGGACCGTGATTTGAATTCACCCTCCGGCTGTCTAATGTCAAAGGCCCCACTGGGTCCGTGAATACTTTAGGAGGGGGAGCCCTACGTCGAGTGAGTCCACAAGGAGAGCGAATGAAGACACCGCTCCCCAAGGACGAGGACGAGGAAGCAGGAGGCTGGTGTTTACCTGTGCGAGAACCACCCCCTGAGCAGCTGCTGCGTGCCATACCCAGTGCAGGCCCGGGGACACAAAGACACCCAAGACTGGGTCCCGTCTCACGGGGCTTTCACAGGGGACGCCCTTCACCTCTGTGACCAAAGGTCCCTCCCTTATAGAACATACTACCTCTATGGCTTCCCTTCTAGCTCTGAAACTTCATGATCCCGTGTTTTGGTTTTTTTTGTATGTTTCATAAGACCATAGAAGGGGGGAAAATATCAATAAAAAAGTAAGACATTTTGATAGAGAAAATAGGCAATATATATTCCCCTTCACATACACTTTATGATATGATAAATTTCACTCATACTACCATACCAATATCAACTACTTACACATCACTTTTCAAAGTGTTGTCAGACACAAATTGATTACTTGTGAGATTCCATCTTGTCGCGCTCAGCATCAGTCCCCACACATGGGCCAATCGACGCTAAACCAAACCAGGGCCTTTCAAGCCCTCGGAGCCTCACTCTCTTCCCTGCGGCGGGGAGATGAATTATTAAAGATGAAAAAGCAAGAGCCGTCACCTTTTTGCTTTATTTCCCCATGGGAAAATAGTTGAAACCAACCTAGGTGAGAGAAACTGCATAGCAGGTTACTTAGGAACAGCCATTTATAAAACATACATCTATACAACAGTGGAGACTGCGCGGTGGGAGCACCATGAAGGGCTGATGGAGCTGAGGCGCTTCCACGCGCGGAGAAGTATCACCTGCCGGGAGCCTGCCCATGCAAATGTCACGAGGAAGCTATAAATAGGGCTTTAAATCTATACGTTGGGCAGAAGTGTGAGGCGCAAACAAATACTAAGGCAGCACGTTTACTTTTAGCCGTATCCTGACGGGAACAGACGGCGGAGCTTAACTACACCCAGACCTTTTAGCCCATTAAGGCTTAAATCTGGATCAAGGACATGAAGGTCCCAGTAAGAAGTACGTATTAAAAGTGACAAAGTATCACACTTACTCAGCAGATTTTGTTTCTTTCCACTGGCACGTCCCCTGCACGTGCACTCCCCTCCACACTCAGACACATGCTTCAGGATTTTCCAGGAAGGCATAGGCAACAGTTTTATTTTCCCCCTTGTTTTGCTAATTTCAGAGACAATGGATGCTTACCTTAGTCATTTTATCTCATGCTGAGATTAGGGGAGGGAAGGGGTCCGCAGCCTTGCTCCAAAGAGCTAATAAGCTGCACCCACAGCCAGGGACCAGGATCCAGGGGCCACGGTGTTTCGTGACTCCAGGGGGTGCCGCTCACAATTTATCCACTGAGCGATGCAATGCAGCGGCCCTGCTGGCATTAGTCATAAGACCAAACAATGGGCGGCAGAGAATAAAAGGGAGGAAAACGAAGTAGAAGAAGAGGGGCAGAGAGGGGAAAAAACAAAAAGAACAAAGGCAGGTCAAGAGAAGGCCACCCACAACTCCTCAGCATCCCCTGGTGCCTAACCTGGGCCATGAGTGGAGGCAAGAAGGGCTGAAAGGGAGGAGACGTGATGACTGAGGAACGAGGAACATGGGAGATGAGCCGGAAGCAGGACAGCAGACACTTGTGGGGGAGCCCAGACTTGAGCGGGTCTAACTAGGCACGCAGACTGTACTAAAGAGTTTGCATATTTTCATTGCTCTCACAGTCACTATCTTTCCCCATCAGCTCTGTGATTTGGGTGCCAGGAGCAAGTCTGTGGACACCAAGCTTTGGAAAGAACAAGGTATGGTACGCGTAGGGGAGCAGCATTAAATGGACATCTAACTTATGGGGATTCATCTCTGTGCAGGAGGAGGACGGTCCAGCAACCCGAGCGCAGCGCTGACAGAGCTGATCCGCACCCCCCCGCCCACCATACCCTACCCCCACATCCAGGCTGCGAGCACAACCCCATGTGGAGTCAGTGGGCCTGCAGTGCCCATGTGCATTCTGACAAAGCTCTAGTTGAGAACCCCTGCTACTGAAAAATGTGCAGCCACAGGATTTGTGGACCAAAAAAAAAAGATCATGTTTTAAAATTTTTAAATATTCAGTGTGGCTTAAAAACTTAGGACCGAAGTCCAAATTAGTACTTTGTGGCAAAGAAGAAAAGGGGGAAAAAATTCAGTCTGAAGCAATTATGTGCAAGCACATTCATGGGGTCTGGCCTACGGTGGCAGCTGCCACTGACTTTTTTCTTCTCAAGAATGCAAATGATTAAGATAGATTAAATACCTACTTTGCTTAAATACTCTTGATAATGAGTTTCTTTCCTTCTTTTAAGGGTGTTTGATGTTGGCAGTTGATGGATCTTGAGTTAAATTGTTTTAATTCAAAACAGCACCATCTGTTGTTAGGATCTGCCGGCTCAAGAGAGGAGGCAAGAAACAGCACTGCTGAGAGCCAGAGAAGGTGACAAAGTGAATGATCTAGATGTGTGTGTAGAAAGACGGGTGGCGGGGTGGAAAGAGCACTGCACAGGGGGAGCTTGGAGACTGGGATTCTCGTCTCAGCTCAGCCTCTGAGTAGCCATGAGATCTGGGACTCAGTTTCTTCCTCTACAAAACAAGAGCCTGGCTTAAAGACGGCGACAACAATGACGCTGGCAATCATTCCTGGCAGCTACAATTGTTAGTGCGTACTGTGTGCCAGGCACTGAGATAAGGGTTTTACATAAACGATCTTTTATACCTTTTTTATATCTTGTTTAAACTCCTTATTCCCAAAAGTGTGTCTACTAATGTTGTCCCCGTTTTACAGGTGAGAAAACTGGACTCAAGAGAGGTAAAGTCACTTGCCCAAGGTCGCACAGCTAGGAGTGGGAAAGCCAAGATACGTGTGTGACTCCAGAGACTGCACTTGTAACTGTGGTACCATACTGCCCAGTGACCTTTGGGACAGAAGAGCCCTACGATTCCTGCCCCTCCAGTATCCAGAGTCTAGTGACCAGGATCTATATTCGCTCTGAGTCATCACTGAAGCAAAAGCTGAGATGAGCGCTAAGCATTTCTGACGCTGCAATCCTAGATCTGTGAGTAGACTCTGCTGTATCCAGCATTACTGTGAGATAGGTCTTATTTTACTGGGCTCCACTTTCAATCCACATCTGCGAATGTTGATGTGAGTTGTAAAAATTAGCAAAAACTGAACTAGATGCAGTGGAAAATCCCCAGCATTTGATTTTTTGAAAGCCTAGCTAAGTATCTTCCAAGATAAGTTTATTCATTTGGAACCATGGCATGGACTGTATTCCCATCAATCATGTGGACACTACCTCTGCCAGCTCCAGATAGGGGAACCAATTAGGAGGGTCAACACAGACCTTCCACTGACCGTCAGTGTACTTTCTGAGGAGCAAGATAAGTTTTCTAGTAACATCTGAAGTAGGGAAATGTGAAACTCTCAGTAATAAAAGCACTACTTCCAAACAACTTGACTTTACTTTTCAGAAATCTATACAGTTAAAATTAGGAAGGTGAGGGGGACATGGAAAAAACATCATACAATCAACAAAATGAGGAGGTAGTACAGGGTTTCAAAAGAGAAAGAAAAGATATCCTATCAGAAGCCCAAGATTTAGGTGCTACCATCAGTTATTTTTACTGCCAGACCCTGGGCAACTCATTTAACCTTTTAAGGCTCAATTTCCCATCTGAAAACAAAAAGGGATTAAAATGTCTGCCTTCAGGAAATAATAAACTCAAAATTCAGAATACTGTATGGTAGGGTACACTGGAGGAACTGGAGGGAGAGGGATGTAACAGAGGGGCTCATAAGACCTGGGTGGGAACTGCCCCCTGCTCTGTTTCTTAAGCTAGGAGTAGGTACACAGGTGTTCGCTTTATTATTATTTACACATTTCATATATTCATATTTCATATATGAATAGATTCATATTTTATATGTAAAATCTTTCATAATTTAAAAAAGAAAAAAACCCTTCTGATTTCCCTCTCGTGGAGAGCAAATGAAAATATAAGCTATCAGGAAAGAGTAAACTGAAAGAAATGACTTGTATTAAACTTGTATTAAAACTTAAGTTAAGGGCCAGCCCCAGGGCTTAGCGGTTAACTGCGCGTGCTCCACTACTGGCGGCCCGGGTTCGGATCCGGGCGCGCACCGACGCACCGTTTCTCCGGCCATGCTGAGGCCACGTCCCATATACAGCAACTAGAAGGATGTGCAACTGTGACATACAACTATCTACTGGGGCTTTGGGGAGAAAAAGGAGGAGGATTGGCAATAGATGTTAGCCCAGGGCTGGTCTTCCTCAGCAAAAAGAGGAGGATTGGCATGGAGGTTAGCTCAGGGCTGATCTTCCTCACCAAAAAACAATAATAAATAATAAATAAATAAAAATAAAAAATAAAAAACTTAAGTTAACAGATTTAAAAAGGAATTCTAATAGTAACATAATTTATGACTCAGGAAAAAGATTCTTGGGGTGAGAGAACCAACATTCGACAGCACAGTGGACGGAGCACAGATATCAATGAGAAAAATGATAAACCATCTAACTGAAAAAGGCCAAAGCATGAACTAGCAATGTGCAAATGAGGACATGCAAATACCACTTCCCGCTAGGGAACTGGCAAAGATTTTCCTACATTAATATCCAGCGTTGACAGAAAGTGAGGGAACATACACTGTGGTCAAGGGTATCAACTGGTAGAGTTATTTTCTTCCTCAATTTGCTATATTTCCCGAATTTCTATAATAAACCTGTTACTTTCATAATTTAAAATGTAATTGTTAACGTGACTCAGGAGGTAACTGAAAAGAAGAAAGGGAGAGAAGGACAAAAGGTGAATGGGAGGGACAGAAGGGGGGCAAGGGGAAGGGCAGGTGGCATGAGGTTTGGAAGGGGAAAGCCTGGCTCTAGTGCTTGGGACTGTGGGGCCTGGAGTGGGTCACTAACTCTGGGGGTTCAGTTTCCTCCTCATGAAAGAGGGATGACAATGCATATATGACAGAGCTGCTCCTAGGGTTAGAAACACCGTCAAGCACCTAGCACAGAGTTAGCGTGTAAAGGCACAACAAACGCTCTTCTTCTTATTACTATTCTTACTTCTCACCCCTACCGCTTCCTCAGTGGGCTTTCTTCAGGAACTCCAGAGGGAGAGGGAGATGGGGCCCAGGAGGTCCGGACCAAGGGGCAACGATAAGAGGGGAGGACGACGCAGGTTTCACCTCTCCCAGGGCGGGCAGCCATTTTACTGGCAGCCTATCTGGCCACTGCACCACATTTTTAGTTTGCAAGCTAACTTTGTTTCTAATTATCTGCTTTGCAGTTGGATCTGTGGACCTTGCATCTGAAGGACATTCCTGTATCTGCTTAAACGATCAAAAACAGTGCACATTTCACCTACAAATTCCATGGTTGGAAAATTACCTGTAGCGCTGAATCAAATGAAGACACTCATTTAGTTTTTTTCATTTCTGGTCAGTTTTCACTTAATGAGAAGCATGCCATTAACAGGGCAAAAAAAATTTTATTTAATTCAGTGGAAATGCATTAAAAACAGGAAAAAAATTTAATTTAGAGTGTTACCTCACGCTGTACACCAAAAGTAATTTTAGATCCATTAGAGTTAAAAGTATGAAATCAAGTCACAGAAAAACATGGGAGAAAAAAGACGTGAACGTCTCACAACTACTTTCTTAGTTTAAAAGAGACAGAAGACAAAAAGAAAAAGATCAACAGATTTGACTAGACAAACACGTAAAACTTGTGTATGTTAAAAAAAGAAAACATAACAAAATCTAAGGCAAATAACAAACTAGGAAAATATATGCAAAAGGCAAAAAAGCTTAATATTACTAGTTTTAAAGGAAAACAATGAAAAATATTTGCACAAAGTACGCCAGGATACGTGTTCAAGAATAGTCCCTGCAGCTTGTTTTAGGTGTGAAACAACTAGGCGACCTGTCTATCAGTGGGAGACAACTAAATTACAACACACGGATGTAATGGAATATTGTTTGCATGGTGTACATACATCTCATGTGTATGATACATTATTGAATGAAAGAAAATTATAAGAACATGTTTAGTAAGAGCCTACCTTTGTTTTTTCTTAATTACACACACACACACGGAAAGGTCCTAAAGAGCTGTTAACAGTGGTGACATCTGAGGGGTAAAGGGAAAGGAGGGAGGAAATCCCACCCCATCCCTTCACTTTCCACTCTGTAGACCCTGTGTTTCTGTGCTTGCTTTACAACAAATAGATACTCTCTTATAACTCGGAAGAAAGCAAGACTGTGGCAGCCACTTCTCACTGCCTGTCAATATCCATTCGCCTTTACTTCCTTAGTAACAGAACCCCAATTTTTTAAACAGGACTCACTGCTGCCCCGCCAAAAGACTCTAGTTTTCAGCAACCCTTGCAGCTAGATATAGCCAAGTGTCTAAGTTCTGACCAACAGGTAGGATGTAAACAAAATGTTCTAAGCAGGTCCTAGGAAACCTCCTTAAAAGCTCATGGTGAGTGCCTTTTGCTCCTTCTTCTTCACTCCTTCTTCCAGATTGCTGTTAGGAATGAGAATGTGATGGCTGGAGCTCCAGCAGCCATACTGGACAATTTGGGAATGAAAGTTAGGCACAGCAAAGCAACAAGATAAATTGAACCTTGGTCTCTGGCAATATGGAGCTCCCATTCTAGCCCTGGAATATTTTGAGAGGTCTATGTTATTTATAGCCAAACTGGATCCTGATAGAAATAAATTTATATGTCTAAATTTAGTAAATTAACAAGCAATGGGTCTGAACTGACAAGTGAAAAGAAGAAAAGGATACATCTAGGTAATAAATATAAAGGCAAAAGTTCACCCTCACTAATACTTAAGGCAAACTAATACAATAAGCTGCTGTGGTTCACCCATAAGTAAAGATGGGAGTAGTTTTGTTTTGTTTTGACACTCTTTTCTAGTGCTCATGAAAGTGCACTGAAATAGGCCAACTAATATTCCTATGGATTGTAAACTGGTAGAGGCATTGTGGAAAGCAATTTGGTAATATATACCAGGAGTATTTTAAAAAAAAAGTCCACATCTCACTCTGGGTCCAGGTAAGACAGAGTGAGCATCCTCCACCCTGTCTCCACTGAATGTAGCACTAAAACCTGGACAGAACGTATGCAGCAGTTATTTGGAGGATTCTGAGAAGTAAATAGTAGCAGGTGAATTAGGGAAGAAGACCAGAATTCGAAGTACCATTGAAGCAGAGCTGGGTTAACTATCTGTCTATCCTCCAGTATTCCCAGCCCGGACTCAATGTCGCCCCACACTGGAGGTGTGCATCATTGCAGACTGGGATA
The DNA here is from genome assembly GCF_057802395.1 of Ceratotherium simum simum. Lineage (NCBI taxonomy): Eukaryota > Metazoa > Chordata > Mammalia > Perissodactyla > Rhinocerotidae > Ceratotherium > Ceratotherium simum. Next base: position 5,344,460 of record NC_141928.1, on the reverse strand, counting down.
CTCCAGGACAATAGAGAGGACAACTGGAGTTCCAGACCTCTAGTTCTGGCTCAGGGAGTGGGAAAGGGTCACCTAGTTCAGACAGAGAGGGCGAAATCACCTCTTGGTTTTTTTCTTCTTTCCAATCTCCCATGTCGCAGCCCCTCAGCAGTCATAGCAGTGGCAGTGACAACAGCATTAGCAGCTATAATGGGAACCCACGAGGGCCTAAAATTTTGAGAGTAGGGAAATTTCCTTTCCGATCAGAGGAGCTATAGTCCCAAGAGAACAGAGGAACACCCCCATACTCCCTTTCTTTTATTCTCTCTCTGCCCTTCCACAGCTTTGTCGCAAATGCAACAGTTAGAAGTACATAGCAGAGCAGGCCAAATAAAGCCCCAGCTTTCCGGCCAAAGACCAGAAAGGAGAGGCCCACAGGACCAGAAAGTATAAGAGAGATCACAGAAAAAGAAGTGCTTGGGGAAGCAACCTCATAAAGTTGTTTATGAACTCCCGGCTTCATCCCCAAGCTGTGCAAACACGGATTTGACCCTAGAGAGCATAAAATAGACTTTAGTGATCTAGAGATAGATGACCACCAAGTCACAGACACTGAGTGGTATACATATGAGACAGATCAGAACAGCCATGCAAAGACTTTGAAAACAAAACTAACGTTGAAACCACAACCCATAGAAGGCTAATCTGAATTTGTAGCCTAAACCCAACAGGGTTGATTGCCTGCTAAAATAAAAATATCCATATTCTCTGTAGAATTTAAACAGAGTCTCCTAACATAATTTTAAAAATGTCTAGGATACAATCCAAAATTACTTGGCATATAAACGATAAGGAAAATCTCAATTCACATAGGTAAAGATGCCACTACAAGATGACAGAGATGTTGGAATTTTCTGACAGACATATGGCTATTATAAAAATGCTCCAACAGGTAAGGGCAAACACTCTTGAAATGAATAGAAAAATAGAAAGTCTCAGCAAAGAAACAGAAGATATAAAGAAGAGCCAAATGGAATTTTTAGAAGTGAAGAACAGAAACACACACACACACACAAGCATGCGCGTCCTACTCCTCTGGGCACCTTTGCACTGGTTTAACTCGTGATCTATGGTTTTATAATAAAGCTTGTCCAAATCCTAAAAAATAAAAAAAAATCCATACCTTTTGACCCAATAATTCTACTTCTGGGACTGTCCTCAGAAATTACTGCTAAACAAAGATAGAGCTTTGTGCACAAAAATTCTTATCCCATCAATATCTGTAACAGTGGTAAACTAAATTTCTAACCTAACAGGGAAATGGTATGGGAAACTATGGTACACGCCCCGAGTAGAATATTATAGTTTTTAAACTTGAATTTTCTGAATCCTGCATGATAATATTACCATACAATAGCACAAAAAATTCTTATGATATAATGGGAAATGGGATGGAAGTAGTTTTCATTATACTATATGAAGAATCAACACAACAAAGCTAAATACAAAAACATTTACCTAGAAAAAAGACTAGAAGAAAAGAGTATTAAAACGTCAACTGTGCTAAACTTTAAGTGGTAGGACTTTTTTTCTTTCTGCTTTTCTATGTTTTTCAGATTGGGATAATGAGCACATATTACTTGGAAAACAACAATTAACTACTTGCTGCAAAAAAAAATATTTTTTCTATCTTGCAAACATTCTCAACATTATCTCTCAGGATACTAAATCATGTTATATAGATTTTCCAACCAAACTTTTTCTCTCAAGAATGAAAAAAATGTTTCTTGAATGTAGGAATCCCAATTACCCTTATTTCTAGTCTTCCAGTCAACCATTATGGCAAGAAAAAACATTCCTACTGCTGATGGTTAATAAATAATACGAAATTACTCAGAACTATTCAAATCAGACCAGTCCTCCTTATTAGGAAAAAAAATTAATATGACACATTTGCAAGAACACCATTCCAAAGCAGCTTGGTCTCTGTGGACAGTTACAGAATGTCAAGCTGTCACAAAGAACGCCACTAATAACTAAACTGTTCTTTTGATTCCTCATAACTTAAAGGTCCCCACCCTCCCAAACTGTCAAGGAGGCCCCTTCCCCTCCATCTGTTCTATAGCACCAGGCTTAACATGAAAGGCCAACTGCAGAACCCCCCTGGACCTGTCAGCTCGGCTCATCAACCTCACGAATGAGCCAACCCACTCTGTGGCCACAGTCTGTCCTTCACCCGACACCCTGGTAATGCGGGTGGAGAGCAGGGCTTTGGCAGCATGCTGCAGTATCATCCCATTCACATTAGGATTTCCACAAGCAAAACAGACCATTTCTAAACCACAGCAGACTAGCTGTGCCTAATTTTCAGGATAAAAAATGCACACTGGGTTTTTGCCCTTTAAGCACTGGTGTAACTGCTTAGTAAATTAGAGATGTGCTGTTAAAAGCAAATAGCACCAAAGGAAAGCACAAAGTCAACTATGGTACCTGGGCAATTTGGAATCTTCTTCAGTCTTCCTGAAACGTCATTAAGCACGACCTTTAAGGCTACTGGATCAACCAATCAATTTTAGTGAAACAACCTTGCACGTGACACAAGAGTGTGCCCTGTAGAGGCAGGAACCTACCATGGCAGGAGGGCCTAACCATCTCATTGTGCAGGAAAAGTTACCGAGATTTATCTCAATTGATTTTACTTGCAGGAAAAACACATCATAAAACTGCAACCTCAGCAGGACACTAAAGGTCGGTCTTGGCTTCTTCAGGGAGGAACTTGATATCAATAGTTATTAGGACACATTCATACAAGATACACAAGAGAGACGGAGAGAAGATACTGGTAATCTTACTTAATCCTGACGCGGCCCTAAATCAGGCTCTGCAGACTGTGGGAAAAATCAAGGAAAAACATCAATATTCCTGAGATGAGATTCTGTACACATGTACTCGTATTTGAAGCCAGAAGAAGAGCGACAGCAAAGTGGTAATTCTAGAGCCCTGTGTGGGGAGGCACCATGCAAGGAGGTGGAAGATCACCAGGGCTGATGCTTCACTGCTCCTCGCAGTTCTCGGCGACCAGTCGGTAAGATCTGGTTGAATGTCCAGCAGAGTACTAGGTTGGCCCAACCAGGAACACATACACAATCACAGAAGGTTTAGACCTGGACAGGCCCTTACAATCAGAAAGGGCTGAGAAAGAAACAACAGGATCCGAGCACTCTGCAGCTGCATACCGAACCTCTGGTCCACCAACTGTTAAGAAGACTGGTTCCCAGAACCCAACATTACCCTAACCACACATTCAATTCTCAGTAAAAAGCAGAAATTGAAAACAGTACCAGAGAGAAATGGAGGAGATCCAAGGAGAAGAAAAAAAGGTAAAATTTCTTCAAAAGAATCCAGAATTTAGAAATATGTGTGTATAAATATACATATATATAGGTTTTACATGGTTTTAAAATAAAGTTATTCTTTTTTCTTAAACCTAATACCACAAAGAGTCCTTGAGTTCAAGCCCAAGAAATTAGAGAAATAAAATGCTTCTTACACTGTGGAATGGGCCTGATCATATTTATTAGCAAATCAACAAATACAGGGCGTTATTTGTGATGTAACACAAACAGTACTTAACTACAAATCAGGAAATACGAGTTCCAGTCATGAGGTGATATGGTAAAGCGTCCCAGAGGAGGGGAGGGCAGGTGGGCCTTTCTGGCTGGGGAGGATGGGGGAAGGAGTGAGGACAAAAGGGTGCTGCGGAACAGGTATGATATCAGCAAAAGAGAAATTTGGAAGGTACAAGCTATATCCCAAGGACAGAAAATTGGACAGTTTGACTAAAGGAGGATGCACGTAGAGCATCAGATGGGGGAAGAGAGGCCGTCAGGGCAGGCTGCAGTCTGGATGCCAGGCTGAGGGGGATCACCACTGAAGACATGGACCTAGCCATCGAGAAGGAAGCAGGCTGCGGGTGACAATGTACAACCTGATTTCCGCTGAAGGTGTCCAGGAAGAGAAGTGACTATAAGAGACAAGGTCCAAGCCCTAGTATATTCACAGGGAAAAGAACACTAGGAAATCAATATAAATTACAGAAATAGAGTATCCTTTTTTGGCAGTAAAGGATGCTAACAGCAACAACTGTAGCAGAATGCCTTCAAAAGACTCCAAGGCTGGATTTTTTGCTGTTTCCTCTGTAGGGGAGGCTATCCCCAGATAGCTGCATGCTGGCCCCCACTGCTTGCAAGTCTCTGCTCCTCACATAGGCCTCCCCCCTCTATCCCACCTAAAGGAGCCCACCCCAGCCTCTCTAGCCTTTCATCCTACATTATTTTGTCTTTAAAGCACTTACTACTACCTGATGTTATTTATATCTTTTTCTTTGTCTCCCCCACCAGAATGTAATAAGCCCCATAATCGCAAGGACTTTCAGAATTTTTTCATTACTATATTGCCAACATCCGGCATACAGTAGGCACTCAATAAATATTGGATGAATTACTGACAAGACTTAGCAATGGCCTCAATCAGTGTTTCTCAGTCATAACTTATCTAGGAAATCATAGGCTCAAGACATACAAATATAAATACATATCCCCACACACACACACACTGCTGCAAGTGCTCTAATGAATCTATCCTTTTTCAATTGAAGTGTCAAGACAGTAGTTTTTGTAATCAATTGTGAAGTGCATCCCAAATAATGTGTTGCCGATAACAGTTCAAGTACATGAGATTGTCAATTATTTACTGATAAATTAGACCAGATTCAAGGTTAGCCCTCTAACAGGTCTGCCGCTCATTTGCGTTTCAGTGAGCTTTCCTGAGTGGGAAAGAAAGAAGTAGAACTACAGCTAGCTGGCACACGGACTTCTGGAAGGATTAACCCAAATGCCACTTGCACTCTGTTCTAAAATCAGACAGTGTTGGGGAGAGAAGGGGGCTTGTCTTGGCCACAGACTGACTCCCTCTAGCTGAGGGTCTGCTTTCTTTCTCATCCCATCATTACAGCCAATGCTTTTCAATGATCTATCCCACCCCTGCCCACACCCCTGAGCTAGAGAGCAAGACTGTGGAGGGCCGGCCCGGTGGCATAGTCGTTAAGTTCACGCCCTCCGCTTTGGCGGCCCAGGGTTTGCAGGTTTGGATCCTGGGCATGGACCTGGGCACTGCTTATCAAGCCCATGCTGTGGCAGGCGTCCCACATATAAAGTAGAGGAAGATGGGCACGAATGTTAGCCCAGGGCCAATCTTCCTCACCAAAAAGTAAATAAATAAACTATGGAAATATGTACAGTTAAACAAAAAAGGGGGTTTGTACTGGTCTATGTGGCCCAGGGTTCTTTCCAGCCTCTAGATCTGTGTAGTCCAATATGGTGGCTACTGGCCACATGTGGCTATTTAGTTTAAATTTAATTAAAATTAAATAAAATTAAAAATTTAGTTCCTCCGTTACACTAGCCACATTTCAAGTGCTCAATAGTTACATGTCACTAATGGCTACCATATTGAATAACACAGATATAGAACATTCTATCATCAGAGAAAGTTCTGTTGGTGAGCACTGCTTTGAATTCCAGAAAATGAGCATGTCACATGCCACAATAAGGCCAGAAGAATTCCAACGGAGGAGACTGAGGTGCCAAAGCAGGTCCCTCCCTAGCCATCTTAACTATGACAGAGACATCAGCTCATGACCAATTGTACAAAAGATGAACAATAAAACAAAACAAACTGTGGTCCAGGGAAAAGGGCAACAGGAGAAAAGAACACAGCTGCCGTTCACCTTTTTTTTTTAAAGGATCCTTTTTTTTTTTTTTATTAATTTTTATTTATTTATTTATTTATTTTTTCCCCAAAGCCCCAGTAGATAGTTGTATGTCATAGCTGCACATCCTTCTAGTTGCTGCATGTGGGACACGGCCTCAGCATGGCCGGAGAAGCAGTGCGTTGGTGTGCGCCCGGGATCCGAACCCGGGCCACCAGTAGCGGAGCACACGCACTTAACTGCTAAGCCACAGGGCCGGCCCTGCCGTTCACTTTATGACTTACTTCATCCAGCCCAAGCATTAGCTTTTGTGTGATGGGGCAAGCTGCGTGCAGCAAAGCGCTTACAAGCAGAGATGAAAGGCAACATGAAGGAGGAAAACAGCATCAGCAAGTACCCGGATCTTGTGGCTCTGAAAGGAAGTCACCTTAAGACAATTTTATTCTTTTACATTTCCTTTAAAAGGGGTCAGCTATTTGTCTACAAACTTCTGCTTCACAAGCAAAAACAAAACATCTTGGAGAAGAGCTGACATTAATCTGCAAACAGTTCCTATTTTGAGGTTTAATAATAAAAGATTAATTGCACACAGTGGCTATTTAGTAGTTATGCAATATGTATGTTTTTGAAATATATAATGGCTATCAGGATAAAGTCTAATAATTCTTTGTAGAAGTAACATTTCCAAAGTAAAACTTAAACACACAGAGAGAGAGAGAAAAAAATCTCTCCATAACAAAGCCCAGTCAAACTCAGGTGCAGCGAGATTCTCCACACCACATTCCAGGTCGACTGAAATTGCTGTTCCATTCCGTTCTTTATGAGTATGCCCCTTAATGATTCCATGAAAAGGCTGCTCAGAAACCTGTTAACTTGGCTATAAGAAAAACACGGTAAGGGGAAAGAAAATAATGGGGAGGGAGGTGCTAATTTCTTTAGGATAAGCACTAAAGATCTGAATAAAGTATGAGAGAGAGAGATTAGGGGAAAATGCTTACCTCTTAAAAAAAACCCCACAAAAACAAGGACACTCTAGTGCTATAGGGGGTAGTCTATAGATATTATTTCAATACTCACAATAACCCAATAAGGTAGACACTATTACTAACTCTATTTTACACGTAAAAACTAAGGCACAGAGACATTAAGCAACATGGTAGAAGTCACAGAGCTAGTAAATGGCAGAAGCAGGCTATGAATCCAGACAGCCTGCTTCTAGAACGCAGGTTTGTAACTCCTGGGCCACACTCCCTACCTTACTGCTCTGCTTCTCCTACAGTTCTCCTTCATGTACCTTATGTTCCAGGCAAAATAGTCAAGTCTCATTACCCAAATACAGAGTTCACCAAAGCGTGTAAGATGTATCACTGGTGTCTACCAGGTGATTCCTGGGTAGTTCCTAGGTGAACATTGTTCTTCATTTTAGCAGCTATGTATTATAATGTCTATTAGAAAACACATATATAATTAATAGTTAAATAAGTCTGAAGTTTCCTTTTCAAGGCAAAATGTATTAAGAAAAAAGGTTAATCTATTTAAAAAGATATCAAGTAATCAAAAGTAAAAATGATTAGGGAATATGGCCCCCCCAAAAAAAAATCAAGAAAGTGGCATGGAAATCTAACTTTTTAGATTGGGAACTTTAGGAATCTAGTTTTTTAAGATCTTAATTTTTTTTTTTACATTTGCTCAAACTGTCCTCTCCACCTGGAACGTTCTTCCCATCCTCTTCCCTACCCTCCATATGTGTCTGTCAAAAGCACAGACATCTTTCTTGGGCAGGTCAATACCCCCTCCACTAGTCTTCAGAGTGTACTCACCACAAATGTCTCCTCCGTAAGACCCTCAGAGCCCTTTGGGCCTTCCTGGTGTGGTTACGACCTCCTGCTCTACACCATGTGGACCTGTGTCCTGCCTCAGCTCTCACTGTACTGGTGCATTGCGAAAGCAGGCCTTGTCTTCTCCAGGGCCCCCACAGAGTCGAGCACACAGCCTTGCACAGTTTTCCCTCAAGAAACATTTCCTAAATGACCATGCTGGGGCTCCTGCTGAGCATTCTCGGGAGACAAGATGAGACATTCCTCACTTCTATCAACAAATAAGAAAAGGTACAAAATAGTTATGTCCCCAAAATTTCTTGAAACAAAGGACTCCAGCAGGAACATCATAAGGAACTGGAAATTCTTTTTTCACGAACACTCATCAAGTTTCACAGAAAGTCTGCAGGCCTAAACTGGGATCAAGCTTTTGTAAGTCCTCTACAATGTGCCCAGCCTTCATGAGCACTTCATAAACAAAATACAGTAATTAACCTTGGGACCACTGAAAACCACACGTACAACCAGACAAAATTAATATTTACAAGATCAAACAGGACAGTAAAGACGATTAAATTAAGAAGGATTTAGATGTGGGTCAACTCACACTCCAAACCACAAATGAAATCTGCTATGAAGATGCCTTACGCTTACTCATAGCACTGATCAGCCACTTCCAAGACAGCACATTAGGAAGGGTAAAGCACTGGGACTAATATCAACCTAGAGAGGACTCCCAATCATCCATCTGTTCACCGGAGTGAATAAGCAGCCAGGATCATTAAATCCACAGAGAATGCAAAAATCTCATCGTAGTCAACCCTCCACCCACCACAGCGCAATTGTAACGATTAATAATACTAAGCAAAGTTGCTGTTTACTGAACCCTTATTATATGCCAGACATCTAAGTGCTTTAGGAATATTAATTCACTGAAGGCTTACAACAACCCAGTGAGGTAGCTGCCGTGGTTGGGCCCATTTTGCAGATGAGGAAGCACAAAGGGGCTAAGTCATTTGCCCCCAGGACACTCAGGAAGGAAATGGGAGAGGCAGAGTTTGAAGCTGGCATCAGACAGAACCCAAGTGCTTAATCATGTCATACTACTGTGTATGGAACTTGGCAATTTTACCCTCAGATATAACTGACATAACATTTGCTCCCATTTCCACCACAATAACTATGGTATATTGTTTATTTCATGCCTTCATTACGGTAACTTCACTAAGTAGGACAAATACTGGCAGTTTCTACAGCTCATTATTAGTTCAACAACATACACCACTCCTATGAGGAATACAAAGATTAACCTTCTTTCTACAACTGAATGGATTCCTAATGGATGCCATTACGACAGGGAAAAGGAGGAGCAAACCTCAGATTCATAAGGTGGATGCCCTGGTAAATGATCAGACAGTAACCAATCTCCCATCCCAACAATAACATGAGAACTGCTAGGTGAAAATACCCCCAACTTCCAAGCAGGTATAAGCCATTTCAGAAAAGCAACTTTCTGGGCCGGCCCCGTGGCTTAGTGGTTGGGTGCGCGCGCTCCGCTGCTGGCGGCCCGGGTTCGGATCCCAGGCGTGCACTGACGCACCGCTTCTCCAGCCATGCTGAGGCCGTGTCCCACATACAGCAACTAGAAGGAGGTGCAGCTATGACATACAACAATCTACTGGGGCTTTGGGGGGAAAATAAATAAATAAAATCTTTAAAAAAAAAAGAAAAGCAACTTTCTGACTTCTGAGTAAAACAGAGGAAAGTATAGACACAGGAACTGAGGACCTAGCAGAGAAAGCCTCTGGATCAGCTCAGCACAACCCCTTTCTCTAAGAACTGCCCACCCCACCTCCATGGACACATTCACTGGACCAGAACAATCAGCTGACTCCAGATTCCCTCTTGGAAAGTGGAATTGAAAGGTTCTTCCTCCGGCCCCTACTGTTCACCTAAGCTGAGGTGACATAAGCTCAGAGGCCCTGAAGCCTTCTTGCTCTGCCAAGTGCACCCGTCTGCAGACAGGAAAGCCTGATGGAGACATGCAAAGAAGTAGGGACAAGGGACCATTGGTCCTAGAGTGCCAAGCCTGGCAGAGGAGTTGCTCTGGTTCCGACATCTTTCTGGTTCATGGGGCCAGCCCCTTAGGAAGGCCTGGCTCTACTTCCCACCCACTGGTTCCATAAAACACCCAATAAATGCCCCTTTTTGCTTACACATTCAACTGAATCTTTTCCTTGCAACCAAAAGAGCCCAGACAAAGGCAAAAGTACCCATCAGCCTGCATCACCTGAGGTAATCCTCAGCCAACTCCATTAAGCAGGATTATTTCGGGTTGTGGCTTATTTGGGTCTCCTCAACCTCTAAGGGGAGAGAGAGAGGGTGAGGTCGTGGAAAGAACCCAGAGCTCAGACATCTCAGAGCTGTTTGGTTTCAGGCAAGGAACTTGCCTTCCACGAGCCTTGGGGTCCTCATCAGCAAACTAGCAGGGACCACTATGTTCAACTGGCCTGATTTGCAAGTCACTGGGAGGATCAAATGAGATTATGGATGGGAGTCAGGGCTGTGGCCTGCTGTGAGCAATCATTTCTATGGGGGAAGCACACATGGGCACAGCACCAGAGAAGGTATGAAAGTGCACAGTGCGCCTCAAAGAGGGAATGCAGAGCTGGGCTGCATGGCCACGGGTCACCCTCAGTACAGCATTTGTTTGTTTGTTTGTTTATTTTTTGTGAGGAAGATCAGCCCTGAGCTAACATCCATGCCAATCCTCCTCTTTTTGCTGAGGAAGACGGGCCCTGAGCTAACATCTATTGCCAATCCTCCTCCTTTTTTTTCCCTTTTTCTCCCCAAAGCCCCAGTAGATAGTTGTATGTCATAGTTGCACATCCTTCTAGTTGCTGTATGTGGGACACCGCCTCAGCATGGCCAGAGAAGCGGTGCATTGGTGCACACGCCCGGGATCCGAACCCTGGCCGCCAGTAGCGGAGCACACGCACTTAACCGCTAAGCCACGGGGCCGGCCCAGTACAGTGTTTAAATGTTCTCTTGCATCTGTAGCCAGTTTTCCTCTGCCTGAAATGATCAGAAATAACTTAGATGGGGCCTCAGTAAACTTCATTTACTCTAGGATCAATACAAGCGCATATTGAAGCGAATGAGATGCCAGAATTTCAATTTCCAGATACTAAATTAACTAGCAACTAGAAAATTCTGCCTAGACCTGGGATTTTATAGCAGGTGGTCCCAAGCATTACTCATCAAAGTGAAAAGACTCCCTGGGTCTAGTACTGGTAGGCCCCTTGAAGGCAGAAAACCAAGTTTATCTTTCTTCAAGACACTCGAATCATCAATGTCCCCCCTGCCCTCTCTCAGCCCCTCCTTGATGACAATGATGGCGATGTCACGACTGTGGCTCCCAGGGAGTGCAACAAACACAATGGAATGTTCTGTGCTCAAGGGAAAATACATCAGAAGTGACAATCCTATTTTTTTTAACATTAAGAATTATATGAGACTTGGCCACCAATTTTAAAAGTAAATTCTTTATATTAGGCTGAGTGAAATTATATTGAATGTGATCATTCAAAAGTTATACATAAAAAGTATGACATAACATGTATAATGTAGGGAATCTGGCCTCCTCTCCCTACTGCACAGAGAGGCAAGTTGCATTACTTTTTTTAGCAATTGCAAGGTCATACGAAGGACACTGTATGACAAAAATGTCTGGGCCCTCCAAATCCACATCTCTACAACTTTGGTGAAAAAGTACCAAAAGTTAAGGGTTTCATAACCAGCCCCATTATCAATATATTATATTTCACTTATCCCAAAACCTTCTGAAATCATGATGCATGTTATGATCATGGTGTCTGAAAATTATCTTTGGCAGTGCTTTGTCTTTCTTAGTAGTACATAAAATAATGATGCATCTTACAATTAATGGCATCTTACATTCAATAAAACAGAACGGGTTTTGTGCTGCCCCTCACCATTCACACCTCCTTCCCATCCCTGACAAGAACTAATAAATCCACTCTAGCCTCATTCTGAAAATCCCACTTTATTTGAGAGAACGAAGCAGCAGCAGTGAGCTATACATCCTCACTCCGTTAGAGAAAAATGAAATTTAACTCACATGCAAAGATAAAGAGAACAGTTCTCCACCAGTGAGATGTGACCTACGGGATCAGAATCCAAATAAGGGCTCTTCCTTTTAAAGCTTCTAACTCCAACTAGAGTATGCGCTTCAGATACAAAGGCTGGGATCTCAGGGAGGGCAGGAGGAAAAAGAATCACCCTCAGAATGACTTCAGTGGAGAGATAGAGACCAGCATGGGGCTTGGTTAAAGGGAGAACAAGCTTCCAGTTTAAACAGTAATTTGTGCATAATTACCCTCTCAGGTTGATACAAGATAGTTAGATTAAATAAATTAATCAAAGTACAAATTGTGCTGGCAAGCTCCCGTGCCTAGCTTCTCCTAAGGCCAACCTGCCAACAGCTCCAAGGCTGTGTTTCACAGCCCTCAAATCGGAGCTGGCAGGTGACAGGGGCAGAAGAGAGGCAGTCACGCGCCTGAGCCAGGGTGGCAATCTGAGGGGCGGGCAGAGGGAGGGCTCTGCTGAGCCGTGACAATGGAAACAGTAAACACAAGATCCATTACAGCCTGAACACCCACAGACATTTACACCTCCCTGTGGGAAATAAATCCTCAGGAAAGCAAAGACCGAGGGGAAGCAGCCATTAATATGTCTTGCCCAAAACGCAGCTCGAGATCTCTTTCTGCCGAGACACGTGATCACAGACACATGCCTTGTCTCGCCCAGCCTCCTCACTTGGAATTGCTATCAGGAAGTCAGGTTAGAATCAAGATATTAGCGTGCTCCTAAGAGCTAACATTTATTGAGCTCTGGGCTAAGTTCTTTACCAGCATCAGCTCACTCAATCTTCACAAAAACCCCAGAAGGTATGAACTATAATTATTCCCATTCAAAGATGTGGAAACTGAGACTTGAGAGAGACCAAGGGACCTGCCCAAGATCACCCAGTAAATAAAGTGCAGAGCCTGGATTCATCAATTCCCTCCTACACTGTCAGGGAGGGAAGGGGGGCTCAAGGCAGAAAAAATAATACTGAATTAACAAAAATACAGTTTCCATTTCTTTTGTAAAAGAATAATTGATTGGCATAAATATGATCCATGTGTAGAAGGTGGTGGTAGAACTGGTAAGCAGGTCCCTGCTATGAGGTGAACTATCAGTGACACACAATCATGCAGAAATGCAAACATACGGCCACTGGCAGATAGACACGGCTGGAAGAGGCTGGGTCAAAGGATCAAGTGATAACAGCTGATAAAAAAGTTGTAAACCACTACCTTGATCTTTTTGGCTGCCAGTTCCATCTACACCCATAAGCTATGGACACGTCATAAAGCAAATTCTATACAGGCCAATTCGTAAATGTCTTTCTTTCTTTTTTTTTCTTTTGTGAGGAAGATCAGCCCTGAGCTAACATCCATGCCAATCCTCCTCTTTTTGCTGAGGAAGACCGGCCCTGAGCTAACATCTATTGCCAGTCCTCCTCCTTTTTTTTCCCTTTTTCTCCCCAAAGCCCCAGTAGATAGTTGTATGTCATAGTTGCACATCCTTCTAGTTGCTGTATGTGGGACACCGCCTCAGCATGGCTGGAGAAGCAGTGTGTTGGTGCGCACCCGGGATCCGAACCCGGGCCGCCAGTAGCAAAGTGCGCGCACTTAACTGCTAAGCCACGGGGCCGGCCCCTCCACGAAAACGTCTTTCTTTCCTGTCGGGAGAACGAGCACATGGGGACAGTCTATGTTCCTGCCCTCCGAATGGGACTGCTGTACAATCCTATTCAATAGTCACGTTTCTCTGGAAACTTCATTAGAGTGTCACCTTTTCTGAGTTTCTGCAGGAAGCCCTTTATCTTGTCCACCAATCACACTACATTGCTCAGTTTCAAAATTCAGTTTTCAAACAAATTGTTTAAAAACATTTTCCTTTTTTCTTTCAGAGGAAGGTGTCCACAAGTCTTACCTCTGTCTCCTGTCACCCCACCAGTAGTCCAGATAATACAGTCACCCTTCATCAACTGAAGGACGGATACAAGACTCTTTCTGCATTGATAAGCATTTCTGCCACATTAAAGGATAATTTAGGGAAGAAAATAAAAGGCAGGAGGAGAGGGGCAACAGGAAGGAGGACAACAGGGAATGGGTGAAGCTGTGAGGGATGGAGGCTGAACCTCAACTTTGGAAATAAGGTCTCAAATCAGAAAGTAAGACAGAGCTAAAAACACTGAAGGCAACTTATTCTCAGCACCCTCCTGCAGGCCCTGCCCCTCGAGGCTCTAGGGCTGGCTTCAGGAGGGTCTGTCTAGTTAGAGTTGGAGGTGATGTTGTGGTATAAAAATAATAATACTCATAGACCTTTTGATATTTCTGCAAGATTTTGCTTTTTATACTTATGCTGATAGTAGATTGCAAATGAAGGTTGATTTGGCATACTTTTAAACTATATTGTTTTAGCTTGAATATTTGATAATAAACTTTTATAGAGTATAACATGCTAAATCACTACACAACTTGTTGTATTATAAGAAGCGTGTAGATATTTTATTAATAAAATGCTTTGTATACAAATTCAAAAGAAAAAGAAAACAATACTTCTTCCTCTATGGCAGTGGTTCTTAAACTTGCTGGGGCCACAGACTCCTGAAAGAATCTTGATGAAAGCTAAGGATTATTCTGGAAAAACATACCTACATACATTCATGGACCCCAAAGAAGCCTGACATAGGGGCTGGCAGGCTGGCGTAGTGGTTAGGTTTGCACGCTCTGCTTCTGCAGCCCGGGGTTCACGGGTTCAGATCCCGGGCATAGACCCACGCACCACTCGTTGGGCCATGCTGTGCCAGCATCCCATATGCAAGGTGAAGGAGGATGGGCATGAATGTTGGCTCAGGGCTAATATTCCTCAGCAAAAAAAAGAGGAAGACTGGCAATGGATGTTAGCTCAGGGCCAATCTTCCTCACCAAAAAAAAAGAAAAACAAAAAAATCTTCCCAGAAATGTGAAATTAAATATCTACAAGGGATCTCAAAAAAAAAAAAAAAAAAAGAACAAGAAGAAGCCTGACATAGACCCCAAATTAAGAACCCCTGCCTTTTGTGAAGGTACTTTTTTATGATGCATATTTTATCAAACAAAGACAGGCAAGCACCAGTCAGGGTAGGAGGGAATGCAAGACTGATAGGCACAGAATATAATATAATAGTTCCACTTCTCCCCCAAACAAATGCTTACACTGCTTCTATGATGTGTCGGCCAAGTGCTAGCAGAAGCCATAGGAATGGATGCGTACTGTGATAACCAAGATCAGAGATCACTTCTATAGTCCTGAAAGTTCATGGAGCTAAGTTACGCTTTAGCAACTCAAATTTAAAAACCACACACACACACACACACACACACACACACACACACAAACCCCTGAAAATATAACATAATATAGGTAATTTAGGGTATTACAATTCACATAAGAGATTTGCCTTTGCCAGCCTATTTATATATTTAAAATAAAAGATTAGTGACAATGACCTTTGTGATTTATACAAATGCTCAGGAACATAGATTTCATAGCAAGTGAGTAAATCTTTGGAAGTTTCTATCCAAAGACTACCTAAAAGAAGAGCCATTTTCTAACAATGCCCTTATTATAAAGACAGCACCGTGTTCTCCAGAAAGCAGGTGCCTACCATCTGCTGTTGTTGCGAGAGCAAAGGCAGACCAGAGTAAAAGGAGCTGGAGTCAGATGCTCTGTGAATCTGTTCAGCCACCTACAACCTGGTGGCCTGGGGCAGGTCACTTCACTTCTAGGAATCTGAGTTCCCTCTTCAGTAAAATAAGGCAAAGACAGGGTTACCCAAGAATTGATGATGAGGAGCAGGAGGATGATGAGGAGGATGAGGATGATGAGGATAGCTAACATGTACCACCAGTTCTTCCGAGACCCTCACATCACTAGCTCTTGATCTTCACAACAACCCTAAGGGAGATACTCCCATCAACCTCATTTTACAGACTGGGCAACAGGAGGAAGTTGCCCAAGGTTACAAGTAGTGAAGGGAAGAAGCAGGACTTGAACTCAGGTGATGTGGCCCCAGAGCTCATGCGTTAACACCACACTACCCGGCCTCCCCCAGTCTGACGAGATGATGGATGCTTCCATGCTGTAGAAACTGTACAGTGCTGAAGTAAATATAAGGTACTTCTATAACTTTCACTGTATCTTTTCTCTGCCCTTTTCATATCTGCCTCAAAATAATCAAGATAATTTGCCTTCTGTTTGTATCCCCAAACTAGTTAAAAAAAAAAAAACTTAATATGCATTATCCTTCAGCGAGGCAAGCCGTGAGTGGAGTGCACAAACCAAATAAAGACATCTCAGCAGCTGTGTGCTCAGGGAATACAGTGGTTAAAAGTCACCTCCACCCTAAACAAAATCTACCTATGCCCCTACCTCCTCCCTCCAAAACACATTTAATTAAAATTATAATACCGACGTCAAAGACAATTAAGCTAGTTATTTAACTGAAAGTGTTTTATCGGTTTGTTTTCTTCTGACGGACATTGGAAATACAGTGGTGAACAGGCAGGCATGGGCCCTGTCCCCAGTATGGTCAGTCAGCACTCACAGTCCAGTGTGAACCATGCCATGTGGGCAATGAGGGGCTGCAGAAGAACACGGAAGGGGTACCTCACCCTGACAAGGGGAGTTAGAAAAGACTCTCCCAAGTATGTGACTATAAACAAACATGGAAAAATAAAACAAGAAAGTATGAGCCAAACCAAAAGAAGGGTGGGGACCGTTTAACCCGCGTGAGGGCAGGAGGGCAAGCAGGATGAGCATGGAGCTTCAAGGTGGCTAGGCGCCAGGGCACTACGGGAGTCGGACTCAGGCCGTCACAAGCCACATTATGGAGTTGCTCTTAATCCTGAGCACAGGAAGGAATCATCAACAAATTTTAAGCAGGAGACTGACGTGATCAAACTTGCATTTTTAAAGGTCACTCTGATGCTGTGTGGGGAAAGACAGGAGGTGGGAAGACAGGGAGGCCAGTTTGGAGACTGTTGCTACTGTCCCGGCTATGACAGAAGACAGTCTGAAATAGGGTGGGAGTATTCGCTCATCCATTTACCAACACTTATCAAGCACGGAAGTGCCAGGCTCCGTGCTAAGCACTAGCAATGATGGTTGTAACCACAGTGCTGGATGTGTGAGGGCTCAGTGCAGCTGACGTGTAGAGTGAGTGAAATCCAGGAGGCAGGGGTGCTCCCTGGTTTGATTTTACTGGTTTTCCTTAACCCACCCTGGAGTCCCATATTTCCAGCTACAGGGGAGCAAAATTTGCTACTTTGGCCCACGGATTATTTTGAATTCAAGTTACTTAAGAAACAGCCAGTGCAAGAAGGACACTCTGACCCTCCTTTGTCCCCTGAAAGCAGGAAATAAATCTCCCAAGTGAAAGGTACTCTCCCTGCACCAGGAGGCAGAAAGACATCCTTATTGCCAGAGATATGGAATTCAGGGCCAAGAGGCCGTATAAACAAACTCTGCTTAGTTTCTTCACCAATTACGACTCAAGCCTAAGTTTCCTTGTCTGGTCAATTCCTCACAAATTTATTGTTTCTTTGTCTAAAAAGTATAAAAGCTGCCTGCTTTGGTCATTTCTTTAGGTCCCACATCTACGAGACCTCCATACATATGAATTAAATTTTTTTTTTCTCTCCTGTTAATCTGTGCTGTGTCCATTTAATTACTAGACCAGCCAGAAGAACCAGAAGGGTAGGGAGAAATTTTCCCCTCCCTGATACAGCTCTCCACTGGACATCAGTTCTCAACTCATCACCTCTCTCATGAAGCTGGCCTGTTATCTGAGGAGTCGGGGTACAAGATAGGAGTTTTAGTCACTGGGAACTGCTCTCCAGGCTACACCAGGGTGCAGATACTGTCAATGTTCCTTTAGGATCAAAAGCAAACTGGAGGCTTACAAGAGGCCTTTCCCATTTTGTGACTCATCAGAGTAAA
Source organism: Ceratotherium simum simum (assembly GCF_057802395.1). NCBI lineage: Eukaryota > Metazoa > Chordata > Mammalia > Perissodactyla > Rhinocerotidae > Ceratotherium > Ceratotherium simum. The sequence continues at coordinate 5,326,778 of NC_141928.1, read as the reverse complement.
GCAACTCCTCCAGAGACAGCCTCTGCTAACCAAAAGCTTTGAAAACCTTCCTCGAAAGCAATACATGCCCATCACTATGTGACTGAGAAGGACAACAATTCACTATTTGGAGGAAGTCTCAACAGGAAAAGCAACATTCCCTACAAGACATCTTGCTAGGAAATTACCACATTCTGCCTTTGTAAGCCAAGGTCCCCAAGTACAGCATTTTGGCCGGGAATTCCAATGAACTGCCAGCGGGATAATGTGGTTATGCTGCCTGAGCTACTGTGAAAATGCATTAAAATCTCAATGTTAGAGCTCATCCAAGCAATTAAAATTAACACTGACTGCTCTGTTTTAGAAAGGGAAACACAAGGGCTAGGAAGAGTGTTGGCCTCCATAATCCTCTATTTCCTTTCACATTTTAAAGGCATCCAAAGCTAGCATTTTTGCTATTGAAACCAACAGTTAACCAGGGGCGTCTCCACTGGCTCGAGTTAAGTGTTTGGGGGCAAGGGCATGGCAGACAGGAACTTGCAGTGATGAAAGGAAAACTGAGTGTCTGCTATGTGCCGGCCCTGTGCTAAGTACATTCACCACCCGGACAAATAAGTGTCTTCAAACTCCTTTTGCAGGTGAAGAGGGGGAAATTTGGAGAGGAACTATAGCAAACAGAAGCTATCACAGTGATTTCAAAAGGAAAATACACTTCCACCTGATCACTAAACAAAGTCCTTTTCCGCTCACTAAGAAGCAGAATCGAGAATCCACTCTGTCTTGAAACTCGGGAGATTCTAACTCTCATCACAAACACCATGGATGATGTAGGATTTTGAATCAATGCATTCAACTCCGGGAAACATACTGAATTATAAAGTGTGGTTTTAAATGGTGAGATAGATAAATGACAGGATGGACAGCTGGGCAGGCAGGCAATCAGAGAGAACACAGTGCATCCAGCAGGCCTCAGCTTGCCCCTGGGTGAGGTACTGAAGTTGGTGCAAAGGGCCAATCTCACCCATGGGCAAAATCACCCTTCAGGGCTCCAGGTATCTAAATGAAATTTAAACAGACCCAGTCACTAACACAGGGAATAACAAATGTGTAACATCCTTTGCTACAGAATCACTAATCAATATCACAAAGAACACATGGAGAGTTCTCTTATGATAGAAACAGACCAACTGGGTCAGGTTTGAGGTCAAAGGTGGCAAGGAAGTCAGTACCCTGAAGATGATCAAATGATTGCTTTTTCCCTCTGGACACAAATGTAAGATATGTATTTACTGTTCTCTTGAAATCAATGAGAACCCCTTAAAATAAGCAGAGTCTTAGGCTAGAGCAGGATAAGGGCAAACTGGTGACATGCCAAGGGCAAACAAACCAGAAAAGTGTATATCACTAGCAATAAATTTACATTTGCATTAAGCATATGACAGAATTAAAATGCACCAAGTGATAAAAACAGGATGATATTTAAGATATCAGGACTCCAAGACAAAATTTCCTTTATGTTCAAACACTGTTCTAGATAAGTTACCTATGCCAATTAAGTCACCCAGCACTCTGTGAGTTATGCTCCTTTCTGATAGTAAAGACTGGTAAACTGAGGCATATAAAGGCCACTGATTAAGGGGGGGAAAAGACCAGCAGGAGAGCCAGGAATCATTATTAAAACCAGGTGCTTTGGGCACTTAATTCCTCTGATCAAGTTAGAGAATTGGATACAGGCTAAGCTCCAGGAAGATGGGACTTGATCGGTTTCATTCACCGTATCTAGAGCAGAGCCTGGAACACAGGAGGTGCTCAATATGTGTTGAACGGATAGATGAGACATGTCCTGGCCAAGAGCATACCACTCAAAAGCACAGTTTGGAAATGAATAAAATTGAACATTTTATAACAAATGCAACCATTTTCTCACATGTAAATGCACGCACACCTTCAAAATCCGCAGACTCTCACCCTTCAAAATCTACCACGTATAGAGTCATCAGGAGAGAGCCAAACTCAAATGCTTAGTGGTGGCAACTACTGACAAGTGATCAATAATCGGAGAAGCCTACTGACTGAAAATAACAATGGTATAATGTAACTCTGCAACCCTAAAACACATGGACACGCACAAAGACAGAACAAGCGGCATCTCGTGAACCCAACGGAGGACTAAGTACAACTCCTGCTAAAAGGGAAAAAAAAAAAGTGGAGAGTGATGCCTATCTTTCCACAGCCATCCTTGGTGTTCCCACCAATGCCAGTAAGGGCAGTAAGGGGCTCCAAGGCAGTCTCTTTCTTTTCGTGACATGCCCAGAAAAGATGCCAGTGGGTTGCTAAGACCCCAACTTACCATATCCAGAGCTTAAGGCAGATGAGGGTGCCCGCCTCTCAGAAACTGAGGGGCCTGGGGCTGCTTTGCTCATGGAAGTCAGGGCAATTCCTCTGAGTCACGTCCACGCCTGGGCTGGGCCCCGCACAGCCTTGCTCTGTGCACAGACTGCAGCTGTCAGTGGATCACACCTGTCCCCGATGTTCCCTTTGAGTGTCATGTGGACTGACCACTGTTCCTGCTTCACTGACAGGGGGTCAGCAGCCACAAAACCACAGGTAAAAGGCAGTATTTTAATGGGCCTCAACAGCTGAAGAAACCTCTCTGCTTTTCTGGACATCCAGTTGACATTCCCTTTTCAAGCTGCTAAATACTGCAGGTCTCAGCGGGCTAGCAGTGTGGCCTTGGACAAGTCACTCTCTCTACAAAATGAGGGGCGATGACCTACCTGATCGCTGAGGTCCCCTTGAGATCTAACACTTAGTCAAAGGAGGTACAGTTCCTAGAGTTTGTTTGGGAACATGAGGGCATGAGGTGGGGCTCAATTACTAAGTGCCTGCTATGTACTAGATGTGAGGTATTCAAAGATGACACCACAGTCCCAACCCTCGAGAAAATGAGACAGATCTGGAGAGCAAGCAGCTGCAGCACAGTGCAATCAGTGCAGCCACCAAGAGGCTGTGGGGCAAAAACAGATGCGATCGGCTCTGCCTGGTCATTCTGGAAGCTTCTCTGAAGCAACACCTTATTGGGCTGGAGGAGGAAGTGGGAGAGAATACACTCAAGAAGGTACAAGGCACTCCAGGCAGAGGGGATAGCGAGCAGCAGGCACAGTCAGCTGCTCTGGGTTCCTTATGGCGGAACCGAGGTGCACCTAGCAGAGCAGCCAGGAATGAAGCTAGAGATTTCAGAAAGAGCCTCTAATTCACAAGGCTGAGGTAAGTTTGATAGGGCACCAAAGGGGCAGTCAGAAGTTACTGACTTGCCAGAACCTACACTGGATAGATGAGTAAACTGTCCCCAGGGGGAAGTGAGGATCTGGGGAGTTCCAGTCACTTTGTCAAGTCAGCAAGGAAAAGCAGAAAGCCGAGCCAAGGCCCTGGCCCAGGGACCAGCCCCTGCCAGAGGCTGCGGTGAGCTGGAGCCTCCCCAAACAAACAAGTGACTGCAGCAAAAAGCAAAAGAACGCCAAACAAGGGGGGGACGCAGACGGCAAGCTCTGGAAGCCACAGGACAGAGTGGTGAGCAGCAGCCAGAGAGACGGCAGCTCCCGCCTCCCACAGGGCAGAACTCCCAACCCCAGGCCAGAGGATCCCGGAGATTAGGGTATGGTGGCCAGAGAATTCCGGATAGAGCCTCCTGGCACTCACTTCCACACCTCCTCCCTCTCAGTCTCCCTTCCTTAACAACAACAACGACAATCTGAAAAAAGTCAAGGTGAAGTAAACAGAAGCAGATTCTGAAGGGGAAAAACACAAACAAATACTCTAAAAAGGAAAGAGGAAGAGATTTAGAGACTTCAATTTAACCCCATTCAAATACTGTTTTATGACACACTTAGAAATAGCTAGTACCAGCAATAACTACCACAGATGGTCCCTGACTTACGACGGTTTGACTTATGATTTTTCAACTTTATGATGGTGCAAAAGCCATACGCACTCAGTAGAAACCGTACTTGGAATTTTGAATGGAGCTCTTTCCCTGGGCTAGCGAGAGGCGGTCCAGTCCTCTCTCATAATGCTGGGCAGTGAGCTGCAGCTCCGGTCAGCCCCACGATCACGAGAGTGAACAAGGATACACGTACACCCATTCTGTACCCACACAGCCATTCTGTTTGTCACTTTCAGTACAGTACTCAATACATTACATGAGATAGCCAACACTGTGTTATAAAACAGGCTCTGTGTAGATGATTTTGCCCAAGTGTAGGCTCATGGAAGCATCCTGAACACGTTTAAAGTAGGTGAGGCTAACTGTGATGTTCAGTAAGTGAGGTGTATCAAATGCATTTTCGACTTAGGATATTTTCAACTTGCGATGGGTTTATCGGAATGTAAACCCATCGTAAAAATCCCATCGTTAAGTCAAGAAAATCTGTATTTGTAAAATGCCACTGTGTATCTTACCCTAAAATAGAAACTTTATATACATTTTCTAATTAGACACTCAGACCAACCCTATGAGATTGGTATTATGCCCATTTTATAGTCCAGCAGACTGAGGCTCAAAGGTGTTAGCTAACTTGCCCAGAATCTAAGTCCTAATATAGGACAAGGCTTAATCTCATGGGGGTGACAAAGAGGCGGAGTGGGATAAAAATGTAAACACAGGGGCACCTAATTTGGGTACATCTCAGGACTTCCCAGAGGAGGTGACAACCAAGCTGAGACCTAAATGACTAAGAGTAACAGGTAACCTGCCAGGGTCTATGCTAAACACTCAAGTGCAGTATTCATGTAATCCTCACAACTACCCTAAGTAGCAGGACTGTTCAAGCCACATTTCAGACGAGGAAACTAAGGCTAGGGGATCTGGCCCAAGGTCTGTCTGCTTCCGGACTCAGGTCCCTGAGCATGACGACCAGAATGCCTCCAAATGCCAGCTGGGGAGCTGGAATTAATCTTAAGGAAGATGGAGGAAACCACTGAGGAGCAACCAATCAGATGTCTACTTTATAAAGACCCCTAGAGAGCTGCAGAGTAGAAAACAGATTAGAAGCGGTAGGAATGGTCAGGAAACCAGTGGGGAGGCTATAGCATCGCCCCAAGCATAATGAGGGCCTGGGCTCAGGCAGCAACAGTCAAGATGGAGAGGAAAAAGGAAGAGGTTTTGAAGAGGTGAAATCAATAGATCTTGGTCAGTAGGTGTGAGGGTCTGGGCACCTGGCTGGATAAGGCACCCCACCACGAGGAGTAGGTGGTGGGGGGCAGGATTTTAGTTCTGGACTCCTTCAGTCTGAGAGGCCTGTGAGTTTTCGAGTACAGGCACCCAGCAGCCACTTTGATACATGGGTCTGGATCTCAGGAGAGAGATCTAGGCTGGCAATGGAGTCAGGTGTCAGCGTATGGCTGGCAAGTGAAGCTGCAAAAGAGACGAGATGGCCCAGAGAAGGCACGTACAACAGGAGAGAAGCACTAATAACCCAGCAGCTCTTCCCCCAGATCACACCTGCCACGAAGAAGAGAGGATAAGAAAACCAGGAGACATAACAACAGATTCTTTCTGTACCTGTAGTGATATGCTTCCTCCCCACCATTAGCTTACCATGAAGAAAAATGACATGGGACAATTTCCTTTCTACTTGACATTCCCGGAAGAGAAGAGACAGTGCCCTTTCCAGGCTTCAGTGACAATCTACAGAAGGCTTTGGACAAGCCACACAAACCTAATCAGACCAGACCAGGCCAATGTAAGATGGCAAAAGAGGGAATCAAGACAACTCCCCCACGGACAGTGAGTCCTGGGGGGGCAGGCGTGACACATATCCAGCAGCCTCTGCAGCCTCCCCAGGGCAGCTTCTAAAGAGAGTTCCCGCCTTTTAGAGAAAAAGAATGAGGGAGTCACAAACCTGATTCCAGGCAACAATAAGGTGACAATTTTCAGAAACCACAACTAATAAATAGAACATAAAGATGAGGAATTAGGCCAAGGCCTTGGGGTAGAAACCATTTAGAATTACAGGGGCATCACTTGATTTTCATTAACATTTACACGTGGTGTGTTACAAGAGGCTACTGCTGTCTAGAGAACCTGCACAAGGTAATTTTCGACTAAAGGCCTCTCAGGCTGCTGCTCTATTCTGGTGTATTCGGAGACACCCAGTCACGTACACAACAGCATACACAACAGTTGTGCTTAAGAAACGTTACTGGACAAGAATTACTCTTCTCCACTCCCCAGGTTATGCTTTCATTACCATAACCACGGAAATGCATAAATAACTCCAATGAACCTTTCCAAGTTAGACCTGGAAGGGACTTGAGAGATCATCCAAACCACTTGTTCATTCTACCAACGAGGAAGCTAGAACCCAGTGGAGGAAAGCCACCGGCATAAGGTCACACAGCTGGTCCCACAGCTAAACAGTGGACAAATACTGGTCTCTCGAAATCTCTGTCCAGTGTTCTCAGGACTACACGCTGCCTTCCTAAAGCTTTACCAATAATATGAGAAGGAATAAGAATGGCTAACACTACTGCAGGCTCAATACACCCTGGGCACTGTCCTAGGGACCACAGGTGTATTAAACTCATTAGCCTTCACAAGAGCCCTGTATGGGAGAAGCTGTTATTATCCACTTTTGCCTGAGGAGGAGGCTGAGACAGAGAGAGGTTATGTAACTCGCCCCAAATCATAAAGCTGGTAGAGAGGGCTGGGGATTCAAACCCAAAAGAGTTGACTCCACGGCCCTGTGAGACCCAAGCACCTAATTTACAAAGTGGATATAATCCAAATGTTTATTTTTACATTGGCCTTTGTGTGCAAACATTTCCTAAAGACACAATGCCAGAAATCCCAGGCTAGTCCATAATACCTTCCCATCAGGTAAGAGGACTACAGATCGATCTGAATTCTGAGCTCTGGGAGGAAGGCCTTATTGAGTGCCCAAGTGAGAAGATTCCTACTCAGTTTGGACAAATGGTCTGCCCTGGACAAAATATAGCCCTTCTCACCTACTTCTCTGCAGTCCCCTCACCCTGCCTTTACTGTCCCTCAATTCCCACACCCCATCTGAGCCTGGCCAAACCCCAGGGCCCCAGACCAAACTCCCAATCCGTCACCCCCACCCCCAGGTTTTATAAGGAAGGATCCCCCTCCCACTAATTCATACTAATGTGTGAACTGTTGATGTTATGCTCAGGCTTCCCCAGTGGGGAAAGGTGCTGATTATCTAAAGGAATTTCTAATTTGCAGAATTTCAGGAGAAAATATTAATGTCAAGTGTGGGGGCCGGCCCCGTGGCTTAGCGGTTAAGTGCTCGCACTCGGGTTCTGGCGGCCCGGGTTCGGATCCCAGGCGCGCACCAACACACTGCTTCTCCGGCCATGCTGAGGCCGCGTCCCAGATACAGCAACTAGAAGGCGGTACAACTATGACATACAACTATCTACTGGGGCTTTGGGGGGAACAAAAAAAGGAGGAGGATTGGCAATAGATGTTAGCTCAGAGCCGGTCCTCCTCAGCAAAAAGAGGAGGATTAGCATGGATGTTAGCTCAGGGCTGATCTTCCTCACAAAAAAATAAAAAAATAAAAAATAAAGTCAAGTGTGAGAGGCCTTGTGATAAAGCAGAAATCACTGGAAGATAGGACCATGCTGCCTGGGAGTCTGTCTTTGTCATTATTTGTTAAGATAATAACACCAGCCCCTAGAGAGTATTTATTCTGTGCCAGGTGAGTGCTTTACTTATATTACCTCATTTAGTCCCATAATGTCTGAGGTGGGTACAATTATCATCCCCAATTTAGAGAAAAGAAAACTGAGGGACAGAGAGGTTAGCCTCACAGCTGTTAGGTAGCAGAGCTAGGATGTGAACGAAAGTGGTCTAGCTCTGGAGCCTATGCCCTTAACCACTGAGCAATCCTGCCACTCCATAAATAAATACACACATGCACTATTACTATGCCTGGTAATTATGACTACCATTTATATAAGACAATATACGGGAGGTATCCTAAGGCATTTTACATGCATTATTTCACTTAATCTTCACTATGACATTATGATACAAATACTAGAATTATCCCCATTTTATAGATGAAGAAACTGATGCTTTAAAAGAGTTTTTCACTTGCTCAAGGCACAGAGTTAAGTGCAAGCTGGGTCAGAACTCAGGCAGCCTAACTTGATAACTTACATTTAAGCCTTTACATCAGAATCCAACAGTATTTAGAAATCCAGGAGATTGGTTTTATCTCATTGTTTCTTCTGTTTGGTTGTGTTACTCTTTGTTCTTTTCATAATGGCTCCCATGGTGTCAGGGCTTGGAAGTGGAGAGGGAGGAGAAGGGTGTAGGGTTCAAGGCTAACCAGGGCAGTCTCTACTACAGTCAAGCCCACCATGCTAGAAAGTTCAAGTGATCAGGTGCTATGAAGGTTAGATTTAGGTGAAAGAACACCTCTAAGAATGGTACGTGGCACCTTTGCTAATAATGACAGTGCCTGATCCTATGTCGTGACGATTAAGCTTTGGGGGTATTTAAGTGATTTTCTTTTGCTCATTATGTTCTGAATGAATCTGTATTCCCTGAACATATATCAGAGAGAAGAATGAGTCAGGCAGGCCCGGTGGTGAGGAGAACACCAGGAACAGAGATCAGTTATTGATAATTCACAAAGTGGGATAATCCCTAAGAGGCTGGTGGAGTTGACTCTCCTCTTCCCAGACAGTTTTCACATCAGTGCCAAAACGACAGCTGCCACACAACACCTGACACCAGGTGCAGCAGCTCAAATTAGCCCGACTCCGTCAACTCCAGAAGACTTCTACCAAGTTCCCTCCCCTCCTAAGCACTGGCTGTCAACCTGGCTGTCTTAGAAAGGGCACACTGGGTGACAAATGATGTAGATAAAACTGCTAACCTCAGCCCTCAAAGAGCTTATCATCAGTTCACCAACTGACCTCACCTTGTCCTTCCAAATTACCCTTCTGGAATCCAGCCCTGGCCTCCACCTCAGGATCTCAGAATTTTCTCTCATCTACCAGTAGCACAACTAGATTTCTCAGTAATGGCCGAAAATGGAAATGCCCTTATCGCACTTCATCAAAAATACAAGCAAGTAAACCACAAAAGGAGTTGTAAATTAAAAACGCAACAGAAGAAGCTTCTATTTATTCTTTCATTCATTCAATGAATTTTAATTGAATGCTTACTGTATACCAGGCGCCTTGCTAGGTGCTGGGGACTCCCAGCAGGGAACAAGACAGACATAGTTCCTCTCCTTAGGGGCTTAAAAGAGGACAGGGTCCCTAAGGGAAAAGGCTCAGCATAGCAATTTAAAACAATCCCAGCCCTGTTAGCTCCATGAGGCAAAAACATAAAGAGCACATTCAAAGATGGATTGGAGAGAGATGCCTGTTACAGTAACTTAAAGCCATTAAGTGACTAGATTCTGACAACAACAGTTCGGGAGGGCAGAAAGGAGGAAATGCCTTCAGACTTCCCAACTGAATATTCTTCAATAGAAGGCTGCTCTTTCTCTAATAAAAATGAAAAATTAAGCAAGTAAAAACAAATAAAAGACAGCAACAGCTTCCTCTGGGCCCATTTCCCAGCCCCAGGAGAAAGTGACACTGCTGGGGTCTTTGCTGCTTCGGATATGACCAGAGAAAGGCTCAAGTCTAAGTCTGCTTTTCAGACAGATACACAAGTAGCCTTATGCCACAAACAGATGAAAAAAGTCAAAGCTGAAAATAAAAGCCTGGTGACAGGACGCTGGAAACATTCAGAAAGGGACCTTCAAAATAAGTTCAGTCTAACTCTCAGTGTATCTGAACATCATAAGCAACAGAAAGTCCACATAGACTATTTTACAGCAGGGACGGCGCTGATGCCAATTATTTTTTGCCCTCGTCAAGAGAGCTTGTCATCCCTCTACAGAACAATTATCTATAGGTACATAAGAGTTAAAAGCTAAACTCTTTCCCCAATTCAGCATGGAAAAAGTGCTGCTCACAGCAATTTGACATCATTTCATTAGATTAGATTAATTTTTAAGTGTGTTATCCTAACAATTATGCCAACTACAATGTAATTAATATTCCAACTAACTTTACAAAAATTACAAAAGCCCCTAAAGAAAATAATTAGTCATTAAGCATGAAAGAGACTTTTTTATGGCCAGTAGCACATAAAATAGAAAGTTCATCACATAATGGGTGGTATCAAAGCCTTTCCCACACTTCCTTCAGTTCTTAGCCAACAGTGCGTAAAGCTGACATTGGCAAGTTACCCCAAACTCCACTTAACATATTAATGCACTTACTGGTTTAAACTCTTTGAGGGTAAAATGATGAATGATGAAAGCTTTAGCAATTAAAAAGCCCTTTTCATTTGTAGGAGAGGCAAGATAAACACATATAATCGTTTGCTGCTTCCATATCCCCAGCTGGAAACTGGAATACTGGCTTATTTCTTGGGGCTACTTCTTGAGTTGATTAAAATACATAAGGCGCCCTTAGCCTTGTTTTCTTCTTTTCTTTCAGGGTTTTATGTATTTTTATAATCTACCTTAAATCCTTTCTAGAGTCAGGCAAGATATAAATAAGTCATAGTCAAATACGGCATTATCTACCACAACAGAAATAAAAAACACGTTTTTCCTGCAGCCCATCTTTGAATAATTGGCAGGGGCTGCCTAGCCCCAGAACAGAGTTGTGAGCCTGTACGTGGCCTCAGCAAGAAAGAAGGCAGCGGCTGATTAGCGATGTCTGCCCTGGACAAGAGCAATGGTTTGAGGACCTATGTACCACGTATTTGCCATCTCCATCCTTCAACAAATCATTAAAACTTAGTAAAATGCATACAGATTCATGAATAAAAGATAACATATGAATTGTTTCTAGGAGTAGGTTAAAGCAGGGGGAAATGTTTTCTATAGTCAAAAACCTTAAGCCAAACTGGATTAAACCATAAAGTGTTAGAGGAAAGAATACTGACCTAAGTCAGGAAATGCAAATTCTAGTCCAGCTGTGGAGCCATGAGCAGGTTGATTCACGGGGGCCTCAGTTTACTTGGCTATAAAATAAGGGGTTGAACTAAAGATGTCTTAATCATTCTCTTCATTTCTACCGATCAATGATACAAGCAGCCCCAAATCCCCTCTCTGCTGGGGCACTAGGGAGCTGGTGAAAGAGCAGTTACTTTACAGGACACGACAAAGACCTCTACACTGGGGCTGGTCCCGGGGCGTAGTGGTTAAGTTTGGTGCACTCAGCATTGGCGGCCCAGATCCCCGGGCACGGATCTACACTGCTCGTCAGCCATGCTGTGGTGGCGAGCCACATACAAAATAGAGGAAGACTGGCACAAATGTTAGCTCAGGGCTAATCTTCCTCAAGCAAAAGAAAGAGGAAGATTGGCAACAGATGTTAGCTCAGAGCAAATCTTCCTCAGCAAAAAAACCCCTACATCTCTCATACTGCTTATATGGGATTTACGATCTGTGATAAATTTCTACATCAATTTTTAACCTGTAGTATCTCCAGGACAAGAAGTTCCATATACATAATATTTCTCTCCCTTAATACAATCTCTTTTCCACCTTGGGGCAAGAGTGGGGGTCAGGGGCAAAGACTTCTATTTTAATACTCCAACTATTAAATTTGGCAAACAATTAAACTACCTTCATTCAAAAGTTAACTGTCATCACTTCAATTTAAAACCAGTCACTTCCACTGGAGTCCCAGTCACCCACGGTTTCGAGATGAGCCTAAATATTCCCACCACTGAAAAGTCTCCACCACTCTAGCCTATTCCAAGAATAACTTTATCCATGGGATACATCGACATGGCTTCCATGTCCAAACATCAAAAAGCAAGACTTTCTACCAGGAGTCCAACCAGAAATAAGTCACACCATGCACCTGCTGATCAGATCCCACCCAATCACCAGGGAAACTCATGTTAAAATGATCAAGAAGGCCCCTGAGAGGACAAGGAAGCTCAAACAGGACAGCCTGAGAGAGCAGCGTTGTCTGCCTAGGGCTGGGACAGTCTCACGTCCGGCCATGGCAACTGCAACAGACATCTACAAGTTTTTTGTCTGCCCTGCATCCTCTCCTTTCGGGAACTGCCTCTCTCCAACTCCAAGGAGCCCCACTTCCTGAGCTTTAGGTGAGCTGTGCCGGCCAATCAGAGAATCCCACCCCTAGGACTCAATGAATTGTCTCGGGGCCACCTACCAAGCAGGCCAGAATCCTTTTTCAGAGTCTGATGTGGACACCAGGAGATCACCTGGTATAAGGACCATGAAAACCTACAACTGCCAGCCTGTCTTCCACCATGTGGAGAGCATCAGGCCAACACTGGAGAGCAGGCCTGGGGAGGGCAAGAGAGTGACAGATCCCCACACCATCTGGGCACTCTGATCCTCAAGACTCAGCTGGGTTTCTGTCAACAGCAGCCCAACGCTTGGGGGACAAGCCTTATAGGCCACCCGAGGTTCAAGTTCTTTCTTTAGCACTCCATGACAAATCACTTCTCCCGGAATCTCAGACTCGGCTTCCAGCGTTCCGCTTCAAACCAAAGAATGCTAAACACCACCAAAGAGGAAATTCAAAGAAAAAATTTCTACACACCAGAAAAACTGTCATCCAAGACTTGAAGACAGAAAGGACCCCAGAAAAGAGGAAAAAGACAATGGATAACTGGAGGGGGCAGAGCAGTTCACAACCAATAACTGTAAGTGCAATTGCCTCCAGGAAGGGAGCACAGTCTAATGAGAAAAGTTCCCCAGATCATTCCAAACATACATTCTGGTTCTCTATCAGTAGGGGAAAAAAAAATACACAACAACCCACAGCACCCAAAGAAAAGGAACTTGTCAGTAAACAAACAAACTGTTTCCAGCCTTAAGAGCCTAATTGTCCCTGTTATTTTTAGACTACAGTTTAGTGTTCCTTTCACAGTTGTCCTAGGGTCTATGCCACGGGCCTGGCTGCTCAAGGAAACCATGAATAGCAAATTCCATGGAGCATGTTTATTTACTTATTTATTTTTTGTGAGGAAGATCAGCCCTGAGCTAACATCCATGCTAATCCTCCTCTTTTTGCTGAGGAAGACCGGCTCTGAGCTAATATTATTGCCAATCCCCCTCCTTTTTTTTTTCCCCAAAGCCCCAGTATATAGTTGCATGTCATAGTTGCATATCCTCCTAGTTGCTGTATGTGGGATGCGGCCTCAGCATGGCCGGAGAAGCGGTGTGTCGGTGTGCGCCCGGGATCCGAACCCAGGTCGCCAGTAGCGGAGCGCGCGCACCCAACCGCTAAGCCACGGGGAGCTTAGCCCCCATGGAGCATGTTTAGAACAATCTCTCTCAGACAGGGTCTAAAGTAATTAGAGAGTAATTAGAAAGCAACCTAAAAAACAGGACTCTAGTGATGTTCTCCCATCGACGATGGGGAAAAAGACAGTAGAAGCAAAAGAAACCATGTGAGTGGCTGAACATTTGGATCACCAGTCCTTAACTTTCTGGGGGTCATGGACTCCTCTGAGAATCTGATGAAAGTTAGGAAGTCTTCCCCCCAGAAAAACACATACCACAATATTTTGCATATAATTTCAAGAGGTTCATAAAAGCTGCTTCCTACAGCCAGACTCCAGATTAAATATACCTGACTTAGAATTTTTAAAAAATTTAATTATCTGAGCATCATGATTAAGCCTCAAAGACTTCAAAGAAATACAAATAGTTCATAGGGAAATTCTAAAATTTCCAACTCTGTAACCCCATGCTGAATCAAGAACAAAAAATGAAATAAAAACCTACCCTCACCTTCTGCAGTTATGAAATATAAGAAAACTTGGCTTTTCCTATATTAGCTCCATTTCTGACATGTCTCCCTTACCTTGTTTGACCATTTATATGCTTGAAGGAGTTGACTATAGAGAGGAGTTTTGTCCTGCACAGGATCCAGGCTTAACAGTCCGCTGTTATGGAGAGGATGGTTCTCAGACGGCTTGCCCACCAAATTGCTCAGACGCTCCAGCTCGCTGAAAAGTAAATAGATAAAGAAAATAAACCTGAGTCCCCTGAAACTCCAACGTTTAGCCAACCACATTGGTCAAAGGCTGCTCTTCAAACTGCCCATCCGAAGTCCCTTAGGAAGAAATACTTTTTGAAAGGTGAAAAAGATTAGGGACAATCAAGAAAACCCCTAACTGAGAAACTTATTTTAATCCAGAGCTCTCTGGTGCCATTCCAAAGGAGGAAAAAAGTTAAGGGCACTGGAATCAATAAGACTCCTAAAATTGGGATTTAACAACTTGAATTATTCTCTCCAGGGGGTGGGGGGGTGGGGGTGGAGACTTTCCAGAATTTTGAAACGTGGTATAACACTGCCTCTTCACGAAGTTTTCAGACCCAAGTACAGATCATTACATTTGGCAGAACAGCAAGTACCTGAATAAATGATGATTATTTATCATTCACATAGGGATATATTTGTACATGGCGCTTCACAGATGGTAAAACTTAACAAAACAAAGAAGAGATAAAATAAACAAATGGAATGGGAAGACACCACCAAGGGGGCTGTGTCAAACAAACACACTTCAGTCTAGTGGGAAAACTCGAGGAAAGCCTGGGAAAGTGAGCCAACAGCAAAAGCACATTCCAGGAGCACGTTCTGAGGGGCCAGTCCCAAACTGTCAACAAAAGACTCTCCAGGAACAGCTTCTCATGCCGTGTTCATTCTGGAATCTTCAGCCACCTTCTTCTTGGCACTATTGTATAAAGATTTAAGAAGCCAAAGGGGTAAACCTTCTAAAATGGTGAAGGGTTATAACACCCTATAACATTACAGAGGGAAGAAAATGAGAAAGGAGATGGAAGAGAAGAAAGAACCTTTCCAGCAGGGAAAGTATTAACTGGCGCCGCGCCAGAGAACAGCAAGTGGATGTGGGAGTTGAGGAGGGGGGTGAGATTTCCTGGCTTTCCCCCAAAAAAGAATGGCAATTACTCAGGGGAAAAAAGAGGCACCCATCATTTGGTCACCACCTCCCCCTCCATTCTACCTCCTCCTGCCATCTGGTTACTAAGGAGACCAAGTCGAGGAAAAAAACCATCCAACCACTCCAGAATTCATAGGCTGACTAGCTCACCAAATGCCTTTCCCTGCTAAGATCAGTTCTGAGAAATAAAAGGCAAAACTCCTGAAATTCTAACCTCCCTGGAAAGGACTGCCTCTTAAAGAAGGGAAAGCAAATTCAGGACCTAACTAACTAAAGAGTGCCTACTATGTGCCAGGCATTTTACAAATCTCCTTTCTACTAAGTCTTACAATAACACTTATAATGTAGAAGTAAAGAAGGTGAATTATAAGAAAGAGAAAGAAAGTTGCAATCCTTAACCCTAAAGGACCACAATTAACCACTGTCGGGGGTGGGGTAGCAAGCTTGAGATTAGGTCTCTCCAGAGGGAGGAACCGAACAGGAGCAGCGAAAGGACTGATCAAGATCAGGTGGTTCTGGAGGGGGCGGGGCAAGAGGAAAAGACAGATCCAGGCCCGTTTTGTCGTGTTTGGGGGTGGGGTAGGTTAGAACTGATGAATTCCAGGTTCAGGGGCGAGGAATTGGGGCTAATCAGACCGGGTGCCCTTGGGTTTGGGCAGCGCTCATCGGGTCCTGTTTGGTACTGTCAGTGCTGTTGGATCAGACATGGTGGGGCACAGAGGGCCTACAGGTGAGAAACCTGCCAGGCTGAGATGAGAAGTGGAAGTTCGCGGGAAAAGCACGTCTCCTCGTGAGGAATGGAACGACCACAGAAGGGGTCCGGAGCGGCGGGAGACAGTCAGGACTAGGAGGCCAAGAGAAGGGAGACGAGAAAGCGGAGGTGGGGGATGAAATGTCCCTGAGGGGCCGGCAGAGGCTTGGAGAGGAAGGAGAGAGAACAAGGGAGCAAGGGAAAGGGAAGGCAGCCCCTGAACGGGAAGACTCTTGTGGGGGCGGCACAGGGTGGGAGCCTGGCGGGTCGCCGACCCTGGCCCTTTCAGCCGGTACCTACTTGAGGTCCCGGTTGACAGACTGCAAGTTGTCCTGGAAGTGCGCAATGAAGGCCTTCTCCCGGCCCTCCAGCGTCTCCTTGTTCCGCATGCCATCCTTCAGGCAGTCGAACACCCTGCTCACGCTGGAGCGCAGCGCCTGGATGGCACTGATGGCCTGGGCAAAGGCCTCCAGGTTCACTCCGACACTGAGCACGTCCGCCATGTTGCCGCCGCCACAGCCGGCTCTCCAAAGCCGGCTCCGCGAGCAAAAAGCCGCGCTCACTGATGACTCACAACCTCGAAGGCCTCTGGGAAATGTAGTTCTCTCGGGGCGGGGCTGCCGTGGTGGTCTGGGCGGGCGCTATCTGAAAGAGGCCTTCCACTTTTGCTAAACGAATGCGTGGGCGGGAAACTAAGCCTCTCGATTTGGGGAAGTCTCGATTGGAGGCTTCACTCTCAGTGTTCTTAGTGGTGACAAGGAAATACAGAAAGTTCCTGCATTTCCCCAAAGTTGGGGCTCTTGGGAGTCATATGGAAAAGAACTGCTCAGAGCAATATAGTGTCCATGGAGTAAAGAATCATAACCCATCGAAAAAAATGAGTCCATATTCGTAAATAAATGAGGGAGAGGGAAATTTCTTCTCTACGGTAGAAAGCCTACTAAATGTAGAAGCAAAGATGGAAAGAAAATTGCCATTTGGCAGCGATTAGAATAATAAGTGATTCAGAGAGGAATCAAGGGATGCTAACACTCGGGGTGAAAGTGTGAGAAGTAACAGGATATTTACATAGTTTCAAAGTATCACCGCACAAGAAACTTATGAAGGGAAAAATAATGATCCAGCCGTTTCATTTCTGGTTACACACTCAAAAGAAGGGAGAGCAGGGGCTGGAACAGATAGTATGTGCACACCAGTGTTCACAGCAGCAGCATTCACAACAGCCAAAAAGTGGAAGCAACCCAAGTGTCCATCGTGAGAAGAATTCATAAACAACATGTGGTATATACATACAACAGACTATTTATTCAGCCTTAAAAAAGAAGGAAATGCTGACACACGCTGCAACATGGGTAAACCTTGAAGACATTATGGTAAGTAAAATAAGCCAATCACAAAAGAACAAATTTTGTATGATTCCACTTATATGAGGTCCCTAGAGTAGTCAAATTCATAGAGACAGAATGTAGAACGGTGGTTGCCAGGGGCTGAGAGAAGGGGAGAAGGAGGAGTTAGTGTTTAATGGGGACAGAGTTTCAGTTGGGGAAGATGAAAAAGTTCTGTGGATGGTGGTGATGGTTGTACAGCAATGTGAATGCACTTGGTGCTATAGAACTGGACACTTAAAAATGGTTAAAATGATAAATTTTATGTTTTGTATATTTTACCATAATTTTTTAAATTCAGTAATGTAAAAGGGGTGAGAGGAAATAGTCACTTCACTGTGGAGAAACCTGGCAGAGACCACCCTAACCAGGAGATCAAGGTCAACATCACCATTGTAAGACAAAGCCACCTCCTGATATGATGCACTGAGAAGAGCACAACGTGACTTCTGTGATATTCCTGCCCCAAATGCAAAACCGAAACCTGGTAGGACATCAGACAAACTCAAACTGAAAGACATGCAACAAAATAACTAACCTACACTTTTCCACAAAACATTTGTGTCATGAAAGACAAAGAAGGACTGAGGGACGGTTCCAGATTAAAAGAGACTAAAGAGACATTACAACTGAATGCAACGCATGATCTGGGGTTTTCTTTTGGTGATATGATTGGGATAATTGGTGAAATCTGCATAAGGTCTGTGGATTAGTTCATAGTGTTTTATCAGTGATGCTGTCATGATTTTGATAATTGTATTGTGGTTGTGGAAGAGGATATCCTAGTTTTGGAGAAATATACCCTGAAGGGATAAAAGAGCATCATTATGTCTGTGTGAAAAGGAAAATAGTGTGCATATGTTTATTTAGAGAGAGGAGGATAAAGCAAATGTGGTACAATATTAACAGTCATGGAATCTGGATGAAGGATAAACAGAAATTATTTGTACTGTTCTTGCAACTGTGAGTCTGAAATTACGTCAAAATAAGTTGTTTTAAATAGCCATTGATAAGGCGCATGGAAAGTGTAAATACAGTCTAGGTGGTAAGAAAAATCTTCAGTTCTACCAGGCTGTGCTGACCAGGATTTTGAAATTGTGTAGTTCACCCCAAACCGACTTCCTGAATAATTTCCCCACTGGTCTCCAACCTCACCTCCCGGCCCCACCACACACACACACACACACACACACACACACCACCTCAATTCAAATCCTCTAGTTCTGGAACAGTCAAGATAAATTCTGCTCAAAAACTGATGTTGCTCTCCGTGAGTGTTTAACTTTAAACATTATTTAAATTATAGTCTCATGAGAAGAAAGGTGTTTTGTTGTCTTGGGTTTATATGTTGCTTTCATTTCCTGACAGCTACCTCACTTTCTAAGTGTTGCCATTTATAGCTTTTCCTATAAGGGAAAGGGGTAGAGATAGCGGGAAACTTCTAGCTGTGAAACTTTAGACAAGTTATTGAACCTCTCTGGGCCTCAGTTCCTTATCTATAAGATAGGAGTAGTAATGATACCTATCGTTGTAAAATAGCTGTGGGGTTTAATAACACCTTGCAGGCAAAGCTTCTGAAATATTGTTTGGCATGTAATGAACACTCAGAAGATCGTAGCTGTCAGGAAGATGTGCGGAGAAAGTATCTGATGGATCTATGACATGGGCTTCTATCCCCACTTGAGCACTCTGCACAGAATCAAGCAAGGATTAACAATGGATCTATTAGTTCAAATAATCTCTATGACATGACCCTGTTGCTAAGAGCTTGCCAACTGTGTCCTGTAATTCACTATTTTTTGGTGGCCTTTTTATCTCCTTTGGAGTGTAGGGTTCTTGGTGTTTTTTTTTTTTAAGATTTTTGTAGAAAATACTTTTTTAACTTTGCAAAAGTAAGGGAAAATATCTATGTTTGTTGTCTTGTTTTGGTTTTGGCTTTGGTTTGTTCATCCTTTCTAGGGGAAGATTAGAGAAGGCAAACTTGACTCTTGTGTTTACTCACCTTTTTGGGGATCCCTGAAGGCTTAGAGAATGGGACCCCTGCTGTATACTTTTTTTGGTGAGGAAGATTATCCCTGAGCTAACATCTGTTGCCAGTCCTCCTCTTTTTGCTGAGGAAGATTGGCCCTGGGCTAACATCTGTGCCCATCTTCCTCTACTCTATATGTAGGACACCTGCCATGCATGGCTTGATAAGCAATGCGTAGGTCCATGCCCGGGATCTGAACCTGCAAACCCCGGGCTGCTGAAGCGGAGAGGGCAAACTTAACCACTATGCCACCGGGCAAGACCCCCTGCTGTATATTTTGTCCCAAGGAAAAAAAAAATGTACCAGTCTATTTCTGCCCACACCATATGTACCTATAAACACGAGATTTTGCATACAATTTCAGAGGGTTCATAGCCCCCCTAAAGCCCAAACATGGGCCTCTCGTTAGAATCATGCTCTAAGACAAGCACCATGGGAGTATGGCCCACAGCTGCCTTGTAACCATCAGGTCTCCAGTGCCTGGGGCACAATAGATGCTCAGTGCAAGTTTGTGGAAGCAATGAGTTAACATGACATGTTATATTTGCCTTCTTGGATCCTCTCTCCAAATTATTTCATCTCTTTGTATACTCAGATATCATTTCTCCCTCCTGCTTAGCCCTCCTCCTGTCCCCCTTCACCCCCCACACATACACAATAAGATTTTCTTTTGTCTCATTCTCTGATTCAGTGGTTTAGACTCTGATTGGTGCAATAAAGTACAAATACACTCTGCTCCCACAGTCATTAGTTTTCAGGATTTCTCTCTGGCTCCCCTCTTCTGGGAAACTCAGAAATTGATCAGTGGAAATACACATTTCCTCTGAACCTAGTAAGGAGTCTTTCATCACGTCAACAGAAAACTTTTCATTTTAGAAAGGAATGGGCAGTTTCTCTAAGATGTTGTAAATCCTTGAGAATGTTGGCACATATATGCTTGCATCTGTATGTGTTTGTGGGGTATAAATTATGTTAAAAGGAGTTCATTTTGAGCAAATATCAGATTTTAATTATTATGATCTTATGTTTGGGTAGAAGGCAGCACCCTGCTGCTAATATCTTCCAAAATGAACAAGCCATTAGCTTGGTGCTATCAGCTCAAGAGTATTAGAATGAGCAATCAGAATTAAAGTTGTCAGTATTTAATTAAAATATGCTGCAACTCATATGTAGAGAGCATGTGGTTTAAACATTCAGACTGAGAAAGCACCCTCATCAATTAATAATTATTAAGGATTCGCTAGATGCAAAACACTGCATTGGACTGTTGGGCAGAATGTCACCAGATATTTTAAAACCAAATCTGCCTTAGAGAAGCCACAACATAACTAAGCCACCTGTCACAATCAGCGTGGCATAATGCTTAAGACCTTGGGGGTTGCTTTCAGGATTAAATTGAGGCAGCATACAGTTCTGGGGACATAGTAGGCATTCGCGTTATTCATTCAACACATATAGATATTGAATGTGCTTGACATTCTGCTAAACAGCTGGGGAGCCTGGTAAAACCAGGCCCAGTCTAGCCAGATAAATATCACTGAAAATATCTGAAGTGGAATACGTGCTCCTCCACATTCACCTGTTTAAGGCTCAGTGCATCAATCACTTTTAAATTGCTTAGATCAGGTTTATTATAATTAATCTAAAGCAAGGAGGGTAAGGAATCCTCTTTTGGTCTCTTCTGAACCTACCCCCACTCTTGTTTTCCTCTTATTTCCTGGCAACGTGATTTTGACATGATGATGATGATGATGCTGATGACAATGATGACAATGACCATGATGACCAAAGTGATCCCAAGGACAAAGAAGATCCTGGAGATCAGGAAAGCAGCCTAGACCGGGGTCTGCTCCTGACTGATGTCTCACAGGCAAGTGAGTTAACCCTTCTGAATCTCAATTCTTGCATCTAGAGAATCAGGAAGTGGGATCCCCTCCAGAACCACCAATCCAGGAGTGTAAGATTAGGAGAAACTTGTTATTAATTCAGGAAGGAGGAAAGGGAGAGACTCATTCACTGTTAACGCTGATCACAACCACTGCCCCAGGATTCCTGCTCTCCCGCTTCATTCATTTCCCCAGCACCATTCACCGAATAAAAGGATTAAATAAGGATCCAAATAGAACATGTTCCTGCTCTTGTGGCACTCTCTCACAGCCTAGCAGGGGAGACAGACACAAATGGAACATGAAACGCAGTGAGGTTCAAGTGTGGGATAAGAGACCTGCACAGAGAATTTTGATGTTCTTAGAGAGAGTGGTCACAGCATCCGCCTGCAGAGGGAGGACCTGGGCCAAGCCTACCAAGGGGACTAGGGGCTAATCAGGTGCAGTGCGGGGTAGAAGTAAGGGAGTACAATAAACAGTTTTAAGTGGTAGTGTGATGTGATTAGATCTGTGTTTTTGAAAGTCCACTCACTAGCTCTGGAGAGAGTGGGCAGAAGTCCAAGCTTAGAGGCAGAGAGACCAGAAAGGCAGGGGGACCCCTACCTGCAGAGCAGCCAACAAAGGACCACACACGAGCCATATTCTTCCCATCACAGGAAGCCAGGAGGTATTTTAAATATTTTAGTAAATTATTGATTGCCCATTTGGATGCTCACTTAATCAACCACCGAGCATGTTGTTAGGGGCCTCCACTTTCTGCCATGTTCATACGTAATTAAGTACAAAACATCTCAGGATTGGACCCTTTTACCAACACATTAGGCTAAATCAAAGTGGAACAAAACACAAGTTGTTTGTGCAGGCTTGACCGCAGCCCATTTGAGGGAGGAATTGCCTTCTAATTCTATTACTGTGTTATGTGGACGGTGCATTTTAATCAAGAGGGACAATGGACTGCCAGCCTCAGAAGCTGCTAAACCTGGAACCCTCACCAGAACCTGGAGCAGAGGGCAGATGCCAGGCTTGTGGGCTCCCAGGGGAGCCACAAAAGCTTGGGGGTCTTTGTCGCAGGAGCTCTCATTTAGCATCCCTCCTCCTCCCCATACCCCGCTCCAGCTTGATGCCCCCACCTCCAATTCTTGGTAAGCCTCAGGAAAGACAACAAAAGAAGACACAGATTCCTGACAAAGAAATGATCCATTCACCTCGATGCTGCAGCCTTACTTGTTTTTAATGTGTTGCTTTACTTTTCCTAATGACAAAATACACACTTACTTTGAAATCTTGGAAACTAGAAAAAGCCTACCTAAGAAAGTGAAGTTATGCATAATTCCACCAGTCAACATTTTGGTTTTTGACACACACATATTTTTTTACAAAATTGGAATTATACTATTTGGTGACCTCCATTTTTCGTAGTATAGCTTAAATACCTTTCGCTATCGTAAAATTGCCTTCTAAAACATCATTTTAATGACCACCAAAGATTCTATCTGATGGCTTTACATAATTTCTTGAATCTCCTATTGTTGACCATCTAGGTTTTTCCACCTTAACCAATACAGCTGTGGACACTCTAACTTGCAAATCTTTGTGTATAAAGTGAACTCATTTCCTGCAATAGATGTCTGTCCACCATTTGGCCCCACATCCTCTCCGTGTTTGGGATAATAGGTACAGAGGACAGCCAGGAGCCTGGTTTCCACCTCGTTGATATAACCAGTCCATTTTTGGGAGGGGTCGGGGGGGTAGAGATGGAGAGACCACAGGCTTTGGAAGACAGACAGACATGTGCTCAAGTCCCAGCTGTGCCACTTAAGACTGATCCCATTTGAGAAGGTTTGGCTGCAACTAACAATCACATAAAAAGCTGAAGGTAGTTTAAAGAGAGAAGGGCGTATTGGTCTCACATGATAAGTGTCTAGGGGTACATAATATGGGGCTGATGCAATGGCTCTTCAGGGACCCACACCCTTTAATCAGTCTGCCCCACCACCCTTAGCCTCAGCCTCATTTCTGTCATTTCATGGTTGCAAGATGACTGGGTCCCAACTCCACATTACAGGCAGAAAGAAGGAAGGAAGAGCAGAGGTGGCACCACCAGACCTGCTCACGCCTCATTGGCCAGAATAATGTCACATGGCTACCTCTATCTGCAAAGGAGGCTGGGAAATTGAGTTTTACCTTTCTTCTCCCGCCTCTGTTAGCACTGCTGTCCAACAGAAGTATAATGTGAGCCACATATTTTCTGATAGTCATGTTTTAAAAGGTAAAGAGCCTCACACCTATGAGTAAGGCTACTATCAAAAAAAAAAAAAAAAAAAAAAAACAATGACAAGTGTTGGGGAGGATGTGGAGAAACCGGAACCCTTGTGCACTGTTGGTAAGAATGTAAAATGGTGTAGCCACTGTGGAAAACAGTATGGTGGTTCCTCAAAAAATTAAAAATACAATAGCTATATTATTTAGCAATTCTACTCTGAGTAGACACCCAAAAGAATTGAAAGCAGAGTCTCGAAGAGATGTTTGTACACCTATGTTCATAGCAGCATTATTCACAATAGCCAAAAGGTGGAAGCAACCCAAGTGTCCATCGATGGGTAAATGGATAAACACAATGTGGTATAGCCACACAATGGAAGATTATTCACCTGTAAAAGGAAGGAACTTCTGACACAAGCTACAACTTGGGTAAACCTTGAAGACATGCTAAGTGAAATAAGCTAGCCATAAAAAGAAAAATATTGTATGATTCCACTTATATGAGGTACCTAGAGTAGTCAAATTCGAAGAGACGGAAAGTAGAATGGTGGGTGCTGGGGGCTGGCGGAGGGGGAATGAGGAGTTGTCATTGAATGGCTACAGAGCTTCAGTTTCGCGAGATGAAAAGAGTTCTGGAGCCTGGTTTCACAACAATGTGAACGTACTTAACACTACTGAACTGCACACTTCAAAACAGTCAATATGGTCAATTTTAGGTCACGTGGATTTTACCACAATTGAAAAAAGAGAAACAGGTGAAATTAATTTTAATGATGTATTTTATTTAATCCAACATATCCAAAATATGATCATTTCAATATAAAAATTACTGATGAGATAGTTTATGTTCTTTTTTTCAAACTAAGTCTTTGAAACTCTTTGTGTATTTTACACTTGCAGCACTTTTCAAATTGGGCTAGGCACATGAGTACCTTTTAGCCACTGCGCCCAGCAGCCACCTGCAGCTAGTGGCTACCCCACTGGACAGCACAGCCCTAACATAAAGGCGGGCAAGGGAGAAGCGTGAGTGGGAAATAGAGGCTGGGTCAGCCAGCTTGATCTGTCTGTTGCACCTTGGCCAGGTCCCTTAACCTCTTTGAGCTGGGGGATGGGGCATGGGCGGGGATAAAGGCTAACTCCTTCTGATTGATGCAAGGATTATATTGGATAATACGTGGAAAGCCCCCAGTAAACTATCTGGCACACAATAGCTGCTCCTGTAAATGGCTGTAATTGCTATTCACGTTTCCATGGAGAATGGAGATAACAATAAAAAAGGACACCATACAAACTGTTTCTTAAAAAGTTTGTAAGACGATGAGGGAAATTTGAATATATTTTATGCTTTTTTTTAAAGAGTCGTCTTTTAAAGGTACATAATGAGATATTTATGGATAAAATAATACGGTACATGAGTTTTGTTTGAAAATAATATGGGGGGACAGAGGTAGATGGGGGAAAGGATGCAACAAGATTGGCTGTCAGCCGATAATTGTTGAAACTGGTGATGAGTCCATGGTTTTCATTATACCATTTGATATTTTCCATAATGAAAAATTCGTTGTATTTTTTAAAGGATATTACATGGGTATTTAACATGCCTTGAGTTTTTCAGATTCTAGGTTTTTTTTTTTAAAGAATTTGTTGGTTCTAGGGGCCTGCCTGGTGGCCTAGTGGTTAAGTTCGTGTACTCCACTTCGGCGGCCCGGGGTTCACAGGTTCTGATCCTGGGCACGGACCTATGCACCACTCAACAACTCAGGCTGTGGCGGCGTCCCTCATGCAAAATGGAGGAAGATGGGCACAGATGTTAGCTCAGGGTGAAACTTTCTCAGCAAAAAGAGGAGGATTGGCGATAGATGTTAGCTCAGGGCTAATCTTCCTTACCAAAAAACAAAAAAAAAGAATTTGTTGGTTCTGGCAGAAATAAATGGTCCCAGTGGCTTCTTGGGCACCAAAAGTAACCAGCACGCTGTCCACTGTGATAGTCATTGCTGGGAAGGAAGAAGACAGCATGGTATTGCCAACAATCACTTTTATCTCCCTGCATAATTTCCCCAAAAAAGGGCTTCTGTTTTATCTCCACCCAAAAGGTGATGTCTTGCGTTATCTGCATTGGGAGGGGACAGTTGAAGGCTGTCAAAATGGTAATTGACACTCTTCAATTGCTTGGTTTGCTTGTGGGTTTTTGTTTTGTCTTGTTTCCATAATGGATTTGAATATGTAGGGTAACTACTTTTATTAAGTGTTCAATTACTCAAAGGTGAGGACCTTTTTTTAAAAAAAAATAACAGCTTCACTGAAATATAATTCACATACCGTGAAATACACTTTTTAAAAGTGTTTGTAGTATATTCACAAAGTTGTGCAACCATCACCAGTCTCTAACTCCAGAACATCTTACACTCCCCTCAGTCCCTGGAAACCACTAATTACTTGCTGTCGCTATGGATTTGCCTATTCTGCAAATTTCATATAAGTGGAATCATACAACATGTAGTCTTTTGTGTCTGGCTTCTTTTACTTAGCATAGCATTTTCAAGGTTTGTCAATGTTGTAGCCTGTATGGTACTTCATTCCTTTTATAGCCAAATGGAATGGACATACATTTTGTTTATCCATTCAACAGTTGATGGACATTTGAGTTGTTTCCACTTTTTTGGCTATTATGAATAATTCTGCTATGAACATTTGTGTACAAGTTATTGTGTAAACGTATATTTTCAGTGCCCTTGGATAATTATCTAGGCATGGTATTGCTGGGTCATACAGTAACTCTGTTTAAATTTTTGAGAAACTACCAAATTGTTTTCCGCAGTGGCTATACCATTTTACATTCCTACCAGTAATGTTGGAGGGTTATAATTTCTCCACATCCTCACCAACACTTTTTATTATCTGCCTTTTTGATGTAGCCATCCTAGTGGGCGTGAACTGGAATCTCATTGTGCTTTTGATTTGCATTTCCCTAATGACTAATGATGCTGAGCATCTTTTCTTGTGCCAATTGCCCATTTGTATATCTTCTTTGGAGAAATGTCTATTCAAATCCTTTGTCCATCTTTTCATTTGGTTATTGGTCTTTTTATTGTTGAGTTGTAAGAGGACTTTTTTTGTGTGTGTGTGAGGAACATCAGCCCCGAGCTAACATCCATGCTAATCCTCCTCTTTTTGCTGAGGAAGACCAGCTCTGAGCTAACATCTATTGCTAATCCTCCTCCTTTTTTTGCCCCCAAAGCCCCAGTAGATAATTGTATGTCATAGTTGCACATCCTTCTAGTTGCTGTATGTAGGACGCGGCCTCAGCATGGCCAGAGAAGCGGTGCGTCGGTGTGCGCCTGGGATCCGAAGCCAGGCCGCCAGTAGCAGAGTGTGCACACTTAACCGCTAAGCCACGGGGCCGGCCCGTAAGAGGACTTGTTAAAAAATTAATTCTAGGGGCCGGCCCCGTGGCTTGGTGGTTAAGTGAGCGCGCTCCGCTGCTGGCGACCCGGGTTCGGATCCCGGGTGCGCACCGACGCACCGCTTCTCCGGCCATGCTGAGGCCGCGTCCCACATACAGCAACTAGAAGGATGTGCAGCTATGATACACAACTATCTACTGGGCCTTTGGGGGGAAAAATAAATAAATAAAATCTTTAAAAAAAAAAATTAATTCTAAATGACACGACAGTATAGTGAACATAATTGAGCAGATAGTAAATGTTCTTTGAGCTTTTCATCAAACTGCACCTCACCCAAGCTGCTAACCAGCCCCCCAAATTGTAGTGGATAAGACAGGCTCTCATCATGAATAGCTACCCCAGCCAAAATATCTCCAAAACTTTTCCATTACAGAGAACAGAGGGAGGAGAAAGACGTCACTCCTTTTTATACTTTGTGTTTTCTGAGCACCTGCTGGCATCTGGCTGAGTGATTGCTCTCTCAGAACTGCTCCTAATAGGAGAAATAGGACTCAAACTCAAACTACTACAAGATCAAGGCCGTATGAATGGTGCCCACTGAGACTGAACTTATAGAGGAGAGAGTCACTTTATCTGGGAGTCAGAGAGGGCTCATGAAGGAGGTAGGATGAAAGCTAATCCAGTCATTCTCCAGTCTGCCTGCAGGATATTCTGAGATTGACGATATCCACAGATTGATCCTCAAACATTCGTCCAATAAATATGGATTAATTGTATGCTATATGCACAGGGGTTTCAGCAGGTAGAAGGGAGGGAACAGGTGGGAGCAGAAGGTCCGAGGGGTCTTTTGACTGGGTGGTGTGGTCTGTAGGCTCTCCCCTTTGAGAACCTCTGTACTAATCCTAATCTGGTTTCAGTCAAGTCCACGCTTCTGAAGAGAACATACATAGAGGTTGTGGAAGGAGTAGAAGGTTTGGGATTCAAGTGAAATAAACAAAATATTAGTCAAATCTGGCTTCACAGAGGTTCAAGGCATCTTCTCCTTTGTCTCTTTGTCCTGCCCACTATGGACAGGTTCCCAAAAAACTATCATCCTTATTACCGGAGAGAACCTGCCCAAGTTGTCATGTTCTTTCCTTAGAGGAGCTGGGCATGCTTAGCTTGGAGCAAAGAAGAGGAGAGCAGGAGGAAGGTCATGATGGTGACCTTCAACTCACCTTCATGTCAACCACAGGGAAGACTCCTTCTGCGCTGTCTAGTGGCAATAACAAGAACCAGTTGCAAGGTAGCTGTAGGGAGGAAGATTTCCACCTAATGTTGCAAAGGACTTCCTGCAATTGGAAAGGCAGTGAGTTCCACGACTGAAGGTGTTCAGGTAGAAAGCAAACAGACATTTATCTGGAAGTCTATGCAGGGAATTCCGGCACTGGTTGGTAGGTTGGACCAGAACCCTCTCGGAGCTCAGATTCTATCATCCTATTGTACTGTCTTCCTTCTAGGTAAAAATCAAGACCATTCATGAATGAGGATTCCGTGGAACAACCTGAAGGTCAT
The DNA here is from genome assembly GCF_057802395.1 of Ceratotherium simum simum. Lineage (NCBI taxonomy): Eukaryota > Metazoa > Chordata > Mammalia > Perissodactyla > Rhinocerotidae > Ceratotherium > Ceratotherium simum. Next base: position 5,298,524 of record NC_141928.1, on the reverse strand, counting down.
TCGCAGTGCACCCTGAGTCTTTTTCCTGGAGCTGCATGCTGTTAAGGGGGCTTTAATTAAGCTTTCCCCTCCAGGCACAAGCAGCCTGTTTGTGGTGAGTGCAATATGCCGTCCCAGAATATGTCAAACTTCATTTGCAAAATATCAGACTGCTGTTTTTTCCCAGAGCCAATCTGCGGAGTAACATGCTCCATAACTTTTGCTCTTTTTACTCTCAAAGACAGGTCTCTTTCTGGAGTCGATAGCGCAATAAATGCGGAATCTGGTGCAAATTCCAATGGAAAGAAAAGATATTGTTATTTAAAGGCCAAATAACGGCTTAAAATTAGAGTTGTGAAGGCACTGAAAAACACCAGACATCCCAGATGGCTCGGAGATAATTCACTTTGCACTCAGTCCGTTCACACGCTAAAAAAAATACTTTTGACTCTGTTTCTCCTCGGATTGAAAGTTGGTGCCTGCTTTAAACATATGTGCTTCTCTCTTTAAATTTAGCTCTGAGTCATGTTGTATTACATTAGGAATTCAGCAGGCAGGCACTTGGAAAATGTACATCAATGCATTTATTTTTAAATTCTATAAAAATAAAAATATACATGTTTAAATATATTAAGCTGTATTTTTGCCGAATTTCAAAATGGTTGTTCTCAAGAACAGATTAGATAAAAACAATAATAACAATGATGACACTATGATTCTGGAACGCCGCCCATTGCTGAGGATCCCAGAGCAACTCGACAAATCCTATAGCTCCTCGCCCCCAGCCCAGCCAAGCACGAGATTCGTCATTGAAACCTCCTCCTCCGCCAGGGAACAGGCAGCTCCCTTAACAGCTGCAGGCAGCCTAATTAAGATGCTCCTTCCTCTCGAGTGTCAGGTTGCTGGGCAGAAGTCAGCTAGAGGTAGGGATGGTCAGAGGGGCAGAAGTAGACAGTCTGCAGGGACATCTTTGACTTAGTGGCTACATTCGTGGGCTTTAGGGCACAGACAGACAATCCTGGCCCTGCCCCTTCTAATCCGTGCATCCTTGGAAAAGTGATGGGGCCTCATTTGTGTCTCAGTTTCCTCACCTGCAAAATGGGTAATGGTGCCCACTTCGTGAGGTTGCTGTGTGGACTACCAGAGATAAATCATTTAATTCATTTAATCATTTACCTGGCACAAATTTATTAACATCTATGGGACAGAGGTGAATAAAATGAACAGACCCACAATCCCAGCCCTTGTGATGCCTATGGTTTAGTGGGTAGTGGAACATTTAAGGAATAATCACAGCCATCATTATTTCGTCAGAACCATGATGAATGCAACGAGGGAGAGTTTGCGACATGGGACCCGTCCCGATCTGAAGGCTCAGGGGAGCTTCAGCACAGAAGTTAACAAATGTGAACTGTTGGATGTGCCCAGGTGCATAGTAGAAACTTGTTAGTCCCTGTATGGGTCTCCTACCACTGCCATAACAAATTACCACAAACCCAGTGACTTAAACAACACACATTTGTTCTCTTACAGTTCTGGAGGTCATAAACCTGAAATGGGTCGCACTGGGCTAAAATCGTGGTGTCAGCAGGGCTATGTTCCTTTTGGAGACTGGAGGTGAGAATCCATTACCTTACTAGCCTCTTCCAGCTTCTAGAAGCGCCTGCATTCCTTGGCTCATGGTCCTTTCCTCCATCTTCAAAGCGCGTCACTCTGACCTCTGCTTCCATTGCCACATCTCCTTTTTCTGACTTTGACCTTCCTGCCTGCCTCTCATAAGGACTCTCATGATTACCTTGGACCCACCCAAATAATCCAGGATAATCTCCCCGTCTCAAGATCCTTAACTTAATCACCTCTGCAAAGTCCCTTTTGCCATGTGAAGTAACCTCTTCACAGGTTTCAGGGATTAGGACAGGGACATCTCTGGGTGGGCCATTATTTTGTCCACCATAGTCCAGGAAGTTCAATATCCAAAAACAGGAGTTCCAGACCAAAAGAAAAGAGAGAAGAGAGGGGAGGAAATTATCAAAGAAATGTTACATGGCAGTTTCCCAGACCTGTAGGGCACATGTTTCCAGATTTAAGGAGCCTTCAGAGCACTGGGCACAGAAGCCTATTCAAAGCTTCCAAAGAGAGAATGTCATACACAAAGGACCAGGGATCAGGTACTGGGCTTTTTAACTTCAGCTCTGGAAACTGGAAGATATGGTGCAGGGCCTTCATGATCCCAAGGAAAATAATTCCCAACCTAGAATTGATTGATAATTTTACCAATCAAGTATAAGTGTGGAATAAATACATTTCAGATATGCTAGGTCTCACCAAATTTTCCTCCCATGCGTCCTTTCTCAAGAAGCTACTAGAGGATGCGCTCCATCAAAATGAGAGAGTAAACCAAGAAAGTGGAAAACAGAGAATCCAGGAAACAGCAGAAGCAACACGGGAGAGAGGCAAAGGTTATCCCAGAAGACCCAGACCACAGGTGTGCTTGGCCCCCAGGTGTGCATCGGGCCCAGCAGCGCAATCAGCCTTGATCGGGCCCAGGATGTAGGACTCAAAGCAAAACATGCAACCAATAGGTTCCTGACATTTTTATTATATTAACAAGAACTTTATAGTTATGGTGGAGAGTTTGGAGATAAATTATTGTTAGTTACATAGAAAACTAAGCAAGCAAAAAAATTACAAACTCTGAGAAACATAAAATTGTACAAACAATGTAATCATAGTGCATCGGGTGGTTGTGGCAAATAATATTTACATAAATCATAGGACAGTAAACACTGAATACTTATCTAACTAGAATCTACCCTATTGGTAGGATGAGTAGAGAGGAAGTGTGTGTGTGTGTGTGTGTGTGTGTGTAAGGATCCTTGTTTTCTCTAGCAGGAAGTCAATTAGATGATGCCTAAAACTAAAAAATCAAGATAAAGCTAAAAGCGTTGAAGGTGGCTGCTTCTGGGGCAAAAGATCAGGGTCAGTGACTGGGGCTATTTTTAAATACAAGGCTTGTAGGTCTATTTGACTTTTTAAAGTATGTACATGTATTACTTTAATAAAATTTTTTAGAAGTTTAAAAGGGAGAGAAGGAAATGATGTTGGTACTCCCTGAAAAAGGAGGCAAGTGGTGGTTTCTGGGGAACGCATCCCCTCTGGCGGTGCCAGGTTTTCTCTGACTTCAGCCTCATTAAATCACAGGAGGGAAGTGATCTCAGCAAAAGACAGCAAGCCGGTAGGAGGTCTGGCGAGGCCACAGCCCTCCGCCCCTCCCAGCGATCACAGTGGCTGCTGTGATGAGAGCAAGAGGGGTGGCGGACAGGGCACCTGTCACTGCCTAGAGTCCTCCCAGCAGGCCTCGTGGCCCCGGTGACATCGGTGACATCGCTTCCTAGGATGGACCTGGGGCGGGGAGGCAGACAGGGAGAACTGGAGGGAGCCCTGGGAGTTGGGGGTGGGGAATGGGGCTCTGTCTTGCCTTCCACCCCCTGACACTCACTGGGAAGGTGAATACAGTTCAGCTTGCTCCGGCAGCCAGCCAATCTCTGTCCTCACCGCTCTGCTTCAGTCTCCAACCAAGAGAAGATCTCAAGGGATGGGGCAGTCCTGGCGGGGGGTGTGGGGCGCAAAAGGAAGTGTTGCCCTGCATCAATAGTGCGGTGCCTGGCTCCTAAGAGGGGTAGTCTTGGCATTTGAGCCAAGACCCAGGCAGGACTCGGCTGCACAGACTCTGACATCGTGGAGCTCAGCACAGTCCCTCAGAAAAGCGGTGGAGAGTTTACAGAACGTGGTCACTTCTGGTCTGGGGACAGAAGAATGGCAGGTGACCCTTGTTGGTTTCCTCTATCCCTCTTTTAAAATATGATGATGGTCATCATCAAATCATGCTGGGCTCTCACAAGTCAAACACTTTTGAGATGTGCTGTCAACACACTGGAGCCCAGACTCCAGGGGCCTGATCTTCTCGGAGGGAGAGGGAAAACCCGTCTGGAGGCCCTTCACCAGTGGACTTCTCCCTCCTGAACCCAGGAAGGAATAAGCTTATTCCCCAAATTCTCCGCAGACCTGAAACCCATGTTCTGTGAAACTACCTAGCCTTGCTGGTTAGTAACAGATGTTAAACGGTGTGTGTAGGGGAAGGGAGAATTGTCCGGGATCAAATGAGTTTGGAAAATGCTCGGTTAAACGAAGGAAATGGGCAGGAATGCTAAAAACATTAATATTCGTTGTAAATATCCTAAAGAAGGTTGTGCCTTTTGACAGTTGCACCTATTTTCAAGAAGCATCCCATGGGATTAAGGTTCCATGGAACACACTTTGGGAAACACTGGCCGTGCATCTTGAGCACCTGAGGGCTTGGGAATCCCAAGCACCTGTCTGCAAGCTACTTGGTCAGAACGCACATCTGTGTCCTTCTTTGTTTTCAATCCCCACCCAGTGAGGCTATCCAGAAATGTTTGCTGGATGGACTCTATCTTTTCCTCCTGCACCAGCCATATGGTTTCTGATTTTCACACAAGATGTCTTTGTTTTTAATTGGTTTCCTAGACATGGAGAAGAGCCTTGGGAAATAGGATCTTAAGGGACTTGATTCTCCTGGTTGTTTCTTGATTTCTTGGCTCTCTCTTCAACCATCCCCCTCCAAATTATCATGAGAATTTTTAGGCCATACCACCCTGAGAATCAAAATTGTTTAGGTCCATGCCTTAGTTCCCAAGAGCCAAGGCTTACGTACTTGTTAAGAAGAGCCATCATTCAGCAGTTTCACAAAGGGCCCCTTTTCCTTTTTGGAAGACAGAATACCATAGGTGCATTTGCAACAGAGGATTCTCATGAAGTATTTGTGCCTTCAAGGGCATGGTAAATTGCAGGTGACAAAGGTAATCTCATGAGTGTCCCCGGCCCATACTCTACAAGGCCATTGACTTTGCTCATCTGAGCCTGGTGACTCATGAACCCCAGCTCCCTTCATTTATTCATCCATCTGTCCAATATATATTTAATTAAGCACCAACTTTGAGTCAGGCACTGAGCTAGATGCTTGAATACAGTGGTGAACAAGACAGATGTCTCTGCCCTGATGGAGCTGATAATCCAACTTCATAACTGATCTTAAATGACTGCTTCCTGCAGGGCCACTGTGTGTGGTTGTGCAGGGTGTTCACTGTACAAGAGCTCCAGGCCAAGGGGGCAAGTGGGAGCTAAAATCTACCCTCTGGTCCATTCACCAAGTCAACATGGTTTGGGGCTGCATCTACCTGGAGATTTTTTTCTAACTTGTACAAAGGTGCTGCTATGGGTGTTAGCAGCAACTCTGACTTCCTGTAAGGTTACAGCGTTTAAAGACCTATGAGGAGCCACATGCCAGTGATTTCTGGGTTTATTATTGGGGTTTAAACCCCAGAGTTGAACTGAGTGGTTGATGGACCCACATGAAGGGCAGCAGGCCTGCACTAGCCCATCAGAGAAGTGAGAAATGGAAAAGTGAAGTTTCATCAGTTATATTAGACCTGGTGCTAATTATTTCCTAAAAACAAGATCCATGTCCTCTAGCCTTCTTCATAGAACTGGGGCAGTAGGCCTTAGGCATCCACTTTGTAAATAAAATTCCCCCTTTCCCCTTCCCCCTCCCCCCAAACTCTCTGATCCACCCTGACTAGCACGTGTGGGTGCTGTAGGGCACAACAGAGTACACAAAGGCCAGCTCGCGACTTTTACCATTTACCTTCGATGTTTTCTGGTGCTGGGTGGGGAATGCTCTTTAGAAGCTGTGTTGTAGCATTTGAGAAAATTGTTGAAGACAGAATGGGGAAATGTAATGAATCTTTTTGATTTCCAGTATGTTCTGTGTTTGAAAGTAAGATTGTTTCTGTGTGCGAGTTCCCTGGCTCAGGGCTTCTGAAATTTTAATGTGTAAATGAATCACCTCGATACTTATGCACATGCGAATTATGATTCAGCAGGTGCCTTTCTAACAAGCGCCCAATTGATGTCGATGCAGCCAGTTGGTCCGTGTAAGTTGCAAGTACACGTGCTCTGGTATCAGAGACACCCGAGTTGGAATTCTGCTTCTGCCATTTACTCACTGTGTGACCTGAGTGACTTAGTAACCTCCACTGAGCCTTAGCTTTTCCTCAGTAAAACGGATGGGTGAATACCCCCTTCTTTGGGTTCTTCTTAGAATTACGTGAGACGATGCGTGCACAGCAGCGTGACATCGGAGGCGCTCAATCAAGGTGGGCATTAATATTTTTCTACAGCCTTTTAAAAAGGAATGTCAGAAAAAGGGAGAAAACTTAGTTAAACAAAACCTCAGTTGTCACATTTACCTGGTCTTTGTCACAGAATCTAAACCACAAGGGCTCGCAACCTTTTTGTCTAGTCCCAACCCACCTGAGGGCTGTGACTGTGCCTGGCCCGTGGTAAGTGCTCCGTAAATTGTTGCTGAATGAATGACTAACATGCTTCTGTCAATAATAGTAGCTGTAGCTGGCAGTGGGGCCCACTTCTCCCCATGGCAGCAAAATTAGAATATGTGGGATGTGGGGGCAGAAACTAGACAAGAAAAGCTCTAAGACTCTGATACCTCCCCCAAGGGGGCATCCCTTCCTCCCATTTCAGAATCAATAGTCCAAAAGAACCTCCAGAAAACTTAATTTTGCCTTCTGTAAAATCATACATTGTGCCATGCTCTTATTTCCTGTGAGCCCCTAGAGAGAAAAAGAACTGCCAGGGCAGCATGGGGGCCATTGTCAGCTGTGCTGGGAAGAAGGGCCCCCCTCCCTGGGTCCCCAGCCTTGGAGGCCTCACAGTTCCTTAATCCCCTCCCTGGGACTTCACACGGCACTCTTTGTAGGGTTGTCAGGTCTTTGGCTAAAGACCTGTGCGTTGTCAACTTTGCAACCTGCTCTCACCATCATATCTCACGGACGCTCTTCCCCTGCCCAGCCGGAGAAGTCTTGGCATCCTTCTGCCCGGCGTGAAGATTCCAAGCCTTTGCCCCACTCTCCAAGCCAAATTGAGCTGTCTCAGCCTCGCCTTTCATTTTCTTTCTCTGTGGGTATAACTGTGTTGACAGCTACGAGAAACCAAATGTTTCCCTACATCGTTTAGAATTGTGTGGCCCATGAGGTTCCTTTTCATTTTGTTGTTTTCACCATGACTGCAGTGAGCACAGTTGTCAGGAGGAAAACCTCAAAACATTTTGGGAAAATAGCAAACTTAGCATCCCAACAATGTGTTACCATTAGACTAATGAATCAACTAGGCAGCAAATCACGATGACTGCTGGAGCAGGATGTGCCTAGCTCCGAGCACGTGTAGTTCAGTGTGCCAAAGCTGGGGCTCGTCTGGTGCACCAGGGTGAATGAAGCCCAAACCCACATGAGGGTTTGGAGGAAGGGCGCGTGGGCAGCCAAGGTGGGGCACATGTCAGCTAACCAGTAGGTAAATCACTAAAAGCTGAGAACTGGGAATTAGAAAGACTACAAAGGTGGCAAGAGAAATAAATATGCGATCTCCCTTAATCCATTAAACCACATCTCCCTCAAATAGGACTGGATTAGATTTTTTTTTTTGTCTTAAAGGGATAGTTTTTCTGATTATAAGAATTATATTTACCTATTAAAGACAACTTAAAAAATACAGAAGTGCATTAAAAAGAAAATTGCTCACAATTCCACTTTTGGCTGCATATACTATTCGTATATATCTTATTAATATATGTTTACATCTATACTAGCTAGCCCATCTTGTGTGGTTCAGAAGACTCTCGACCAATTATTAAGTAAATACAGCCCTGCTACTCTTTACCCTAGAGCAGGCTTCCTGAAGTTGCCCGCGTGAGAAGCAGCCCAATTGCAGACCAACATCTACAATTCTGAACATCACGCTCACGACCTTTAAGGCTCGTATTAGAATTTGCTCTTTGTTTTCTATGTCTGCAGTGTCTCAGTATGTGTGTCATGTCATCCAATCAGTCATCGAGTCCTGATTGTTCCACTATCAAAATGTATTTTGAATCCAACCACCCCTTGCCACGTCCTCTGATGCCTCCCTGGTCCATGTCACAGTCATCTCTCATCCAGAATGCTGCTTTAGCTGTCTCTCTGGTCTCTTTGCTTCCCATGCTTGCCTCCCTGTGGTTAATTCTTCTCACAGAAGCCAAAAGCATCTTTTAAAACCATAAATCAGGTTATGTCATCCCCTGCTTAAAACTCTCCTGTGAGTTCTGGTTGCACTTAGAATAAAATCCAAACTCAGTGCTCTGCCCAAGAGGACCCCAGCCCACCTTTCCACCTCACCTCTTACTACTCTCTCCTTTGCTCACTCCATTCAAGGCCTGCTGGCCTGCTTGCTGTTCCTTGAATATGCCAAGCTCATTCCTCACCACAGGGCCTTTGCATATGTTGATCTGTCTCCCAGGAATGCTTTTCCACAGGTATTTGTATAACTCAAGACTTTTCTCCATGAAGACATTCTCTAACCACTCTTTCCAAAACAAGCTAACTCTTCAAGCCTGTTTTCTTTCTTTCATTTTTTAAATATAGAAGTTACTATGAAATTATTGTTAAAGTCCACAATCACTCTCAGAGAATCTTAAACTGCAGAATTCCAGAATCTGAGAATCATAAAATTTTGGAATCTAAATTTTACAGTCATGGAATCTTCTTCATGTCAAAGCTGAAAGTTCAGGATTCCAGAAACCCACCAGTCTAAGAGATTCACTGTACAGATGGAGAAACTGGGACCACTGGGATTGAATGACTTGCTCAAGGTCCAACAGCTAAGGGTAGAGCTAGGATAGAACCAGATCTCCCAACGTTGAGGCAGTGCTATATCTCTGTAGCAGTGATTTTCAAACTGGGTTCCCCAAGGCACCAACATTCCTCAGAATCATAAAGATTCTGCCTCAAGGGTAGTGGTAAGGAAGGTATGACCAGAGAATAGATCCTCAGGTCCTCTTCAATCAAAACAGTTCTACTTTTATCCCATTTATACCGAGACTGGAGTAGTTGTCTTTTTAGAAAAAGATTTTTCTGCCCCCCTCCCAAAGTTTCACAAATCTCTGTACTATATACTATGTTCAATAAATAATCATGAGAAGTCACGAATAAATAAATAAACCAAAACCCAAAAAATAAAGCCCCACACACAACCACAATGGTAATACAAATGAGATCTTTAGAGATACTGGTTTGAAAAATCAGGTTGGTATAAACATTCTAACTGTATTTCCTGCAGGTAGTGGTGGGGGGTGGTTAGGACAATGACTTTCTACAACAAAATACAGTCTAGAAATCTGCATCCGAGCTCACTTCTCTAATATAGCCTGGCAATTTCAGGTTCTGAGCATAGAGAGGAAGAGAAAAGTCTGTCTTAAAATGTACTTCTGGCATTATACCAGGAAGCACATGTATGTACAAAGAAAGCACACAATCCTTAAGAACTGTGGTTGATAATGATATGCCTGGAGAATTGGATCCTAATTCTGATTAAGACGTTCAGCTACACAAATAAAATCTCTCCATTGATCAAGATTGAATCTTCCAGTTACCACCCCCCCCAAATGCGTGTTTCCTGTCCTGGTGAGGCAACACCCCCAAAATTCAAAAAAGTAACCAGATCAGGATTCAGAAAGTAGCAATCAACAAGAATAAATGGATTAACAAATGGTTGTGAAAAGACATTGGTCTAGGTCTGCTATGTCAATTTCAGAAAGTGATAGCATCTTCATAAAGAAACTGCTTCCACTCTAGGACACTTTGTGCGGAGGAGGGGAGGGGCACCAGAGGAGTACACCTTTTTAGCTCCTAACTTTCTCTTTGTGTTCCGGTTCCCAAGGCAACACTCTCCAATAGGTTGATTAGAAAGACATAATACAAAATGTGTTTTGTAAAGCACTTTGGCCCCCAAGATGGGAAATCTCACTTCAACTTTGCTTGGATCAAGATTTGGTTTCACTGCAGTTCAGAATTTCTGTGACTCTGAAAGATTAAAGATAAGAGACACCCTCTATGAAAAGCTACCAACAGCAGAAGTAATTCTCAAGAGGGACAAGACCCTGCTTTTAGACGCCTCTTTGTTTCTAGTGGGTTTTTAAGCAACCCTTTTTCTTTACTTTGTTTTTCTGTTTCTGGCTGTTTGTTTTTCACACATATTCAATTCAAAGGTCTTGAAAAACCTCAGTCCACAAGACAGAGACAATACAGTCTTTTTTTTTCCTTCTTTTTTGGTGTGCTTTATTTTCTTCATAGCTGGGGTGACTTTATAACTTATAATCCAAATGACACTATAAGAGTTAAAGGGGGCGTTATTAATAAGTACTAGTCTGTATTTATTTACTTCCTTGTGTGCCTTCAGTTTCCGTCACCATAGCTTCCGAACTCCACGAGGGCAGACAGCCCCGTTCGCCGCTATGTTCTCAGAACCACGGACAGCGGCCCGCACCGCGCGCAGCGCCATGGACAGCGGCCTGCAGAGCGCGCACCGTGGAGAGGGCAGCAAGGCGGTCAACGCAGTGAGAAACCGCTAACATGCCTACTGTGAAACCTGAATGATGAGCACGGGTTTCCGACACGAACATTTGGGAAGAGAACATTCCAAGTGGGAAGACCAGCTTGTGCAAAAACCGTGAAAAGAGAGTAAGGCTGCCTTGTTTGAAAAGCTGCAAGAACACCGCTGTCGCTGCTATGGGAAGACCGGTGGGAACTTGAGGAGGGAGAAGGCAGATCGTGCAGGGGCTCGTGGGGGGTCTAGACTTTATCCCAAGGGACGTGGAAAGCCACTGAAGTATTTTAATGGGAGCAGGGACTCTTAGTGACAGTGACTTTTTAGATTCATCCAAATTGAATGATACCTATATACTTTAGGATATTTTAATTTTACTTTTTAATAATACTTTTACATGGTTCAAAATTTGAAAGCATTCATTGAAAAGTCCATCTTTCCCCTCTTTTTTCCCCTGGAGTCAACAGGTGTTATTAATTTCTTATTTATATTATTTTATATTTTCAGAGATGTCTTGTGCCTATAAAAGTATGTATATATAATGCATACTATATACAATATATATTATATATGTTATACGTATATATAATTTATACGTATATATTCACATATATTTTTCCAAGCTTTTTGTTGAAAAAAATAATGAAAGCAGGGACCAGCCCAGTGGCATAGTGGTTAAGTTTGAGCGCTGTGCTTCTGTGGTCCGGGGTTCGCAGGTTCTGATCCTGGGTGCAGACCGACCGGCCGCTTACCAAGCCATGCTGTGGCGGCCTCCCATATAAAGTAGAGTAAGATGGGCACGGATGTTAGCCCAGAGCCAATCTTCCTCAGCAAAAAGAGGAGGATTGGCGATGGATGTTAGCTCAGGGCTAATCTTCCTCACACACAGACAAAAATAATGATAACGAAAGCATACTTTACACACTCTTTTGCATCTAGTTTTTTCATCTGCTCCAATATATCTGAGAGATCTCCCTCATCAGTTGTATATCTTAGTTTAGCATGTAAGGCATCTCATCTCTCCAAAATTGTTTCCTGCTATTTCTCATTATCTGTCTTTTTCTGTGAGACCAATGAATGCCTTTGATCTTAATCTTTAGATCGTTCTTTTCTAAATTGTGTTTCATACTCACAGATGTTTCTCTCCCCATCCCACCTCCAAATAAGTTCAGGAAATGCCAGGTTAAACAAGGATAAGTAAGGTTTTGTTTTTGTTTTGTTTTTACTGCAGAAATTCTCTGGACTTCAGAGAACTTTAATGCCCATGTTGGCTCTCACAGAGGGGACGTGGTGTGCAGCACATCCCGCCTGTACTGGTTTTTGGAACTCTTTCCCCAAGTATTTCAAGGAACTGGTGAGCTACCGAAGAGACATTGAAAATGCTGCCTCAGACAGTGTCTCTCTCCCTTGGGCGGAACTGGATAAAGACTGACCAGTTCCTGCTCTCCAGCTCCCCTCCTGTTATACTTGATGCCGACCAACACTTTTCTTTGTTTTTTTTATAATTTTATTTATTTATTTTTTCCCCCAAATCCCCAGTAGATAGTTGTATGTCATAGTTGCACATCCTTCTAGTTGCTGTATGTGGGATGCGGCCTCAGCATGGCCGGAGAAGCGGTGCGTCCGTGCGCGCCCAGGACCTGAACCCGGGCCGCTAGCAGCGGAGCCGCGCACTTAACCACTAAGCCATGGGACTCGCCCTCGACCAACACTTTTCTGATAATATTCCTCTCCAGACAGGTAAGAGCGCAAGGGGTGAGGTTACCACTTTCTTAGTCAGTCCTGATGATACACCCTGGTCACTTTGATTAGATCTGAGTGTTTTCCAAGTCAGCAAGGCATTTGGGGGCTATTTCTCACAGTGAACAAATGTCTAAGTTTATATGTGTTTTGCTGATTCTTCCTAGATCCGCACTGAAAGAGGATCTTCAGCTCCAAATTTGGAGCACTTCACCCCGGCTCCCTAACTACTGACTACCGACCAGAGGGCTTTGGACTCCACCTCTAGTGCTTTCTCTACTACACCACAGCCCCCCAGCCCCTGTTCCCATACTTGATTGTGGAGGATATTTTTTTGGGCACCCGTCTCCTCTCTCCAGCATAATTGCAAAATCTTTCAAGTCAGAAACTTGTTTTCTTCTTCTCTGCATGTTCTGTATCAACTCCCCCCCACCCCAGTGCCAGGCACACTAGAGCTGATTAATATTTAATTATTTTTTGCAATAACTTTATGGGAGGGGATGGGTGTCTATAGCCTCTCTCTGTACTCAGTGAACAAAAGATGTATTGCTCAGCTCAGCAAACCAGTGTTCACATGACCTGGCACACAGCAGGTCATCCCCTGTGAATGCTGGGGGACACAGTCTGCCCATCGACTTGAATAGTCACAGAACCAACGATTATAAAGGCTGGGAGGTTTTCAGGGGTCATTGAGTCTGACTCCCCTCACTTTACTTATGAGAGAGCTGCCCAAAGAGGGTCGTGGCTTGCCCAGGGTCACAGAGAGCTGGGACTTGAGCCAGGTCTGCTGTCCTTCCCTGGCTCCCTGGCACTGGCAATATTGCCTCATTAGTGAAATGGAATTGATGACGCCCATCTCATGGGACTACTGGGAGGACCACTCGGCTGAGAGGGTGCAGGCAGAGCTCTCAGTACAGTGCCTGGTGCTGCTACTGCTCAGTGTATGGTGGTCATTATTGCTAAATAAATGTCATTCTACCCCACTACTTTGTAACCTTGAAAGAGTAGGGGTCATTTCTTGCATTTCTAATGTCATTAGTGTCTTACACTTAATAGGGCCCAGCAAGCATTTGACGATGATAATCCAGCAATCTGATTGATCACGTAATTTCCATTTTATGGCCCCAAGTGAAATTAGCCCTGTCCTCTTCTCAAGGACCATAGGGTTGACTCTGGAGGAAAACTGAGTTCCTGTGTGACTCTAAACATCCTCCTGCCTCAATTTCCCCCGCTGGCTCACTGAGTTTGGCCTGAGGAATAAGATGCAGCAAGCCGTGATTGATGGATTCATTAGGGCTGGGAAAGGGCCTCTAGTCCCCAGAGCCAAGCACAGTTATTTAAAGAACACCGATGGAAGAGTGGAGTCAGGTATTCAAATCGTCCTGGGAGGACCGACAAGGCGGCCAGTCATTGCAGGGCATTTAGAGAGCTAATTCCTTGCTTCGGTATTTAAGGCCTTCGAAAAAGCTACATCCATCTTCCATGAAGAAAAAAACATGTTCTTGCATCTTCCTGCTATCTAGAGATTATTTAGTGCTCTGATATTGACACCGCTGCAGTAGAAAGATTTAAGGATAAAAATGCAATGTATTCAAGTGCTGATCATTTTTCATTGTCACTTAGTGACAGTACAGCCTGGAGTCAATTGCTGCAGATTTATCTTTTGTGATATTGATTGCATGCATATGTGCCTAAGCTGTTTGCAAATACCTCGCTCCATCAACGAGGGGGCACTGCAAGGGGTGGGGGAGGGAGGCAGTGGGCAAAAGAGAGGGGGCTCAGCACAGACCCTGCCCCTAGTTTTCTGCTGTACCAGAGTCTGGATGGGCCCTGCCGAGAAGGTCCTGGACCAGGAGGCCCAGAACTAGCTGACCATCAAATGCCTGGGGAGTGACCTGCTGTTTAATCATCGTGCGAAGCCCCTGAGGTGTGAAGTACAAAAAGGCCCCAAATCATCTGTGTCCTGAGGTGTATGAAAAACGTGCAGAGCTGCAGTTGCAGGTTTCTTGATGTTTGTCTCTCTTCCCTAAAAGTGGTCCTCAGCTCCCCAGTTTGGAAGGCAACTGAGCTCTAGTAGGACACGCCCTTCTCTTCTTCATAATGACAGTGGCACCGTTTACAGGACACCTGCTATGCGCCTGGCACCGCACTGATGTTTTCCACACATCCTTCCTGCAAAGGGCAGCCCTGGGCGGGGTGCCAAGGCTGCGGAGTCAGGAGGGGTTGGTGGTCATTAACTTGAAGGGGTTGGTGGTCATTAACATGCATTTTACAGTGGAGAAGGCTGAGCCTTAAAAAGTTAAAAGATTTGCACAAACCTCCTGCCTTTCGCTCCTTAATCATTTCCTTCTAACTTGTCTCCTTTGATGGCCACTCCCTGGCGATCTTTCCTTCAAAGCCAGCCCAAATCCCCACAGGCTCCCTATTAGGAAGTGGTTCTCCCCAGATCTCAAGCCCTCAATAAAAAAATAAATGACAGTAGCATACAATTAAAGAAGAAAAATCAAAAAAGAAGGAAAAGCATTGGGTTAGGAATTAGGCATGTAGAATTCTAAGCCTGACTTTGCTATTAACCTATTTGGTGACCTTGCCACTTAGCTTCCATAGACCTCAGTTTTCTCACCTGTAAAACGGCAACTAAGAGATATATTTCACATTACACAGGGTTAATAAGAAAGTGTTAACGAGATTAAATCAAGTGCTATTTTTTAGTTCACTGGTTTAGCAAATACAATCGAGACAGGATTAAGGTCAGGGCACCCATTCAGTTCTGTGTAGCATTGGAGATCTTCCATGGCAATGGAAAGTTCCGGGCTTAAGGGTCAGAGACCTGGGCTTGAATTCCACCGCCACCTCTTGCTTAGTGTGTGATCCCAGGCAAGTCATTTAACCTCCCTGACCCTCAGTCCCCTTATCTGTACTATTGAGATAGTTACTCCTGCTTCATAGGGTGGTTATGGGACAGGAGAGCACTTATGTGAAGATCCTCAGAGGGGTGCCCAGTCCAGTGGGACACATGTTGGAAGCACAACAGATACGAGAGGTCCTCAAATGGCTTTCAGGGCACGTTCAGGGTCTCTGCTGTCTGCCCACCCGTGCCCAGCTGTCTGTTGGTGGAAATGGGGGCTCCCAAGTGCTCCTCACCAAGCTCCCCACACCTCTAGCCATCATGGGTTTATGTACCTTGAGTCCCATAGAGGCCAGAGCCCCATCCCGCAAAAGTCTACTTGAGCCCCACTTGAGGATGGCCAGGCCATCCTGGTTGTGAATGCTGGCAATTTCTAAGAAGGCTGATCTCTCACTGTCAGAGAGCTTTTCCTTGATATTCATTCTATATCACCTGTTTCTAAATTTCATCAATCGTGCCTCCTCAGACCCAGCTAAATCATTCCTCACTCCGCCCCATGACTCTACACCTTCAACGCTGGTCCACTCTTTCTGCCTGACACCTGTTTTGATGCTTCAAAGACAAACTAAAAACAAGGGCCTCGTTCCCTGCTCCACCCCAGCCATGGACACCTGTACTTTTGGAGACGGGAGGGACCTTAGAGATTATGGAGCATCCAGCCCTCTTATTTTACAAGTGGGGAAATTGAGGTCCAGAGAAGGGATGACCTCAACAAAGTTGCAAGATCAATGTTTTCAAGATAGTTTGGCCTTTTGGATATAAACAAAATGAAAAGTCATTAGATTTTATTGGATAAGCTAATGCACATTACTGTCATGGCTCAGTCGTTTAACTAGAGCTATTAGCTTGGTCACAGCTTAATACTGTTTATCGAGCACTTCCTGCTGATTGGGAAAGGGGCTTTCTAAGGCAGGTGATTCAACCCATTCAATCCTCACAGCAATCCTAGGAGGTGGACACTATTATCCCCATTTCCCGGCTGAGACGACTGAGGCTCAGAAAGGTTAAGTAACTTCTCCATGGTCACACAGGAAACTAGAGGCAGAGCTGGGTTTCAAATCCAGATCTTCCTAACTCAAAGCCCATCACTTCAATCTTATGACATCTGAGATCCGAAGTCAGGAGAGTAACAATAAACACAAAGAGGCTCAAATCCCAAAGACAGAAGAGGTAAAGGCAAAAGTGCTCTGTTTGGGGACCAACCTCTTGGCCCAGGGTCCCCGGGGAAATAAAGGGCATGGCAGTTTGTTGAGTTGTTTCCTCTGCACTGGGAACGCCCTGGGCACAGGGATGGGGCTTATTCATCTTTGCACCCACAGAGCCTGGCACAGAGAGGCACTCAATAAATGTTTGGTGAATAATCAATGAAGAGTGTGGAAAATGACCTTACCAAAGGGAAGACGGGGAAAAAAGTGCCACACAGATCACATATTACAGTTCAGGCCTTTCTGACATTATATGCCTGGGAGAAGAAGAGTGTGTTGACACCACCCTAAACAGAAAACGATTGGCCGACATTCTACCTCAAGGTGCTCAGAAGGTGCTGGTGTTGCCAATTGTCTCGTGCATAGCAATAAGGTCAGAAGAGTTACTTTTGCTGAACGCTTACCAAGGGTCAGACGCAGCACTAAGCACCTTAAATGCATTATTTCATTGAAGCCTCACAACAACTCCCAAGAGGTAGGTGCTGTTGATAGTCCCACTTTACAGAGGAGAAAACTGAGTCTCAGAGAGGTTGAGTGATTTGTCCAAGGTCACACAGCTAGTAAGAGATGAAGCTTGAACTTGAAACTCAGTCTGCCAACTCCAAAGGTCTGTTAACTCCAAGTTAACCA
Organism: Ceratotherium simum simum; assembly: GCF_057802395.1. Taxonomy (NCBI): domain Eukaryota; kingdom Metazoa; phylum Chordata; class Mammalia; order Perissodactyla; family Rhinocerotidae; genus Ceratotherium; species Ceratotherium simum. The sequence goes on along the minus strand of NC_141928.1, from coordinate 5,281,553 downwards.
GTTAACTTGAAGTTATTGGCTGGTTGTCCTTCTCATTGAATTGCAGACTTGAGACCCCAAACAGCCATCAGCCTGGGAGCCACCACTTGAAAAATATTGTTCTAGCATCAGTGTATCAGAATGTTACAGTGATCCACATCTTATTTTCTTGTTCTTGTTATTTATCTTCATCTTTCCAGATCCCTCTCCTCGCTTCTTTAATCACTGCCTGTCACTTGCTGGTCTTCTGGAGTTTTTTGTTTTTTGTTTTTTTTTTTAGGTGGGTGAGGGGGTTTGTGCAATCATCTGGAGAATGACACCTTCCTAGGAAAAAATATACTCACATCACCACCCTCTTCTTGATTCCTTTAGAGGCAGGTACCCACCGAAGCACAAATACAATGTTCACCGAATTATAAGCTTCAGGAGGACAGGGCCCATGTCTGTCTGGATGCCTAGCACGGTAGTGGATGCTCACAAAATAGTTGTTCAGTGAATGAATTCTACATCTCCACTGAGCAGACGTGGTACTGGCCTCTCTGAGCAGGGTAAGGTCTTCTACAATGCAGAGCAGCCCAAATTCCTGACTTCCTGGTCTCTGGGAAGTGTTTCCAGAAGCCACAATTTCTCTTGCTCTGGTCCAGAAAACCACAAAGCACCGCCTGTTGGGTCAGCCTGACTGGCCTGAATCCACTGGCCCTCCAGCGGCCAACCTTTCCTGGCCCACAGTGCCCCCCCAGAGGATGAAGCTTCTGAGAAATGTACATCTACCCTCCACGGAGCCAGGATGACCTCATAAAGGAAATTCCCTACTCCTGTAAGGACACTTTCCCAAGTAGAGGGTCTGGGGCCCGAGTGACCTGTGTGGCCCAGGATAAAGTCTCGGGGGTCTACAAAACTCCAGGGCAGCAGGGCCCTGGGGATCCCGCTGTTGGCTCGCACGTCTCCTTTTTGAACATCTTCCCCAATCTTGGCCATTTTTTCCCACATCACATTTCTGGCTAAGGTTGCTCTCTGCTTGAACTTCTTTCAGCATTATTTTTGCATTGTTCTTCTCTCCAGGGAATATCCTATTTTAGACTTGCCTCCCAATTGAATTTGTCTTTCTCCCTCTGAGCCAAATCTTATTTTGTTATTTTCCATTGTTACCTTTAACCCCCTTTGAGGCGTCTGCATTACTTCTCTGCCCTTCTTGGTGACAGCAACACCTCCCAATTAAGGATCTTATGCAAATTTCATTAGTGTGCTGTTTACTCCATCTTCCAGATCATTATTAAAGATGTTAAATAAGAGCAGAGCAAACATCAGTTCCACACACCTTCGGTGAGGCCATGCTCTGTCATTTATCTTTGGTCTGTGTGTGCACTATTCCATTTGTAAGTAGGGTTCTTTCCATCCTAGTTTGAATTTATTTCATAAGGAAAGTTTCATAATAGATTATGGCAAATGTTTTAATAAAATCTAATCTTATAGCTCTCCACAGTACCCCTGCATATGTGGTCCCAGCAGAATGGATGAATAAGCTTAGGGACCTGCTTGCTTTCAATAGATACTCACACTGCTGGGGAATCCACGGTCTTTGGGATATTAGCTGAGTTTCCTTGAATATCTTTGTATCACTACATCAACCAGCCAAGAATGTGTATTAAATACCTACTGGATTCAGGCTTTACTTGTCCTGGGAAGAGATAACAAAATGGAAAAAGTGGTCCTTGTCCTCAAGAGTCTTAAAGCCCAACTGAGCAGAGAGAACATTTGCACACATGTACCCACCACACAGAGAGACATGAACAGATTAGGATTCGGAGGAAAGCGGCGTGCAATCAGGTATAGGCTGCGTTTTAAAATATTTGAGTCTGGCATGCGTTTTAAAACTTTAACTTTTTATTGTGGAAAATTTCAAACATTCACAAAAAGCAGACTGAATATGAGCCCTCACCCCCTCCTCATCCAGTTTCAACAGTTGAATATTTTGCCATTCTTACTCCGTCTCCTCGCCTCTCTTTTCCTTTCCTTTTCTTTCTTTTTCTTCTTTCTTTAGAACACTTTAAAGCAAATCCCAGACATCATATCGTTGCACCAGTAATTACTTCAGAATGCACCTCTAATAGATAAGGACTTTTTTTTTTAACATGAGCACAATACCATTATCAGAGCTAACACAATTAAAGATAATTCCTTATGACATATCATTTAATACCTGGTCCTTATTCACTTTTCCCCCTGATTGTCTATAAACTGTCTTTTTACAGTTGGTTCATTCGAATCAGGACCCAATTAAGGACCGCATATTGTATCGGTGGACATGTCTCTTAAGTCTTTTAAGCTACAACACATCCTTTCAAAAATGCCATGTATTTGTTGAAGAAACTAAGTCATTCATCCTGCAGAATTCCAAATGTAGTCCATCTTAAAGGACATTTGCTATGTAAAATATAAACACAGAGAAAGATAAACTAGGAGAAAATCTAAGATAAACTACAGATAAACTAAGTATGCCAAACATGAGAAGCACTGACCCTTAGAGTTGGAAGGAAGCCTAGAGGTTGTTCACACTAACCTGGCCCCTACCCCATCCCTACCCTCACCCTAAATACAGAAGCCTTGTCAGCAATGACCCTGACAGATGCCCCCCTCTTTACTTTGCAGAGGAACTCACTTCAGGATTCTTTTGTGTGGTGGATCGTTCCTCTGCAGATAAAAAAATATTTTTCAACTTAGCAACAATTGCAAAATGTATTTATACAAGTGTATAGCAAATATCTATTGACCCAAATGCGCTATGCCTGGGAAAGGAAGAGGAAGAAAAGGAAAGGCAAGGCAAAAATGAAAGAAAACCAGGGGCTGGAGATGGAAGGAAACCCCAGACAGAGTTAGAGAAGTTCAAGAGGTTGAGGGTGGGTGGCAATTAAAAGCGAAAGATGGCTGAGGTGGGTTGGACTAGAACGTGGCCCTACTGCCTCTTCTGCATCTAAGCCTTGATGGGGTGGAGGAAAACCAGGCCAGGTGTGTAATACCCAGCCGAGATAGAACAGCTCAGTACCAGACTATCCGGGTGGGAGTCCTATCTCTTTTTGGAACAAAGGCTTCAACTTTCTGAGCCCGAGTCTCCTCCTCAGTGACCTGGGTTGACAACTCTCATCTCAAGGGTCGTTGTGCACGTGAAGCCAAACGATGCAGGAAGACAGCTGGGTGCCCTGTGTCTGGCACACGGCAGGGGCTCCATGGAGGAGAGCTGTGAGGTCCGTGCGCTTGGTCGGGCTCAGCTGGGTCTGCCACACACCAGACAGACAACCTGTTCACCTGCCCGACAGCAGGTTGTTGCCTGGGGAAAACCTATCAGATTGATTGCCTCTAGTAACAGGTTGATTGAGGGGGAAGCAAAATATTCGACTAAGGAGAAAAAGGGAGTGAGTCATCCCCATGAGTCCTGCGGGGAGGGGGCCTACGGCTGGCATTCCAAGTTTGGGGGAGCAACTGGAGAACAACTCCTCGGCCTTTTCTGAGATACTTGTACCACATGCAGATCATCTTGCATTTTCAGTTTCAGCTTTATCCTCTATAATTTTCCCAAAATACTAAGTAGGTTAGGTAGTTCCTCCAGGGCCCTCGATGCTTCTCACCCTGATGTGCTGATCGTGCATTTGTCGACCCAGAGGGAACCAGGTGAGCCCGGGGCCTGGGCCCCTCCTTCCTCCCGGTATCTCTCTGGAACACGTGTACCACATCCACCCGCCGCCGCTGCAGGCTTCCATTCGCTCAACCTTAAGAGGAGGGAGGACCTCAGCCCGCCCCTCTCACCCACTCCTGCCCCTCCACAAAGAGATTTGGAGGGAAAAGTTGAAAGCCTGCATAAAGGATTTGGGCCTGTCACAAGAGAGCAGCAAAAGAAATACAAGCTGTTATTGGCATCATCTCAGTATTGATCGGGGCTCATAATGCTTAATTCCTCATTTTTATCAAGTCTTTCTTCATTCCCAACAGTCTTCAGTCCTTGTTAATTTCAGCGTTCTCTTGAAACAAGGTCAGAGCGGCAGGAGTCTGGACATCAGGGGTGGCTCTAACCCCCTCCTCCTGTATTAGCAGACCTTCCCTCCCTCCGGTCTTCCCTTCTGCACACCAGCCCCCAGCAGAGGGTTTGGTTTCAAGAGACCACCAGAGACACAACAAAGCTTTTCTAAGTCCATTAGAAACCCAAGATTTAGGGCGGCCATCCCTACTTCCTCCCCGAGCCCTCTCTCCTGACCGCGAAGATCCGAAGATCCCGTATCAGGAAATTCGAGGTTTGTTTCCCTGAGGGCAGAAGCCCGTCTGCATCCAGAAAATGACTCCATATGCCATCCAATATCGGAATGAAGGCCTTCCTGCCTGGATGCAGGAGCCCCAAATCGCTGCCTGCACCACCGTCTCCACTCCAAACTCACCCGCTGGCCCACGAGAGCTCTCCAAGTCCTGGCACGGAGAGAACACAAGAAAGGAAGTGATTTCTAAGTCCTTCAAAGCCAGCGATTCAGACAGAACTCTTTACTGCTATCAATTTCCAGGAATCAATAACTTCTTTTCAATAAGCTAGTCTCATATTCCACCCTTCTCTCCACAAGCCCCCAAAATAAACCCAGCCAGTCATTAAGAGCTCCCCTCCCCCACTTTTCATTCTCAATGCTGACTTGCTTCCTTTTCAAAATGAGGATTTCCTCCGCCCCCTGCCAGCAACCCCCTGTTACTGAAACATAAAATAGGAAGCAGCAACGGAGAGCCGATGTCTTTGCAATTAATAAAAACAGTGACAAGCAGCCAGGCCCACTGCCTAGCTGGAGATCTGCAAGTTGACATGCTCTTTCTCTCGAAGCAAGGCCCACCATCGACTCATTCTAGCTTCTCCAATCACATCGGCATTTTATTAATAATTTAGCCCCGGGGTGGGGTTGTCTCTGCTGGTGAGTGACTTCAGGGCCTCAAGTTATCAAAATACTAATGTTATCACTTTATCAGCCCTGGCTGATGGAGTGTCAGAAGTTGCTGGCAGTTGTGGGGGAGGGAGATCTGTAATAAAAGAGAAGATCTTGGCCTACGAGGATTTCTGTAAGAGGAAACACAGGCTGGCCTGTCCTATGCCCTTGGCCTTCCTGGGATCCCTCAGGGAAGACTTTGGCTCAGACCTTGGAGTTGGCTAGACCCCCCAGGGACCAAGGGCAAAAGGAGGATGGATGGTGTAGCAAACCTGGTGATTTGGATTTCAGAAATCTGGCACAGGGACCCCCAGCGGAGCCTCCTTATGGATTATTTCACTGCCTGCCAACACGTGGGACTCGCGGCCCCGGTGGTAAGAGGAAAGGCTTCCATGGAATCCGGCAGGATGCTGAATAACGTTAAATCACAGTGAGAATTACTCCCTTTCCAATTCTCTCTCAACATTCACATTGCTTAAAAGGAAATTTGTGACTAAGGTGCTCCTGTGTCTTTCATGCCTCCTTAATACCTGCTAATCTCCCTTCTTAACAAGGAGAGCTGTCCTCAGGCTCTCTGGCCCCAGATGGGAACAGTGCCTCTTGAAATTGACAGCACTGTTTGGTTTTTGTTATATTTATTTTTATAGTTACCTTATGTTTGTGGTAAGTTGTACTGATTTTCCATTTACTATCGTGATCTAAAGTTTCCTTTTAAAGCACATATGTTTAAGTTAAACATCAGGTGACTCAAAATAAAAAAATTAAATAAGTAATAGTCTGGTGGTACGTGGATATAGTAACACGTGTGAAGGTGACACAAGAATGCTTGGAGTTTAGGAAACCTGGTCTGTTTGAGTTGTCATAGAAAATAAGGCTCTTGAAAGATCAAGCTATTTATGCCTTCTCTCCTGCTGTGGTTTCCTCCTGGCCTACCTCCCCTCCCATCACAGGTGTGGGTGGTTGTACTGGACATACAGTGTATACTTCTTGTCTATCCAGCACCCTCGTCCCATTCTCCTGGTATCAAAAACACTCTCCTTCAGGGAACTGCAATGATTGGTCCATAAATGGGCGTGTGACTCAAGCCAAGCCAATAGAAGTCCTTCCCTGAAAGTTTTCACACTGAATCTAGGAGAAAAAGTCTTCTTTTTCCTACAGTTCCTCGGGAAGGAATTGTAAGGCTGTGGCTGCCCCATAGCTGTTCTCTCTGACAAAATGAGGCTCATCCACAGGGAAGAGTTGAGATGAGAAAGGGAGAGACAGAAAGAGAGATCCCTGATGCTGTTCAAGTCCCTGGATCCAGGGAACCCTTCCACCAACCTCTCTCTGTTTCTGTGGTCTGCTCTCCTAAACCAATGCATACCCTTTGTGCTCAAGTCGATTTGAAGTAGGTCTCTGCCACTTGCATCTAAGAGAGCTCTGACTGAATCAGCACATGAAAAGGTGCCTAACATCATTAGTCGTCAGGGAAATGCAAATCAAAACCTCAATGAGATACCACTTCACATCCACTAGGATGGCTAGAATCAAAAAGACAGATAGTAACAAGTGTTGGAGAGGATATAGAGAAGTTAGAACTCTCATACACTGCTGGTGGGAATATAAAATCGTGCAGCCACTTTGGAAAATAGTGTGGCAGGTCATCAAAGGTGAAACAGAGTCACCATTTGATCTAGCAATTCCACTCAAGTATATAACCAAGAGAAATGGAAACATGTCAACACAAAAACATGTACATGAGTGTTCATAGCAGAGTTATTCATAACAGCCAAAAAGTGGAAACAAGCCAAATGTCCATCAACTGTTGAATATAGTAGAATATTTTTGGGGAATAAAAAGGAATGAAATACTGATACATGCCACAACATGGATGAACCTTGAAACCATTATGCCAAATGAAAGAAGCTGGTAACAAAAAAAACACGTATTGTATGATTCTATTTTACAGGAAATGTCCAGAATGGGAAAATCTATAGAGACAGAAAGTAGATTAGTTGCTGCCTAGGGCTGGGGCGTTGGTGGGGGTGACCGGTGAGGGGGTGATTGGGAAGGGGCGGTGACAGCTAAGAGGAGAGGAATTTCTTTTTAGGATAATGAAAGTGTTCTACAACTGATTGTGATGATGGATGAGCACTCAAGAATATACTAAAAATCCATTGAATTGCACAATTTAAATGGATGAATTGTGTGTATGTGAATTTTATCTCAATAAAGCTGTCAAAAAAAAAAAAAAGTCCCTGAGAACTATAGTGGTTATTGGGGCTGTTTTTAGTGAGGACTTGGGAGAAGACGTAATTTGGGAGCTGGTGAAATCTGTGCAGATGCTTCTCTGTGGGTCAGGCTCTGTCCCAGGCACTTGACTCCGTGACTAGTTGGATCACCTCCGTTGCCTCTGCCAGCTCTTGGTCCTTGACCCAATGGAGGTTATGCGGGACCTCAGAGGCCACGGCTACAGGGGAGGGGTCCTGGTGACTGTCACCCTTTTGACCTGGGGCTTTTATTTTGCATAGAATTTAAACATGTAGATCAGGAGGAAGGGGAGGGAGGGCGTTCTAGGCAGGAGGAACAGCCCAAGCAAAGGCAGAGAGGTGGGAAATCAGGTGACTGAGTTTGGGGTGAGGGGTCCGTGGGTGGGGGAAGGAGGAGCTCCCCAAGGGTAGGGGAGCAACTCTTCTCTTGAGGCCCCCTGTGGCATTCATCTCACAGTCTTTACTCAATGAGTCCTCAGTAAAGACTCACTGACCGGTCACCTCTCAACATCTAAATTCAACTCCTACCAAGACTGGAATTGTCTCCACCTGTCTTACCACCGCTTCTCTGTGTCCACAGAAGGAAGCAGGGTCTCTCCTCCCAGCGGCTCGGCCTGTGTGAGACCATCGGGTGGGCAGATGTGGTTGACCTTGCAAAAAACTGCCTTTGGAAAAACAGTCAGACTAGCTGCCTCATTGACTAATAATAATAACAATTAATAGCTGATATTTATTGGTCCCCCACAACGTGCCAGGCTCTGTGCCTCACCCCCATACGTGCCTTATCTCACTGAGTCCTCATACCAACCTCTGAGGTGGGTATTATCCCCATTTTATAGATAAGGAAAGTGAGGCACAGTGAATTTGTCAGTCAATTATTAATGTATGAATTAATATATTAATTCTAAACCATCCGCTTGGTGGTCCCCTTGTGAGCAGTTTAAATAAAATGTAGTATATAGTGTCCCTTCCTGTGGAACATGGATGACAGAGAGTAGGAATTAATGACAGCTTTCATTCACTGAGGGCCAGGCATGCCTCCAAGGGCTTTGTCTGCAGTATCTGGGGGAGTCCTTTCAAGAGGGCGGTGAGGCGGGTTTCCTTACCCACATTTTGCAAACGAAGGATGGGAAGCACAATTTAAGCAAGTTCAGTGACTTGCGTAAGGTCACCAGTAAGTGGCAGAATGGAGATCCAGCCCAGGGCCATGTGACTCTAAGTCCCGCCTCCTCTCCTGGTCAGCGTGAGCCCCGTGGTACACAGGATGCCCCGCCGCTGATGCCCCCCTGTTGGTCACAAGTCAAATGGCCCCTGTGCTCCTGTGGTGGCCTGCTCTGGGCCAGCCTTCCCTGAAGCCCCCGGCTTTCCCCAGCTTCTCCCTCCAGCCTCGCCACATCTCTTTCCTTGGCACAGAGCAGAACTCTGCCTGGAACAGCCACTGCCGGGCCTGAGCACAGTGGAGGCCTGGCTTCCCATGTGGGCCGAGGCCGGGGTGGGGCGGGGGGCCGAGGCCGGGGACCTCCTCAGCTTCTCTCCTGTAAGTGGGGATATCTAGGCTACTCCAAGAGCGAATGAGAAAAGCCTGAGAAAGTTGTAAATGGGGAAAGCGCTACAAAAAGGTGAGGAGTGGGCATGGTTAACGATGTCATATGCGGTATTTCCTTTACCAACTGGCCGCAAATCCCCCGGCCCCAGCGTCCTCCCGAATGAGTGAGATTTAGGAGAGAAGACGGGCAGGCTAACATCTGTGCCAGGCTCTATGCTAAGCCCCTTTGGACTCTTACTTACCTTCCCTGCGACCGGGGGAGTGAGGAGGGCTGTTCTCATCCTCAGATCGAGGCGGCGACTTGCAGGGGGAAGTAATTCACCAGGGCTCATGGCTGCCAAGGAGGGGAGCTCGGCTCACAGCCCAGGAGTCTGACACCAAAACCTGCCCTCCCATCCCAACACCCTCCTGCCTGGTCTTTTTAACAGCAGGTCATTACATGGTTCCAAAATCACAACTCTGTAGGAAGGCATACACCAAGAGGTCTGGCTTCCACCCTCCATCCTCCCCCAGCTCCCCACCACAGCAGCAAGCATTTTATTGCCTTCTTATTTATCCGTCTAGGTCCTCTATGCAACCAAATAGAGATATATTATATATAACATATATTCTTATTTCACCTCTCCTTTTCTTATACAGAAGGGAGCATATATAAGCACAGATCTACACCCTTGCTGTTGCTGCTTTAGTGAGCGATGCATCGTGGGGAGTTCCCCACAGCAGTGCAGGTAGATTGTTCTCGTTCCTTTCTGCAGCTGCATAGTATTCCACTGTGAGGGTGTAGCAGTTTATTCACCCAGACACTCACTGCCGGGCACTAGAGAAGTGCCCAATCTTCTGCTCTTACAAACAGTCCTGCAATGGAAGAGGTTTTACCTGTCATTTCCTACTTGTACTGGTGGACCTGTAGACAGATTCCCAGATGTGGGATTGTTGGGCCAAAAGGTAAATTACTGGTAGTGTTTGTAGGCTGCAGGATGGCTCAGACCAGTGGTTCCCACGTCTGCCTGGGCATCTGAGTTCCCTGTGGGACTAGGGAACAGTACAGATTTCAGGGTCCCATCCCTGGCCTGTCGAGGCAGACTTTCCAGAGTCAGAGCCTGGGAATCAGTCTTTTCTACTTCGGCATTTTCACAAGCAATAATGATTTTACTTATTTGCTCACTTCTGTGTTTCCTGCCTCTCCCCATGGCAGAGGTTATATCTGTCTTGCTCACGGCTGGATCCCCAGCAATTAACACAGCGCTGGCTCGTCGAAGCTGAATAAATGGATGGATGGATGAAGGACTATGGAAATGCCCTGCCAGGCTAGGGAACCCCTGGATCTGATCGTGCCCTCCTCTCCAGGAGAAAGGGCCACCTGTGTGGCACCAAGACATCCACTTTCCAACAGCAGCAGGGAGGTTGGAGGGATCTAGAGAGGCAGGGAAAACACCACAGAGAGGTGTGTGTGGTGTGCTCCCAGCAGGGTCGGGGGGCTGGACGTAGAGAGTGGGGGTCGGGACCCAAGCCATCTGGGAGACGCCGGGTGAGATGAGCCCCTCCTGGCGCTGCTGCAGTGAAGCCGTGCTGCTCTGGGCCTGTCAAAGCCCTGCATGCAGTGGAGACAGCTAAATGCACACGGCCACTCCCAGCCCCCTCTCCCCCAGTAGGGAGGCAGATGGCCTTTTTGACAGCCCGCCCAAGGAGCGAAACCAGTCTTTATGTGACAAGGAGAGGAGGGCAATCCGGGGACTGAGCTCCAGTCTCAGCCTGGGTGCCCCTGAAAATCTCTGGGGATCAGAGGGCTTGCCCTGGTTCTCAGAGTTCCAAGCCCACCAGTCCCAGGCACTTGAGCTGGGGTTTCTTGTTGTTGTTTTTGAGTAGGGAGGATGGGTTTGCACTGAATCATTCTCAGTTTTATCCAGAAATGCCCATGTTTCAGGGGGGGCTGGCTGGGCTTGGGGGTGTAGACCACATCCAAAGTGTGATGGAGTGCACTAATTGGAGCGTGTGCTTGCCTCACCTGTGACCTCGGTGTGATTTAGCCATGCTGACCCTTTTACAGGAAGTCATGGTGCCCACTGTTGCAGCTGGAGCAGAATGAACCTCAGAGAGTGGGTGGGGATGGAGGCTGAGTGGGCTTCGGGCTCATCAAGGATGCCCACTGTAGACTTCGAGCGTCTGGGGGCAGGCCGTTAAAGTGCCCCAAACACCCCAGAAAGAAGCGAGTGCTGCTTGGGAAGGCACGTTACGGGCACCAGGACAGGGCAAAGTGTAGTATTTCCCTATGGCCAGATAGGTACCCTCCCCTCCTGCAGCCAACTCCACTCCCAGCCTTCAGAGCCTGCTAGAGCTTTCAAGGAGCAGAAGGAGCCCTTTGGGCAGGTCTATGGGGTGATATGTGCCCCCCAAATTCATATGTTGAATGTGACTGTATTTGGAGACAGGGTTTTCAAAGAGATAATCAAGTTAAAATGAGGTCATTAGGGTGGGTCCTAATCCAGTATGACTGGTGTCTTTATAAGAAGAGAAGATTATGGGGCTGGCCCTGTGACCTAGTGGTTAAGTTTGGCATGCTGCACTTTGGGGGCCCAGGTTTGATTCCTGGGCACAGACCTACACCACTGGTTGGTGGCCATGCTGTGGTGGTGACCCACATACAAAGTAGAGGAAGATTGGCACAGATGTTAGCTCAGGGCTAATCTTCCTCAAGCAAAAAAAAAAAGAGGCCATTAGGACACAGACACACACAGAGGGAAGACTGTAAAGACACAGGGAGGAGAAGACGACCATCTACAAGCCGAGGACAGAGCCCTCAGAAGAAACCAACTCTGCCCACACCTCCATCTTGGATTTCCAGCCTCCACAACTATGGGAAAATACATTTCTGTTGTTTAAGCCCCTCGGTCTGTGCTACTTTGTTATGGCAGCCCTGGGAAACGAATACAGGTCCTCTCTTGCAGGGTGTGCCAGGCTGGCTGAAGGCTAGGGAAGGTCAAGCTGGGGATGCACTGGAAGATTCTGACCAGAGAGAGACCCCAGCAGCTCGGAGAAGTAGTGCGCTGTCCTCCTGTGCCTCTCTGGGGATAGTGCCTCGTCCTGGTCTGGCCCTGATGGCACGGGCTGCCTCTGAGAACCTGTCCTCCTGGCTGTCATCGCACCTCCCCCCTCTCCACGGTGCACCTGGGCAACCAGCTGCCCCATTCTTCCCCCACTTTGGGTATTTCTTTTTTTTTTTGTGAGGAAGATCAGTCCTGAGCTAACATCTGTTGCCAATCCTCCTCTTTTTGCTGAGGAAGACTGGCCTTGGGCTAACATCTGTGCCCATCTCCCTCCACTTTATATGGGACGCCGCCACAGCATGGCTTGATTAGCAGTGTGTCAGTGCGCGCCCGGGATCCAAACTCCGGGCCACTGCAGCAGAGCGCGTGCACTTAACCGCTATGTCGCCAGGCCAGCCCCCACTTTGGGTATTTTTGATCTGCCTTAGGTAATCAAGATGGGCTCAAGTATGGTCAATCACCCCTTACTGGAGAGGGCGATGGTCTGGGCCCAGCAGACCTGGATTTTAATCCTGCCCAAACCACTCACTAGCTGGTGACCTCAGACAAGTTTCTTAGCCTCTCTGAGTCTCCATTTCCTCATCTGGAAGGTGGGGGGAATCACAGGATTGCTGTGAGGATTGTGGAATGAAATGAGGAATGTAAGACACTTAATATCTGGTGCTTGCTTCAATAACTAGTCCTTCATTCATTAGCTCTTTCACCTGAAATATTTACTGAGCGCTTACTATGTGCTAAGTGCTGTTCCAGGCACTGGAGCACAGCAGTGAATAAATGCAGACGAAAATCCCTCAGGAACATTCAGGTCAAGGGAGACAGACATTAAACACAATTAGTCCCACTCTGCTCTCGGACCAGCTCTCCTTCCTGGGGGCTGGCACAGTGAGGGGGGAATCATTTCTTCCACCAGGAATGCTCTGAGAACCGACTGTAGCTGTGGACGAGGCTGTTCCAGGCGCCCGGATTGAAAAGCAAGTTAGGCCAGACCGTGCTGCTCAGACCTAAAGGATGGGCCTCCCTCCAGTCTCCCCAGCCCCTCCCCCCACACTCCTCAATAATAAACCTGGGAAGGCGGGGATTGCGTGAGATTTGGCCTGGCGTCCAGAGCTCCTGGCAGGGACCTCGGGTTTCTAGCATCTTCCAATCATCCACGGCTGGACGTGTGTTCTCACCCCAATCCTCACCACCACTTGCCCTACAATCGGCAAGCCCCTCAAGCTGAGCCCTGAAGGGACTAGGCTCAGCTTTGAAAACTCTTCCCTGGACACCCCACACTCCATTTCCCCAACTCACCCTCAGGCCTTTGCATTCTGCCAGCAACATCAGCCTTGATATACCCCCCTGGTTATCATCCATCTCATGTTGGAGGTTCCAGGCTTCTCACCACCCCTGCAGCTGAGCTCCAGGGCACAGGGAAATTCAAACCCCAGATTCAAAACCCCAGGCAGCTCTGGCTGGTGTCTTCCCCTCCTGCCATCACATGTTAGTTCTGCTAGAGGCCACACCCACCGCACCTGTTCCTGGCTCGAACTCACCTACTGCAACAGGTCCCTGAGCAGGGCTGGGCCACCTGGGGCAGACAGAGCCGGTCCCCTAGACAACTCACTCCCCCTTTTTTCTGTTTGCTCAGACATTTGGCTAATTTCAGCACAGACATATCATGTCTGGAGCTTCCCAGGCCCTTCTAGAATTTTCCATCCTGCACTTAGCTGATCTCCTTTCCCTTGACAAACGGACTCCATCTCCTCCCCTTAGATTGGGATTCCGCTGATTTGTGTAAATTCTACATTATAAAGTATTCATATTGCTCCCTGCTGGCAGTGGCCTTTCTCCAGCTTCCTGGCTCTGTTCCTTCCCAGGATGATGAGTAACTGGCCGGGATGGTGACCGGCCACGACTGTGGACACTGCCCGTCCACCTTTCCACCTCCTTGCACCTCCTCCCTTTCAGTCGAGTTCCACAGGTGTTGACTGAGCACTTGGTCTGTGCTCTGAGTTAACGTACCGCGAGGGATCCGAACGTGAACAGGAGGTGCTCCCCACCTTGGAGGCGCCAGCATCCTGGTAGATGGGGCAGGGCTGGGAATAAGAAGCTCTACCTGGGTCGACTGGGATGGGTTGTAAGAACGGTACAGACAGAGGCCTTCTCAAGTCCCAGCTTTGAGGGGGGCAGAGAGAGCTTTGCTGGAGACATGGCGTTTGACCCTGGGTAGAATCAGGGCATGTGGAGAGGAGGGAGAAGGGAACAGAGGGGGGAACATCCGGGGCAGATGTGCAGGGACAGGGGAGGGGACTGCAGGGTTGTGTGCTTAAATAAAGCCTTGTCCCATGAGACAAGGCCAGAGAGGTGGGCGAGGGCCTGAGCTGTGGGATTTTCTTTTTATTCTGAAGCCAAGGGAGGAGTGGGGGGTAGAAGTGGTAAGTGGAGACAAGAGCCAGGTGGATCATTCCGGAAAGAGAGAAGGAAATTAACTCCTACAAAGCATCTATTCTGGGCCAGTGTATTAGTTTCCTGTTGCTGCTATAACAAATTATCCCACACACGGTGGCTTAAAACAACACAAATTTATCATCTTACAGTTCTGGAGGTTAGAAGTCCAAAATCAGTCCTGTGGACTTTAGTTCCAGGGCTGTGTTCCTTCTGGAGGCTCTAGGGGAGAATCCATTCCTTGCCTTTTCCAGCTTCTGGGGGCTGCCTGCATTCCTTGGCTCATAGCCCTGCATCCCACTGACCTCTACTTTCATCATCACATCGTCCTCTCTGATTCTGACCCTCATACCTCCCTCTTATAAGGACTTTTGTGGTTACACTGGGCCCACCCAAATAATCTAGGATAATTTCCCCGTCTCAAAATCCTTAATTTAGTCACATGTGCAAAGTCTCTTTTGTCACGTAGAGTGACATATTCACAGTCTGGGGATTAGGACACGGACATTTTTGGGACAGAGGCATTATTCAGCCAACGACAGGCAGGAATTTACAAACGGCCTCATTTAGTTCCCACCCAGTGCACCAGGCAGCTGTTATAACCCCTTGTTACAGATGGGGCCTTGCACGTCAAGGTTACAGTTACTGAGAGGCTCATGTGGGATTGAAACTTGGTCTGTCTGACCCCAAAGCCCACTCTCTGTCCACGACAGGGACCATCATGGGATGCTCTGGAGTGGGGAGGGTTTGCAGTGGGCCCTTAGAAGATGTCGCCAGGAGCTCCGGTGGGAGGGAAAGGGAATGGGGGTGAAATAACGTCAGTGCAAAGTCAGGAGGGATGAGAACTACCACAGAGGACAAGATCTGGCCCCTCTGTTCAGGGTGGGGGTGAGGAGCCAGGAGTAATCGGATCAGAGTCTAAGCTTGGGGACCTCCATGCTGGAGAATTAATGGGGCTGACAACAGAGGCAGGGAGATGAGGCTGAGGATGGCGCTTAGGGGGAGCTGGTGGCTCTGTCTGGGGCCAGATGGAAGGGTCCAGCTGGTAGATAGAGACCACAGGATGAGCTGGAGCTGGAGGCAGAGTTCTGAGGTCAACCTCACAGACACGAGTGGAGGCCCTGGGGTGGGGGGCGAGGGATGGAACCAGGAGAGGCAACAGAGCCGGGAAGCAGTGGAAAGGCTACCAGAGTATCATGAAGAGAAGAGAGAAGGAATGGTTGGCAAGGCTGGCAGACAGGCCGGGAGCACAGCGCCGGACACTGAAGGAGGGTGAACTTTCAAGACGGGGTCATCAGCCATGACAAACACCAAGCAGAGTTCTTGGATTTGACAACTTGGAAGTCACTGGTGGGGATTCCTCCCATGGCAAGCTCTCAGGTGACGGTCTTGGGAAAGGCTGTGTTTGATGCTGCCCAGGCCAGGCTGGCCGTGAAGACTGAGCCAAACTTTAGAGATGGGAAGCCCAAGAATGACCTTTCTCAGCGGGAGAGTGGGATGGGCCTCAGCAAGTGGACTGTGGCGGCTTTAAAACAAGTCCTCAAGTCCCTTGACCTTCCTCTCACAAAAATCTAACTCCTCTCCTCTTGGATATGGGCTGGCTTGCTTCCAACAAATAGAAGTGATGTACTTCTGAGGCTAGCTTAGAAAAGAGGCTATATCTTCTTTCTCCCTCTCTCCCTCCCTCCCATTCCCACCTCCCTCCCCCCTCCCTGTCCCTCCCCATCCGCCTCTCCCTCTCTCTCTTTACGTGCCTTGGAGCTCTGAACTGCCCTGTAAGAAATCTGGTTACTCTGAAGCTGCCCTGCTGAAGACACCAAGGGAGAGCCCCATTGGCTCCCGGCCCCAGCTGTTTGACACAGATGCATGAATGAGCCTCTGGAAGGTTCCGGCCCCAGCCACTGTGGAACTGCAGTCGTGAGAGGGACCTAGAGCAAGAAGCACACAGCTGAGCCCCGTTGGCCAGGACTGTGAGAGGCAGCAGTAGCATTTTTATGCTATTTAAGCCACTGGGCTATGGAACCATTTGTTACGCAGCATTAGGTAACATGGATCAAGGATGCGATTGGTAGTCTGGGGTGGAAATTTGGCAGGAAAATGAGGTCTGTTGGCAGATATTTTGGTTCCAAGTGTTCCACCACCCCTGTTAAATGGAGTCGCGATTGTGAAGAAGAGTTTTTATCTCGGGAGGCGGGAGCTGCCTGTCTCCACTCGATGCCTCTTCCCTCCCTCGCACTGGGGCCCCCTGTTTCTCCGCAGTGCCTGGCTCTGTCACCCTCCTCATCAAGTCCGATTTGGGGAATCATCCACATTGATTCAGTGTGCTTTTCCTTCTACGGGCACTGGCACCTTAAACCTGAGCTCCTCCTGTGAAAGGAAAGATTTTACTCCACGGTCAAGAAATTGAGGAAATCAGGAACCAGAGAGGGAGGAGCGTCGGTGGATGAGGGTGGGGTCATCGCTGTGAGGGAGCCGGCTCATACCTGCTCACCAGAGCTGATGATTCAATTTTCAGGAATTCGGTAAGCTGGTTGTTACACAGAGCCACTATTAAAAATTAAAATATATAAACATACTCAAAATTCATCCATTCCTCATGATTTTTTTGAGGTTATTTACATCTATCATGTTTGTGTGGTGGAAATACCAAAACGGCCGCCGAGTGTCTCTTCCCAAATCCACATCCAGCGACATCACGTTGGCAGCGTGAAATCAGCCGTGGTGGGGATATTTACACCAGCGACATTGCCAACACTACAAATCAGAGTTTTCCCTCCCTGACAGCAGGTTGTAAAACCTTTATGAGCACACCACTTCTTTTTGGGGGGACATGGCGTTGAGACAGGATTGAGAGGGAACCAGAGAGACCACCCCCCCACGCCCCTGCCCTGACCCAGCCAGATTTCTTGTAGAGTTCTGTGCAGCTGCACCTGATATAACGTGATGTACTCTGCAGTTACGAATGGGATTCTCACCTCGGCCTGCAGGATCCGGCTGTCCTCAGCTCCCCATTTTGTTTACAATTTCATGACCTGTTCCTCTGAGCTGGGGGTTCAGGCCCTCTGCTCGTGTGCCCCTCTCCTTGCCCTGTTGCAGATACAGATGTCTGTGGTCCTGATTTGTGGTGGTGGCCAATTCCCACGGTGTAAATATTCCTGCCGTGGTTGATTTCACGCTGCCAACATGAGGCTGCATCCAAGAATTGGGGGAACAGAAAAGAGGGGAAGTTGGAAAGCCCCCAAGGACTTAGTCCCTCGACTCCCTCATATAAACGTTTAACTCTTCCCTTACCCACCTCCCTCCCCATTATTGGAGGACCCCAACAGCATCAAAACCCACACTATTCTTTTTTCCAAAAAAAGTAAGTTGAGATGAAATTCACATGACAAAAAAATAACTATTTTAAAGTGGCATTTAGTACATTCACAGTGTTGTGCAACCACCACTCTATCTAGTTCCAAAATATTTTCGTCATTGCAAAGTAATACTCCTCATTCAGCACACAGTCCCTCCCCTGCCCCTACCCCAGCCCCTGGCAACCATCAATCCGTGTTCTGTCTCTATGAATCTGCTATTGCTATCTGCTATCTGCTCAAGGTACCTCATATAAGCAGAATCATACAATATTTGTCCTTTTGTGACGGGCTCCTTTCCCTTACCATAATGTATTCAAGTTTTATCCATGTGATAGCTTGTATCAGTACTTCCTCACTTTTTATGGCCAAACAATATTCTACTGTGTGGAAATGCACACTTGTTTATCCATCCATCTGATGGCGGACATTTGGGCTGTTTCCACCTTTTGGCTGTTGTGAGTAATGCTGCTGTGAATATGTGTGTGCATTTACTTGGTTCAGTATCTGTTTTCAATGTCTTTTGAAACTGGAATTGCTGGGTCTGATGATAATTCTATGTTTAAGCTTTTAAGGAACCACCAGTCCCCACATCTATTCCTTCCTGCCTGGTGATATTGACAGCAGAAAATTCCTTGAGTGGCTACTTCCATCATCACATCCCCAGAGTCACACAGAGCTGGGTCCTGCCCCTTACTGGTGTGAAAACCTGAGCTCTTTCTTTAACTCCGCTGAGCCTCAGTATGATCCCCTGTAAAATGGGAATAAAGATGGAATTTACCTTTTAGGGAGGTAGGGAGCATTCAGGGAGGTAACACATGTCGAGTTCTGCGTCCAGGGCTCGGCCCACAATGAACCCTCCATAAAGGGTCGTGGTGTTCAGATGATAATGCTGATAACTGTAGCTGAAGCTCAGAATGACAGAGCTGAGAGAACCTTGGAGACCCTCTCCTCCAGTGAGGACACGAGGACCTGGAGAAGGGCATCCCACGCGTCAGCTGCAATTCAGGTCTTACTCCTCCTCTCCAAGCAGACTTGACCTGACAGAGTTCTGGCCAGGAAGAGCTGGTGGTGCTGGTGAGAGCATCTCCCTCCTCTGCCCACTCAGGGATGCATGCAGAGGTGGGCTGCCCCCTACAGCCGCCCACACCCTCAGCCAGCTGCTCCAGCTCAGCCTGGGCAGCAGCACCAGGAAAGACAACTAAACTGGGGGGTGGGTGGGTGAATTAACTGACCCCAAAAACCCTGAGGCCACAGGAACAATCAGAATGGGGCCTCCCCCTCTCGGCCCTCCTGCTGGGTCATTGGACGTTGACTCCCAAGGACGGCACCCTAGGCAGCATCTGGGAGCCGGGGCTCTGGAGCCCAGGGGATGGAGGTTAGCCCCAAGGTGGCGTGACCTTGGGCTGGTCATAAACCTCTGAGTCTCTGTTTCCTCTTCTCTGAAACGGGATGACAATGGGCCAGCTTCACAGTGTTGGGAGGGTTCAGTCCTCACTGCGTTCACATCAACTACACAATTCACATAAAACGGTCAGCACGCTGCCCAGCCGGAGCAAGCGCCCAGTTAATGCAGGTTTAATCAGTTACTAGCAGGTTTTAAGACTTCTGGCATCATTAACGATAATAAAGAGAAGTGAGAGGGACAGTCATGCTAATAAGCCTTGAAGTGGAAAGTCACCTGTGCGAGGAGGCAGAGGCCCGGAACCTTCTAGCCATGTGACCCCAAGCAGATCCTTTTCCCCCTTGGCCTCAGTGTCCCCATCTGTAAAATGGGAGGGAAGGACCTGGAGAAGATCTCCAAGGTCCCTTCCAGCACTGGAATGTGAAGATCCTAGGATGGGCTCCCATGGACTGCCTGGTGTCCCCAAATCCCCCGGGGGCAGCTGACCCACCTCCTCAGCCGACCCTGCAGGCTGTGACTCACCCTCTGCCCCCCAGCTCTCCTCCCTCCCTGCCGGAGAAGGTGCTCCTTCACAGGGAAGGGTCCAAACAGCTCTGCTGCCACTTCTCCCCCACTGACGGGGGCATGGGCTCTGTGGAGAGGCTTTCAAACCTTCCTGGTTTCTGCAAGTATTGATTTGCTTGTTCCTTAATGGGCTTCTTCTGTGCTCTCTGCCCGCCTCCCCTCCTCCAGCTCCCATTACTTGGGGCCATCGCTGCTTCAGGCCTTCTTCTCAGCCCTCAACTCTGAGCACGCTCCTCAGAGGAGACCAGGGACACAAAGACGCCTAATGGTCGCTGGAGGGGCTGGGGCCCTGAGCCTCTGCCTGTCACAAAGGGTGGCTGATTGCTGAGCTCCCGGAGAGGCTGCTGGCTATCTGATGGCTGCCCGTGTTGGGGCCACGTCCTCGGGGCCCTCTCCTGAGCCTAGCTGAGCCTCAGCCCCCGAGGGACGGCCCGCGCCCCTTCCTTTCTTCCCTCGTGGGCCCTCATGTGTGGGTGGTCTTGCCACAGCACCAGAGTCTTCCTCTCCTGTTGTTGCCAAAGAACCCCAAAAATCTCATTTGTGAATGTTCCGCCCCCTCAATCCTGGGTTCCTCGTCTTTGGGTAATGATGGTGGTTTTGGGGCTGGTCCGTTGCTATGGAATTCACACTCACGGCAACTTGGTGCTGTTTCATTGGCCACCTGCCTCGGTTCCCTGGCTGCCTTTACAATCAAGTCAATAAAAATGTCACCTCGCCTCCTCTTTTTTAGCGTTTATATTTCAGATCAATGTGAGGCCCGAAGACCGTCGATCACCCTCCAATGAGTTGCAAAAAGGTGCAGCACTAAAAACGGCTGGTTCTGAGGTGGATCCAGGGAAGTCGCTGGTAAAGTGAGTCGAGTCTTTTTCTCACACAGCAGTATCTTTTATTTACACGATTGCCACGTCCGCCTCTGTTGTGGCCCCGTCACCTTCCCCGTGACATTAGGGGACTGCATTGCCCCGCCTTGGTGCTCTGAGCCCTGCCAGTTTGTACCCGTTTGTCACAATTTCTCCAGAGCAGCCTCCAGTCTGCAGGGGAAGTAGCCCTGAAAAGCAGTGACCGCGTGCACAGCATCTTCTGTAACCACCCCGGAGGGGGCATCTGCGCGCAAGAGACGGCTCCTGGGCGGCTGTTCAACTCCTGGCGCACAGAGGAAGCTGAAATGGCCTGTTCCTGGCCAGTCCGGGCTGAGCACATGACATGCTGGGGACATGTAATACTCCTGATGGCCAATCGATTCACAATCACAGCGACAACTGCCCTCGCTTTACATTTCCCAATAGCGCCCTCTGCGGCCGTCAATAAAGTGGGAAAGATGGTCATCTCCAACTTCGTACTGGCCGCAGGGCTGCTTCCAAGGCTGCCTGAACAGCCCCCGGAGGCCCGGAAGGGAACACGGCTGTCTGCGGGCTGGGCTTACGCATCCACACGGGGACACTGCGACAGGGCCGTAAACACACAGCTCGAAGACAGGGAGCCTTGTCTCTGCTCTCGTCGACGTCCTCTGGATGACATTGCAATGGGGATTAGAGATGGCCTTAATTAAAGACGGCTTTCGAAGCAGAGAGAAAGCGCCACGAGGACGTGGCAAAGGGGGCAGAATGGGGTCAGGGAAGAGGTCAGGTTTTTGTTTTTTAAATAATTTAGGAAGAACAGAGCATAATGGTTATGAGCGAGGACTTAGGAGCTGGACAGGCCCGAGTTCCAGACGCGGGTCCTCTACTTCCTAGCTGTGTTCTTTTGGGCAAATGACTTCAGGTTTCTGAGCCGTGGTTTCCCTGTCTGTAAATTGGGGCTAAGAATAGTGCCTGATTGATGGGGCTGGTCGGAGGTAAATGGGATAATACAGGCAGAGTTTGGCCCACATGTCTGGGCCAAAGAAAGCGCTCGATCCTGTTTAACCGGTGTTATTGTTGCTGTGCACAACGTCTGCCGCTCGCTCTGTGCTGGGCACTTTGAAGCACTTTTCTGGACATCAACTCACTGGAGCCTCAATAACGGGATGGCTAGTCCATCATCACAACAGTTTCTGGAAAATTCCTTGCAAAGCTGACAACTTGACTGGTATCCGTACTGGGTTTAGAGGCATTTCTCTTAGGGAGGATGGCAAGGGGTTATGAGTAGGAATGCTGGGGCCGGTGACCAAACCGTGCAAGTGGCCAAGGACATCTTCCTAAGGGCCACTTGAAGGAGACAGACCACACACAGCTCACGTCTTCTTGCCTGGCTTCTCACTCTTTTCCTCTCGCCTTTTTTTTTGAGGTGAAAATCACATAACACAAATTAGCCATTTTAAAGGAACAATTCAGTGGCAGCACATTCACAATGTTGTGCAACCACCACCTCTATCTAGTTGCAGAACATTTTCATCACCCCAAAAGGAAACCCTGTACCTATTAGCAATCACTCCCTATTCCCCACCCCGACCCCCTGGCACCCACCACCTGCTTTGTCTCCATGGATTTGCCTGCTCTGGACATTTCCTATAAATGGGATCGGACAAGGTGTGGCCTTTTCTCTCTGGCTCCTTGTGCTTAGCATAATGGTTTTCGAGGTTCATCCATGTTGTTCTATGTGTCAGTACTTTATTCCTCTTTAGGCTGAATAATATTCTACTGTACAGATCTACCATATTTTGTTTATCCATCATCCATCGATGGACACTTGAGTTGCTTCCTCTTTTCGGCAGTTGTAAATCATGATGCTGTGAACGTGGGTGTGCAGCTCACATACTCTTGATCTGCACTGCAGTCAGACGTGCAGTTCTCACACCTGTCACTTCTCTCTTCCTGCCTCTGGGCCTTTGCACATGCCTATTCACCCTCTGGCTCCCCCTCTCCCCTCTGTTGACTTCTATCCACACTTCAGGGCTCAGCTTCATGCTACTTCCTCCAGGAAGCCTCCCTGCTATGCTCAGACAGGCTGGTGGTCTCCTTCCTGGCGGGCTCTCATAGCCCCAGGCCATCTCCAGACATACCATTGTTATTGCTCATGCATCTGTCTTCCCTGATGAGCATAGGGCTGTGATTGCTCCAACCACCACTGCATCCTCAGAGCCTAGCAAAGGACTGGGTGCATAGTAGGTACTTCTAAAATGTTTGTTGAATGAATGTGTGACCATCATCTCGGCAATTGCCAGGTCTTTGTGGTAGTTTTGTGGGTTTTCTGATCTAGGAGCAATCGCCAGATTGCAAGCTGGACTGGGGTTCCTTTGGGGGAGGGGAGCAGCCACATCCAGTTAATATTCTCAGTGGTGAAAGGCCCCTTGGGGGACTTGTTGATTAAAAATGCAGTATGAAAATGGGAGCAAAGCTGCCATTAAAAATGATTAATTAGAGTCCTGCTCATTATTCTATTTGGAACAACGCTATTAATATTAATGACCCTTAAAAATACTTCACATACAGGCACTTACTCTATTTCTGCACTTCCTACAGTATGGTCTCATCCCCTACCCCAGCTCTCCAAAGCTTGGATTCTTCCCCAAAATTGTCCCCTCTGGGGGGCACCTGACCAGAGTTTCTGCCACTCGTTCAGGGTCAGTCACCATTGTTTTCTTGACCCCCAGCCACATGTGCTGGGCAGCTGGGAAAGTGCTGTCCCCTCCCGCTCCAGCCGGGAGGCAGGGACAATGTGCCTTCTTACAGCTGTATTTTGTCGTTTAAATGCCGTGGTGGTTTCTGTGACGAGACGGACAATATCCGACCCTGGGGCGACGGCTAAGCTTTCTCTAATAAGAGGGCAGCAGAGAGATGACACAGATGGAATGAAAGGACCACTTCAATGGGGGGCTGAAAGAAAATCCTTCCCGGGAGGCAGAGGGAGAAGCGTGGGGCAGCCTCCCCAGGAGCGGGGCGCGCTCAGCAGCAGCTCCAGGGGGTCCCGCTCCGCCATAACCCGAGACAGCGAAGATCAAAAACACCCACCCCGATGCCACAGCCCGGACCCAGGGCCCGGCCACGGCGGGAGCAGCGGCTCTGTTCTTTGAGGAAGATTGGGGGCGACATCTTGCAAGCAATTGGGGGAGGAAGTGCCGAGAACGCGGTCTTGCCATTGTTTTGGAGCAAAGATCACTCCCTTACACTTCCTGCCTGTTTCTCTGCCACTTAAGGTCTCCTACTTCCGAGAGCAAAGGCAATGGCCTGGCGTGGACCAACCAAAAGCTCCAGAGGGTGGGAACCCTGTCCACCTTGCACGGAGCCTGCACACAGCAGGCGTTCCATAAATACTCACTGAACGATAATGGTAACATTGTCAGTGGGTTACTTATCCCTGATTCATTATAAGCAACTCCCAATTGTCTTTGACAACGATCGGGGGGAGGGGCAGAGGACATTTAAACATCCATATTTGTCTCCGGAGTGGGTTTCTTGAGATAACTTTTCGTAATAAATGTGTTTATGTCAGGAATTGAGCAGGAATTTCCTTGTCCAGGTCCAAGATGTGTTCATTGCTTTTTTTCCTTTAAATATAACAGACATGTATCAGGTGCTGGGCACACCCGGGCCTGTTCTGAGGGCTACCCTTCATGAGTTCACTCAACCCTCACGCATCCTGGGAGGCAAGTGTGACAGCAGCCTCACCCCACAGGTAGGTGAGCACAACTTAATCAGTATGTCTGAAATAATAGACAATCACCCCCTGCACATGGGCGTGAGCAGGTGCACACACATGCACACACACACATGCATACACACACACACAGAGCTTCATGGCCATATTTAGTAATATGGCTAATATAAAAAGTTTTTACAAAGCATCACATGTTACAAAAATCCCTCACTTTACCCAACAGGTACATCCCTCACCTTGTGACTTTGACCAGGAAACTGAGGTTCAGAGAGGTTAAATAACTTCCAGAGGTCACACAGCTAGGAACTGGCCAACTATAGGATGTGGCATTTATTTAAATGCAAATATATTTGAAACCTAGGCTAATGGGATCGCCTTCTGATCTGCTATCACGTGACCCGCTCCCAGCCCTTCCACAGAAGCAGGCTGGTGCTCTGGACTCCTCCTTGCCCACTGCAGCCACCGTCTGCCCATCTGCCCGAGGCAGTGCCCTCGGGCGCAGGAGGCGGCTCCTCACCTTGTCAGGTTGCTGCAACCTCTCTAGATGATCAGGCCGGTCTTCCCCAGCCTCCGAGTTCTGTCTTCAGTCCTCTTTAATTAAACAGCAGCTCTCCCTGGAAAGCAATTGAATTATCCAATTATGCGCTCCTAACCTGATTGCTGTTAACCCGAGGGACTTGTACTTCAGGTGTTGATGGGGCTCAATAGGAACCAGCATCGATGAACGCAGTGATGGAAGTGACCCCCAACACCACTTCCCTCCCCCCCGACCCCTCCCTGCTTACCCAGTGTCGGGTTCCTGCCTGATCAGATATTGTCCTAAACAGTGAACAGTCCAGAAGCCCACAGCTGTGCTGCCCGGGGTCTCGGCTGCCATTAAACTCTCCTGGGTGGCTGCTCTTCTCCTTGTCAATGGCTGCGAAGGATGGCGGGGCAGCACCCGCCACTCAGGCTGGGCCCCTGGACCTCTCTGTGCATCTACAGTATTCTGCTCAGTGTCTGCTGACTCGCTTTGTGTATTCGTCTTGTAGCTCTCCAGCGGGCAGCTCCTGTGTGCGGGCACTGCCAGGAGCTGGGCATGGGACACAAAGCCTGCTGTCACCTGGCCAGTCCCTGCACATGGCCTTCACCCTGAGGAATGCGGGTGGACGCTGCCTGAGTCACCCCCACAGCGGCCGGGCCCAGCTCAGATCTCCACTCACAGGAGGGTCCAAGACATGTTTGTGAAAATAAATAATAACTATTAAGATCAAATTCTAACAGCATCTGCACATATAGTAATAACTCCATTATTGAATCAGCTTCCTACAGAGCAAGCACTAAATGTAATTGTTTTCTGTTTTTTGCTTTTTTATTTGAAAAAATTTCAAACCTATGCAAGAACAGTAGAATTAACTCCTCTATCCCCTTCACCTGGTCCCCCAGTCGTTCACTTCTTCCACGTGTGCTGTCTCTCCCTGTATGTACATACCGAATCTATATTACTATTGCTGTTGTTGTTGTTTCCTGAACCGTTGGACAGTGAGTTGTGGACATGGTGCCTCTTCACCACAAATTACCCGCAGCTTGTGTCTCCTAAGAACAAGGACGTTCGCTCTTTTTTTCAATTTTAAAATTCACTAGGGTAAAATTCACATAACATAAAATTAGCCATTTTAAAGTGAACAATTCAGCAGGATTGAGCACATTCACAGTGTTGTACAACCTCCACCTCTGTCTAGTTCCAAAATGTTTCCATCACTACAAAATAAAACCCTGTAGCCAATAAGCAATTGCTCCCAATCCCCACCCCCCCCACCCTGCCGGGCCCTGGCAACCACCCATCCTCGTTCTGGGGGACATTCTCTTTCGCAGCCTCAGGACAATGATCAGATTCAGGGAATTTAATGCTAGTAGAATACTACTACTCTCTATACAGCCCCTGAACACATTTTGCTAATTTTCCCAATACTGTTCTTTCAGGAATTTTATTTTTTCCCTTGAGCCAGGATCCAGTCTGAGACCCCACACTGCACTGAGTTGTTCTGCCTCTTTCTGCCCCTTTAGTCTAGATCAGTATCTCAGCCCCCCCCTTTTTTTTGCTAAGGAAGATTTTCCCTTAGCTAACACCTGTGCCGATCTTCCTCCATTTTGTATGTGGGTCGCTGCCACAGCACGGCCGCTGAAGAGTGGTGTAGGTCTGCACCCAGGAACCGAACCCTGGCTGCTGAAGTGGAGCATGCTGACTTAACTGTTAGGCCATGGGGCCAGCCCATCCTCAACCCTTTAAAATATATCTAAGCCTTTAATTTTGGAAAAAATTTAGATTTACAGAAAAGTTGAAAAGAGAGTACAAGAGTTCTCTATGCCCTTCACCCAGTTTCCCCTAATGTTATCATCTCATCTAACCTCGGCACACTTAGCAAACTAAACAACTAACATTGGTATAGCACTATTAACTGAACTCCAGACTTTGTTTCAATTTCATCTTTTTCTCCACTAACGTCCTTTTCCTGTTCTAGGATGCCACTTTGCATTTAGCCAAGGCTGTTTGTTGTCTTTCAGGAGGCTGAGCGATGTTAGGTTCTCTACGTGCACGTGTCATTTTAATTTCCTCAACAGCTCCATGATGCAGGTGTGTTATCACAGTTCTGGGGAGGAGAGGAAACTGGGATCAGAGCAGGGGACATGATTTGCCCACAACCACTCAGTAAATGAAGAACAAGGACTCACGCCCAGTCAGTCTGGCTCTAAAGCTTGGGTCCCTCATCTGCGTCATGAACGTCACACACACATACTTTGTCTCTCACCCAAACACACACACACACATCATAGTCACACACACACACAGAGCTTTATGGCCATATTTAGCAGCTGGCTAAGATAAAAGGTTTTCACAAAGTGTCAAATGTTAAAAGAATCCCTCACTTTAGCCAACAGGCACGTTCCTGAAAAGCTAACTGTTGTTCTCTAGAAGAATTCACTAGAAAGTAGGCATGGATTGATGGCTTACTATCTGCTAAGTGCTTTGCATATATTTCTTCACTTGATCAGTACACAACCCTGGTAGGATGTGTTGTTATACCCATTTTATAGATGTGAAAACTGAGTCTCAGAGAGGAGAATGGATTCGTTCAGCATAGAACAGCCAGATATTAGCCAAGCCGGGATTCGAACTCAGCTCTTTCAATCCCCATTGCCCTGGTTCTTAAGCACAAGGCTTGACTCCCTTCTGGGTCTAAAGACCCCACTCTCCTTGTGCATCCTAGTCCATGGCAGTCAAGACTGCCGGGTGGAATGGCCAGAGAGGCTCTGTGGTCTGGCCGAGCAAGGCTGCTCATCATTCTGCCTCAGAGGTGCCTGTGCCTCGGGGAGCCAGTTCAGCTGATCGGGGGAGCCGGTGCCACTTTGTCGCTCACACGGAATATGCTAATCCTGGGGCTCCACTTTAATAACGGGTCCAGCTGGTAGGAGCTTTTACTTCAGCGAAGTGTGAATGCTGTTGCCATGGAATGCAGCCTTACATCCAGGGAGCAGGAATTACCGGGAGCAGAAGCTGCTCTGGGTTGTTTTTCCCTTTACCCGAGTTTTATGTCCCTCTGTGTGTTTCACCACTGATTTTCATTTTCGTCTGCACGGAAAACTGGCACACGCATGACAGTTTGCGTCGAGGCGCTCGGCGCTTTATCCTCCCCACTCTCCATATGTTTACAAGCCACCCCTTCTGGGGCGGGAGGGGGGATGAAATAGTTATTTTTCCCACCATGTGTGAAAACAGCATCCGAGTAGAGAGTGGAACAGGATTGGTCCAACACGCCCAACATCAACTCCTCTTTTTCAATAGGACGGCAGCCCCCAAACTCCTCCTGCAGCATCCTGGGCTCCTGTTAAAATTTGATTTAAAAAGTCTCTTGCAAGAAAGATGGATCGGGGACCCTGAGCAGTGTACACACAGGAGCGCCCCTCTCCAACCACGCTGTGCATGTTGGCCTTGAGCCTGGCTTCGGAGTCAGCAGTCCTGGGGTCTGCTTCCAACTAGCGGGGTGACCTTGGGCCACTGACTTAACTACTCTGAGCCTCAGTTTTCTCACTTGTAAATGAGAGGGAACAAGTGGTGACAGCACAGAGCAGGGGGTACAAAGGTGATGGTTATAAAGCACAGTGATTGGCACAGACCAACTGCTCGGTAACGGGAGCTGGTAATAGCATTACCTTTTCTTTCTAGAACCACTCTCTCCTTCTTTCCTTCCTTTCTCCCTCTCTCCTTGACAAAGGGCGTGGCGGCATGAGGGTGGGGAGGTAGGGGAGAGGATAAAAGACTAAAGACATCTGGACAGGGCACATCCCAGCCATGATTGGGAAACAGCACTGCCCTCACTGACGGAAGCAAGTAGCCAGGTGGGGCGCCATCAAGGGATGATAGAGGTAAGCCGGGCTAGCATTTAAGTGTCTCTTTTAAACCTTATTTTCTAGGCAGTGAGACTCTAGATGTGGCAAGGTATGGGATAAAAGTGGAAGGAAGAGGTCTGGGGATGACTCAATCAAAGACAGATGTCAGGGATTTAACTCTCTCCTGAAGGTCTTTGCACGTATCACCCTTTCCCTTGTCGGAGGCATCCTTGAACATTTAAGGTCTTTTTTCATCTCCCCGCTAAAACAGAAGCTCGCTGAGATCAAGTGGAGGAACATATTTCTTGGGTGCTCACGGGGCCATTAGGGTCATGGGTGTCCAATGGTTAGTGCTGCTCAGTGGCGTGAATACCTCCTGCCACCCATCACCTGGCCCTCTAGTCTCCAGTTGCTGCTTTCTCTCCCTCCTCTCCCTCCTCCTCTCACGCACGTGAAATCACAAAGAATCCCTGGAAGTGTGATAAGGGCAAACCCTGGGCCGGGGTGGTGGGCACCGACGTGGCCCATGTACGGCACCGTTTTGTCTTCTCTGTGGCGGGAGTTCTGGTGCCTTTGATCTGCTGTGGGAATTCCAGGCAGAGTGGGAGAGCTCAGAAGGGCTGTTTTGATGAGGCGTGATGCCGAGTCATCCACACGTAGACCCCCATTTCTTATTAGACCACTGAGAAGAGCTTCCAGAGCTGTGATCGTCAGAGTCTACGTGTGTGCACGGGAAGAGCTGACAGTTGAGACAGTTCTATTCAGGAGAGAGCGAGAATAGCAAGAACTAGGAGGAAATTTGATTTTAAATATTCCAATTAGCAACTCTCCTGATCCTATGAGTCCACTAATTACTCAGCTTTACCTGTGTATGTAAGAGTCATTTAAAATCAACAGCATCACAGCCCTCTTCTTGCTTGTTGCTGGTCCATTCATTCAGCTAGCGAGCATTTATTGAGCACTATGGGCTCTGCACCGGGAAAACTGTGTTGACCCAGACAGGCAAAGCCTTCCCATGTGGAGCTGGTGGTCCAGTGGGGCTGCGAGGAAGGGGCACTCGTAGCCAGGAAACCACAATGCAGTGTGGGAGGGCTCTGTCTGACGTTAAGCATAGGATCTGGTGGGAGCTGCAGGGTCCTGGGGTTCCCCATCATAAGCCCAATATGATTGTCTGACCATCTGCCTCCCACTCGTCCAGGTTTTATGAGGGTAGAACTATCCGGCTCTTGTTCTCTGTCATTGCCCAGACAAGGCACATGGGACAGCCTCAGTGGGTACTTGGATGAACAGCCGTCACTTTGTAACACCTACTGGGGTCAGTGCTTGGCACCGAGATCCCGCTTAATGCCGCGTAACTGCTATTCATATTTCCTCCTTGTAGATGAGGGGACTCAGAGAGGTGAAGTTACTCATGGGGGGGTGCTCAAGAGTGGCAGAGGCGGGATTTGAACCTGTTCTCTCCCAAGGGCTTATCCTCCCTACACCTCTTTCTTCCAAAGCTGGACCTCCTGCCATCAGCACCTGCTGCCCTCTGGACAGCCCGAGGCAGATAGAGGCTTCATAAGGAAGGGCAGGTGGGAAGGAAGAGGGAGGCAGAGGGCAGTCAGGAGTCAAGAATATCTAACATCTTGTGATGCTGAAACCCAAGAGCCCCCTGACTCAGCAGGATATTAATAACCCTGGCCGGTCCTTGGAGGGCAACTCTGCCAGGAGGAGAACAGCAGGGCTGTATCCACCTAACCCCCCAGCCCCCGCCACTGTGGCGGCTCACACACCACCTGTACTCACCTTGTCTGTCTCCCCGCTTGGAGCTGGAAGTTCCCTAGAGCAGACACTGGTCTGTGTCTGCAGCCTCCAACACAGAGCTTGGCATACAGCAGGCACTCAATAAATAACTGTGGAGTAATGAAGGGTTGAATGAGTAAATAAACTGACCCTCAAATTTCCCAGAAACATCATTACTAGTTCCTCTCCCTACTTGATCATCTGGGTAATTGCACATAGAATGTGCTCCATAATTGCAGGTTGCTTGGTTCATGTTGAACATCACTCTCAATTAGAAGCATTTCCCAGGCACCTATTTGTGTCTGGTACAGTTCTGGGCTCTCTACCGGGTAGACAGAGATTCATTCCCACCCTCTAGAACAGGGAGAGCAGTGGGAGGTCCACCAGGCCTATCCCCTCTCCCAGACAGACATGACGAATCCATCGCCAGACAGCCATGACTAATCGATCTCGGCACTGTGTCCTGATAACCTGGGATCCTGTTCAACAAGCCTCCTAGATAATCAACACTGCCTATTCGAATTGGCCCCCTCTCTCTGCCCCCCATACTTCTCCATGCTAGAGTCTGTTTGAGAGAGAGCAGACAGGCAGCCAGAGGAGAGCTCCCTTCCCTGTAAGCAGAAACCACCACTCTCTCTGGTATTAAGTGCAGAGTGATGGGCGGGCTTGGATGGGGAGAGGTTTGTGGCGACAGGAAAGCACAGTCTCTGGGAGGCCATGGTGACTCTGTGGGTGGGTGCTGCACCCCGAGGCACCTGTAGGACCAGAAGTCACCTTCCTGCCCTGCTGTGGGGAGACCCTGGGGTGGCCCACCCAAGGAGCTGGGCCCTGATGGATGCCTGGGTGCAGAGTTTTCATGAAGCCACACTTAGGGGCCTCTGTTGGGGCGGTAGAGAATCCCATCACCCCAAACCCTGGGCTCTGTGTGTGTGTGAGTGTGTGCAATCATCAGCAGTGATAATTAGAATAGTTGACAACGCAAGGGACACAGGGCTGACCCATCCAAGTAGGTGCCAGGTGACTGCAGGGGTGAGGCCTGGAGGGTTCTGCTGCTGTGCCAGGCATTAGCCCGGGTAGCTGCTGGGTTGTGGGAAGGTCTAGATGTTTCCGAGGAAGGGTCCTGGGTGGCCGGGAAATGGGGTGGTGGGGGATTCTCTGGGGGCTCACAGCAGCGGCTCTTTACCAACAGGTAAATGCATGAAGCATCAATATGTCAACAAACAGGAGCAGCGATCTTCTTGCAGACCAGTTGAACAGCAGCAGCCCTGTGTGTGGACACCTCATGCTAAGAGGTTCTTTCTGGAAATGGTCCCATCACATCTGGCTAAGGAGTTCCAGCCTCACCCTCCGGTGCCCCAGACCCCGAAGGCACATAGTGGTTGTTCACACATGTTGGGCTCTTTAGCTACAAAAGGAGAGCTCCCGCCACTGTGTGCCGTACAGGTATTTCTG
This sequence comes from Ceratotherium simum simum, assembly GCF_057802395.1. Classification (NCBI taxonomy): domain Eukaryota; kingdom Metazoa; phylum Chordata; class Mammalia; order Perissodactyla; family Rhinocerotidae; genus Ceratotherium; species Ceratotherium simum. The sequence continues at coordinate 5,249,857 of NC_141928.1, read as the reverse complement.
GAGTCATTTCACGGCTGTTTACCTGGCCCGCCGCCTCTGCATCCCCTGTGGCCAGGCCGCTCGCTGCTCAGGGTCTCGCCTGCGTGTGCCCATGGCTTGTTAATGTCAGGCTCCTGACAATGTGCCTCTCTCCCTCCTCAGGGAGCTGTCCTCTGTTGATCGTTCAGGGAAACATTTGTACTGGGTGAACCCAGACTTCAGCCTCGGGAGAGGACCTGGGAGGCCAGCGGTTCATCTGAAAATGTTAGTGCTGGAAGGACCCTCAGGCTGCACCAGCTCAACCACCCTCGCTTGACAGATGAAGATCCTGAGGACTGGAGAGGGGGACGTGGGGCTCAGCCAGGGTCCCGAAGCTCGCAGTGGACAGAATTGGGACAAGAAACTCTGAGGCACGTGGTGGGGGATCCAGGGCCTGGCTATGGGGTCAGGCCGGTCTGGGTTTGAATCCTGGTGTAGGACTTGGAGGAAGTTGTCTCACCTCTCTAAGCCTCAGTTTCCCCCCAGTAAGGTGGAGGCAAATAAGAGTGCCTCCGCCGGGGTCTGGCACACGGTCTGTGTCCAGTCGATGGAGATTTCTTTAGAGAAACCCCAGCAGTCTCTCCTGGACTCTGTTGTACAGAGTAGTGGCGGCATTGTGAGGCCAACTGTGAACACAGACAGTCACGGGGAGCGGTGGGAGAGAAAGGGGCCGTGCTTCTAGCCTCCCAGTGCACGGTAATTTAAGCTAGCCTCAGAGAATGAGTTCATTTGGATAGGACAGGGGTACCTCACCCTATTTGATCTGAAATTATACTCCCTTTGGCTTCTAATGTTGCCCAATTTGGCTGTCTCGTGAGTTCAAAGCCAAAGGTGATTTTTCCCCTTTGAAGTGGGGTGAGCACGTCCCTTCGCTGGAGGCCCAAAGTCTTCTCTAGGGAAACGGAGGTCCTCTAGGGTCAAGGGTCACCCTGCTCTTGGCAGCCCAGTCACACCCCTCTGAGCCCCCTGCAACCATGATTTCATTATTAAATCCTCACAACAACCCTGAGAAGTGGATCCTCCTGTGGTGCCCATTGTATGGATGGGAAATGGAGGTGCAGAGGGTGCCCAAGGAAACAAGTGGCAGCGTGGGGATCCTACACCCAGGCTGTCAGGTTGTGAGGCCCCTGCTCATAAATGCTGGGCTTCCTGCAAATGTGGACAGAGACCCTCACTCAGGGTCTGAAGACCGGGCCTGGTTGGGGGGCCCTCACCATTTCCTCAACAACCACCCCACCGACGGTTGGCTCAGGACCCCATAGGCCCCCACAGAGATTCCCAAAGCAGTGAAAGGAGCTGGGTGCTCAGAGCTATGCAGGGGGTCCCTGGTCAGGCGCTTGGCAGGGGCACAGAGAAGGGAGAGTCTCGACAAGCCATATAACTGCATTGTGCCAGCAAATTTGGATTCGAGAGTTAGCAGAGTCAAGAGGAGGGCAAATTGGATCTGGAGGTTTTGTTTTTCCAGATTAAAAAAAACCTCTGGAGTCCTCCATTGGGTGGGACACTAGAAGCCATGTCCTTCTGACTCTCAGGTGACACAAAGAGCAAAGCTCTCGGTCAGGTGACCCCCCTGGCTCATCCTCCCCAGCCCTGCACACATCTGCATGTACTGGAGAGTGACAAAGGAGCGAGGCTGAGACCAGGAGGCAGGAGAGCCCAGGAGGGTCCCCGCGGAGTTGGAGGAGCCCTCCTGGGCATGGGGGCAGCATACATTAAGCGTGGACATCCTAGAGGTCGCGAGTGACAGCCAGCAAAGTCAACAGAGTGAGGGAACAGTGGCAGCCGGGAGCTGTCTCCATCCATTAGGCCAAGAGCCATTAAATGAGAAATCAATGCAGGTTTCCAAGATCAAGAGTCGAACTTCATGAGCGACGGTACCTGCAATGTTCTGGGGAGCCCCAATCCCGAGGCCCTCCTCTGGGCAGAAAAGGTTGACCAAGAGTAACGGAGAGGGCGGGAGGTTGTCTCCCAGCCAGGAGTGCCCGAGCACAGACGTGGGCGGTTAGGAGCAGAGTCACAGCCTGCTCTTTCGTCAGGACCCAAGACAGGACCAGGACGGAGGGAGCAGGGCTCTTAGAGTTAGTGATTTGATGGCGGAGAAGTTTGTACTCCATGGCAGCCTTGGAGTCGCCAATTTAATGAGGAAATTGTTGCACGCAACACAGTGTGTGTGAGTGTGCATGACTAGGAGAGTCAGAGGGAACACCTTTCTGTTTATTTATTTCTCTCCCTGGGAGTTGTCTTTCTGAACTTCCAGCTGCCTTTGGTCACAGGGACCCTTGCTCTCAGCTTGCCCACTCTCGTTCCTCGTCTGCCCAGGACTTTGCATGTTTGCACGTGGGTGCCTTTGGATTGGGACTGACATGGGACTCTTTTTGGATGATGCTAATGGTCAGGGGAGTACAGAGTGGGGACCAGAGTGGGGTTGCGTGCTCAAAGGCCACTCCAGGATCCATTGGCTCACCAGGGGAGTGGGAGCGAGAGGGCCAAGGGGCTGGGGCAGGTGTTTCTGTAGCTGGGTGAATTATTTTGTGATCAACACATGTCTGAAAGGTAGACCACATCTGCTGCTGTCCTAGAGGCCCAGATCACCTGCTCAGTAAGGAAGAGACATGTTTTCCTCCTGGTGAGGAGTCATGGGCTGGGAGAGGGACTGCAGGAGGGGGAGGCAGTTTCCTCTGGCTGACAGTAATTTCCCTTCGGACTGACACCTTTATTCAAGTCCTCCCTCCTGACTGGTACGCACGGCTCCCTCCCCAGCCCCATTAGCAGCCCGCACACCTGGGGGATGAGGAGGACGGGGGTGAAGGATTCCACTGGCGAGGACGGGTGCGGCCCTTTCCTCAACTCTCAACTCTCCTGCTCCCCACGCTGAGAGCTGGGAGAAACATCCCCCAGATAGGGAGAGGTGGGGATGGGGTGAGGGTTCGGCCTTCCAGAGCGGATTCCAAATGTGGTTTTGTGAAAGGAGACGCCTAGGCTGGGGGGAGAGCTAGCGCTATATTTCCCGTATATATACCCCCGTATATTTCCCAGACTTGGTGAACCCGTTACTCTCCTGACACAGAGCAGTCTCCTCTGCTGGGCCCCAGGCTCCCTCAGGGCTCTGGATTCCCCTCACTCTGGAGTGAGATTAACCGGAGCCAATATTTATCGAGCACTTACCATCTGCCAGTGTTGAATGATTCCTCAACATTTCTCCGAGAATCCTCCCAACAACCCCAGGAAATAGGTGCTATTATTAACCTCACTTCACAGACGAGGAGACTGAGGATCAGAGAGGTAAAAGTGGGGTGTAGGTCCTCACAGACCGGGGTATTGTGTTCTGGGTGTTCGTGGTTTGAACTTTCTTTGTTTCCCATGCTGAGAGTTAAGACTGGCCTCTGCACTTAACTTTGCGTCGTCTAGTGTTTTCTGGCAACGCTGCCAAGCTGGCACACTCATGCTGGGCCTACACACACGTGTGTGTGAACATACATACACACATGGACACGTGCTCACACTTCCCCAGACTCAGCTGCCTCCCTGTCCTGGCCTGACGACATCTGGCACATAGTAGGTGCTAGTAAACCTTTGCGAGGTGCCCAGGCAGCTTGGTGCCTGTGACACAGAAAATCCTGATAGACTGGCGGCACTCCCAAGGCAGGATCCTGTGCATGCGTCATCATTTGCATCTCCAGGGCCCTGGGAGGCGGTGAGGGTGTAGGGGTGCTGGCACACACAGTAGGTGCTCAGTGGGTAACCTGGAGTCTCCTGCAGGGAGGTGTCCCCTGAGATCTAAGCTGCAGGGCCTGCTGAGAGAGAGGCCAAGGCTCCTTTGCATCCCATCTCCCAGACCTGAGAAATGCCCAGAGACTCCGGAACCCACAGGGTGAGCAGCGGCTGGTTCTGCCCGTGGGGCTTGTGGACCCGAAACCCGCTATCTGTTGAAGGCGCTCCGGGCACCGACTGGGCTGAAACTCCGGCTGTCTGCTGATCCCCCCCGGAACTGGTTGAAGGGGGCTTCCTCCTTGCAGCAGCCGCCCCTCCTGAAGGAGCCGAGCAGTTTTGCCTGGAGGAGCCGCGCTCCCTCCTGGGCTGAGGTGCGTGGTGTTATCTTCCCACCGTGCTGCCTGGGGCTCAGGAACGGGACATACCCCTGTGAACCATGGGATGCCAGCAGGGGCTTCGGGGGCAGAGGGGAGAGACAGCAGACAGAGGTAGGCAGCCCTGTGGCATTTCCACCCATTCTATAGAGCCTGTGCTGATTGCCCGTGCTTGCTGTGTGTCCTAGAGAAGGCAGCAAACCCCTCTGGGTCCCCGGGTCTTCTGCTGGCAGGTGAGGACCACAACGCCAGTGCCCTCCGGGGATTGTTGGGAAGAAAACAATCCTGGAGTAACAAGCTCAGAGCAGAGACCATACATCAGTGAGCCCAGGCATGAGGCTCATTCAGATACTGCCCCCGCCTTGACGCCTAACCGAGTCACCCGGCACAGGCTCCTCACCCCCGGTATTCTCATCTGGACAGCGGGGAGGATGCTAGCATCTTTCCCAGGGAGGCGGAAAAGCAGAAATGTGAGAATGTCCGTAGACTGCTGTGCACGTGCCTGGTGTGGAATACCAGAGCCACCTTGTGTTAAGCACTTTCTAGAAGCCAAACAGGTTTCAAGCATTAGCTCATTAAATCCTGACACCGAGCCTAGGCCTGGGGTACTATTATGATCCCCACTTTCCAGAGGAGGCAGCTGAGGCGTGGCAAGGTGAGTCCTTTCCCCAAGGTCACACCACTAGGAAACGGTGAGCAGGAGTGAGCCCAGGGCTGCTTGACTCTGAAGCCCTGAATCCCAATCATTACTGTAGTAAGTGCTCATTTAAGATCCAGAAGGAAACTTCGAAGTTGACTGGTCATCCCATTTTACGGCTGAGAAAGTTGAGGCCCAGAGGAGGGAAGAGATTAGCCTGGTTACAGAGCTGCTGCTGGCACCAGGCCCACAACTCCCACAGCCACTGCTCCTGTTTATTGAGCATTTACTCTGTGCCAGGTTCAAAGTGCTTTATGTGCATCATTGCATGTAAATTTTACAGTAGCACTAGGAAGAGAGCGACTTTTATTAATCCCGTTTTTCATTCGGGTAAACTGAGGCAGAGGGGAGCAGTAGCTTACTCAAGGTCACACAGCTAATTAGCAGGAGGGGTAGGAGAAAGTCAAGCCAGAGAGTCATACCCAGAGAGTCAAGCTCTAGAGCCCTCGTCCAGTACAATTGGTGGCACTGTGTCCCTGCAGAGCCCAAGCTGGCCTCGCCCAGCGGCCCGGGGCTCAGGCAGACTTACTTGCCAAGAGAATGGGGTCTGCACAGTTCCCGGGCATGGCCACCACCAGGTAGGGCGGGGCGCAGCAGGAGCCCCCGGCCGGGAAAGCGCTGCCTGAGCTGCACTGCCCGGGGAGATGGGCAGGGAGCTGGTGCTGGCAAGCCCAGTCAGCCCGAAAACCATTAGCCCCCTGCCTCCACAAAGAAGTTTATCCAACAACATGCAGGCGAGCAAAGAACACGTCTTGCTTTATGTGCCCCTTGTTGTAGGCAATGCACATCTTGGGAGACGTGCGGATGAAAGGCACCATATAAAATGCAATCAATTATGAATCACCATTACTGAATTAATCACATGTATGATTAATACAGTAATAATAATTAATGGAGTATGGTCTGGAGAGTGGAGCAGAGAACCGGCGGGGAGGAGCTGGGGTGCTTCTTGCAGCCTCTACCCCTGCCTGGGGGCGTCACCTTGGGGAAGGCCCTGGCCCTGGGGCTCCATCTCCCTCCTCCTGCCCCTGCCTCGGCTGTGGAAGCAAAGGGCCCAGGGATGCCTGGAAACCCAGAGATGGGCCTGGGCTAGTTCCCAGGATCTTACCACCTACTTACAGCCACGTCTCAACTGCTCAAGGTCAAAGGGACAAATCAAAATCTTGGTCTGGCGTCACGGAGACCGGAGTGAACCAGGCGGAGGGTGAGAACATGCTAGGGGGCGGCTTTTGCGCTTACACCTGACTTTAATCAGTGGTGTGAGCTCATTTTATCTGTCTGTCCTTTTGTCTGTCTGCATCAGGGTTTGCCTTCTCTCAGAAATCCCTAGAGGACCTGGACCTCATCTGTTACCTCTCATTGCAAAGCTGGTAGATCATTTTTGCGTGTGACTTTATAATTTCCTGTTATTCGTCTATTCCATCTACGCATATTTCCTCATCGTGAAGGAGTCAAGCAACACAGAAATAATATATATCAAATAAAGCATGTCATTCCCCCATCTCCCTTATTCATACTTTGGTATCTTTATTTTATATAGAATATAATTTTATATATATCCACATAGATATGGATATATATCCTTTTTTAAAAAATGGATGGAATATAATTAAATGCATTGTTCTGCAGATGCTTCTTGATAGTAGATTCCACATACACAATTCAAATTAAAACTGTGCAGTGGAGCCAAAATCCCACCAATGAAGAGGATGATTAGGCTGCTGGCGAGCGGGGAGCCAGCAATTATTTTGGGGGAGATTCATTAACACTTTCCTGCCCCTGGTGCTCAGCTTCTTTCCATTGCTGGGAAAAGGTCATTTGTCATAAGGTACCTTAATGAAGTTTAAAAATGAACATCCCTTGACCACCTGGTCCCTACATGGCTGGAATCCTGTTTGTTCCCCATCTTGGAAAACAAGGACTTTATTGTTTGCTTAAAAGGAACGCTGTCTCCCAGAGGCTGCGATGGCCTGCTGTCAACTCAGGATCATGGCACAGGGACCAACTTTGGGGCAAATCCTCTCTTTATGCAGATGGAGAAACTGAGGCCAAGAGCAGGGAAGTGATGGCGCCAGGCCATATACCTAATTATAGGCTGAACGGAGAAAAGTCCATTATCCTGATTCTCAGATCAGTGTTCTTTCCACTATCCCATAATTTCCAGGGTCTGGAAATGGGGAGACCCGAAGACAGGTTCAAGGAGGGGTCCCTGAAAAAGCCTGTTGGCATCAGCTTGCTGGAGAGGCAAGGAGTACTGGGGAGAGAGGCTGGAGAGGTGTTTTAAACATTGTTTCCAGCGGCACAGAGCTTTGCCTATGGGTCGCTTAGACCATCCGGGCAATAACAGGAGGACGCACCCAGGTCCCTCCACCATGCTTAGATGAACCACAAATAAGGAGCATCCTCCTCCACGTCTGTTGGCTGTCCTGACAACATCCAGTCTCAGTGATGATGGAGGAGCAGGGCGGTTCCTGGGAATTGATGACCCTGTCTAAGGGCAACAGCAGGCTGAGGGCCGACCTGGGTCATCACTCACCCTGCCTGACTGGGAGCCCCACACTGTGCCCTTCCTTCGCAGCTGCCTGCAGGCCCAGGGCTGAAAAATCAAATCGCTGAGACGTTTTCCTCTCCTCTGAGCTTCCTCTTGCTGGAGACTTTGAGGCCGGGGACCAAGTAACCAGGAGCTGGCGCGCATCTGCTCTCCTGGACAGCTTTGTGGGGTAGGCCCTCTCCGGAGGGAGGCAACTGAGAGCGCCTGCAGGAGGAGGTACTTAACGGCATTGTTTTGATCCCTCCTTGGAAAGAGAAGGACTCATCATTCACATCTCACAGATGAGGAAACTGAGGCCCAGAAGCGATCTGTGCCGTGCCCCAAGTTAACCAGCAAGGCAGGCAGTGGCAGAGAGTCTTCCTCAGATGTGTGACCTTGGGCAAGTTACTCAACATCTCCAAGCTTCATCTGTAACTTGAGACTTTGCTAACAGGAGTTAAGTCACAGGGCTGTTGGGAAGAATCAGTGGATAATACACACAAACTGGTTTGCATAGAGCCTGGCACAAAGCAGGTATTCAATAAATGTTAAATTATTATTATTATTATTAAAGCAGATCACTTGAATTCTGCCTTCTCTGCCTGCTTTGTGACAACAGCCTACATGTTATTCAGCAGTACAGCCCCCTCCCCAAGTTTAGGGGGAACCAAGATCAGGGAAGGGTTAAGGTGGAGGGAAGAAGAGGCGGAGGGGCGGGGCAACGAGGTGCCCCATCTTGCTCTTATTCCTGACACCCTCTGTGACCTTGGACCAGTCCCTCTCTCTCTCTGTCCTCAGGCTCTTTGTTCTCGATGCATCCAAATGACAGTGCTGTCTGCTTGTGCGCTGCAGTGGGAACCCACCCGGAGGAGGCCAGGAGCACCTGGAAGCCACACAGACCCCTGGAAGACAGAGGAAGCTCTCCCCACAGCCCTGGGAGGCAGCCTGGCAGGAAATCTCTAGGGGTTTAAAGAGCCCAGGGCTGCCCAGTGTTGCCAACTCTGTGGCCTCTGGCCTGGCCCCTGTGGGAGTCCTCCCACAGCCTCCCCTCACGCTTGCCAGGGAGTGAGGCCCCTCCTGCCCCCCTACTCTGCACTCCCTCCGGAGCTGGCTTGGCTTCGTCAAAAGCAGGGCCCATCAGGGTGGAGGCGGCGATGTGTCAGCTGGTATTCAGGCTCTGGTTGTTCGCTCGGATCGCTCCCCCTCCCCATCTCCCCAAATCCACCCACCCACCTACCCCTTTACCCACTGCCTGGGGCCTTCTGGGTGGCAGCACTTCACAGAGGGAGACAGAGCAGCAGCCTTGAGCCCCTGGCTGTTGGGGGTGGGCGCACTGACTCACTTGGCCCCTTCCCTGGTGCCAGTGGGGCAGGCCCCACACCCATGGGCGCTGGCACCCCGTCAGGCCCCTGGGTTTTGGAAAAGGAAGCTGCAGCCCCGCGGCGCCTGACCCGAGCTGGCTGAGGATGCGCTCTGCGCGCAGGGACCCGCTGGCCCCGCGGCCGGGAGGAGATGTTTAGGCAACGACCCCCCAGAGCAGGCCGGGTCCTGCGGCCGCCTGCTGGGGCCACCCTGGCCGCAGGCCCGCCAGGACGCCCCTGCTCGCGGCGCCCCTCCCTGGGCCGTGGCGCGTCCCCCGAGTCTCGCAGTATTTCCTTCCTGCACCTTTAAGAAGACCGTTGCTCCGTGGTGGGATGGTGTGTTAAAGCCACACAGAGGAAGTTACGCAGCCCGGATCAGACCGAGAGATAAAAGCCCCGATGGTGATCGTGAGGGATGGCAAGAGGATTTAGCCTCGGCATTAACTTGGAGCGGAGTGCAGGGGGGCCGTGAAGCGCCCCGCCATCTGGCCCGCGCCGCGCGGGGGGATGCCCCGGCGCCCCGACGAGCAGCCGCGAAGCCCACCCGGGCCGGGGGCTGCCCGGTGCCCGAGCGCGGGTCCTCTCCGAGCCGCCCAGGGGGGCCAAAAAGTTTGCACTTGTTAGCGGAGACCTCCCGTTCGGCCGGGGCGGGCGATGCGGGCGGCGCCGGCGGCCCCCTCCCCCGGCCCGCGTCTCCGGGACGGCTGCGCGCGGCCCCCCCGGCGGCCGGAGGGCTCCCCAGCCCCGATCTGACGGCCGCGGCGGCGGCCACAGCGGCGGCGGGAGAGCGCGGGGAAGGAGCGCCGGCTCGCAGCCCTCCGGCCCTCGCCCCCACCCAGCGCCAGCCAGAGGGGGGAGGCGGAGCGCCAGAGGGTGGCGGTCTTCGGCCTCCCGGGTCTCCGCTCCGGGAAGCTGCTCCGAGCCGGGGTAAGGCGGGCGGGGAGAGCCCGGGAGGCGAGCGGGGGAGAGATGCCGCAGCTTTGCCAGCCTGGTTTCATTTTTAAAGGGCTTCGGTGACCATGCAGGCTTTCCCGGGGCCCAGGAGCCGCTTAAAGCAGCCCAGCAAAGGCTCGGATGCAAAAGTTATTCGGTAGCGGCTGCTGCCAGCCAGGACTGGAGTCGCCCGGAGAGGGGCGTGTGAGTGTGCATTTGTAGCAGCATCTTAAAGGAGTAGCTGGTCTTTCTTACTGGCTTTTTCCCTCCAGGGTCTTTTTCCATCGTGTGTGTGTGTGTGTTTGTGGTGGAGATGGATGTTGCAAGAACGCCTGGATGTGTTTATGAAAAGGAAATTAACCCTTCTCTCGCGCCACTCCCCTACCCCAGTTTAATCGCCACCGTGGGGAGCCACCCCTCCCTCCTACCCCCTTCCCATCTCTCCGAAAACTGGGTGTGCGTGAGTTGCACAGAGAAACTCTTGCCCAGCCACGGCTGGAAACTTCTTTCCGACCGCGGAGGGGTGGGCTAATGGGGGAGGGGGTTGCACAGGGACCGGCTTTGGGGACGGTGTGGAGTCGAACCTAGAACTGAGTGGCACGCAGATGGGGGAGCAGAGGCAGCATGAAGGCGGGAAGAGGACCACGGGCTCGCGGGTCCGCCCGCCGGGGAGTAAGTTGCCTGGTTGGGCGGGGGGCGGCGGCGGCGGGGTCGCTGCTGCCAGCAGCACTGGGAAAAAGGATGCAGCTAATTGCCGGGCGCTTTGCTGGGGGTCTTCTAGTTAAGGGAGGCAGTGCCGAGTGAGGGGGCACCCTCGGTGCCGGCTGGGCCTTTATTAAAGACGTGATTATTAATTGCTCCCGCGGCTTGCACTCAACTTTGGAAAGACAAAAAACAGCTGCGGGATTGCCCGGCATGTCCCCGTGCGACGCACGACGTTTGCAGCGCACCCGAAGCGCGGACTCCACCCCGACCCCTTGGCGTCCGGGCCGGGAGCTGACCCCGCCCGCCTGCCGCCCACCCTGGCCCCAGCCGCCCAGACGAGGCCTCCTCCTCGCGCCCCACCCCCCGCGCTCAACTTTTCGGGCCTCCCCAGCCGCGCAGAGAGCGTGGGGGGTGCCGGGAGCCGGAGAAGTCTCCGTTCCGGGGCTGGGGGCACCGGGGCCGCTGGAACCGGGATGCTGGCTAAGGCGGCGTTGAGCCGGGCACCTACTGGACGCGTCCCGGGGCGGGAAGGTGACCTCGCTGGAGCGGGCTTCCCTTTCTTTCCTGGCCCCAAGGGACTCCCGTTTCCATCCTGCTCCGCGGCACCACCCCCTGAAGGCAGATTTCACCCTCCTCCGCTGTCCCCGCTGGGAAGGGAGAAGGGACCTTGGGGTGGACTGGTCCCGGGAGAAGCCCCCAGCGCCCCCCCTCCAGTGCCTTCCGGGGGCCCCGCGCCCACCGCAGCGAGTTTCCCACGAGATGGGGGCGCAGCCGGCAGCCCCGGCAGGAGCCCGCTCTGAGCCCAGCCAGCTCCGAGAGGCGCTAATTCAATAAGACAGACAAATGTGAGTTCAGAAATCCTGGTAAAATCTAATTTTCGGGTTTTAATACCCTGGCTATCAGCCCCCCTCGGTTCCTGAGGACTCTTAAAAGAAAATAAAACGCATTGATTCTATTTGTTTCTGGGAGCTGCAGTTTCTTAATAATATCAGGTGAAGATTTATTTTCCAAGGAGAAAACGATCCACCGGGATACAACCTCTTACTCTGAAATTTCCCCGGCTGGCTTCTCACGCCTGCTTTCTGCCTCGTTATTCCAGGGACTCTTGCGTCTCTCTCCCCTCCCTTTTTTTCTTTTTGGCAAAAACCGACTGTAATATGCGCGTGCTGAGCTCACAATTCCTCTACGATGCCAGCAACGCCCAATTGATTGACTAGCTGTAGACACATTTATTCCCTCTCCCCCCGGCAGATTTTGTTGTTGCCCCCCCCCCCCCATTTTCCAGGGAATGCGTGGCGTTTAAACCAACAGAACTGCAAAGCAATGCATAGATTTGCGAGTTGCGCTCGGCGCCGCTTGCCCCCGGCCTCCGGGCCTCCGGGCCTCGCTGCCTCCCCGCGCCGGCCCGCGTCCAGCGCCGTCCAAGCCCGGAGCAGCCGCTGGTCCTGCAGATGAGGGAAGCCGGCAGCTGGGCCTTCCCTGCGAGCCACAGCCCGGCGCCCTGGCGTCCCCAGCCGTCAGGAGCTCCCTACCTGTTAGCGAACAGTTGGGAGTCCGCGGCTGGAAGAATTAATTAGGGACGTGCTGTTTTCTGGGCATCCAAACCTTTGCCGACCGCGCTATTTTATTTTTACTACATTTTCTCGGGTTGTAAAAATAGTCGCCAGGCGGGTTCTTTCTGAGAGTTTTCTAGCAAGGAGCGCGTTCAAGGCTGGGCGGACTCTATAACAGGTTTGTCTTTAAACAACCAGAGGTGAGCCGTGAAAATGTGATCCCCCTCGCTCCTCATTCATCTCCATCAAGAGCCCTTCAGCCAGAGAGAGGGGCAGGGGCCGCCTTAATGCAGATTTATGATCCCCCCAGGCAGGGAGCGGTGTGGCACTGGCTGGGGGCTTCTCCTGGGAGGTGCTGAGTGGCCAGCCCCCTTTGGACAATGTCTGCCCCTCCGGTTTGTCATTTTTGGCAGGAGTGCGTTTGTGTCTGGGTAGAGAATGGGGTTTCATGGAAACACAGTTAACTCTTCAGGGACCTTCTATGGACAATAGCTGAGGAGGATGGCAGGTGAGAGTCAGGCTGAAGTTAGCACCAATGCTGGAGCAGTTTGGGAATCCAGAGGCAATAATCATAGGCATGATAACCAGAATAATTAATAACGCAGGCGCTTCTGCTGTGACTCATTGCAGTAACCTTTGCCCTATTGGCTAATATTTTTGGCCAGGATCCCACAGTGGCTGGACTCAAATTCTCCTGGTGGTGCATCAGGTGTGTGGAAACACACACGTTACTGGAGCCATGTTTTTGGCAATGTGACATTTGTCTTGGTTATATCTATTTGAGCTTTTAAATAATTACCAGTGGCTTAAAATAGTCAAGCAATAATAATAGTGGCCCGTTTATAGACATACGCTCTAAGGATGATTGCAGAATTTTGGCCTTGATCGGAAAATCTAATAGGACGAATCACATTCCCTTCTGTCGAAGGCTTCAACAGCCTCAGCTTCTTACTGCTGAAAATTAAAACGCACCGTTTCTGTTTGGAGAGCTGTTTCTCGGCACCTGCCTCTTAATTGTTGGCCCTCGCGTGGACCCCTCTGTGTATCTGCACCTGCGCACAGTGTCAGCCACACCTAGAGTTCCAGTGTCATCTCTGTCTTGAACAGCTTTGACCTTTTGACTTGTCAGTCACGGTATTTGAAAGCAACCATTCAATCTTGGCTCCTGGGGTTGTTTTAGAAAGTCGCTGGCCCCAAGCAGGGGCACTCCTGCTGACCTACCACCCCCCGTAAGTGAGGAGAAAACGCATCACCTTTTTAATAATGTGACCCATCTCCAAACGTGCAACTCCGATATTAATAAAAATAACCCAGTTTCCTCAGGAGACCTTGCTAATGCGGGCTCATTTTTTGCACATTTTGCCAGAGAGCTTTTGTTCTTATGCATCTTTATTCCTCTGTTTCTCTTTTTAATTTGTTGCAGGTGTTGTTGCTAATGAGCTCTCTCTCCTCCCCTCTTACAATGAAAGACAAGCCAGACCCCCGGTATCTGGATGGATTAAGAGCTGAAGTCTCAGAAACTTCATAATAAGTTGCCGATGGCGAGCAGCCAAGGTCAGCTGCCCCCATTAGTGCCTGTCCCCACCAAAGCCCAGCCAAATAAACTTCTCGGTTAACACCTCAGTAGCTTCTCTATATTTCAGTCCAGAGGCACGATTGTTGTCATTATAAGCCCATATGAAAAGAAATCTCTTTTATTGGTCTGAGATGCCCAGACCAGTCCTATAGAGGGAACATGTTTCCAGCTAACACGTATGCCTCTTGATTCTGTTTTATCTTTACAATGCAGGCCGGAGGGGTGTTTTGCAGTTGTGTTGGGCACATCACACATTAAGGGCCCTTTAAAGACCCGGATTGATTGGAAGGACAAAAGTTAAAAGCAATCTGACCCGGCCTCATGCCAGATCCCTGTGGATTTTCTCCCTATCCCATTTCCATCCACTGTCACCATTTGAGAGTCTGCCTGGGTTGATCAGATTCACCTCTGGGAGAGGTGTAATGCCAAGGTTAGGAGGACACAAAGTTATGGGCAACTTTTTGACCTGCCCATCTGCAGTCTGAGAAACGCTGGCTCTGAGGGATTCGTATCCGCCTTCTGGAAAGAACAAGTTCCTCGCTGTTTGCAGCCTGGCAGTGTTCAAGTCCTGGGATATCTGGCCTCCATCGCCTGTAGATGTGGCATTTCCATGCTGAGGCTGCGAGTCCTGCCTGACCCCGTCGCTGCCTCTCCAGGGCCTCTCCGGGCCACGCCCCTGCGGACTGTGCAGCCATGCTGCCCCTGCTGGCCCTCTTCCTGCACTGCCTCCCACTGGCCTCTGGGGACTACGACATCTGCAAATCCTGGGTGACCACGGATGAGGGCCCCACCTGGGAGTTCTACGCCTGCCAGCCCAAGGTGATGCGCCTGAAGGACTATGTCAAGGTCAAGGTGGAGCCCTCGGGCATCACGTGCGGAGACCCCCCTGAGAGATTCTGCTCCCATGTAAGTCAGCCCACTGCTGTTCTGTGTGCTCAGGCCCAGTGGGAGGGGGCCTGGGGCAGACCCTTGGGATGGGTGGGCAGAGTGGGAGGACCAGGATGCGAGGTTGACTTTCCTGCCTCTGGGATTGGGACCAGGTCTCTGTCCCACCTTGGAAACGTGCCAAAGCAAAGGCCACCCTGATAACTCCGGGATCATGTGACACAGTTCTCTGGGGTGGGGAATTCTTGGCCTGCTGACCATCAGATCATTTCTCAGGAAGACCATAGTAGCCACAATTCCCCAGCCTAACAGATAAGCCCCGCCTCCCTTGTAGGGAGTCAGAATTCTGGGCGAGGGAGCAAGGGACTATTTGCAGCATTGCACTCTGACCTCCCTCTGTCCATCCCTCCTGCGGTACAACTCCTTTCCCACCGGATCCAATCCAGCAAACAGTTTTGCCAGGATATGCCAAGCACCGAGCTGGCACTTTGACAGGAAGGTTTGATGGAAGTGCAGAGGGGATTCATAAGGGAGGAAGGAGGGGATCAGACCAAGGTGGCTGATGTGGTTGATGCCCTTTCTAATTCCATCCCTATGTGCACTCACCGAAGTTACTGGTTAAGTCGGGGGGAAGGCAGACGTTCAGGTGTTGTCACTTGAGTCCCTAGTTAGTGAAGGATGAGGTCTTAGAGCCACGGAGTACTTCAGTACTCAAGTAATATTAACGACAACAATAACAACAATAATAATAGTGGTGATCATTTAACGCGAGCTTGTCAAGTGTGTGGGCTAAGACCCTGACACGTGTCATTCCATGGAGTCCTCCCTCAGCTCAGCCAGGTTGATTCTGTGTTGTATAAAGTGGGAGTTTTAGGGTATGGGCTCTGGACTAGTGGCGTCTCTGGGCCTCTGTTCCATCGTCTGTAAAATGGGCACACTAACAGCACACACTCCTAGGGTCGTTGTAAGGAGTAAGTGAGCTAATGTATATATGTACTATGCCCAGAATAGGGTCTGGCACAGAGCAAGTACCCCGTAGATGTTAGCTGTTGTCATTCCCGTCGTACAGAAGGAGAAACTGAGGCCCAGTCACACACCAGGAAGTGGTGCAGCTGTGATTCAGGTGCTTGGCTCCGAAGTCACTGAGCTGAACTGCCTCCCGAGAGGTGTCTTCCCCTTGGGCAGTGCTGGCGAGGCCCTGGGCCTGGCAGGAGGCCGGGCAGGGCAGCCAGGCTGCAGGAGCTGCGGGAGGGGCTCAGTGTTGTCCTCGGGGTGGCTGCTGCCTCCACCTGTCCTTGGGACTCAGGGCTGATGGCTGGACTGAGTGGGTGTCCCTACGGGCTCCTGAGGACGCCTCAGTCCCCTGGGGTGCTTCAATCCTATCACGGAGCAGTCAGCCCAGGAAGCCAGGTTCTCACCTGGACGGCCAGCAGTCAGGAGGCTGTCACTGGGGGTGGTGGCTGGGCTGTGGGAGCCCACTGGGGAGAGAGGGAGGGAGGGAAGGAGAAGGCAGCAGAGGGCCAGGAGCCAGGGGCTGGATGGTCTCTGGGGATCACTGCACTGGGAACCCCAGGGCTTTGATGGTTCAGGGATGGGCAAGGGGGCGGCCCCTGAAGGTCAAGGGCAGGCCAGGGTGGGAGCCCAGCTCTGAGTCTGTATCTCGGGCTGGCTGCCCACCGCAGCTCGTGTGAGTACTTCTCCACACTCCCTGAGCAGAGTTAACCTCTGTCTCTCGTGTTCGAGTCTTGACTGTATTTCTTCTCTTAAATATTAATCATTGTCTTAATGTGCTTAGGGGTTGGGGTGGGGCAGGGCAGCTAAATTGTAATTCACTGGACTGGCTTCTGGTTAAGGGGTGGGGGCTGGAGATGATCATCAAATGCGAGTCGGAGGCCCTCTCCTGGCCAAAGCTGGCTTGGAATGCCCTTGGTCCTGGACCTCCACCCTGCCCCCACCCTCACGCAGAGAACCAGGGCAGCTGCCAGGGTGGGGTAGTCACTCCCACAGTCCTGATGCTGCCCGGCCTGAGCCCGCGCAGGTCCTCGAGCTCTGTGGTCTGGGAGGAGTTTTCATCTTCTTCTCCTTCTCCTCTCCTGGGATGACAGGTGAGGAGGGCGGGGGAGGAAGAAGAGTATCTCCAACGTCTCCCGCATAGGTGGGTCCTCAGTGTCTCGACACCTGTCTGATGGACTTAAATATTTCATTATGGGCTGCCATCCGGCTCTGCCTTTGATTGCACATGTGCAGCCGACAAGAATGGGGACACTGCTTTGGCAGGTGAAGGGCAGCCTTGGGGGCGGGGGTGGCTGGCTTCTGCAGAGGGGAGGGGGTGTCATCCAGAGTGATTCAACCCCCGACACCACCCTTTACTGCAGCTTGCCTGAGCAGGTCCTGTGCGTGTCTCATTTAATCATCTCTAGGGTGCTGTGAGATGGGTTCTGTTCTGATCCCATGTTAGGGGTTAGAAGGGGTTGCCCAAATCCTGTCAAGGTCACTGGGTCTAGAAGGCAGACCAGGAACTTACCCACCAGGCGGCTTGGGCTCCCCTCTCTGTGTTGCAGTTTCTTCCTCTGTAGAGTAGAGATGATCTGTACAAGTGTCACAGTGCTGGCAGGAGGGTGTAGCCGGGCCACACGTGTTCTGGGACACAGCAGGTGCTCAACGTGCGGTAGCTGTTATTCGCTTATTTTTGTTGTTTCTACTCCCTCGGTGGCGTCCATGGCTCTTCTTTGCCTCTCTCCAGCCTTGAGGACGCCATGCCCTGTTATTTCTAGCCTCTGGGCAGCAGGCGGAGATGGGTGCTCAGGGAGCTTGAACTCCTCCAGCGGCAGCAGGTGGTGTTAACCAGCCACCAGGGGGCGCCCTAATGGTAGCCAGCTGCCCACTGCCCCCATAACCTTGCAATGGCCCAGTGGGTCCCGGCTCCCTGGCATCCCTCCTGAGGTGGATGTCGGGCCAGTCGCAACATCCAGCCAACCAGAGCGTGAGCCCCAGAGCACCTCTAGGGTGCAAGAGCGGCCAAGGGGTGGCTGCCCTTTTCAGGGTTCAGGGTGCAGACCCTCCCTCCCCCCAGGCCTCCCATCTATCCTTCCGCGAGGCCACCTGAGAACTGAATTGTAAATTCCAGCCTGGTGAGGAAGGGGAGGGGGAAGGAAGACCAAGATAAATGAATAAATAAAAACCTATTGGCTCTAAATGCACAATGAGAATTAATAGGGATGAGCTCTCAACCGAGGATTCTTGGGCAAGGGCAAAATTTCAATGAGGCTGCGGGGAAGAAAGGTGGCCCCTCCGCCCCTTGATTCCCAGCACCTGGCCGGAGAGGGCCAGCCTGGTGAGGATGTAGGGCCAAAGACCAGGAGGGAAGGGCAGTGCCCAGAAAGGCAACTGCCACTCCCAGGACCCATTGCGGATGGGAGGGCATGGTTGGGCATGGGGAGCATCCCTATAGTGCCCCCAAAGAGAGGCTGTCTGCCAGCTGCCTGTGCAGCTGTGAAAGGAAGGGGAGACCCTTTCCTTGTGCCTCAGAGACAAAAACTAACCCTTGAGCCTCAGGAGGGAGAGGGTGAGGAAGGAGAGAGAGAGGGCGCCAGCCACAGACTGGGCAGGCGGTGTTTAAAGCCATCCTCCAACTACCCACTTGCTCCCCAAAGTGTAGTCCTTGGAGCAGCATCCTCACCTTGTTCGACATGCAGAATCCCAGGACCCGCCCCAGACCTGCTGGGCTAGAAGCTGCCTTTTAGCAAGAAATGCCAGTGATTCAGATGCACGCAGGGTATGGGTCTGAGAAGCGCTGCTCTAGTAACCGTTCAGTGGTAGGTGAAACCTGTTTTTGATGAAGGCGGGAGAGGGAGAGGCGTGTGGTCCCCATGAGGTCTTTGCAGGCTAAGAGGGGAGTTGCTGCTGAGGGAGAAAGGGGAAGAGAAGGAGGAGTGTGGGGTCCAGGAGTGAGGGGATGGAGCCAGGAGCTGAGATCCCTGAATGTCGGAGACCTGGTGGAAGGTTCCAGAGAGAGGCAGCTGATATCCTAGCAAGAGCCACAGACCTAGAACCTGAAGACCTGAGCTTGCGTCCCGGCTGTGCCACTCGCGGGCTGGGTGATCTGGGGCAAGCCTTTGAGTTCTCTGAGCCTCAGTTTCCCCATCTGTAGTGGGGGATGATCATGGCTGCCTCTCTCGCCCCAGCAACTCCCTGGGAGAAGGAAATGCGTCTCTCAAAGTATCTGGAAGTGCACGCAGAGTGTAGTCTGTTCCGCTGTGAGGCTTTCCTGTCACCATTTGTTCCATCTTGACCATCTTGATTTTGAAATAGGCGACAATAAACGGTTTACCTAAGGAGACTAGCACGAGGGGCTGTGGTCCTGGTGGACATGAGAACCAAGAGAGGGCCGTGAAGGTGCATCTTTGAGCACACTTCTTCCTCAGAACACGCTTTACTTTCTCTGTGCCTCAGTTTACCCACATGCAGGGCGAATGGCCCCATCCCTCCCCCAGGGGGCTGCTGGGCTGATGATGCAGATGGCAGGGGGGGTCCTGGAGTCTTCAAACCCCCCACCCCATGAAGTTGGACATCAGGTGCAGAATCAGGGTCACAGACGCCCCGCCTCCTGCCCGACCTCGATGTTCACGAAATGTTTCTGTCCAGGGGCACCGCCTGACCGGGCCACTGGCTCCAGCCTCCTTCCCCCTGTGTGTTCTGATCCCCAAACCCATAGAGGGGAGCATGCGGAACACCACTCCCCAGCTCCGTCCTCTCCCCATTACACCCCTCCAGTCGGCAGAGGCTGCCTGCTCTGACCTCAGGCTGGCACAGTTGTGATGGGAAAGTGAGGAACTTGCAGATCTGGGTAGACAGACGAGAAACACGACAGCCCTTAAAGACACACACAACTAACAAGGAGTGGCGAGCAGACCTGATGTGAAGGGAGCTCGGGAGGGATGGGGCGTGTCTCCCCATTAGCCCTCCAGGCTCCAGCTCTCCACGATGTCTGCCACCTCCTTGCCTTAGCCCCTGCTGTCTCCTCCACCTGGAATGCCTTCCTTTGCTCCCTTCATTTCCGAGGCCTCCACATTTGCCTGGATAACCCCGGCTCATTTTCTGAGGTTCAGGTTGTACCCCCACCTCCTCCAGGAGGCTTTCCCTGATTCCCTAGCCCAAGTCTGTCAGAAGGCCCCCCTATGGTCACATCTTGTCATTGTGCTCACTGATGTGGCCTAGTGGTTAAGAGCTCAAGCCTTAGAAGCAGAGAGAGAGAGGTTGGAATCCATGCTGTGTGACCTTCGGCATGCAGTTAACTTCTCTGAGCCTCATTTCTTCAAATTGGGGCTATTGCTAGAATATGCATACGGGACTGTCATGAGCACAGAGCCTGGCACATAGTAGGTGCTCAGTTCATGCTGGCTAGTATCCTCTTGATGTTTGCTTCTTCCTTGGACTGTGAGCTCCTCAATGGCGGGGCTGTCTCTTCATCTTCGCATCCCTGGCACCTCCCTCTTGGCTCACTCAGTGCTCAGTGAGCATTTACTGAACAAACGGATGGGTGGGTGGAAGGTGGGTGTGATCCAGGAAGGCTTCTTGGAGGAGGAGAGGTTAGGCTGACTCTTGCAGGAAGAACTAGAGTTTGTACCGGGACAGAGGGGGCAGCAGAAGCCTCTGCTTGTCTCCATTAGCGTCCCTGTTCTGTGGGATGTGAGACTGGCTGACGCCAGGTCTGCACATCTCTGTCCTTACGTAGGAAGTGACTTTGGAAACTGAGCCTCACCCAACACTTGGTTACAGCTGCTCCATCTCTTGAAACGCCTGAGGCAGGGCCCAGCCTAGGACAGGAATAGTTCCATGCGTGACATCTGGCTGCACAGTGCCGTCTTCTTGCTGGGGAGCAGACGAGTGACAGCCCGGGGGCAGCGCCGCCTGCGAGGTCCGTGGCCCACGTGAGTGAGATCCTTGCTCAGGACACTTGTCTTAAGGAAATGGGGTTGGGTCCAGACGCCCCATGGAGGGTCGGGGGCAGTGCAGGGGGAGGGAAAGGAGCTGGGAGGGGGCATGTTTCCAAAGAGTGTCTGAGCCTTAGAGGTTCTAGAACTTTCCAGTTTACGCATCCTGCCTTTCCCAGGCTCATCTTCCTCTTCCATCTCTACATCCCCTGGCCCTGATTTTTAATATGTTTTCATTTTTCTCCTTCATTGCGTGTTTCATCACAAGCTGCCTCAAATCCCACAGGTGATGGGGTAGGGAGAGGACGGATGGACGGACGGGCAGCCTGCACCAGCTGTGGATGAGGACGTGGGGTTTGGGATGGGGCAGATGGAGTAACGCTTACCCCGCCCCTTGTGGGCCTTGGGACCTGGGATCAGTCCCTTGTGCTCGGAGCCCTGGTTTTCTTCTCGGAAGGTGGGATGACACTAGACACAACCTCAAAGGACGGTTGTCCAAATGAGATGAGACAGGCACGGAGAGCCCTCAGCTGGGGGCCTGGCACAACAGGAATGCTCCAAAAAAGGGAATTTTTTTCCATCCTAGAATTTAGCTGGACAGACAAGAGGAGTAAAAGTAGGAAATAGCGGACAGAAGGTGATCCTGTGGGCCAGGCAGGCAGCGGGGCGTGGTCAGCCTGCGCTGCAGGAGTGTGGAGGCGGGAGGCCAGGCACCAAGGCGGTCTGGGGTGGTGTTCGGCCTTGAAGGATTGGAGGGATTCAGAGGAGCGATGGTCGGGGCAGACGGAATGGCATGTGCAAAGACACAGAGGGAGGGTCTGGGTGACACGAGGGGAGAGCGTGTGGATGACAGGGAGGGGAAAGGCGCTCTGCCTGAGCCTCTCACCAAAGCCCCCCCACCCTGTGCCATTTGGTGGATGGATAGACCGACTTCCCAAAGTCTGCTAAATGGTGGAGCTGGGATGCAACCTTCCTGTCTGGCTCCTAACCCATCTCTGGAGTAGGTGGGATTAGGCCAAAGGTGTGGCAGGAGGGAGGGGAGGAGGGCAATAGTGAGCAGGCAGAGAGCTGAGGTAGCCCACAGGGCATGGAAGTCCTAAGCTGTGGGGCTGGAACAGAGCTTGCCAGCCTCAGAGAAGCAGGTACCAGGCTGCAATCCCTGCCCTCACTGCCTGGCCGTCGCTGCCATGAGGACGGGGCCCGGGCCGCAGAGCTCTGCTCCCGTCACACAGCCTGTGACCCAGGCTCTCCTGCCTTGGACCTGGCCAGGGCCCCCAGGGCCCATGAGGCTGCCGGGCTCCTTCTTGGAGGGGACCAGAGTGATGAGCAAAGTGGGAAATGGCAGAGGATGCAGAAGCCGGTTGTGTTCGGCTGTGGTTTGCAGGTTCTGATTTGGTTCTCGTCAGCAGCAGATTTGCTTAAATATATGAAAATGTGTTTCTAATTCCCCGAGCACACACCAGCTGCTGGCGGGGGGCGCCGTGTCAGAGCAGGATGAGCGCCGGGTGGGAGCCTGGCAGATCAGGCCCCGGCAAAGTCTCCTTGCTGCTGGGACACCGATCAAGTGCCTTAGCCTCAGTTTCCCCAGTTGTGCAATGATGGGGTCTGGCTAGATTAACCAGTTCATCCAGCATTCCTAGGTGATTGCCAGGTGCATTCTGGGAGGTGGGGAAATCTAGGCTGGGGTTCAGCCTTGGTCACAAAAGACAGAACCGTGGGCTCCGGTGCAGATGGAGGGGTTCAGAGTGCGTATCCTGGGCCAAGCGCAGCACTAGGCCTTGTGTTTCAAGTTCAAATCCCTTGATTAGAGTATTCTCATAAATGGAAATCAAAACAAAGAAAAACAAAACTGAGGGCTAAAAATATAATGGTCCATCATGTAATTTCCCTCTGATTTCCATTTCTAAATTCTTTAAAAAAAATTTTTTTAATTTAAATATAATTGACCTATAACATCGAGTTAGTTTTAGGTGTACAATGTGATTTGATATATGTATATATTGCAAAAGGGTTCCCGCAGTAAGTTTAGTTAACATCCATCACCACGTATAGTTACAATTGTTTTTTTCTTGTGATGAGGGTATTTTTTAAAAGATGTTTTTTTAATTTTAAAATTGAGGTGAAATTCACATAACATGAAATTAACCATTAAAAAAATTTATTGCAGTAAAATATATATAACATCCAATTTGCCTTTTTAACCGTTTTTAAGTGTACAGTGCGGCATTTAGCACATTCACAATGTTATACAACCACCACCTCTATCTAGTTCCAAGACATTTTCATCACCCCAAAAGGAAACCCCGTACCCATTAGCAGACACTCTCCATTCCTCCCTCCCCCAGCCCCAGGCACCCACCAGTCTGCTTTCTGTCTCTGTGGATTTACCTATTCTAGACACTTCATGTAAACGGGATCATACAATGTGTGACTTTTTGTATCTGGCTACTTTCACTCAGCATAATGTTTTCGAGGTACATCCATATTGTAGCATGTGTCAGGAACGCATTCCTTTTCACGGCTGAGTAATATTCCATTGCATGATCTGCCACATTGTGTTTATCCCTTCATCAGTTGATGGACATCTGGGTTGCTTCCACTTTTTGGATATTATGAGTAATATTGTTACAAACACTTGTGTGCAAGTTTTTGTGTGGACATATGTTTTCATTTCTCTTGGGTATATACCTAGGAGTGGAATTGCTGGGTCGTATGGTAATTTTATATTTAAGTTTTTGAGGAACTGCCAAATTGTTTTCCCCAGCAGCTGTGCCATTTTACATGCCCACCAGCACTGTACCAGGGTTCCAATTTCCCCACATCCTTGCCAACACTTATTTTCCTTTTTTATTTTTTATTATTGTGGCCAACCTAGTGGGTGGGAAGTTGTATCTCACTATGGTTTGGTTTGCGTTTCCCTGGTGACTAATGATGCTGGGGCATTGTGGGCTTATTGGCCATTTGTAGATCTTCTTTGGAGAAAGGAATATTCAAGACTTTTGCCCGTTTTTAAATTGGGTTGTTTGCCTTTTTGTTGTTGAGTTGTACGTGTTCTTTATATATTCTGGATACTAGATCCTTATCAGATATATGACTTGCAAATATTTCCCCCATTCAACAGATAATCTTTTCACTCTCTTGATTGTGTTCTTTGATGCACAAAATTTTTAATTTTAGTAAAGTCTAATTTATCTGTTTTTCTCTTTTGTTGCTTGTGCTTTTGGTATCATATCTAAGAAACCATTAGTAAATCCAAGGTCATGAATGTTTACTCTGTTCTTTCTTCTAAGACTTTTATAGCTCTAGCTCTTATATTTAGATCTTTGATCCTTTTTTTTTTTTTGGTGAGGAAGATTAGCCCTGAGCTAACATCTGTGCCCATCTTCCTCTGTTTTATGTGGGATGCCTGTCACAGCATGGCTTGATAAGTGGTGCGTATGTCCGCACCCAGGATCTGAACCCGCAAACCCCAGCCTGCTGAAGCAGAGCGTGCAAACTTAACCACTGTGCAAACTTAACCACTGTGCCACCAGGCTGGCCCCCTTTGATCCATTTTGAGTTAATTTTTGCACATGGTGTGAGATGTGTCCACCTTCATTCTTTTGCGTGTGGAGATCCAGTCCTCCCAGTACCATTTGTTGAAACACCTGTTCTGTCCCCATTAAATGTCCTGTCACCTTTCTCAAAAATCAATTGACCATAGATGTGAGGGTTTATTTCTGGACTCTCAAACCTCTTCCATCAAGGCCCTGAGCATTCTCCATGCAGTATTCCATCAGGCCCTCCCAAATATCCCACGTGGTGGAAATTACTTTTATCCTATTGTTCCCATTTTACAGATGAGGAAGCTGAGTCTCCCATGCCGAGTGGCAGAGTCCAGGCTCAGACTCAGACCCCAGTCATTTAACGACTATGCCGTGGTGAGGCCTGAGGAGGGGGAAGCTCAAATGCTCACCCCGTCCTCCCTCCCTCTCTCTCCCACCTCCCTCCTCTCCTCTTTCTTTCTCCTTTTTTCCTAAGATATGTTTTAGGCTGGGATGTTAACTTTGATGCTCAGAGGAGGGTAATTGGGGAGGGGTGTTGTGACCTGTGACTTCTCTCTGGTCTCCCCTCCTCTGCTCAGCAGGGCACCAGATTCTGTGTCTCCACCTCTGTCACGTGGTAGTGCTTGCCTATAGTAGGAGCTGAATAAATGCTGATGATAATTATCCCTCATCTCAAGTACAGAGTGCAATTCAGAGGGGGGCTAGAGATTGTCTAAGACCAGAGGAACCCCAGTATCTGTCAGCACATTACAGTGGAACTGACTGTTCAGGGGAGAGTGGTGCTGGAACCTGGCTGCTGGTGTCCCTCTGCCCCTGCCCCGGCCTCTGAGCCCCCACCCCAGGCCGTCCTACGGCTCCTCTGAACACAGTATGAAACCACTAATGGAGTCCAACTCCCCCAATTTTCTAAGCAGGGAAACTGAGGCCCAACAGGGTGGAGTGACTTCCTTGTGCCCCATTGAGGGGGCAGAGGACCCAGGAGGCTCCACCGTAGGCCACGGGCTCTCCCAGAAGAGTGGACTGGAGCCCTGGGGACATGAGGGACTGCACACCAGGCCTCCGTTCATCCACTTGTGCCCTGGATGTGACCTCATGTGGTGACATTGGGTGGGGGATGCGGGATGCCTGCCTGAAAGCCACTTTTGTCCAGCGAGGGCCGGAGTGCACCTCCCAAGTAGGTGTGACTGTGAGGGTAAGGCGTTTGCTCTGTGGCCTGCTTAGGTGAGCTCTCACACCTGTGTGCAGCCCCTGGTGACCGGCACTGCTCGGAGCTGGCTCTCACAGGCCCTGAGGGTTCCGAGACCTCCACCCCGGCCCATCCACAAGCTGTGGTTCTCCTTGCTGTGGCAGTGCCATGCCAGGTGGACAGGAGGGGATGCTGGTGGCAGGCGGGGAGGCCAGGGCTGAGGCAGGGTGGCGGGCGGAGTGTTAGCCATCACTGCAGAGGCAGCATCCGCGATGCCCTGTGGCGTCGGCGTGGTGCGCGCTGATCCAGCCCCAGCCCTCCGCAGGGGCTTCAGGAAGCGAGAGCCGGAGGAACACACTCTTGTACAGGTCTGCGTGCTGTGCTTCTGCCCCACGCCCGCCTGGAGGGATTCGGCTCCCGTTTCCCGTGGCCCCCGTGTGAGCCAGGCATCTGCACAGCCCTTTCTGTGTGCAGTGTTCTGTGTCCTCTCCACCACACTGAGACAAGTAATACACGGATGAGGAGGGGGAGGCTCAGAGAGGTGGACAGACTGACCCAAGTGTGCACAGCCAATGAAAAAGCCGGAATCCATCTCCAGGGCATTGACCACTGTCCCATCCTGCCTGGTTCTGTAGCACAGAGGTCTGGATGGCTGTCCTGAGACTGGCAGTGAGAGGGGGCCTGAGATCTCACAGTGTGGCCACAGAGGGGTCACCTCACCTCTCAGGGTCTCCTCTTAGAAAGGAATTAAAGGAGTGCGTATTTATGGACCCTCCAGACCTAAACCTGGGGGTTCTGGAGCCGCCCCTCCTAATAAAGGGCCCCGGGTGCCATCTTCAAGGGTCTGGCATTCTTCTCCCCAGCACAGTTTGTCCTGGGTGCTTCGGGACCATTTGGACCCCATCAGTCCTTCATTCCAGCTCCTTCCTGCTACCCAAGTCCTTTGTCCGCTTGACTCCAAGCCTCAACCAGGGAAATAACAGGAAATGAAACATGACCCGGGCATTTCCCCTCAGTCACAGCAGAAGTGTGGTCTTGGGCAAAAGCTGAGAAGGCGGCTAGTGAGAGATGGAGCCTGTGGGTAACGCTCAGAGCTCCCCTCTGCCACAGCAGCGCCCTCCCTCTGCCGCCAGCCCACGGAAAGTGGACGGTGCCCGTTTGGGGGACTGCAGGTTCTTGCAGTGTCCCCTGCCTCTGGGGAATCAAGAGACGGCCAAAGGCAGGCGTCATCAAAAGCAGAAGCCAGCTGTCCAACGGGCACGCTGTCTCTGTCTCTGTCCTCACCCCAGGCACCATCCAAAACCCTTGCCACGGCTCTGGGCTGGCACTGTGCTGGGCTGGGCTCCTGGGGACCGGGCTCCCCACTGGATTGGCTGCCAGGAGCTGGTGGCTTCAGGCAAGTGTTGTCCCTCTTTGGGAGGTAGATTTCCTGCCTGTGACATGAGGGGGTCTGTGTATTCAACGTCCAAGCCCCACTGCATTCCCACATTCTGCTTCTGGCCTCTGGGCCTTTCAAACTTGACAGGGAGAGGGAGAGACAGGGAGAAGACCATTATCCCTCCAGGCACCCAGGGGGACCCAGAGGGGACAAATAAAGCAGGGGGCCAACCCACACCTCAGCAGCAAAACCCCAGGGCAGGGGCTCCTACCTTTCGGGGGTCACAGCCCCTTTGAGAATCCGTGGTGCTCTTCCTAGAACAATGAGTGCACGCACACACACAGTTGCAAACACTTGCAGGGCTTCCCAGAGCACCCTGAGTCCACCCCTGGCCCCTGTGGTCCCTCTGGGGGCCCTTAAGCTCAGGAAAATCCACATTTGTCCTCTTGTAACTGACTGGTCCTCTTGTCTGAGGATTTTCTTGATTCTGCCTCCTCCTCCTCCTCCTCCTCCTCAGAGCAGCCTCAGCTTACATTTATTGAGTGCCTACTATATACCAATCACTTGACCTAAACTGGCTCATTAAACCCTCTTAGAATACTTACAGTAGATCCTATATTTACAGCCATTTTGAACATGAGGAACCTAGGGTTCAGAGAGATTAAGCCACTTGCCCAAAGTCACACAGCTTCTAAGAAGACGAGCCTGGCACCTCCACCCCGGGCTGCCTAGACCCAGCGCCCAGCTCCTGACCAGGCTGCTTAGCTGACCTGAGCTGCTCTGAGGATCTCAGAGAGCATCTGATAGACTGAGGCGGGTGTGTTTGTGTGTGTGTGCAGCCATTTGTGCCGGATGAGCGTGCTGGCCCCGTCAGCCTGAGGAAGGAGGGCTGGGGAGGAGCACGTGGCATTCACCCACCCCCCTGCCCTTTGAGACATGACGGAGTCTGCTAATCCACTTATTTGATAATTCACTTATTTCCTGTCTATTTGGCAGCGTGCGCGCTCCCACGCACCAGCTCCGGGGAAGGCGAGATGGCTTTGCCTGGAGGAACTGGATCTGTTTTTCTGGGGAAGGAGTGGAAAAAAATACACCCAACAATGGACAATAATGGACCTAAAAATAGGGGGCAGAGGGGAGCAGAGGAGAAGGGGAGCATGGTGTCCACCTTTCACTGGGCCCGTCTGCCTCCCACTCGGGTTCGCCAAGGGTCTGGCTGCCTCTCAGCCTGGGAGAGGGGCATGGGAAGGGGAGGGGCAGGAAAAGGGGCTGGGGGGCCAGGTGCCCCCCAAGATGGAGAATTGGGCCATCTCAGTGGCCTCGACCTTGGCTGCACATTGGAAGCCATGACCAGCCCAGTGCCCAGGTTGGGACCCACCCCTGAGGGTTTGACGTGATTGGTCCGGGGTGCGCTAATGTGAGCACGCTGTAACGGGGGTCTCTGCAGCAGGAAAGGAGGCTCAGATTTTGTGGCTCTTTCCTCTGTTAGCCCGCTGTCTCCTAACCCTTACGAAGACCCCAGACCCAGATGGGCAGCTAGGACTCCGGAATGAGTGAGGAAGGCAGGGGCCGGGGAGTTGAGCAGACTTGGCTCTGCCAGGGACCCCCGGCCCAAGCAGTCCTCAGCCTGGCTGCACGGTGGAGCCACCTGGGAGCCCTCCCCCGCCCAGGCTGCAGCTCCGGCTGCGGCAGACTCCCCGGGGCGGCTGGGCATCGGGGTTTCTTAAAGCTCCCCGGGTGGCCCCAGGGTGCAGCCAAGTTTGAGAACCTCATTTCAGTCTTTCCCGGGGCTGCAGCGGGTCCCTTCCAGCCTTAAGCAGCTTGTTGATTTTTAAATTCAAAGACCAGAGGGGGAGAGAGTTTGCTCTCAGAATCCTTCCTTACATCTGAGCTGCAGGCGCTCCATACTGGCCCTGGCTTCCTGGGGCTGAGGGGCACCGGCTCCCCCTCGCCCTCCGTTCCCAGGCTCTTGACCTCTCTTCCTGGAAGGAGGCTGGCCGGCCAGCATCAGGGCCTTCCTTCAGCTGCTAAATGTCAAGGCTGCCGGCTGGCTCCAGGCCTCCCCTTAGGCCTTGTCTCCTGAGCTCCCTTCCAGGCTCCTGGCCCAGCCAAGGGCATTAACCCCTCTCTCCCTGTAGCTCCTGCACGTCTGCTCTGGCCCTGCACTAGGTCCCTCTACAGAGAGAGCCCTCCTCACAGCTTGGTCAGTCTCCCTCCGCCTGTCCCTATCCGGCCCACCCATCTCTCTGGCCTGTCCTTCTGAAATCCCGCCTCCCCCAGGAAGCCTTCCTGGCCATCCTAGCCAAGTGCCCTCCAGGCTTGTCACCCGTACCGTTCATGGGACCGAGCCATGGGCGATTTCTCTGGCGGTCACCGTGGAGCAGTCAACGCTCCTTTAAGGGATCAAAGCACCAGGGTTACTGCAGGTGTGAC
The DNA here is from genome assembly GCF_057802395.1 of Ceratotherium simum simum. NCBI lineage: Eukaryota > Metazoa > Chordata > Mammalia > Perissodactyla > Rhinocerotidae > Ceratotherium > Ceratotherium simum. Next base: position 5,221,039 of record NC_141928.1, on the reverse strand, counting down.
CTTGAGTCAGGGCCTGGCCTCTGGGGGCCTCAGTGTTCGCACCTATGAAGTGGGGATGATGGTGAGAGCAGGGCCTATGTCACAGCACAGGTGCCCTTCCTCGGATCAGCTGTACCAGGGGGAACTGGCTGGGCATCTGAGTCACTGCACAGGGTTTTGGTTGATTGGCTGGTTGGTTGGTTGGTTTGCTTGCAATCTGGAGCAGAATTTCTGGCCTTGGGGCCCAGGAATATTTCCATACACCACTCCCTGCCCTTTGATGGGCAGCCAGGTCTGACTGCTGCTTCTCCAAGCCCATTTTCCACACAGAGGACATTCAGAAATAGGTGATGGGTAAGTGAATGAAAAATGAATGAAACCTTACCAGCTCAGCCTTGCCACTCCCACCCCCTCCAAGGGCCATCGCCACAGTGATGCACCTGTCCAGGATGCCCAGGTGTGCCCAGGTGTGGGGCATGCCCAAGGACTTCTTACTCTTCCTCTGCCCCGCCACTTAACTCCTCAGAGACCAGCAGGAAGAAACCCTCAAAGGTCTGACTTGTGGCTGTTGGTACGGGCAGCACCCGGACCGTCCACTCCTGAGACCTCCTTTCAAGTGCGGAGGACCTGGAGAAGGGACCTGCTGAGGAGGAGTCACTCTGCAAACCTTCATTAAGCACCTTGCATGTTCCACCTGCCTTCCTGGAGCACACAGCGGGGAGGGGACCCACACGCGTAATTAACCAAAGAGGTCACTAAGGAAAACTGTGATCAAGCACTCATCTCGGGGTGGGGGGCGGTGGCCAGGGATGCTTTCCCACCGAAGAGGAAGAGATGTTTAAGCGGACACCTGCAAAGGGGTGGAGGGGAGGAGGTCCAGACAGAGGGTGCCCTGTCCCCAAAGCCCAGCATGGGATGGAGGGTGGGCATCAGGAAGAAGAGACGAGAGAGTCGAAAACAAGGCTGGAAAATGGCTTCGATTATAAAATAATTTGTAAGACTTGTGTATATGTTTTGCAGACAAAGACGTCTGTGGCACAAAAAATGCATTAAATTACCCCTAGGGCCGACCCCATGGCTTAGCGGTTTAGTGCGCGCGCTCCGCTGCTGGCGGCCCGGGTTCGGATCCCGGGCGCGCACCGACGCACCGCTTCTCCAGCCACGCTGAGGCCGCGTCCCACATACAGCAACTAGAAGGATGTGCAGCTGTGACATACAACTATCTACTGGGGCTTTGGGGGGAGAATAAATAAATAAATAAAATCTTTAAAAAAAAAAAAAATTACCCCTAAACCAAGGAGTGAGGGTGTAGTAAGAGGCAGTGTGGCAGAGCAGGCTTTTCACAGAGCGCGTAATTGGGGGCCTTCTAACACCAGCTCTGCTCTTCGCTCAGCAAAGTGATGTGGAGCGCGTTGCCTAACTGATCCGTGCCTCAGTTTCTCCATTTGAAAAATAAGGTTAGGAGTTGTACCTTACCTCATAGCATTGTCACAAATAGAGAAAATGAAATTTCACATGAAAAACCATGATCTCCATGTCTGGTGCTACTAAAAATACTCAATATGGAAGTTTAAAAAAGAAACAGAAAACAAGGTGGATAAAGGCGTGAGATGGGTGGGAGAGGCAGGCAGAGCCAGGACTGGTTTGGGTTTGGACTTTATCCAAAGGGGGTGCTCTGGGGTTTAGCAGGGGAGCTGAGAACACACTGGTGTTTCCCTCGGTGGCAGGTGGTGGTGAGGACGCTGGAGGGGTTGGTGTTGGCTGTGCAGGGGCTGGACAGGGCAAAGGTTAGGGGAGTGGGTTGCTGGGATCAAGTGTCAACCTCAGCCCTCTTGGACCCTCCCCTTTCAGTCAGTGTTCCCCCGCCAGTCCTGGGCCTCATTCAGGACCGGAGACCCCATTGTTCTGCTCTTCAGCAAGAAAGCCAAGGCAGCTCTCAGAGAAGAGGAGAGGGGGCTGTGCCAAAACGCCAGGGATCTGGGAACGGGCAGCTGCCCTGAGCGCTCCTCCAGCCCCCGCAGAGGGGGCCGCTCCCTGCCCTCTCTCCTCCCCACCAGCATTTCAATCCTCCCAGCCACAGTTTTTCCTCCGTGATAAAATATTCATGTCAGCAGAGCAGGCCTCTTTGGGAAGGCTGCATGTGTCTGGCTTACGCTTTGCACAGGCTTTTAAAGAGCAGGACGCTTTTCCTACCCTCTAAGCATTTTCTAAGTCCCGAATCAATAATGCACTTTACTGGGCTTCTCTGGATGCAGCGTTTCTTCCTCTCGGCCCCGTTCCGCCCGCCCTGGCCTGCTTTGCCTCTCTCCCTTTTTTCTCTCTCCCTCCTTCTTTCTTTCATCCTTCCTTCTCACCTTCTTTACTTTTATTTTCTTTTTTATAAAGTATTAAATGAAAGCGTTGAGCTGTTTGGGTGGCGAGCCTCAAGTGGGGAGTGGGCGTGGGCAGGAAGGGAGAGGGAGGAGGCCGGGGCAGCTGCCAGCAGGCGAGCTCCTAGGATGAACAGGTTGGGTCTGTGCGCAGGCAGGAGGCGAGGAGGAGCGGCTGGGCCTTCCCGCTGGGCCTGTGGGGAAGCAGTGTCTGAGCTCCTGGCATGGGGAGGAGGAAGGCTTGGGCTCATCCAGCCTGTCTCTCCTTTTTCTAATCAATTAGAAAATGTTTACAGCATCACCAAAGAAAACAGGACCAACACGTAAAACAAAGGGGGCCCGAAGCAAAGAAAATATGTGGAACGTGAGCCAAAATATGTCGCCAAACTTTCTAGGGAGTGAGCAGTCCAGATTGGCCTACCTGCTTTTTGTAGTGGTGAGTTCCCTGTCACTAGGGGCATGCAAATGGAAGGGGAGCCATCCTCTGTCTGAGAAGGCGCCCACGTGTCTCTGGTCAGTTATGTGGTACCAGGCGAGGGGCTGGGGTGCAGCTGTCATCTGTGGGGGGCCACAGGGATCAGCACAGGCACCCTTCAGCTAGGACAGAATTTCCCACCCCAAGTGTTTCTAGAAATCTGGCTGTGGGAAGCTTCCACATATGCCCAGGGGAAAGCAAAATGTATCCTTTTTTTATTTTTTTATTTTTATTTTTATTTTTTTTTAAAGATTTTATTTATTTATTTATTTTTCCCCCCAAAGCCCCAGTAGATAGTTGTATGTCATAGCTGCACATCCTTCCAGTTGCTGTATGTGGGACACGGTCTCAGCATGGCCGGAGAAGCGGTGCGTCGGTGCGCGCCCGGGATCCGAACCCGGGTCGCCAGCAGTGGAGCACGCTCACTTAACCGCCAAGCCACGGGGCTGGCCCTGTATCCTTTTTTTAAAAAAAAGAATGAAATTTTAAGTTCCTGGAGAGATTAACCCTTGTCTAGTCGGAGCCGTGGCACGATCCCACCCCCTCTGGCTGTTCCGCTGGTGGAGGAACTCGGCAGTGCTGGGTCTGCAGTCGTGACAAGCAGTGTGACAAGCATCCTTGCCCCTCTCCTGGACAGCTCGTCCACCAGGGCAGCCCAAGGCCCTCAGTTGTTGGAAAGTCTTCTGTTGGGGAAGCCAGAGTTGGGGTGAAGAGGACTGACGAACCAGGGTCCCTGCCCGGCTGCTAGAACAGCACCTCAGCCGGCTGCTTCCTGCTTCCCTCAGTAACCACACAGTCCTACCTGGGTGACGCCAGGCAGGTGGCTCATCCTCTCTGAGCCGCACCAAAGCAATGGATTCAGTGACACGAGCTGGAAAGTGCATGTTGAATAAGCGCTCAACAAACACTGTCATTAGATCCAATTGCTGAGGGTCCTCCCTCAATATGGAAACGTTTATCGAATACTGCTATATGCAAATGACTGTTCAGGGGTGTGGAGCAAGGGTGGGCCAGACCCGGCCCTGCTGTCCTAGAGTCCAGTCTCAGTCATGGAAGGTTCTGGAAAGAGGCGAATTGTGGGCAGGGTTGAAATGAAGGGCCTCTCTTCCCTCTGAAACAACTTGGGGCACTGGAGCACAGCGGAGAGCTGCTCTGAGCAACTGAAGAACTGAGGTGCATTTTCTTGAGTTACGGCCAGGCCGGGGCAGGTTCAGGAGGCGGCCTGGGACGCGGGTCCGAGGTGGGCCTTTGCCCAGGAGACGCCCACCGTGGCTGGTTTGGGGTCAGGGTCTGGGGTGGGAGGGGGGCTGTGGCCGTGGCTTCTGGAGGCTCATTTCCAGGATGGATGAGTCCCAGGAAGACGCCTGGCCCGGCTCCTGGCCTCCCCCTGCCTGAGTGATGGCTGCGCTGGGAAGAAACGGCTCCAACGAGAAACAAAAACCAAAAAAAACAAGCGAAGCCTCCCAGGCCGGCTGTAGCTCCTGCCCTGACATGCCGCACGGGGTCGGTTTCCGCTGATTCACGAGCAGGGAGGGTGACCTTGCTGCTGTCCAGGGCTTTAGCTGGAAAAGAAACCAAAAAGGGAAGAGAAGAGGAGCCTGCGGGTGGGGGTGGGAGTTAGAGGACAGGGATCAATGAAACCACAGAAGGAGAATGGGGCGGGGAGAGACGAGCTGAGGGAGGAGAGAGTTAGAGATGGTCAGGGCAGCTAGAATTAGAATCAGCTCCCAACAGAATCTCTGTTTCCGCTTTGTTAATAATTTATCCCTGCTGCAACTTTTCTTACCAATAAATGGGAAATAATTTGTTAGAGAGAATTCCCCCGGTACCCCGGCTTTCTCCCTGGAGTAGGGGGAGGTGGGGATGTGTGTCTGCGCCCTTCCTCCCGAGTGGCGTGGGGGACTGAGGGACCTAGACTGTGGGATGTCAGTGTCAGAGCCCCGTCGTTTCGTGAACAGGGAAACTGAGGCACAGATGGGGCACGGCCCCGCCCAAGGTCACACGTGGGGTCAGGGACAGTCTCCCGAGTCAAATCCCGAGTCCATGACCCCATGGGTCAGGTGCTTGTTACTGGTATGCACGCCTACCCAAGCTAGACGAGTGTCCCCCAAGTTTCAGAAGCATCATGCAAGGTGGAGGGCGGGTTAGCTTAGCTGCCTTCCGGTTTCCTCCCTTCATCTCTGCTCCTGTCCCGTTCTGTCAGAGGAATCCCCACTGATGGCCGTGCTCCATGTCTCTCCCCGTCGGCACCCCTTGCCCAGGGCTCTCCTCGGTGGCCTCCTGCCTCCCACAGGCAGATGCCTCCTGCCTCAGCTGAGGTTGACGGGGCTGAGGATGAGTTTCGCTGGCAACTCTGCAGACAGGTTCAAAAAAATCTGTCAGCTGCTAAACTGTTCCCTGGGCCTGCCCACACGCCTCGGTGGCAGAGGGATGGGCTGTCTGCCTCCTGGTGGAACCCGAGTCTCGGGGGAGGGGCACAGGGCTGGGGCGGCCCCATCCTTTCCCTTTTGGGTGACGGGCACAGTTTCCTGACTTGTCTCTCAGCCTGACTCCCTGGCGTCTTGTCCCACCTCGGCCACCGCGGAGCAGTGTGACCTTGAGAAGTAGCTCAGCCTCTCCTCACGTGTAGGATGTAGATACAGGGACCCCATCCTCCAGCATCACCGTGAGCATCTGGAGGGATAATGGACATGCAGGGCTGGTGATGGTCATGATGCTCTCCCTACATCCATCATCCGAGAGCCAGGGCTACGAAAGGTGCTTGCCGCATGGCACCTGTATAATTCTCACGCCAGTCCTGTGGAGTCAGCCTCCTCCACTCACTAACTTGCGTTCATTCGACAAAGGTTTCCCAAGTCCCCGAGGAGTGCCAGGGGCTGGGCTGCAGTGGGGACGGGGCCGGTGGTGCCAGGGTCCTCATGGCTCTTCCCCTCCATCCAGACTCAAGGCAGTGGAGTGACTCGCCCACAGTCCTGTGGCTGTGAGTGGCCGGGTGAGGACAGTGCCCGCTCACCTGGCTACAAATGGCAGAGCCCTTCCCGCCACGCTCTGGCCAAAACCCGCCTTGTGGGTGGGCAGTGACTGTGAGATGTTTTCCCAACACGGGTGCGGGTTGCAAGGCCGGTCCTCGCGAAGTTGTTTTTCCCTCTTCCTCAGACTTCGTTACAATTCTGCGACTGCCCCTCTTCGGGCTCCTTATTAGGGGCCCGAAGATCCAAACAGCCAGACTTCCCCGGGGGACAGTTCCCTCCGTCCCTGCTAACAACTGGCTTTCCCACTCAATTGTATTTTTTGCCCGAAGCCTGTCTACGGTGTTTACAGCCTGGCCTCTGACTCCAGCTGCACCCGTTACACAGAAAATCACATGAAAGCAAATGCATTTAAGAGACTGTCACAGGGTTTGAAAAGCGTGGTGTGAAGTGGTTTCTGCATAGAGTTGTTCATGCCGGGCGACCCCTACCTGGTGTCCATGTGGGGGATGTGTCCCCACCCCATCCTCTGTGCTGTTGTCCAGGCTGGCCACCTTCCCTCACCCTGCACTCCTGCCGTCCCCCCTCCAGCTCTGCTGCCAACCTTTCAGGCCTTTGTGTGTCTGTAGAGACAGGGGAGCCGCAGATATAAGGGGCTCGGTTTCCCCCAGATTTCCTTGGTGGGGTCCCGCCGAGTCCAGAGGAAGTGCCGAGCGGCAGGCAAGTACTCGGTTTCTCGCCTGTGAGTGGAGATGACTGTAGCACCTCTCTCCCTGCGGGTTGCTAGAAGGACGCGTCGAGGAATGGGTGTGCAGGGCCCAGCCCATTTCTGGCACGTGGCTGGCACTCAATGAATGCCATGATCATCACACTCTTCCGAGCCAGTAGTCCCAAGGTGGTCCGTGTGGTGTGTGAAGTTCTGGCTTTACCATTAACGAGCCGGCTGGTCTCAGCCTTACTTCTTCCCCTGGAGGGTTGCTGGGAGAGCCCCTGAGCTGGTGTATATGAAGCTGCCGTTTAATAGTAACTGCTACCGTCTGGGGACATTTTCTGGGGACATTATCACAAGATATTGGATGAGAAATAAAAGACTCAGAGAAGTAAAGCAACTTTCTCAAGGTCACACAGCCTCAAGGGATAGAGCTGAGATTGCACCCAGGACTTTCAGACCCCAAAGCTAGTTTCCTTAACTGCTCCAGACTCCAGTTAGAATAGGGGTGCCTAAGTGGGGAGATGGGACTCCATGAACCCCCTGAATTGGCGTGGAAAATGTGGTATGTTACATTTTTCTGGAGAAAGTTCCAAGGCTTTTAATCAGGGATATGATTTTTTTTTTTTGTAATATTCGTGAATTGTCTAAAGAAACAATGCCTGGTGTCGTCCTAAAAGGTTAAGGTGTGCCTCAAACATCCTGACTGTTTCTCCCTGGTATAGGCCACTGTCTTGGGGCTGTTTGTTTCGTCATTAGTTAATCTGATCTCACAGAGACGAGTGGAAATGTGCAGACCAGGAAGGCTGGCAACCGCCGGCCTCCAGCCTGGCCTCTCCCTCACGAGCTGTAATCAGCCGTCAGGTGCAGCAGCTCTCCGGGTGGGGGGCTCAGGGTAAACGGGGCTTCTAATCCAGGCTCGCTCCTCGGAATCCTCCCCCAGGAAGCACAGGAGGAAACCGGGAGTCTGAGCACATGGGGTTTGGAAAGGACGGTGCGTTCCGCGTAGACAGCGCCTGCAGCAGGAGGCACACTCCGAACCCCTAAACGGTTAAATGGAATCCCGAGATCTTGGGGTGGGGGAGGAAGAAGAGAAATAGGAGAGAGAGAGAGACAGAATTGTGTTGGCGATGGCCTGGGACTTATTTATCGTACTCGCTGTTGATTAAGCCCGCTCCGCAGCAGGCGCGGGTCTGGTAAATACACAGGCTGATTCATTAGTTTCTGACCATCTGCTTCTCGGGCTGGGGGTGGGGGCCAGCGGGCCCTGCAGGTTAGGGCGGCACGGCATCCACAGCCAGGTTGGAGCGCCCGAAACCTGGCAGAGCCGGCCATGTCAGTCTTCCTGGTGACAGGCCGGGCGCAGCTGGGGGCTGTGAGGGATCTGATGTCCCCCATTGGGGACCACGAGGAGGCTGGGCAGGGTGAGGGAAGGCGAGACAGCGGGACGAAGAGAAACCAGGACAAAGGTGAGGCATGAGTGACTTGCAGCAGTCAGGGGTTGACAGGAATAATATCAACACTCAATGTGAGATATATTAATATTAATCTAGTTATGTTAGTAACTAATTAATATGATGACAATAATAACCATAATTTAGTGAGCGGTTACTGAGGTCCAGGCCCTATACAGAAACTTCACTGTACTGTCCCAGGTAAGCACACTAACAACCCTGTGAGGGGTGACGGGGGAACTGGGTTCACAGATTGAGTCAGGCAAGGAGGGCTTCCTGGAGGAGTGCATGGGGGAGGGCTCTGAAAACCGGGAGGAGGGAAAAGGGCTGCAGGAGCACACGCTCAGAGGTGAGAGGGGACGAGGCAGCCAGGGAAAAGTCAGGGCCTTCAGTGGTGTGTTGATAGGAGCTTCCCAGGTGGGCAAAGAAGTGTGACCCCGCCTGGTACCAGCGTGCTCAGAGCCAGGCTGGTGGAGGAGGCCCAGAGAGAGCTTCTGGGGGAACCGTCAAAAACTCACAGTTCAGCCTCGCCCCTCTGAGCCGTTCCGCCCACCTTGACCGTCTTTGCTCACCTGGGATAAAGTGTGTATTAGTTTGCTAGAGTCTGATGGCTTAGACAACAGAGATTTATTTTCTCACGGCTCTAGTGGCTAGAAGTCCAAGATCAAGGTTTGTGTGACCCTTGAAGACCGAGCAGGTTGCTTTCTCCTGAGGCTTCTCCCCTGGGCTTGCAGATGGCCGCCCCCTTGATGCCTCTTCACATGGTCTTTTCTCTGCACACTCGCAACCCTGGTGTCTCTTTGTGGGTCCAAATTTCCTCTTCTTACAAGGACACCAGTCAGATTGGATTAGGGCTCGACCTAACGGCCTCATTTTGTCTTCATCACCCTTTAAAGGCCCGTCTCCAAATACAGTCACATTCTGAGGTCCTGGAGTTAGGGCTTCAATGTATGAATTTGAGGGAGACACAATTTAGCCCCTAACAAAGTGCCAGGGGCAGGAGAAGGGGGGCCTGGGGCTGTGGGAAGAGGGCGACTACTGGGTGGGGATGGGGTGGAGAAGGATGCCAACCTGGGTGCAAACTGTGTCCTCCTGCCTGGAAGTCCAGGTGAGCTCTGGGGCATCTGCCCCACCACTCTCCACCCCAAATGGCACCACCAGAGCTCATTCCGCCTCTGGGCTCGAGGCGCCCTTCCCTTCTGTGGGCCGGCAGAGGGCTGGGGAGGGGCTGTCCCTCCCAGGTAGGCTGCTACCAGGCCTCGCCTCTGCAGGCCATTGAGCCATCCCCGTGGGACCTCTCAGCCCCTCCCCATTCAGGGTGACAGCACAGGGTCACTCAGCTGGAGCGCCAGGAAGCTTGGACCCCCAGGAGCTGAGCCAGGCCCCTCCCCCTGCCATGCTGCCTGTAAGGTAGCCAGGGTTTCAGGACACCCCTGAGGTTGTCCAGGACAGGAGCAGGCTCGTCCTCAGAAACACTGCCACTCTCAAGGAGGCCTGGGCCAGGCCTGCCCCACCCTGGGCCTCAGTTTCCCCATCTGCACAGTGAGGAGTTGGAGTCAGTGGTGCACCCCTTCCACGCCGAGGTTTGCGGGTCCGGTGAATCGGCCGGGCTGTGCCGGGGGGGTGGCCAGTGGCACGACGGGGGATGGAGGGCAGAGCTATTTTGGTCACGGAGGGCTTTGTGGAACCTGCCTCAGTGAACCCTAGGGCCAGCCTGCTCACCGAGGAGCCCTGGGCGGCCCAGGACCTCGTCCTCCACTAACGGGTTTCAAAGGTGGTGGCCTGGGGCCGCCGCAGTGACGCCGGCGGGAGGGGGGTGGCGGGGGGCCAGCTCAGCCTCTCGGGGCAACGCGTCCACCTCCCCGGGGGAGACCAACGGCTCATTTTAGAGTGACTGACTTTAACTGAGATCCAAGCCGGTTTGTCTGAGCAAACCAGAGACCCGAAATATTCCTCACAAAGGGCTGTGAGTGGTCGGGGGGCTGTGCGGTTGTTAGTGACGGTTTTGTTTTGATCAACAGACTTTCTTTTTTAGAGCAGTTTTAGGCTTACAGAAAATTGAGCAGACAGTACAGAGAATTCCTAATACCCCCCGTTTCCCTGCACACAGCCCCCCTATTATTAAGGTATTATGAGTGTGGTGCATTTGTTACAGTCGATGAACCAACACTGATACGTTATTATTAACTCAAGTCCATAGTGTACGTTAGGGTTCACTCCCAGAGTTGTGCATTCTGTGGATTTTCACAAATGTATAATGTCATGTGTCCACCGGACAGTGTCATACAGAATCACTCCACTGCCCTAAAAATCCCCCACGCTCCACCTATTCATACCTCCGACCCCCTGCACCTGCTATGTTAGTGACATTTTCAGGCCTCCGGGTGAGTTCACACAGTGGACCAGACACGGAGAACGGATCTGAGCTGCCATGGAGGGAAGCCACAGCTGGTACTCGCTGGGCCCGGGAGCGGCTGCCAGCCTTCTGGAGGTAGGGCGGGAGGAGAGTAAGCGAGTGGGGGCCGTGCTCTGCCTTCCTCAGCTGGCGTCCCACACCGGACCTGCCAGGTACGTGCCCAGGACCTAGAAATGACATGCCACAAAGATGCACCCTCTTGAGAGGAACCCGTGGACACTCAGCATACTTCCAGTGTGCCCAGCTGGGCATGACGTGGACACGCATGCTGTGGGGCCAGAGACAGGCGTGACTGTCATGCTCTGTGTCAGACAGGCCAGAGTCTGGCTCCCAGCTCTCCCCAGAGGGGGCCTTGGGCAAGGGCCACCATCATCCTGAGCCCAGGTTTCTTCATCCGGAGCACGGAGGCAATTCTCGCACTCTGTCTGGAGGTGAGATACTACATAGAAGAGAAGTAAGATAATGCGGTCTGTAAGTGAGATGCTGTGCCTCGCACCGGGGGGCAGTTCAACAAATATTTGCCGTGAAATTGGCTTCTTTTCTCACCACCACTCCTGTTGCTGCTAATGGTATTGTTTAAAGGGTCAGGAAGGCATCTCAGTGTTGGAGGTGTTTAAAGAGTCAAGAATGTGAGTAGGAATTTTCAAGGCAGAGAGTGGAAGGGCACGTCAAGGAGAGGGAATACCATCTGCAAAGGCTCAGGGGCCCAGACGAGCAAGGCTCAGAGGACAGGAGTGCTCAGGTGGGAGGCAGGGAACAGAGGCTCCAGGCAGGGTGGGAGGAGGGCAGAGTCAACGTATTAAAGAGTTGGGACTTTATCCTCCAGGCAATGGGAGCCATGGGGGACCTTGGAGCAGGGAACTAACACCTGCCCTTCTTGATCGTCTGTTCTTGGAGTAGGAACAAGTGTATGTTTTCTTGGGAAGCCACAGAATTGCATGTCTTTACACACTTTGGGGAAATGGGTACAAATTACCTGCCCGGGAGACGCTTCCTGGTGCCCGGACATTGGAGCACAGGCTGTGCAGACACCCGGGCACGCGGTGGGGGCTGTCCTGAGCAGCTGCACCCACCCCGTCTTGTCCTCTCCCCTGCAGGAGAACCCCTACCTGTGCAGCAACGAGTGTGACGCCTCCAACCCGGACCTGGCCCACCCGCCGCAGCTCATGTTCGACAAGGAGGCGGAGGGGCTGGCCACGTACTGGCAGAGCGTCACGTGGAGCCGCTACCCGAGCCCGCTGGAGGCCAACATCACCCTTTCGTGGAACAAGAGCGTGGAGCTGACGGACGACGTGGTGGTGACTTTCGAGTACGGCCGGCCCACCGTCATGGTCCTCGAGAAGTCCCTGGACAACGGGCGCACGTGGCAGCCCTATCAGTTCTACGCGGAGGACTGCATGGAGGCCTTCGGCATGCCTGCGCGCCGGGCCCGCGACCTGGCCGCCTCGGGCGCCCACCGCGTGCTGTGCACCGAGGAGTACTCGCGCTGGGCCGGCTCCAAGAAGGAGAAGCACGTGCGCTTCGAGGTGCGGGACCGCTTCGCCATCTTCGCCGGCCCCGACCTGCGCAACATGGACAACCTCTACACGCGGCTGGAGAGCGCCAAGGGCCTCAAGGAGTTCTTCACGCTCACCGACCTGCGCATGCGGCTGCTGCGCCCGGCGCTCGGGGGCACCTACGTGCAGCGGGAGAACCTCTACAAGTACTTCTATGCCATCTCCAACATCGAGGTCATCGGCAGGTAAGGCCCGCTGCGGGGCACCGGGATGTCACCTGGTTCCTGGGATGTTACCTGGTTCCTGGGATGTTATCTGGTTCCTGGGTGCTTACCTGACACCTGAGATGATGCCTGGTTCCTGGGTGGTTACCTGGTACCTGAGACATTACCTGGTTCCTGAGATGTTGCTTGATATCTGGGATGTTACTTGCTTCCTGAGATGTTACCTGGTTCCTGGAATGTTGCCTATTACCCAGGATGTCACCTGGAACCCGAGATGTTACCTGGTTCCTGGGATGTTACATCAAGGGCCTGCCTATGAGGGCCAGGGCTGCACAGACAAGATGCCCGGGTTCTTCCTTGGATGGAGGTGAATGGTGGAGGATAAACATCCTCCGTAGGGCCTGGGCTGCCTCCAGCCACGGGGCTGGGAGCTCTGGAGGGGATGAGTGGAGCTGCACAGTGTGGGCAGGGCTTAGGCAGAAGGCTGGCGCTCAGGAGGTGTTTCCTAACTGTCCGCTGACTCAGTGAATGGGCACTTGTGTCTGGGGGTCCCCAAGACCATACTCAGGCTCCACGATCTGCGCAGAACCTAGCAAAGCTGTTATACTTGCAGTTATAGTTTATGACAATGAAAGGACACAGATTAAAATTGGCAACAGGAACAGGTGCATAGGGCAGGCTCCAGGCAAGACCCGTGCAAGATTCCGTCACCCTCTCCCAGGGCAGTGGTGCAGACAGCGCTTGACTCTCCCAGCAATGATGTGGAACAACACGTGCGGACTAGCGCCAGCCAGGGAGGCTCGCCCCAGCCTTGGTGTCCAGGGTTTTTATTGGGAATTGATCTTGTGGGCATGGCCGACTGCCCCTGTGGTTGACCTTGGTCCTCAATCCCTTGACCCAGAGGTCAAGCTAATCCTGCAAGCCCCAAAACCTCCACCATAAATCCCATCATTAGCATAAACTATCCGGTGTGGCCCAAGGCCCCAGGTAAACAGACACGCTTATCAGGCAGGACATTTCAAGGGCTCGGAGGTTCCCTCCCAGGAGCCGTCAAGACCCAAACTTTTCTTTGGAAAATGCAGGGTGTGGACAACCCAGACCTGCAGAGTTAATCCTTCCCCTCAGCTTTGGAGGAGAATATGTTCTGAGGACACTTTTAGGGGAGATAAAAGACCGTTGTAGGAAGTAGAAGCAGCCTTTGATTCCCAGGAATTGTTTAGATTGTAGATGATTAAATGGTTCTACTCTGTCCCAGATCACTTGTTCATTTGACAGGTGATGTGCTGGTCTGAAGGGGCAAGGACTTTATCCCTGACACCCTGGTCCACACAGGAGAGAGGCTTGGGGAGGCCCTGTCACTGGGTAACCAAGGGGTCAATCATAGGGGGCAGTAGCAGGTAATGCAAGGGGTCTCCAAAGGTGGTTCCTGGGCCAGCAGTATCAGCATCACTTGGAAACTTGCTAGAAATGCAAATTCTCAGGCTCCACACCAGACCTGCCGCATCATAAATTCCAGGGGTGGGCCTAGCAATCCATGTTTTAACTAGCCCTCGGGGGGATTCTGATGCACACTCTGGTTTGAGAAGCGCTGGTGTGGCGGTTGGGAGTATGGACTCTGGAGCCAGATGGCCTGGGTTGGATTCCCAGCTCTGCCATCCACTGGCTGTGAGACTCTGGACAAGGACCTCTCTGTGCCTCGGTTTCCCCATCTATGGAATGGGGATGATAACAATCATGGCTCTCTCACTAGATTGTGGTGAGAGTTAGGTGAGTTAAAGTGGGGCATACTCAGGGCCAGGAGCGCAGCTTCGGCGGGCGTGGGCAGGGGCTGCACCAGGAACCCGGCTGGGACAACCTATCCTGGACATCTTTCCCCAGCAGGCTCTGGGGACGGCCTGAGTATATAATTACTGATGAGCGGAAAAGCAATTTGCTGCATGGTCTGTATAGTGTAATCCCATTTTTGTAAAATATATAATTTGCCTGTGTGCACGTGATTTCTACGTCTTGAATAGACATTGGAAAGAAGTCTGTCCGGGCACAGGAAAGCACCATGGGTACGGGGGGGGGAAGGCTGGCAGCTGAAGCCCGTCACTGTGGGCACACCTGCATGCCGGGCAGGGCAGGGGCCGTGAGGGGCTTTCGTTTTCTGCTTGTGTCTGCGTTTCATTTCGCTTTGTGTGTGTGGACTCCAGGTGGGCCCAGGTGGAGGCAGGTGGTTCAGGAGGTGGGGTCAGGTTCAAGGCCGGCAGGTGGGTGTGAGGCAGGTGCACACGCAGGGCCTGTGCTTCTGATGCCCGTGACTTCTAACCCTCCCCACGTGGGGCAGGATACTTTAGATCAGGAATGTTCTGGAGACCACCTGATATATGGCCACTGTTGTGGAAGCCAGGGATCAAGAATCGAACTCCTATGCCTGTTTCTCTGGCCTGTGTCCAGGCTTTGGGCCTGTGGTCACTTCAGTGACCTCTGCCTGCCCTCGGGATGCAATGGCCGGGCCAGTATAAGACCCTCCTCCGCCCCGCAGTCCTACCCGCGTTAGCTGCTTATGAGTGGGAACCAGATCCCCACACCTTCTGGGGGCTGTGGCCCCTGTTCTGGCCTGCCTTGGGCTGCTACAGGGGGACCCTCACCTTCAGGAGTCTGGTCAAGGGCCCGCCTTCACTTCATTAGGCAGCTCATGTCGGGTCCTGATGTCAGCATGGGCTGCAGGGTCCGGGCTGGGTGGTGACAGTCGGGCTCTGTGCCCCTTACACCTCAGGGGGTGAAGGTTGTCTGTCGCATAGCAGGGACTCTGAGATGCAGCGGTGAGGCAGAGCTTACCCATCAGGGGCGAGAAAGAACCTCAGGCCTTCAGCCCCACCAAATCAAGAACGCCATGCTGGGGCGGGGTGAGCTGGGGGCCGGGTGAGCTGGGTTCCAGCCCCGCACCGCTGCACCTCCCTGGGCCTCGGTTTCCCATCTGTAACATGAGGCCTGGGGCCACCCAGAGCCTGCGTCTCCCTGGCAAGGTGGCAGGGCGGTCCCTGCGCGGCAGCCCCCGGCTCCCCTTGGCACCCAGCCTCTGCGGGCGGCGGGGATTAGCGGTAGCTGTGGCAAAAGTACGGCAATCAATTCACAGAGAGAGTAAGTACTCTTCAGGTGGCTGGTTGGCAGGAAAGCGGCAGCTTGGCTTATCGATTAAGCAGATCTGGTTAGACGGTTCAGCAAAGAGCTGTGACTTCCTCCGCTTTTCCTGTTTAAATTCCAGGTGGGAAAGCCCAGCTGTGCCAGGCGGCCCGAGAGGCCCAGAGAGGCAGGATGGGGTGGCAAAGGCGACGTGGGGCCCAGATAATGCTCTTGATGTTCCTGAGTGGGCACCTGGGGACCCCCAGGGGCTCCCAGGTTCTGAGATTTCAGACTGAACCTGTTCTTGGATTCCCTCAGAGGTTCATGACCCAGAGTTGCCTCCCCCTGTAGCCTGCTACCATAGCTGATATTTACTGAGCATTTGCTATAGGCTCATTTCCTATTGGGCACTGAGCTAGGCTTCATGTGCATTTTCTTATTTAATCAATAGTCATTTGATTCCCCCATGGTTATTGAATCCCTAAGATCTCACAAGCCAAGGACATGGCATTGAGCAAGCCAGACCTGATCCCCACCTGGTAGAGCTTTCCTTACAGGAACAGCGCTCCCCTCTGCCTCATGTTTTTAGACGAGGTCAAGGAATCTAAGGAGATCACACAGCTAAACTGAACACCAGACAGCCAAGATCCAACCCAAGCACATCCAAGCTCAAGTCCATCTCTATATGGGGCCATTTCATCAGCCTCCCTTTCTGAATCCAAAGGTCTTTGATACTGTGGTTACTCCCTTCCTGTCATTAATGTCAGCTATTTCCAACTTCAGGGGGACCCAGATAGCAGGGGAGGGAAGCAGAGGGCAGAGGCACTTGGCTGCTGGGGGGAGAGGGCAGCAGCTGGGGAAAGCCCAGGCCCAGGGAATGAGGAACTAGTACAAATCGGGGGGTAAGAAAAGGGGCAGACCGAGCTGCTGCCCCATGGAGGGGAAGGCAGGGAACAGCCTCCAGCACCTCGAGGCCTCTGCCCCCACCGGCCTGGCCTCCCTGCAGGTCCTGGTGAAACAGGCTTCCAGTCCTGCCCACCCCAGGTCTGGGATGGAGAGAGGAGGGGGCCTGCCCCCTTATTCAGTCTCATTCCTGGATGGCAGGAAGGCTCGGGAGCTACTTTCTCCTTTCACACCCCTGGAGGGGAGGAGGGGCTCAGGTGCAGAGCAGGAGAGCGGCTGGCTTTAACTGTGCAGCGAATCTGGGACGACACCTGGATTTGAGGAGGAATGAGATCACCCCTTTGCTGTGCTTGGAGCAGAGACAGCCCCCACCTCTACCCCCAACACAGTGGTCTAGAGCGGCTAAGCCCAGACCCAGCCAGCGTCACACAGGGATGCTTCTTTTTTTGTGTGTGTGTGAGGAAGATCAGCACTGAGCTAACATCCGTGCTAATCCTCCTCTTTTTGCTGAGGAAGACCGGCTCTGAGCTAACATCTATTGCCAATCCTCCTCCTTTTTTCCCCAAAGCCCCAGTAGATAGTTGTATGTCATAGTTGCACATCCTTCTAGTTGCTGTATGTGGGACGTGGCCTCAGCATGGCCGGAGAAGTGGTGCGTCAGTGCACACCTGGGATCCAAACCCGGGCCGCCAGTAGCGGAGCGCGCGCACTTAACTGCTAAGCCACGGGGTTGGCCCCCAGGGGCACTTCTTAAGAGGACGGGTTCCCCAGCCCCACCGCCAGGAGCTCTGGATCCCGTCAGTTTGGGGCAAGATCTGGAAAGCTGTGTCTACAGAGCTCCTCAAGCGAGTTGGAGAGGCGGGAGCCTCCAGATAGAATTTGCACTTGGGCATCATTAGACCAACCAGGATCTGAATCCCGGCTCCATCACTGATTAGCTGGATCATCTTAACCTGCCTGAGACTCAGATTTGTCATCTGCAAACTGGAGGTATAGTAACAACCTCACCAGCTTGTGGTGAGGATTCAGTAAAATGATCTATTTGAAGAGCTTATCCCCGTGTCCCATTCCTCTGGCTAGTGGCAGGAGAGGTAAAGGAGAGAGGCATGGGGCCAAGGCTGCCTGGGTGGGAGGCCGTGACCACACCTACCCCCAGATACTGGAGCTAAGGAATGAGGAAGCATGCTTTTTTGGGTTAGTGGGGGTTGCAAAACCAAATGTCCAAAAGGGCTCAGAAGACAGCATATGTGGGTAACATAAACTAATAGAGGCAATAGGGAAGAGTGTGGTCTGCGGAGAAATGGAGAGAGCAGGTCAACAGACCAAATGTTGCCAGATCTTCTGATGTTGCGAAAGAAGGCCCACGGCAGATATATGGGTGAAATCTCTTGATTTTTAAAATATTGGCACCTTCAAAATTCTCTGAAAACCCTGTGCAGGTAACACAAAGCACACTTGCAGCCCAGGGCAGCACAGGAGCACAGTGTGCCGCCCCTGCTCTGAGATCTGCATGTCTCCTCGCAGCTGTGATGGCACAGCCACAGTACGAAAAATATCCAGCAGTTCCCAGGCCTGGTGGGCACCCCAGGAGCTGGGGCGTGGGCAAACTCTGGCAAAACAGTGTTTCCAGTCCTGCCTGCTCCAGGTCTGGGACAGAGAGAAGGGGGGGGTCATCCTATTCTCACCCCCAGGCCCTGCCCAGGGGTAAATTCCTCTGCCCCGAAAACTCTTAGAGGCCCCATGGAACCAATCCAGTTGGACCTTTGCCAGCCAGGGACAGGAAAGGAAGAGTGAGTTCCCCATTCCTGGAGGTATTCAAGCCAGGCAAGGTGGTGTTTGTGGTAAATGATGGAAAGAGGTCCTGTGCATCAGATTACGGTCCTGGGCACCTGTTCTGTACAGCAACAATAAATGTTTATTAAGTGAACAGGAACTATAGATACCATTTTAAAATGTGGGGAGTGTTAGGGCCAGGCATTGTGTCCTCACCCCGTCCTACCCAGGAGGAGGCTGAAGCCGTTGGAGAGGAAGGAGACCGGCTAGAGCCCAGAGGCTGAGCTGAGCCTGGGTGGGCATAGCTGACCCTGGACTGGAGGAGACCACTGGCTTCCCCAGATTCCGTGGGGGTCTGGCTTCTCATCCGAGTCCCTGGGCCAGCTGACAGTGCAAGGGTCTCTCCTCCCTTAACCCCCACCCCCTTTCCTGCCGTCTCATCTCTTTCCATAAACGTCCTCTCCATGTAGAGCCCCCGTAACTGGAGATGGACAGAATTTAGGATGCGAATAGAAACCATGGAGGGAAGAAGACCTCTCCTTGGTGCATGTGCGGGGGCGGCGGCAGGTGGGCGGAGGAGGGGGATCAGAGAGAGAAGACACCTTTTCACTTACTGTACATGTGTGCCCAACCCTCCTTCTAGTCTCTTCCTTGGCCCTTCTACAGGGAAAACGGGGTGAGATGGGGAATGCTTGAATTGTTCTGCCTGCGCTGATTTCTTGCTCCTCTGCAATCCCCGCTGGAGGCTGGGGCAGGGGGGCTCCCTCCTTCAGTGTACTAACTGTCATTTCCTGAGCAGCTCTTATGGGCCAAGTGGCATTCCAAGTCCTTCATGTGTGTTTCCTCGTTGAGTCCTGCCGCATGAGGATCCTTGTCTCCAGTACACAGACGACGAAACTGAGGCTTGGGGTTAAGAAATGGATGGACGTCCCCACTAGGATGGCTGTAGTCAGAAAAACAGAAATAACAGGTGTTAGCGAGGATGTGGAGAAATGGGAACGCTCGTGCACTGTGGTGGGAATGTAAAATGGTGCAGCTGCTGTCAAAACAGTCTGTGGTTCCTCAAAAAACTAAAATAGAGTTACCATATGATCCAGCAATTCCACTCCTAGGTATATGTGCAAAAGAAATGAAAGCAAGGACTTGAACAGAAATTTGTACACCCATGTTCATAGCAGCATTATTCACAATGGCCAAAAGGTGGAAACAACCCAGTGTCCATCGATGAACAATGGATAAACAACATGTGGTCTATCCACACAATGGAATATTATTTGAGCTTAAAAAGGGAGGAGATTCTGACATCTGCTACACCATGGATGAACCTTGAGGACATTATGCTAAGTGAAATAAGCCAGTCACAGAAGGACAAATCCTGTAGGGTTCTACTTATATATGACGGCACCTGGAGAGGTCAAAATCATAGAGACAGAAAATGAGATAAAGGTTACCAGGGGCTGGGGGCAGGAGGAACATAGAGTTATTGCTTAGTGGGAATAGAGTTTCTGTTTGGGATGATGTAAAAGTTGTGGGGATGGATGGTGATGATGATCGCACAACAGTGTGAATGTACTTAATGCTCCTGAACTGTACGCTTAGAAATGGTAAAACAGTAAATTTTATCACGATTTTGAAAAGAATAAGAAGAAGAAATAGATGGGTAGATGGCTTCCATGTCAGACTGTCCACGTGCAAATGCTGGCTCAGGTGTGACCCTGGGCAAGTTACTTAATTTATCTGTGACTCCTTTCACCCCTCAAATAATGGAGACAGTGACCATGGGGTTTAAATGAGATGATCCAGGAAGAGCGTATAGCGCCGTGGCTGGGCCTGGTAAGCACACAGGAAGCACTAGTGTCACCATTACTTCAGTAAAACACCAGGGTCAGAGGGTACATCCTGGAGGTCCTTCTCCCAGGGCAGAGGGCTTTTAGGAGGGCCATGGGTGGGCTCCCAGAAATACGTGCTAAGTGTCGTGTGTGGGGTGTGCCGTCAGCCCGGGAGAGGGGCCCTGGTTTTTATTCCATTCTCAAAGGGGCTCCATGATCCCAAAACGTTTAGAGAGTCAGTTTTGTGTTCTGCTTTTTTTTTTTTTAACCCAACATATATGATCCCAGCTCGTTGGGGACAGAGATTTCAGTAGGTGCAGTTCATCCCCCCTTAACTGGATCTGCCAAGCTTCCTGAACCATTGCTTCCACCAAAGAGGGGACATGCATAATTAAAAACAGTATTGTCCGTGTGTGGAGAATTGGAGGGGGGAGCAGAGCTGTGCTGAGGAGTGGGGGGGTGGTCTGCTGCCAAGTGTGGCGGGTGGGCCGGTAGGGAGTTTATCCAGGCTCCTCAGGGTCCCTTCCATCTGCTCACCCACCGGCTGTGGCCTCACCCTCAGCGGGAGGTGGTGGAGGGGGGTCCTGGGTTTGGCAGAGGTCACAGAAGATGGGGGAGCCCTGCGGGCGAGCTGGGGATGGAATCACTGACAGTCACGCCTTCCCAACCGCGCTGCGGAGCGTCGGTGCCCCCTTGCCCTTGCTGAGTGAGAAGGAGTTTCCTTCTGCGAGTTTTCTCACTATCATATTAATTCATTCAACAAATATTTTTAATGGGCACTTGTGTTAGTTTCCCAGAGCTGCCAGAGCCAAGTACCACAAAATAGGTGGGCTTAAAACAACCAAAACTTATTGTCTTACAGTTCTGGAGGCTTTAGGTCTGAAATCAGGGTGTTGGCAGGGCCGTGCTCCGTACGAAGCCTGTAGGGCACGATCCGTCCCGTGCCTCTCTCCCAGCTTTGGGTGGTACCGGCAACCTTTGGCCTTCCTTGGCTGAAGCTACATCACTCCAATCCCTCCATCTTCTCGTGGCTGTCTTCTCTCTGCCATCTGCCTCTGTCTGATGTGCTCCCTAGATCTCTTCTTCTGAGAAGGACGTCAGGCATGTTGGATCAGGACCTGTCCCACTCCCATATGACCTCATCTTAGCTTATATCTTAATCACATCTGCAAAGACCCTATTTCCGTGTAAGGTCACGTTCACAGGCACCGGGTGTTAGAACTTCAGTATATCTTTTTGGGGGACACAATTCAACCCATAACGGGCGTCTACTATGTACCTGACCCAGCCAGGTGCTACAGATACAAAAACCTCATGGGGTTACAGTCTAGCAGGGAGATAGGAAGAAAGAAACCAGATAACCACAGATGACTAAAGGTGCTAGGAAGGTAACCAAGAGGAATTTGGGGGGTGGGTGCTGGGAGGACCAACCTGAGATCTGGACCCAGGTGGTCGGGGAAGGCCCTCCAGGGAGGCAGCCTTCAGTTTGAGGGTGAAACCTGAGAGGTGAGTGGGAGCAGGTGGGGTGCATCCCCAGCACGGGAACGGCAGATGCAAAGGGCCTGCCTTCAACACGCACGGTGCCTTCTAAGAACCTCACGTGCCGTGGCTGTGGCGTGTGAGTGCCGTAAGACGAGGGCAGAGCGGCCAGGGCCAGCTCATGCCAGCACTGCAGCCACGAGAGGGTTGGTTTTATTCTAAGTTCGGGGAAAGCCATTGCAGGATTTTAGGCAGGAAAGTGACATGATCTGATGTCTGATGGTTGGAACTTTGTGTGGGGAGGGGACCTGGAGACCAGGCAGGTTCTTCCAATGGAGGCGGGAGACGGGGGCCACCTGGAAATGGCCTTTGGAGGTAGAGTTGATGGAGTGGCTAGTGGCAGCAGGAGGCATCCAGGGGACTCCCAGGACTCTGGCTTGAGACACGGGGTGATGGAGATTTTACCCAGCCAAGTGAGGACAACTGTGGGGGAAGAAGTTTCTGGAGGAAAATTTTTTTTACATTTCTTAATTTTATATTTTATAGTATCATACAGTAAAATGGACCTTATGGGGGTACAGTTCCATGAGTTTTAACACCTGTATAGATTCATGTAACCACCACCACGATGGAGGCACAGAATATTCCATCTCCCCACGAAACTGCCCCTTTGTACCACACCCTCCCCCACCCCGGCCCCTGGGCAGCCGCTGACCGGCTCTCTGTCACTAGTTTTGTCTTTTTGAAAATGTCCTGTTAACGGAGTCGTACAGCGTGTACCTGTTTAGACTGGCCTCTTTCGCTCAGCACTGTGCCTTTGCCTTTGAGGTTCATCACGTTGTTGCCCGTCAAATGTGGTCCTGTTTATCACTGAGTCGTGCTCCACCGTGACGCTGGTGGGCCCTGGCTCATCTCTCCATTCACCCATTGAAGGCAAGTTCAGTTGCTTCCAGTTTGGGGGCAATTATTTGGAGAGCTGCTGTGAACATTCATGTAAGGGTTTTTGGGTGAACATAAGTTTGCATTTCTCTTGAGTAAATACTCAGTGGTGGGATTGCGGGGTCATAGGATAAGTGTGTGTTTAACTTTATAAGGAGCTGCCGACAGCTTTCCAGAGTGGCTGTCCGCTGGAGGAAGACGGAGGTCTGCTTTGGACCCATTGTTGTGAGGTGCCCTGGAGGCATCCGGGGCATTGGACATCCAAGTCTGAAGTGTGGGCGAGACTGGGCTCCGGGGAGTCCTGGGCTTAGAGATGACCCCTAACGCTGTGGGAGCATTCGAGACCCCTGAGAAAGAGAGGGGAGATGGGGAGAGCGCAGGGCCTGGAATGGAGCCCTGAGAAGCTGGATAGTGAAGGCAGGACAGAGAACAAGGAGCCAGTGAGGGGAGAAAAATCCAGAAAAGCCAAGCGGAAGGAATGTTTCCAGGGGGATCAGGCACCTGTGTCCGATGCTGCTGAGGGCCCATGGACTAAGCAATATAGAGGTCAAAGATGACCTCATCAAGAGCAGATTTGGGGGAGTTGGGGAAGAAGGCCATCTTGGGGGTGGGTTCCAGGGTGAATGCAAAAAATTTGAAAAGAATGAATGAGGGGTAAAGAAAAAGGGGGTGTCGATAAGGCGTTGAAGATGTTTGACCCTGAAAGGGAGCAGGGAAATGGGGCGTGGGCTGGTGGGGGGCAGGAGAGGGTTCTTCCTGAGAAGGGGAGGTGCTCTGGTGGGAATAACCCAAAACTGACAATGTGGAGAGAGCAGAGGGGAGCAGCAGGGAAAGGGCTGGAGGAAGCTGTGAGGGTGGGATGGAGAGAAGGAGAGGACGGAGGGCGACCTCCCACCATGTGTAAGGGGAGAAGAACGCAGGCAGGCTGACAGATTTAATATTTAGGTCGGAAACCCCAGCTTCTAACTCTTCTAGCGACCCCTCGTCAGTCCTGGCAACCGAGGGTAGCCATCCTCGAGGCTCCAAGAGGTCTCTTTGTAATGAGTCCATAGCAGCACGTTGTGGTGTCAAAGAGAAGCCTGCGTTTGAATTCCAACTCCTTCATTTGCTAGTTTATGGCCCAGGGCAGGTCTCTTCACTGTCCCCAGCCTCAGTTTCCCCGCCTGTGAAATGGGATCCTCTGTGGTGAGGATCTTGAGAACTTGCGGGGGAGCTCAGGGCCCCACACACAGTAGGTGCTTGGGAATGGGAGCCGCTGTCATTTGTAAGGAGCCGGCGTTGAGTCACCCGAGCACAAACCCCATTTCCGCGGGAGCTACGCTCGCTTGGAGGACCCTCTCCGGCCAAGAAGAGCCTCTAGGTGTCCTCTCCCCGCCCCCTTCATTGGTCAGCAGGTGCACAGGAACAAGAGACCCATTTGAATGTTAGATGTCGCCACAGTGACTTGGGAAGCCAGCGTTCTGCCCACAGCACACTGGGGAGTGCAGCCCTGCGCAGCGCCCTGCGGGGGACCGGGATGACCGGCGCGGGGCTGGAGGAGCAGGCTCCTGTCCCCCACCCCAGCTGTGTGACTTGAGGGCCGGGTTAGCTGTAATTGGGGCTAATGAGGCATGGGCAGGACAGACGGGGCTGGAGGGGGGACATCCTGTTGGGGAGGAGGCAGATCAACCCCAGACTAATCATCAGGCCGTGTTCTCCTCCTGTCCCAGGCTGGACTACCTCTCTCTGCCCCCAACAAGGGAGCCTGGGGGGTCACGTTGAAGGCTCGCTGGCATGTTGACCCACATCATCACAGATCCACAGATGCTCCCCTCCAGGCCGCACACACCTGCCCCACCCACACTCCTGAATCCGCCTCCACAAGCACCAGTCATATACACATCACTCAGTACACCAGCACCGTGCACCCTGCTCACAGACGCCCACCCACGGAGTGAGTGGAGGCCTCGGCCGGAGCCCAGGGTCAGCGAGTGGCCTTGGCTCCGCTGCTCTGGCCTTGGGGAGTCTGGGTGCTTCTCCCCCATTTGGAGCTGCCCATTCTGTGCTTGGGGTCCTGGAGGCCTCTTTCTACTCTAGGGGAAATGCGCCACCTTGATTCCTACGCATCCCTCCCCATGCTCTCAGCCTGAGCACGTCCCTAACAGGGACCCCCATCACACCCCTGCACCCCGGGGACAGGCGCACCGCCACCAGGATTTTGTCTGGGGAGGTGACTGGCCTCCCCCACGTCAGTCTTGCCCCTTCCGTGCAGAGGTTTTTCCGCAAACACAAACCCAGTCATATCGCTTCCCTGCACAGTACCCTTCCCGTGGGCCTTAGCATCGAGGCCACACTCCATGACGCTGCCACATGGACCCCTTTCCTCCCACCTCCCTCAGCAACCTGAGCTCTGAGTACTCGCAGATCAGCCACTCCAATGCTGGGTCCCTCTGACTTCCACCCAGAACACAACCCTCCTGTCTGGCAAATTCCTCGGCCCTCAGGGCTTGGCTCAGACAGCACCTGTTGGGGCTCCCGAAGCCTGGAGACCTGAGCAGCCATCCCCCTGTCCCCTTTGCTGGCCTCCAAGGAGCACAGCAATCCCACTGCACTGTCATAGCTACCATAGCCACGCACATACACGTCTGACCCCCCATACACACACACACACACACACACACACACACACACACACAGAGCCAGGCTCTGAGCTCTGAGAGAGCAGGCACTGGGTCTACCTTGTTCACCCTGTAAGGCCAGCATGAGAACCAGGTGGGCATGCTGTATATTTGCTGAATTCATTCACTCATTCATTCATGAACAAATGAAGTCACTTACATGAACAAGTGAGTCTTCTGGTCAGTAACTCCTTCCAGAGAAGAAAGAGACTAGAACATAGGAGTTAGGAGGCAGGGAGATGAAACTAGCTGGGCTTGCTACCACCCACCCCTGTCGCCTGTCGCTGCCCACCCTTCCACCATCACACCAGCTCCTCCTCATGTTTTTCTGGGCTGTCACCTGGGCCTGGCCCTTGCATAAGGGAGCTGGGCTTCCCACAGGGGAAGAAGCGATCTTGCTTTAGTCAACCAGCCGGGTCAGGCTGGGGGTGCCTTTCCAGGTCCTGGTCATACCCATGGTGTCACCCTCAAGCCACACACCCAGCCCACCAGTGCCCCTCCATCAGCCTCTCTCCTGTTCACTGGGAGCTGCCTCTGGCTTTCTTGTGGGTAATAGGATTTATCAATAGACTGGAGGAGGTGATGTACGTTAAAGCACTTAATATAAAAGGACTTCGCGCAGAAGCCCAAATTTGATTTGGCCAATGAACTCAATTGCCGGCCTGATTGCGTTCCAGGAGGAGCACCAGCCAGCATTTATCCACATTACCCTGGAAAAGCCAGGTCGTGTCAGGCGACCGGGGCCTTGCAGACCCCACTCCGTGCAGCTCTGCTCTCCGTCTCCCCCTCCGCGGGGTCTCAGGCCTTGACTGGCGGCCTTTTGACCCAGATGGTTCAAGGTCTCCAGTGTCCATGGGCTTTCTTCCCTCGAAAACGCCAGCCCGCCTCCATTCCACTAATTAGCAGGAAGTCCAGTTTTTTACCAAGTTCTCCTTACCATGATCCCCAGCTATGTCCTTGTGGTCACTTGTCACCTCTTGATCCAGCCAGCCTCTCTGGGCTTTTCTCTTGACCACTGCTTGCTTCCCCCACAGCTGCCAATCTCTCCACACTGCTGTGCCCCAGCCAAGGACACAATCTCTCTCTTAATCCCCCAAAGAAGGTCTAAGACCCCCAGGCCATGGTGTTCCGGTCACAACTGGACTCAGGCCTGGAGACAGTGGGTGGGAATTATCATGTAGAAGAGGATGGAGCCCAGGCCGCCGCCCCAGATCCCCGGGCCCTGCACAGGGAGGGGCCCTTAGTGACGACGCCTTCTCCCGCAGCCTGCAGAGCGTGTCCACCTCATGGGCCAACATCTCCCGGCCAGCAGAGGTGTGGGGTTTGCTTCTTCATAACCCGACAGCCCACTGAAATGTTTACCCAAAAGAACAGAACAGTCTTTACCGAAGATACCGGCTCTAGCTGGCAAGAGAAATGGGAAAACGCTGCTGGCTGCTTTAAAGACTGGTTTGTTTCTAACTCTGGCCTTCGAGGTGTCAGAACTATGCAAGTCCATCAGTACACCTGTGTGTGATAATGTACGGCCAAGTGGCAGAAGAAGTTGGGGAGATGCCAGGCAGAGGTGGTCAGTTACCAAGAACCCCCAGGGTCCTGGGCTCTCCCCTGCCCCTCACCTGTGCACCCCGTGTGCCAGGGATCACTGTGAGTGTCCTGAAATCCTGGTGGTTTGACCTTTGAGAGGAGAGGGGCCAGACGTGGCCCCCTCCAACCTGCCCAGCTCCAGCACCCTCTCTCGCTCACCCAAACTCACCGCTTCCCCGTCTTTCCCCCAAGGAGCCCATGACATCACTCTTTCCGGCAGCCAGGAGTTGACCTACATTTCTCCCGCCCTCCTGTCTGGGAGGCACTCCAAACCACCTCCTCCCCCACCAGCTCCTCTCGCCCCGAGGAGGGAAGGGCCCGGCTCACGATTTTCTCAAAGTGCCAGTACCAGGCTCCTGCCCAGATGGCGCTCCTGCCAGCAGCTCCCGGGCACTGCCCATCCCTCCCTGCGGGGCAGGGCACGCTGCGGCCTGGCGCAGGTGGGTGCCCCTGCCATCTGACCATGGCTTCGTGTGCTATTGGACCCCCAACAGGGCCCGGCACGGAGACAGGACGGGGTGAAGCCAACGTGTCAGTCCCCTCCTGGCAGGGGCAGAGCACGTTTCCCCTAGAACTTGTCTTGTCCCGGACAGCCTTCCCCTGGAGGCGAGGGCAGGCACTGCCTCCAAACAGTTGTGGTCCCCTGGGCCTCATTAGGGACTCATCAATTCTAGAAAAAGGAAGGATTTAGCAGAGAAGGCAGCCATGGCCCTCTGTCTGGTGGGCAGGCAGCAGGGCCAGCTTCCAGTGGGCCAGTGGGTGTGCCCCACGCCAGGCCTCGAGAGGGGTCAGGGCTCAGGCCAGAGGGCCACAACTCAGCCATGTGGGTGAGCAGGGGGTGGGGGCTGCCAGATAAAATGCAGGATGCCCAGTGAAATTTAAATTTCAGATAAACAACAAATAATTTTTTTAGTATAAGTATGTCCCAAATATTTCATGAAATATACTTATGCTAAAAAAACTATTCAT
Source organism: Ceratotherium simum simum (assembly GCF_057802395.1). Classification (NCBI taxonomy): domain Eukaryota; kingdom Metazoa; phylum Chordata; class Mammalia; order Perissodactyla; family Rhinocerotidae; genus Ceratotherium; species Ceratotherium simum. Next base: position 5,193,707 of record NC_141928.1, on the reverse strand, counting down.
TGTTTACCTGAAATTCAAACTTAACCGGTGTCCTATATTTTTATTTGCTGAATCTGGCAGCCGTAGTGTCAGGGGTCTCTTCATGGAAGTGACTTGAAGAGGACAGCGGGGATGTCCCCGCTGTGGGGCCGCCAGGGCTCCGGAGAACAGGTCAGTCTTGTCTGCTTTGGGAGCTGCTGGCCCCTGAGAGGGGCTCCGGGGTGGAGTGTCAGCAGGACAGTGTGGATGAGGGGGCCTGTCCCTTGGGGCTGGGCACCTGGGGGCTGCGGCTAAGGCCAATCTTTGCTCCCAGGAACCCCCACGTGCCCACCTCTGTCCCTCCCTCTGTCACTTGTTGGCCGTTAGCAATAGGAACAATAATAACAGCCAGCATCTGTGGAGGGCTCGCTATGTGCAGACCCGGTGCTAAGCACTCTGCATGTGACAGCTCATCCCATCCTCCCAACGGCCCTGTCATGTGGGAACCATGCATTTTCCAGTTTTATGAACCAAGAGCTAAGACCCGGAGGCTGGTCACCTGCCACCACGTGCCGCCTCAGCCCAGCTATGACACTGACTGGCCTTTAATTGAGCAACTGCTCCATGCCAGATGCTGTACATTATCTCATGCATTCATTCCTTCGTTTCCTCCTTCATTCATTCAGCAGATAGTGAGAGCCAACTGTGTGCCAGAGAGTATGCTAAGCACTTACAAACAATTAAATAACAAAATTGCAAATCTAAGCTATAATTCAACCCTTCCAATTTGCAAAGGTCTGAGACCCAGAGAAGTGACTTGCTGAAGGTCACCCAGCAAATCAGGAGCAGGGCCTGGGCGAGAATCTGGCTGCTGACTCAGCATCTCTCTCTCTCTCTCCCTCTCTCTCTCTTTTTCTCTCTCTCTCTCTCTCGCTTTCTCCCATGGAACCACTCCTGCTGACATCCAAGAAGTTGAAGCCGTGGGATTCTGCAGTGGGGTGGGAGTGGGGAGGGGGCAGCAGGTCCTGATGGGCTGGGAGTCCACTGCTGGCCGGTGGCAGGCCCATGGGCTGGCCGGCCTCACACTGTCCCTCTGTTCATTATTAAATAATGCTTCCTGATGGATGAGCTGAAAAGTGCTGTGTAGTGGGGTCAGGCGGCTCAGGTGATGGTTTCCTGGTGAGATTGATGGTTCTCAAAGGTCACATTCAGAAAGCAAGTCCTTGGGAAAATTGATCCCATGGACGCAGGGGAAATATTTGGGCTGGAGGTGCCTCCAGGAGTCTGGACCACACTCCCAGGTCTGGACGCAGGCAGAAGCTGGCATTGGGGGGGGAGGGCGGGAAAGGGGGCTTCCTTCTTCTGTGGCTGCATTTCTTTGGCCAAGACCGGGCCTCAGAATGGCCAGCAGGGCTGTGGGCGGTGGGCATGGGGAGGATCTGCCTCAGTGCCCCTCCCCTGGCCATCATTATCCACGTGGAATCAGCATAAGGCAGTTCTGAGAGAGATGCAGGGTGGGAGAGGGGCCATGAGGTCCGACTCTAGCGCCCAGCATCCCTGGACTCCAGTCCCGTCTCTTCCACTCAGAGACCTGGGGTGAGTGATTGGCACGTGACCTGCCAGCATCTTGCATCCTCGCCTGTAAAATGGGAGAGTGGCACCTTCTGCGTTTTTACAGGGATTCTGTTAATAATGCACGTCACACAGCACCTGTTCACATATGAGTGAATGCTCCATAAATTATTTATTCATCCTTGCTTATTTATTTGACTTATTCCATCTCCCAAAGGCCTCCTGGAATAGAGAGGAGAAATCACAGAAGGATAGCAGCCTGAGGGAGGACGGGGAAGGACAGGCCTGCGTTTGGGGGAATCGTGGGCTGGTAGGACTTCTCTGAGCCTGTGTCTGTCTGAGAACCAGCACTGGAGCCTCTCCAGGCCACTGCCCAGCTGCCTGCCTGAGACCCTTCCTCAAGTGGGGTTCACCGGCTGTGTGGCCTGGGGCAACTTACTTAACTTCTGTGTGCCTCATTTCCTTGTCTGTAAATGGAGATGATAGCAATATACACTTCATAAGGCTCTTGTGAGGATTTGACGTGTCATTCTTGGAAAGCTCTCAGGACCCCTGTCTCTAGAAGCTCGTAAGTATAAGAAATGAGGAAAGCAATGGGAAGCTACCATGTTCGAGCACTTCTGTGCACTGAGCAAGTGCTTTACAGACCGTGTCTCAGTTGCTCCTACCACAGCCCCTTGAGGTAGGTGCCACTACCGACCCTATTTTACAGATTAGGCAACTGAGGCAGAGGGAAGCCCAGCAACTTTCCTAAGGTCACACAGTAAGTGGCTAAACATCCCGAGCTGTGGGACCAGGGGACCAGGGCCATGGTCTTACAGTCCCGAGGAAAGGCAAAAGGATGGAGCCAAACCCCGGACAGGCGCCTGTGTGCAGGAGCTCTGGTCTCATCCCACCCCCATGGGTGTGGGTAGGGGATGTGGCTGGTGCATCACTCACGTCCATTGCCTCATTCCCAAATGACCCATGTCACCGATCCTCATGACAGCCTGTGGTGTAAGCAGGACTGTTGCTCCCCACTCCTCAGGTGTGAAAGTGGGGACTCTGGTTAAGAACTTGTGCAGGGCTGCACAGCCGTGTGCTCCGGGAGCCTGGTGGAAGCCCCGCCCACTGAGGGCTCTGCTCCCGGGAGCCCAGTACACGGGCCAGCGGGGAGTGAAGACGTTAAGTGGAAGCTCTGGCATCAGGCTGCCTGGATTCAAGTCTTGGCTCTGCCCCTGACCAGCTGGGGGACCTCAGGCAGCTCACTTCACCGCCCCAGGCCTCAGTTTCCCCATCTGCACAATGGAGATATTAACGTATGTCTTTCATAGGATTGTTGCGAAGGGCTGACGTGTTCATTCGTGTGAGCTCTCAGAATGGTGCCCTGTATCAGCTATATTTCCCCAGAAGCCTTTCTTTAGGGTCCAACGTGATAGGTTTGCACAATTAGTAAAACAAACCTTTGAAGGTTTGTAGGAGAGAGCTTACAATAAAACCAGGTTTCCCAGACTTAGTCAGTCAGGTAACCCCTTCACTATTTTCCCCAGATGTCTATTTATTTACTTGTTTGTTTGTTTGTTTGTTTAACAGCTTTACTGAGATGTAATTTGCATACCACATAATACACCCATTTAGAGTGTACAATTCAGTGGCTTTTAGTGTATTCACAGAGTCGTGCAGCCATCACCATTGTTGACTTTACAACATTTTCGTCACCCTAAAAAGAAGCCCTGCTCCCCTTAGCTGTCACCCTAAATCCCCTTTTCCCCTCAGCCCCAGGCAACCACTAATCTACTTCCTGTCTCTTTGGAGTTGCCTCTTCTGGACATTTCCTATAAATGGAAGCATACGTTATGTGGCCTTTTGTGTGTTTGGCTGCTTTCACTTAGCATGATGTTTTCAAGGGTGGTCCATGTTGTAGCTTGTACCAGGACTTCATTCCTTGTTATGGCTCAATGATATTCTGTTGTATGTATAGACTACATTTTGTTTTTATGTTGATGGGCATTTGGGTTGTTTCTACCTTTTTGCTAGTATGAATAATGCTGCTATGAGCACTGATGTTCACATTTTTGTGTGGACATGTTTTCATTTCTCTTGGGTATACACCTAGGAGCAGAATTGCTGGGTCACAAGGTAACTCAAAGTTTCACCTTTTGAGGACCTGACAGACTGCTTTTCCAGAGCAGCTGCACCATTTTACCTTCCCACCAGCCGTGTATGAGGGTTTCGATTTCTCCACATCCTCGTCAACACTTGTTATTGTCTGTGTTTTTGATGACAGCCATCCTGAGGGTGTGAAAGGGTAACTGACTGTGGTTTTGATTTGCATTTCTCTGATGGTTAATGATGTTGAGCATCTTTTCACGTACTTGTTGGTCACTTGTGTATCTTCTTTGGAGAAATGTCTATTCAGATCCTTTCCTCATTTGTTTTTTTTATAATTTTATTTATTTATTTATTTTTCCCCCCAAAGCCCCAGTAGATAGTCGTATGTCATAGCTGCACATCCTTCTAGTTGCTGTATGTGGGACGCGGCCTCAGCGTGGCCGGAGAAGCGGTGCGTCGGTGAGCGCCCGGGATCCGAACCCGGGCCGCCAGCGGCAGAGCGCGCGCACTTAACTGCTAAGCCACGGGGCCGGCCCCTTTGCTCATTTTTAAAATTAGGTTATTTGTCTTTTTGTTATTGAGTTGAAAGAGTTCATTATATTTTAGATACAAGTCTCTTATCAGAGATATAATCTGCAAAATTTTTCTCCCATTCTGCGGGTTGTCTTTTCACTTTCTTGATGGTGTCCTCTGAAGCACAAAAGTGTTTAATTTTGCTGAAGTCCAATTTTTCTATTTTTTCTTCTGTTGCTTGTGCTTTTGGTGTCATGTGTAAGAAACCACTGCTTAACTCAAAGTCATGAAGATTTACCCCATGTTTCCTTGTCAGAGTTTTCTGGTGTTAGCTCTTACATATAGGTCTTTGATCCATTTCAAGTTGGTTTTTGTTTATGGTATGAGGTAGGGTTCTAACATCATTCTTTTGCATGAGGGTATCTCATGTTATTTATTTACTTACTTAACAATTTCTTTAAATTAATATACTTTTAAATTTTGGCCTCGTGTAGGCAATAATATTTTTAAGATACCAGATTTGATGACTTTGTCACTTAAAAAAAATATTGTGTATTCCAAAATAAATAATAACCATTAAACTGTTTTATAGTTCATGCATTTGCCTCCCCTGGTTGTTTCTATACCCCACCTGGGGAGATGATGCTGAGAGAATGAGGAGGGATGAGGGATGAGGGAGAGTGGAGCAGGAGCTGATGGGAGGCAGGGGCTGTGAAAGGCCTCCCTGCACACGTGACCTTTGGCCTCGAACCTGACACTTCCTCTAGGGGTTAGCTTTAGGAGCAAGGGGTGGAGCCTGGCAGCATGTTCCAGGTAGAGGGAACAGCACGTGCAAAGGTCCAGAGGAGACCAGATCAGAACACATGCTGGAAAGAGACAGGGAGAGAGACACACAGAGAGACATAGAGAGAGGGACACAAAGAGAGAGCCAGAGGTCAAGCCCCGTGCACAAACACCACACACACACACACACATACACACATGCACATACACACACACAGAGCTTCCTGCAAAATCAGGAAGTGTAAGCAGCACCTCCCTCAGTTGACTGGGTTCTGTTGCTGTGCCAGCCTTGGCGAGGCTTCCCCCACACTGCGTGGGCTCCTCTTGGCAGCCCTGCCCATCGGGACTTCTTCTCTCCTTGGTAGAGGAGGCACCACACTCATTCCAGGGCTCAGCCAGGGAGGGTGGAGAAGCCAAGACCCCTCTAGGAGATGAGGCTGGTGGGAGGGACTGGCCAGCATGGGGCCAGGGCGGAGCCGGGATCAGGGAGGGACGCCTGGATTTGGGTCAGGAGTGACCAGCTGCACGACTTTGGGCAGCTTCTCCCGACCTGTGCCACACGGGCCTGTCCAGCTCTGACATCCCACAACTCCTTACTACCATCATTACAATAGGCTCCTCAGATTCGGCTGGTCTTTTCTGCATTTTTAACAAGCCAAGGTCAATGTTATCCCCCAAAGTCGAGATGGCAATCTTTTCTTTATGTAGCTGATATCTAAAAATATCCCGTCCTCAGGCCAGAGGCATGGAGTACACTCCTGCTTCCACACAGCTGGGGTGTTCCTCTCCAGCTAGCTCAGTGGGATGTCAGATAGGAATTGAGAAGAAAAAAATAAATAGAACCTTCAGAGGTCAAACACATTTTGCCAACAAACTTTCATTAGACAAAGTCAGACAGGTTTCTTTCCTGCAGGACTTGTCAGAGCCTTTAAAATGCCAATGTGCACTGTGCTGCTGGATGTGAGTCGGGGGGTCAGGGTGCAGGGTATGAGGGCATTAGGAAAGTGTGATATGCATTGGCCCATAAAGTTTAAGCATAGGACCGTTCTTTGCCAGGGACCATTTCTGGGGTCTAAGGCCCCCGGGAAGAAGAGTCCTCAGTGCTGACAGGTGCCTGCCCATCCCCCTCTGTGCCTTTCCCAGAGCTGAGCACATAGTAGGCCTACAATACATATGTGGTCGTGGATTGGAACTCCAGAGAAAGCGTGAACTGGCTTTTCCATGCCCTGTTTATTTCAGCTGTGTGTGGCAGTGAGACCTTGACAGGCTCAGCATCCAGGCTGTAAGGGAAGCTGGAGTTAAAACTACACAGCCTTCAGCACTGCTAACGCCCTTGGACAGGGCTCTGCATCCGAATTCTGTTCCAGAGAATTCCAGAGACATCCTCTGAGCTGGGAATTGAGAGTCACGAACAGTGTATGGTGTGTAACATGGAGTGATGGTTTCCCAAACAGCGCTCCTGTGCCCCCCAGGCCCGAAGGACCCACTTCCCCTCCTGAGAGGAAAGGCATGTGAGGTCAGGAACCAGCCGCCTTCCCCACCCTGGCCTGACATCCTGTTTTCAAATAACATTTGTTATCTGCTTATAAAAGTAATACCTGCTCACTATAGAGAATGTAGAAAACACGCAAAGTGACAAAGAAGAAAATAGAAGTCATTTATAATCCCATCCCCTCCCTGCCTAAGACAGCCACAGGAATACCTAGATGTGTTTTCTCTTGGTGTTTTGGGTATAGATATATGTATTTTAAACATAATCAGAAACTACACGTGTTAGTCTGCTCGAGCTGCCATAATGAAACACCACAGACTGGGGGGATTAAACTACAGAAATTTATTTTCTCATAGTTTTGGAGGCTGGAAGTCCAAGATCCAGGTGCCAGCAGGGCTGGTTTCTGGTGAGGACTCTTCCTGGCTTGCAGACGGCCAGTTTCTCACTGTGTCCTCGCGTGGTGGAGAGAGAGCTCCATGTCTCTTCCTCTTCTTGTAAGGCCACCAGCCCTAGTGGATTATGGCCCCACCCCATGACCTGGTTTAACATTAATTATCTCTTGAAAGCCCCGTCTCCAAATACAGTCACATTAGGGGTTGGGACTTCAAGGTATGAAGCTGGGAGGACAATTCAGTCCATAACGCTACAATACCTACACTTGGTACCTACTTTTTACAATCCGTATTCTATCTCATGTTAGCCTCTTGGACTGCAGAGTCAGATATCTCTGAGTCCCAGTCCCAGGCACATTCCTGAGCAGCCTTGTGACTCTGGGCAAGATACGTAACCTCTCTGAGGCTCCATTTCCTCATCTGTAAAATGAAGGTGACGATAGTACCAGCTCTTGTGGTCATTAGAGGATGGAAGGAGACACTCACTGGCACATAGTAAGAGCTCAGTAAGTATGGTCTCGTTCATTCGTGTGAGGACCATTCCCCATGGCTTGAAGTGGCCTTTGACAAAATAATACTTAATAGCTTTAGAATATTCCATAGCATAGATGCACCTTAATTTCCTTAATCCTTGTGGGATAATTTGAGGGCAGAGAAAGTACGAGAAGGAAGGCAGCCCTGGCGATTGTGAAGCCTGCAGGCAGTAGGTTAACTCGGAGCCGCAGAGCTGGTGGAAGCCGGGGCGACCAGTTTCCACATTCGGGACGTCGCCCTGGAGGGCTGGCGCCACAGCGGAGCTGCAGTGGGGTAGCGGCAAAGACGGCGGGAGGGCAGGCAGCGAGAGCCGGGACGAGGGCTCTGGCGGGACTGACTCCCGAGGAGGGAAGACGCAGGGCGGTCGGTATCCATCGTGTGGATCAGCAGAGGTGGAGGGGGCATTTGCGGAGTGTGACGTGGGAGAGTGGACAGCACCCCCGAGCCCCGTGGAAGGGGGCAATGAGGAGAAGGGGGAAGAGCTGGAGAAGAAATGCGCTTCAGCCTTCAGGAAACAATCTTTGAGACGACATGAGCAGTGAGGGGAAATGCCGCACATGCCAGGCGTCCCTGGTGGCCGTAGGTGGCTCCACCCTAGTCCAGGTCACTGTCCTCGTCGCCAGCGGGGGCACAGCTTTCTTACTCATCTCCCCACCGTGGTCTTGTCCCCCAGACAAACCATCTCCATGGAGCGGCCACAGCGATATAACATATGAGCTGGAGCGAGACACTTCCAACCTTCCAATGGTTGTCAGTTGCTTGAAGAATAATATCCGGCCTCTGTGTCACGGTCTGGCCTCCTCCTACTCTCTTAGCCTCATCTCAGGCCTCACGAGTTGAGCCTTCTCAGCCCCAGGGTCTTTCCTCGTGCTCTTGCCTCCTTCTGGAAGGTTCTCCCCTCCTGGCCTGAGTAACTTTGATCCTCCTTCAGGTCTTAGTTTAAAACTGTTCTTCCTGGAAGCCTATCCTGCACCCCCAGACTAAATGAGGACTCCCAGGATGCCCTCTCCTTTTATAACACTTGGGCACCCATGACAATTGGCATTAAAGATTTGCATGATTATTATTTTTAAATTAATAGTCTTTATTAATTTTTAGGTTGACAGAAAATTGAGCAGATTGTACAGAGAGTTCCTAATACTCCCCATTTCCACGCACACAGTCTCCCTATTATTAACATCTTGTGGTAGTGTGGTGCATTTGTTACAGTTGATGAACCACATTGATACATTGTTATTATTAACTAAAGTCCATAGTGTACATTAGGGTTCACTCATCATGTTGTACATTCTATATGTTTTGACAAATGCATAATGTCATGTATCTACCATGACAGTGTCATACAGAATTGCTTCACTGCCCTAAAAATCCTGTGCTCCATCTGTTCATCCCTCCCCCCTCCCCCCAATCACTGATTTTTTTGATCTCCCTATTAGACCCCATACTCCATCAGAGTAGGGACCCCGTCTGCTTTGTTAACCGTTATGCTCACTGTCCCAGCTCAGATCCTGGCACATAACAGGTGCCCTATAAATACCTTTCTTTGCATATTTTAATAAAAATAGGATTCTACTAAACACGTTATTCCGCAATTTGCTTTTTACAAATATTGACAATATATCTTGGAAATCTTCCCGTATCAGAATATAGAGCTCTCTCCCTCTCTGTAACTTTTTATTATGGAGAGTTTCCAACATGCATGTGAAAACAGACTACTGTAATAAACCGCCATATACCTGTCACCCAGCTCTGGCAATTATCAACTCATGGCCCTTCTTGTCTCATCTATGTCTCTGCCCCTGTTCTCCCTTTCTGTGTTATTCTGAAGCTAATGGCAGACATCACATATTTTCATCTGTAAATATTGCAGGTGTAACTCTAAAAGATAAGGACTTTTAAAAACATAACCACAATACCATCACTGCATCTAATAAACATTTGTTTGATATCGTCAAATAGAGTCAGTGTTCAAATTTCCAGCTGTCTCATGAATGTGCATTCCATTTGTTTATCTGAGTCTAGAGGTTGTTTGAATCAAGACCCGGATGAGGTCCACACCCTGCAGTTGGGTGATATGCCTGGGAGGTCTCCTCCTCCCTGCTTCCTCCATATCAAATTTTGCCCCTTGCAATTCATCTGTTAAGGAAGCTGGGACATCACCTCTGGAGTTTCCCTCACTCTGGTTTTGCTGATTTTACCCCCCCGCCGGTGCTGTTTAGTATGTTTCTCTGTGCTCTGTATTTCCTGTAAATTTGTAGCTGGATCCTGAGTCTTGATCAGATTCACGTTCAACTTGTTTTGACAAGACTGCTTCAGGGTGAGGTGTATCCTTCTACGGGGAAGCTTCTCTCTGCTTGTCCCTCTCTGTGACAGTCCAGGCTGTGCCCAGAGCCGTTCACTCAGTAGGGGCTGCTAAGCGGCAACCTTCTGATTCTATCATTCCTTCTTCAACTATTAGCAGGAATATTTCTATAAAAAGAGACGTTCCCTCATCAACTGGTGGTTATCTGGAGGTACAGTTTCTATAGGATGGGCAGGACAAGTGCTTGATTCTTTCTCTTTATTTACCGGTTTTCAGAATAATGAGTTGCCTATAAATATTTGAATGAATGAATGAATAATACATGTGTGGATGAATTGACAGGGGTTTGGGAGTCGGGGGTTCTCTCTGTCTCCCCTCAAGGGCGTGGGCGTGGGCCACGTGGGCCACGGCTGAGAGCAGAGGTGCAGGCTGGGGCCAGGTCCTTGTCTACACAACCATGGGCCGCGGAGGAGCTCTTGCTGCCTGTCAACCCACCTTGGTCAAGAGCAAAGGTGATCAGAAGCTGCGTTACTAAAAATACAGCACCTGGGGCAAGGGCATCTTGTCACCCCACACTGACCGAGATGTAAGAAACCCTTGGAACCACCATCAAAGAGGACAGTAGACCAGCAGCAGAGAGCCAGGGCAGCCTTCACGCTGGGAAAGGCTTAAAATGGTGGTGTTCGCTCGACAGGAGGGGAGTCGGGGATTTTTTCATGGCAGGTTTCACTGGTGGCCTCCAAGGTTCCTTCCAGGCCAGCCCCAACATCCCCCCGGCCCTGCTAGCTGGGCTCACCTTTCCCCAGGGACCGGCAGCCCTGTCCATGAGTTTGCTGATGTCTGTGCCCCCTCTGTGTCCCCCCAGGTGCAAGTGCAACCTGCACGCCAACCTGTGCTCCGTGCGCGAGGGCAGCCTGCAGTGCGAGTGTGAACACAACACCACGGGCCCCGACTGCGGCAAGTGCAAGAGGAACTTCCGCACCCGGTCCTGGCGCGCCGGCTCCTACCTGCCGCTGCCCCACGGCTCTCCCAACGCGTGTACGTACCAGCGGAGGGGCTGCTGCTGCGTCCCCAGCTGCTGTGTGCCCCAGCCGTGAGCCAGTGAGGCCGTGGTCCCGCTGCCCGTCAACCCCAGGAGCTGTGGATCACACACACACACACACACGCACGCAGAAAAATGTGCGCACAAACATACAAGCACACGTGCACACACAAGCATGCACGCACGCACATATATGCATGTCCACACATGCACATGTGCACACAAATGCACGCGCACGCGGGCATACACACACACATATACCCCTTGTTACTGGGCTCCCAAGCGCCCAGCCTTGTAAGCAAGACCCTCTGGCACACCTGCTGAAAACCTGCTGAAACCTAAGCCGCCCTTCCGGCCCCAGCAAGCAGGAAACCCGAGATGAGCTTCTCAGCATCTCTCCTGCTGTCCTTCCCCTTCTGGACCCAGAGGCTGGAGAGAAGGCCCCCCAGGGTGTCAGGGAGGAGGGCGGTGAGAGCCCTCACTCCAGGCTGACGTGATCAGCACCATCCCTCATAACCAGCATTTATGGGGCATTTACAACTGGCCAGGACGCTAGTGGTTACCACCCCCTCGAGCCTCAGAGTGGCCCCTGGAAGCGGGTCTCCTATTATCCCATCTTACGGAGGGATCCTCTGAGGCCCTGGCCCTCGCCCTCTGCACAGTCCTCCCCTCCCTGGCTCAGCCTTCCCGTGCCAGGGAATCGCTCCTCGGGTCACCCATACACGCCTGCATCAGGAACACCCGCCACTCCCCAGGGGCCCCAGCATGGTCCACGGGTGTCTCCGTGAAATCACAAAGCCCCCGGAACCCCTGAGCTGCTCTCCCAGACCCACCCCCTAGTGACTTTACTGACGTCTGCCGTCTGCCCGTGCACTGACAAAGAGGCTGCACCAGGCACGTTAGCACCAGCTTCTCACTTAGCCCTCACAACAACCCTGAGGGGTGGTATTATTATTACCCTGCTCTCCAGATGAGCAAACTGAGGCCTAGCAGCCCTCAGTGCCCTCCCAGTTTTAACAGCAAGTTATGTGCCAGTCACTGGACCTGGTTCCAAAGCCAGGGCCGGGCAGCAGCCTCCTGCATCAGGGCTGCCCATCCACCTGGGCACACTCCCAGGAGCCCCTCCATCGGTGCCCTCCCTCCACCGACGTGAAAGATTTATGTGACTTTAGGCTGATCAAAGCCGAAAGTCTCACAGCGAGGCCGTGACAGGCACGTCGTGCGTGTGCCGGGCCCGAGGCGCGACAGGCCTTTGAAGAGGTGACTTGCCAGGCACACACAGCACTCGTGGCCTTCAAAGGCTCAGAGAGCGCTCTGGGCGCTGACAACCCGCCCCGCCCGCTCCCTCCTGCCAGGTGCCCGACCCAACTCTTTGTTGCATGAGCCAGTTCTTGAACTCTGTCTTTAGTGGATGTCACTTCCCTCTCTGATTCACTGTCTCGCCTCCCTTCATCCGTTCTGCTGGCCTCCCCCTCCTCTCTCTCCTCCTCACCTCCTCTCCGTTCTCTCTGTGTCCCATTCCTCTTGGAAGGATCCTCCAAAGTCTCCGGGCACCCACAGACTGAGACTCTTTGCAGGTCCCCGGCTGGAGGCCACCCTCTGTCTAACCAGCGATGGACAGATGGGCTGGGCCAGCCCTTTGCCTCTGAAACCTCTCCTCCCCTCCACCCTGCAGGGATAGCCAAAGCTTCCTTTTCGGGGGAGCTCCTGGAACAGCTCCCTGCTCCCTGATTCCCCAAGATCCTCAGGAATTGTCTGCGTGGCCCCCAAGCCCCAGGAAGGAGGGGATTCTCCTGGAAAATGCAGGAGCGGGGGTGAGGCTGGGGGTGCTTCCCCCCACCACCCGGGCTCCCACCTTCTCTGGGACAGCTAGGAGAAAATAGCCCAGAGACACAGACGGAAACAAGCCCAGGTTAACTCTGCCCTCCCCCGCCCCTCCTCCCATGTCCCCATCTCAGCAAGTGGCACCGACACGCAGGGGGCTCAGCTGCAAGTCTGGGGGTCGCCCTTGACTGCAGCCCCTCCATCCCCACCTGCTCACATCTCCCCACCTCTGCCCTCCGCCCTGCAGTCGCGCCCCTCCCCTCGGGGCCCCTCCAGTCCATCCTCTCCTCCACAAAAGGCTTTCCTTGCCTGGTGCTCACCTGTTCAAAACCTTCAGTGCCCCCCCCCCCAGTGTCCTCAGAATAAAATCCTAACAAGTCAAGCCCCCCATACAAGGCCCTGTGAGATCACCACCCCCTCCCCCCGCCTCCCACCTCCGAGTTCAAGCCCCCTCCAGGTCCACTTCTCTGAACTCCCACCCCCCAAGTGTCTCTTGTGATTGGATCTTCACCTCCCTGTGGCTTGGAATGCTCCCCTGTGACCCTCTGTGACCTTTACCTGGCTGGCTCCCTCACCCTCTGAGGCCCAGCTTGCCCCTCTCTGCCCTGCCCCCAGCCTCCTGCCTGTCGCCCCCCACCTCCCCGGCCTCCGCACACACCCTTACACAATAACTATCTGCTATCTGTGTCCCTGCCTGCCCCTCCCTTAGCCTGTCTGCCCCTGAGGCTGGCCTCCCATGGCATCCTGAGGCTCTACCCCGTGCCCGCCCGTCCTCGTTGTGGGAGCTCAGATGTGTTGGTAGAGGGAGGAAGTGTCAGCCGGGCGCATCCTCCCAGGCCTCCCCAACTATCCCGCCTCCGGGCTCACCCAGGAGAGGTCCATGCACCACCCATCCCCTGCTGATGCCACAGCGTCCACTCCGAGGACCTCCCGGGCACTGGGGGCTCCTCAGTGGCTGTCTTTTCTCAGGAACACCTGCAGGGGGAAGCGTGGTACCGGCTCCTTCCTTTTGGGTCTGTGACGATTCTTACCCTGGTCAAACCAGGCCTTAGGCCTCCCTCAGCCCCTGGGGCCCGGACACACGGACAGACAGCAGGTGGAGTCAGGTCTCTGCCCCTCACCACTGTGTGCCCTTGGATGAGTCATTTCCCCCCTGAGCACTGTTTCCTCGTCTGTAGAATCAAGACCCTAATGAGCCCCCTGTGGGGCTGTCGTGAGGACTAGGTGGCTCCTGTGGGGCCACTGTGATTATTTTTCAATGGGGTATTGGGCCGTCCCCGCATTTCCCCTGATGGGAACACACTCCGTGGTTTCCCTCTGGTGGTAAATTCCATCAGGGCCCCAGGAAACCAGTCTGCCCCAGGGGCCGTGACCCTCGTGTTCCCAGACATCCCGTTGCCCCTCGGAGAACAGGCTCCCGCCTCCTTGTCCTGCCCTGGAGGGCCCAAGAGTCTAAAAACAAATCAGAGGGGTGCCGGTGAAGCCCCCAGCGGAGTGCTTGGCACTTAGGAGGTCCCCAAGGGTAAGTCATGGCTCTGAGACTCAGTTTCCCCACCTGCAAAATGGGCTAATAGCGGCTCCTCCCTCTCCGGGCGGCGGTGAGAAGGAAAGGGGATAATCGGTCCGCGTCCCTGCGCAGTGAGGGCCCAGAGACCTGCCAGGACCTGAGTTTCCTTCCCCAGCCCTGCGGCTTCCTCTGCAGGGGTTCCTCACTCCACAGCAGCCACGCTGTGACCTTTCTTCTCTCCTGCAGGTGCCGCTGCGGGCTCTGCCATCGGCAGTAAGTACACACCTGGGTCGCCGCCCTGGGGAAGGTGTTGGGGAACCCCAGCGCATGAGCCTCTTTGCATATCCTGGAAAGTGTGGGAGAGAAAAGAAGGGGCTTTCCTGTCCCCGCTGGGCCCGCGGGCTCTCCACGCCCTCCTCTGATTGTGCCCATTCGCTTCTTCATCGCTCACCCCCTCCTTCCGTCTCCTTTGGTGGCGCCAGCTGAGTGCGTCTCACAACTTCTCCCCCTGAGCTTCTTGGTTAGTGCTGCTTTGGAAAGGTCCCCTGGACTCCTGGGTGAACTCCCCGCTCCTCCCCTTCCCCTGGGCAAGAGTGGAGGTCACTGTCTTCCCTGGCCAGTGGCAGAGTCCCCCCCAGCCTGACCGTGGGGCTGGGCCCCCACCGGCAGCCTGCAGTTGTCCCTCTGCAGCCACTTGGCTCAGGCCCCAGAGCACGTTCGCCCGTCTGAAGGAGGCGGGTGGGTCCTGAGAGCTCAGCGAGGAGGGCGGGAAGGCTGGGCGTGGGTGCCGGCGGGCAGGCCTGAAGTCATGCTCAGCTCCTGCCTCTCAAGCGCCAGGCAGGATGCTCCAGTGCCTCATTTCATCCTGGCACCCCCGCCCCGTGGGCATTGCCGTCCGAGTCAGCAGCAAAGGACGAGCCAGTGTGGAACAGACGCCAAAGCTCAGAGAGGCTTCGGAAGGGGTGCCGCCTCCCACCGCCAGGGATCTTTGGGCCCACGCCCCACCCCAGGCTGGGACACAGTGGACGGAGAGAGCACCGGAAGGAAGCTGGATCCTGGGGGGGACGCTGTCCACTCAGTGGTGCTAGTTGCCTCACACCCGCCGACTCCCCCACTTGCTCTTGCTTCTCTGTCTCTCGCCAGGCATCTGCAGGTCCCGGAAAGACCCCACCCCCAAAGCCCCTGTGGCCATTGTGGCCATGGGGGGGACCCCACCACTCCTGCCCCCAACATGCTCGCTGCTCAGGCCCCCAGGGCCCCCAGCATCCTACAGCCCACAGGTGGGTGACTGCCCTGGTGCAGCCCCCACTGCCCTGCCCTTCCCCACTTCTCTCCCGAGTCCCTGCCTCTGTCTGTGACGTGCGATGCTCGGGGGCCGTCAGCTCTTGGGAGGGCTTGGCTCTGAGAGTAGAGAATGCTAGAACCCTAGTGCCACCAGAGCATGGGGCTCAGGCAGGCCATCTAGACTCACCTGTCATGGGGCCCCAGCCAGGGGATCCAGGGCTCACGTCAAGCTCCTGGAATGTTCTTCCTCCTGCCCCCAAAGGCACTGCTCAGGAGGGCCCCGAGACCAGCGTGGCCAAAAGAACAGGGAGACCTGGGGGGGTGGGCAGTGGCAGCGAGGCCACATGAAGTTCACCCAAAGACGGGGCCTGTCTCCCAGCAGCTCCTGCCTCAATGCCCCGCAGAGCCAGCCACCCCACCCCCAGCCACCCCGCAGCCTGCTCTGCCCCCAGCCCCTCAGCAGCGAACCCTGGGAGTGGACAGCCAGCGTTAGCCCAGAGGGAAAACCCCTCAGATCAGCAAGGCCAAAGGGAGCCTCTGAGCTGGGGTTTTAGAATATGGACCGCTGGGCATTTGGGGGCTGAGGGGGGGGGCAGGGCCAGGCTGGGGCCAACGTCCTGCCCCACGTCAACCAGAGTGGCTGCTCTCAGGGACCTGCAGCTACAGGCAGGCTCTCTGACGCAGATTCCACTCCAAAGGCAGGATCTGTGTGTCTTCGAGGCTTGGAGTGCTGGGTGGCCCTCTGGTCTCCCCTGGGGAGTCCCGTTAGACCCTGCACACTGCACAGGCCAGGAGTCTGAGAGGACTCATCCTTCCCAGAGGGTTCCAGGAAGATGCTGGCCAAGGGGAATCCTTCCTGGTCCCAGCCAGGAGCCAGAGGGTAGCATAACACTGCTCTTTTCCTTTCTGCCTCCTCCCTTCTCCACAGGAGACATTTGCAGGAGGCGAGGGCTAGCCAGGACGCTGGAGGATTTCAGGGGAGCCTCCTGGCCCAAGAATCCTCTTTGGGGTGGAGTATGGGGTCACTCTAGGAATTCTAGGCTCCGGACACGAGTTGGCCCAGCCGCCTGAGACTTGCGCTTTTTTCTGAGACTGTGGATGGGCAGACAGAAGCAAAAACAGTCGTGGTGGGTGCTGTGTCTGCCTGCAAATGGTGGTCCATCTGGGTGGGAGGCCAGATGCTCTCTCTATCACACACACACCGGGGAACCTTGAACCCATGGTCAGAGCTGCCTCTGATTTGGTGGAGGGCAAACTGCAAAACTGGGAATTAAGGGGAGAGTCAGAGGCAGGGCAGTGAGCCTGGACGAGGTAAGGTTTGAACCATGAGGGTCCCCAGGACCCACGTGGTGAGAAAGAGGCCCCCTCCCTCCAGGCTGGACTAGCAAACAGTCAGTGAGGGCATGATCAGCTGGGCATGCTGAGCCCAGGACCCCGCGGCAGGGCATTAAGGGGAGACGGCGGTTCCAGTGCGACAGCCAGGGGCCTGAGCAGCCCACATCCAGCGTCATGGCTCCTCTTTAGCGCCTGAAGCCTGTGCACGGGGCCCCGTGATTCCTGGTCCCCCACTGATAATGACAGTCGCTCCAGCTGGGGGAGAGTGGACATCTCCTGGGCTAGGAGCTATGCTTGCATTGTTGTATTCCTCTCTCACAGGTCCGTGAGATGGGGGCTGTTACTTTCCTAGTCCCCCTGGTGAGGAAAGTAAGGCTTAGGACGAAGCGGCTGGATTTGATGGCATGTAAATTGTACCTCAATAAAGCCGCTTAAAAAGAAACAAGAGAGAAAAGAAAGCAGCAGTGGCTCAAGGTAACAGGGTTACCAAGGCCCACAGGCAGGACTCGAACTCGGGCCACTGACTCCAGGCGCCACCTGCCCCCTCGGCCCCGCAGTGCCACCGCCCTGAGGCCTCGGGGGCTGGGAGGTGGCGCCATCTTTCAGACCTGGCTTGCGTGGCTTCAAAGGAACAAACAAGGCCTCCATCTGGTCTTGGCACACAACACAGGCCGCTGCGAGAATGTTCTTCCCGCACACCTGAGCCTGTCCGTGGAGAGCCCAGACAGGTGACTTTCCCGCCCCCGGAAAGGTCCAGAGTCTCTCCAGGTGCCTCCCAACAGGTGCTTCTGGTGGCCAGAGCCCAGCTGGGCCCAGGAACCCTGCCCAGATGCTTCTCCCTCCCGCCAAGGTCAAGCTCTCTGGAGGGCAGGGGCTGCGGCAGGCGGGAAAGGCTGCTCAGCGCTAATCCCCTCCCTGGCTCTCCCGCCGTGGAGGGTGGAGGGAGAAGGCGCCAAAGCCAGTGCCTTCAGGGCGGGTTTACTGCGGCTCTAGTTAAGCCCCTGCCCATCTGGGTCTGGCAGTCGCTTCTCCTCGTTGAACACCATATTCATGTCAATTTGCTGTCCAAAGGCTCCCGGCTCCCAGCTGGAAAGTCTCCCGCACTTTTTAGATCGTACATTTTCTTTTTCTTTCCCCACCAACCGGCATCGTGCTTAATCCCTTTAAGAAGTGGAAAAAATCCAATTTCTCCTCTGTTCCTCTGGGTTTGTCCTTTGAAATTCGGCCCAGAACCCTTCCTTGCCTTTGCCAGCCCGCCTGCTTCCCCTGCATTGTGTCCAGTTAGTCTCAGAGATGGGCACCATGGCATTTGGGGTTTCACTCACCTTGGGGTCCCTGGTGAAAATGGGCCCAAACCAGGGGTCAGCGAGGTGGGAAAGGGGCTGACCGGGGAGGCAGGCCAGACGTCGGAGGATGCTACAGTCCCTGGATTGGGGTTGGACAGGAAGCCTTAGAGGACACTTCTGGACACATTTGATGTCTTGGCCCGAACACACACCCCCTTTACTGCCGTTAGCCAGAGACTTCAGCACAGCGAGGTCTGGGTCCAGGTATGGGACTCTATCTACCTCGACCCTTCAGTTGGAACGGGGACCACACAGGGAGGGTAGAAGAAATCCAAAAATCAGGCATCCCGCTGAAGAAAGGACTGCCCACAGTATGCAGACTCTCGGGCACGGGGCCACCTCCCAACCGGCTTGAAGTCCACCTGTGCCCTGCACAGGCAGCAGTAGTGTAGACGCTGCCTCTCCAGGAGATTTGGACCCAGTTCTGTTTGGCTAGTGTAGAGAGTGGCTAGAGTTGATTCTTATAGTGCTGCTTCTCATAAGGGGGATGTAGGGGTGTGGGAGTTTGATGCCTCAGTCTGTCCTCAGGATTCCCCACCCCCACCCCCTCGCATAACTTGGTTTCTTCTCTCCTTTCCCCCAAGAGTGGATCAGGCCATCTACAGCTGCCCCCCTCCGGGAGAGCCCCCCCTGGCCCCAGGTGTCCTCCAGTGCAGAAGGTAGGGGGGGCAGGGCCTGGGACGGGCCATAATCCTGGGAAGCTCCGTCTTAGACTGGTAGGCCCCTCCCTCTGTAGTGGAGGTAGCAGGTGTGGTGTAGCCCAGGGAGGGAGGGGGCCTACGGGAGCCGAGGGGAGGGGCCTTGGAGCTCTACCTGCCCCCAACCCCAACTCTCACCTACTTACAGAGGGCCAGCGTGACTTCACCAAACCCAAACCCTCTTGATCCTACACTCTTCCAAGGGCTTCAGAGCCAAGTGGAGACTCTGCCCTCATAACAGAATCCTCTCTCCTGCCACCGTCATTCGCAGGATACCCAGGCAGTGAGGGAGCTCAGAGAGAGTCCGAGAGGGCTTCTGCAGGAGCTGGGTGGCAGGCAGACCCAGCAGGGGAGTTGACTATGAGTAGACATAGGGAGAAGGCAGTGCATTCCAGGCAGCAGGACCAGCGGGGGCAAAGGCTTGGCGGTGAGCAACCAGCCTGACAAAGTGGAAGATGTGTCGGTTAAATGAGGGCAGGGGCATCATGGAAGGCACTGACACCAAACTGAGACCCTCATTCTCCCACTGCAGTGGGAGGAGACACGCGTGGGCTCATTTGTAGCCGTAGATGGACACGCACAGGAAGCACACAGGGCCTGCCTGAGTCTCCGAGAAGGGAAGCTGTCCCCAGTCCCAGCTCACCTGTTCCCTTGACAGTAGGCCCTAACAGCCCGGCTTAGGCAGCAACCCCACCCCACACCTCAAGTTCCCTCCTGAGCCAGCTATGCGTAGTGAGCAGGGCTTTGAGTGCCCTCTGCTGGCAGGCGGTTTCAGAGCCTGAACCACAGTTAGTGAGAGTCTGTGGTTCCCAGCAACCTGGAGGCCCCTGAGTCAGGGCATCCTCCCTGGTGATGGACACAGGTAGAGCCAGCTGGAGCCATCACTTCCCTGCCCTGGACCAACTGGGGCACCGCAGACTCCCAGGGGGGAGCTGAGGCGACAGTGCTGCTGCGACAGTGTCAGGCTTACCCACAAAGATGGGGCTGGGGCCCCGGTGGGATTCTGGGCAGTGGAGGGCAGGCACTGTCTGTGCTCATGGCTCAACAGCACCTGCGCGTGGGGCATCCATGGGCGGTAGAGGACGCAGTTTGGCTGGGGCAGGGAGATTGCTTCGGAGAGTAAGGGAGATGCCAAAGTCTTGAATGCGGGAGTTCAGTCTCTGGATTTGATGCTCAAGGGATTTTGGAGAGGAGAGGGGAGGGCAAGGCGATGTTTTCAATCAATCAGTCAAAAAATTGTTCAGCTTCAACAAAGTACTTAGTGCGCTGTGTGGGATGTTGGGGACAGGGAAGTCATTTGGGAGGATTAATCCAGCTGGATGTGTAGGTGGTCTCCGAGGGGGAACCGAAGGCGGGGCTGCTGCTGCATGCTCCTCCTGGATGTGCTGTGTCACCTCCAATCTGAGCAGGTGACAAGGCTGCCCCAGAGCTTGCCCAGGGCACTTTCCTGGGCTTTTCCTGGGCTCAGACAGTCCACCCTGGGCAGCTGGACCATGGCTGATGAAAGAGCTCGTTTCTCATCTCTCCAAGATTTGGGCACCTCTGCCGCTGCCCCTGCCCCTGCCCCTGCCAAGTCCTCCAAACCTTTCCAGCTCAGGCCCAAATCTCCTCAAGTGATGCCTATTGAAGAATTCCAAGGTAAGAGGAAGGCGCTGGGGCTGTATCCGCCCTCCTCCATCACCTCCACCCCCTCCACTGGAAGAAAGGATGCCTGGCTCAGAAAACCCTGCAGGAGTAGCTGGGTCAAGGTGATACTGAACCTGTCTTCCCTCCAGTCCTGCCTCCCCAAGGGAGCTGGGAGCAGGCATGAGTCAGAAGCCCAGTGGGCAGCACCAGGCAGGCAGAGCAGCTGCCAGAAATAGCCTGTCCCGGCTCCCCTGGGAGGTGTGGCCCAGGGGCTTGTCTTGGTTGAAGCAAGAGCTGGGACACAGGGGTCACCAACACTACGCCTTGGGACACTCGGAGGATGCCTCATCTCGTTGTCCCTGGAGGGACAAGGTGATGGGGGCAGATCCGGGAGGCCCAAGGTGTGGGAATGCCCACCACCTCCTCCTGGCACATCTCAGAGGCTCGTGCCTCCAAGGTGCCCCGTGTCCTTGACCACCGACACCTGGTCAGTCCCTCCCTCCCCCATCACAAAAGGGAGGTCTGGGCCTCTAGAGATACACAGATGGTATTTCAAGAGGGAGGCCGGCGTCCTTCCTTGTTCAGGGACAGCCACACTGGCTTTCTTGCTCGGGGGTGTTGAGCCCCTTAGGAGGGACACCAGGGCCCCCATTCTTGCAGCAGAGAAGGTGACCCTCCTCACCAAACCCCACCCCTTCATGACATCATGGGGTCCACCTCCAATCCCTGGGGGCCTTGCTCCAGTTCACAGGACTTGTCCCTGGAGCAGAAGTAGGGCCAGAGGAGACAGCAGGATGGCACAGAGACGGCTGTCCTCAGTGTGGTGCTGTGTGGCTCCAGTAAGAGTCAGAAGCGGGCCAGTACTGGAGGAGACAAAGCGAGACGCCTTAAGGTGGCACTCACTCTCAGGGTTGTGCAAGATTGGCCCTCAAATTTGCAGAACAGCTCAGGCTAGTAAGAAAGGGTCCTGCAGGTGGGCGTTTTCCTTCCAACCATCTTCCAAAGCAGCCTGGGGAGGAAGCTCCTGGCCCATTCCATCTTGTCCAGCGTGCATGCATGCATGCATCCTCCACTGCCTCACTGCGGACACAGTGAACCCAGCCGTGAACCCAGCACCACCCTCCCTGAGCTCACAGTCTGGCCGCATGAGTTGACCCTGCATGAATCATTTTCTAGTCACCCCGGCACCCTGTGGGCATCCTTCAGAGAGCACCTCGCCCTGGCACCCGGCCAGGCCTTTAGCAGGTGCTGCCCACGGGCCCTCGCTGGGTGTCTGCCCACAGGGCAGGTGGGAATTTGTGGGCTGGGCCTAGACCAGTTCTCCTCCGGGCTCAAAGCTGGCAGGCCCGTCTCCTCCCAAATGGCACAGAAGCGTTGGGGGCCCAGGGCACCTTCCCGTGCCAGGTCCTACCCCCTGCATGTCCTGGGGTGGGTCCTTCTTCTCCCTGTGCCTCAGTTGCCTCGAATGCACGTTGGGGGGAGGGGGCAACAGGAAGGCCCCGTCTGCCCGCGCTCGCTGACCTCGGTGTTCCTCGTGCGCGGCCGCCCAGACTGCGAGTGCTACGGCCACTCCAACCGCTGCAGCTACATCGACTTCCTCAACGTGGTGACCTGCGTGAGCTGCAAGCACAACACGCGCGGCCAGCACTGCCAGCACTGCCGCCTGGGCTACTATCGCAATGGCTCCGCCGAGCTGGACGACGAGAACGTGTGCATCGGTGAGCCGGGCGCGGCGGGGAGTGCGCTGGGATGGGGTGAAGGGCACACGGCCCGCAGCGCAGTGCTAGGTGGGGTCTGGAGACCCCTACGTCAGAGTCCCCTGGGGAGGCTGTGGAAATCCCAGTTCCAGGGCCCACTTCAGCTGGGTGTCTCTAAAGACAGAAGCCTCCGGAATCTGCTCTACTGATAACCTCCCCATGCGGTCCTCCCCGAAGGCGCTAGAGTTTTAGAAGCACCAGTTAGAGTCAAAGACTGGTTCTAGAGCTTGCCTTGCTGCTGTGTGCATTTGGGAAATTCCCTTCCCCTCTCTGGGCCTCAGTTTCCCCATTTGTAAAATCAGGAGGTGGATCAGATCAAAGGTTTTCAACCCTTTTTTGTGGCTGAAGCTTTTCTTCAGATGAAATTCTCCCAATGCTTTAGAAGCAGAGGCCCAGCTTATAAAGCTGCCCTCCAGCCCCCGTGGGCACCTGGTCTGCTTTCCTCAAACTCGGCTCCAGGACTGGCTTTTGGGGTAGAGAAGGAAATCGTGGGGGCCCTGGGCCTGGCCAGGGGCAGGCCATCCCAAAAGGCCAAACCCATGGCCCCCAGCCAATACCCACCAGCCTGGAAGGGTTGCCCACCACCCCCAGCCCTGTCTCCAGTAGAGGCCAGGTCTCAGCCCTAAGTGCCCAGCCCCTTTGGGGCCCCATCACTCATCCCCCATCCACCAGGTCAGCTCTGGCTGCACAGAGGGGCTGCCCACAAAGGTGGGGCTGTCAGTCTGAATTAAAGCAGCGGCCTTCAGATAATTCCAACTCTAAAGTGATCCTAACAGAATTGTGCTGCCCGTGTCACACTGGCCAGCTGCAGGGACAGGGCGGGCCTCTGGATCGGATTAGAGGTGCCCCTCCTCTCCCGGCCCCCATCTTCCTTCCTTGCGGCTCTCTGCACCCCCAGGCCCAGCACTGGGCTTCAAGGACTCCCAGAGTGGGGACATTTGCCCCTCCCACTGAGCAGACAGCCGGAGGCCTCGGGGGCTGCTCCCCCACCCACCGTGGAGAGGAGCTATACTTGCGGGCTACACACACACACACACACAGCCCGGGACAGACGCCCCATAGCCTCTGATGAGGCTCCTCCCACCTGTCAGAGGTGTAGCTTTTTGGAGCTGGGAAGGATCAGCGCCAGCTCCAGTTACAGACGCGGGACCGAGGCCCAGAGAGGGGAAGGGGCTGGCCTAGGCCACACAGCGCCAGGGCCGGGTGAGGAGGTAATGGATGCCAGGGCACGAAGACGGTCTTCCCTCGAGATCTGGACACCCCAGGCAGCCCCCACCCACCGTCCAGCCGCGGGCTCACGCAGACACGGTGTGGGGAGCATGGCCCGGGGAGTGCCGAGACCCGGCTAGGAGGGATGCGGGGCCAGGAGGGGTGGGAATCCGTGCGGACGGCGCCCACGAGTCGCTCCGACCGCACGCCTTGCACGTGTCCGTCCGTCCAGAGTGTAACTGCAACCAGATCGGCTCCGTGCACGACCGGTGCAACGAGACCGGCTACTGCGAGTGCCGCGAGGGCTCGGCGGGGCCCAAGTGCGACGACTGCCTCCCCACGCACTACTGGCGCCAGGGCTGCTACCGTGAGTGCGCGCCCGCCGGCGGGCGGGGCCTGGTGCTGTGGGGGCGGGGCCGGCGGGCGGGCGGGGCGAGGGGCGGGGCCGGGGTGCTGCCCGGGGGGAGGTCCAGGGCCGGGGGCGGGGGCTGATGCGGCGAGAGGCGGGGTCTGGGTGGTGGGCGGGGCCAGCAGGGTGTGGCGGAGCCTGATGCGACTGCGGATAGAGTTAGAGCCCGGAAGGCAGTTGGAGGCAAGAGGGGACCTGGGGGTTGGTTGGAGTTGGGGTGACCCGAGGGACTAGCCGGCGTTAGCCTCGGGAAGAGGGTGGAAAGGCGCTCCACCTTTGCACATGGAACAGCATGTGCAAAGGTCTGGAGGTGAGAGGGCAGGTGCACCTGAAGAAGCGCACCAAGGCCGGTGGGCCGGAAGCGGGGACAGCCGGGGGCCGTGGCGGAAGGGAGGCCAGGTCTCGCCGGGCTGTTGTTAACATCCACGCAGGCACGTGCCTCCAGCACCCCCTGGTCCAGGTCGCGCTCCCAGGGTTCACACGTCCCAGTCGCAGAAGCTCCAAGCAGGGTGGAGGCGGGGGGGCACCGGGCCACCACCCTCGTTAACTGCCCCTCCGCCCCGCAGCCAACGTGTGCGACGACGACCAGCTGCTCTGCCAGAACGGCGGCACCTGCGTGCAGAACCAGCGCTGCGCCTGCCCGCGCGGCTACACCGGCGTGCGCTGCGAGCAGCCCCGCTGCGACCCCGCGGACGACGACGGCGGCCTGGACTGCGACCGCGCGCCCGGGGCCGCCCCGCGCCCCGCCACCCTGCTCGGCTGCCTGCTGCTGCTGGGGCTGGCCGCCCGCCTGGGCTGCTGAGCCGGCCCGAAGGACCCGCGGCCGGGGATGGCCGGTGCGCGCGCCCTGCGCCCTGCGCCCGGGGAGCCGGGGCCGGGGGCCGGCGTCCGAGGCCCGGGGGCGAGAAGGGTGCGGCCCGAGCTGCTCCCAGGTGCTATTCAGCAGAGTCCTCCCGCCCCCTCAGTGACACCTGCCCCCTGCCCGGCACTGCAGCAGGGGGTGCTGTGGGGCCCCGGCCCCAGCGGCGCGATTTTGGTCTTCGTTTTTCTTTTATATTTCCCGTCGCCCCCTCTTTTGTTTTTTGGGCGGGCGGTGAGACAGGGGGTAGGGAAAACGCTGCTCACCCCAACACCCCTAGGTCTGCCTCCCACCCCCCCACACACACACACACACTCACGACTGTTGCAGACACCCCCTGCGCCTGTCCCGGGCTTACCCTCAGCCGGCGGACCCGGACCTCCAGTTGCCTACAACTCCAGTCGCTACCTTGAGTCTCTTTTATATTCTTTCTTGGTTTTCCTTTGCAACCCACCAGACCCCAGGCCCCGCGAGAGGCCTGGTGACCAAGGAACCCACCGTCTGGGGGAGGGAGTGAGGAATGAGGGGGGGGAGGGCTGGAAACTTTGTTTTGTAGAGAACTATTTTGGTTTGTATTAACGTCTCCCGTAAGGAGGGACATGAGCCGGACGCTGGTCACCTCGGGCTGGTTGATGGTGTATAACCTGACAAAGAATCTGCTCACTGCTGCCTCCAGGGCCTGTTTTCTTTCTGTCTGTGTTCATTTACACCCCGCAGGTTTGGGGTTTAAAGAGAAGCCCACAAAATAGCCTTAAAGAAACTTTCACTATGGGGGCCACCACCTCCCCAGGCCCTCCTGTGAATGAGAACAGCCAGCCCTCCTCCTCGGCCAGGCGTGGCCCTGCCAGCGATGCGCCTGTTAGGAGCTTCCCCAAACTTGAGATCTTGTCTCCCTGCCCACCCCCAAAACCTCCAGAGCTTTTGGCACTTTTCTTCAGCTGTCTTCAAATTGAAAAGCACATGGCGGATGTTGACACCGTTGCTGGGAAGTCCAAGGCAGATGACCGGCGGAGCATTCTAAGAAGCGTGACTTCCAGGCTCCAACTTATAAATCGGGATGGATGTGTAGTCTCACAGCTATGGACCCTGAGCCTCAGGCCCACTGTCTGCTGCCACCGCCTCCTTCCAGCGACCCCCCGCTGGCCAGAGATTCCCAAGGTGGGCGCAGGCAGGTGGAGGTGGGCACTGCAAAGATCCACAGCAGACCACCCTCTCCTTCCCTTTTCCCTGCTGATGATCAGGGTGGGGATGGCGGAGGGGACCCAGGGGCAGAGTGGGAGTTGTGAGAGGAAGCTCTGAAGAATGGGGTCCATCAACTGAGGCCCTTGGCCACAGGAGGCCCCCTGTGGCTCTCTCCAGCCCTTGGGGGTTGCACTCCCCCCTGCTTGTTCTCCAGAAGGTCCGGATTTCCCTCCCCATGTACTTACTTACTTCTGAGCAGGTTCCAGCCCCACGGTCAGGTTCTGCTTCCTAGTTGCTCCCACAGCCCCCACCTGCAGTTCCCCTCGGGCGCCGGCTTCCACCAGCTGCAGCCGCTCTTTCCAGGCTAGGAGCTTTAGACCTGAGCCCCTCCCTCAAGTCCCCAAAGCAAGGCTAAGATGGAGTTTAACACAACTTGGCCTTGAGAACGACGAGAGATCACAGCACAGCAAAGCAGCAGGAGCTACAACCGATATTAAGTATGACTCAGAGCATCTCAAGGCCAAACACCACCCCTCCTGGCCGCCTCTCTCGCCTCCCACCCCCAACACCAGGTTGCAGGGGTCAGTTCCCAGCCCCCAAAGGAAGTGCCTTCCGTCAAGTGCCCCCTGGCTTCAGCCCCACCATCCCCGTGGTCCAGCCTCACCTTCTTCCTCACTGACAAAGCCCCACTTAGCCCAGCTAAAATAAAACATCTCTGGGGCCATAGGAGTGGCCATGTGACACAGTTCTGGCCGATGAGATGTAAGCAGGAATGACGGGTGGGACTTCCAGAAAGTTCCTTAGAAGCCTCCCTTCCCTCCTACTCCCCACCAAACCTCAGTTGGCCAAGTTTTGGGCCCTCCCTTTCTCTTTGGCCCCTCGCCCTGGTGTCCAATCAGGGCTGGGGTGAGGGGCCACGCAGCAACTCTGGGTGTGAGTGTCCCCTCGGGATAGTGGAGCCAGGATGGTGGAAGTTGCTTTTCTGAGAATCTAGCAGAGCCAGGACTAGCACTGGTTACCGACCTCTGCACTTCTTAATGTGTGAGAAAAAGAAATCTTGATGAGATTAAACACTGGGATTTGGGTTTTCTGTTACATGCAGACTTACCAATTCCTAAGTTATTGGCTCTCCCCACGCAGCGTCCAGGCCCCCTGAGTCCACCGAGGCCAGAGAAACTAAAACCCTCCTTCCCTCAGCCGTAGCCCCCAGGTCCTAACACTGCCCACGACGAAGATGGCAGAACACAGCATTAGGCCAAGGAGCTCAGGGCCTTGCTGTCTCGAACCCCCTCTTTCCAGAACAGGACCTGCCTCCACCTTCAAATGAGTACAGGGGCAGGCTGACCAAAATCCACCTCTGGATAACCACCAACGGCTGGCTGCGATTTATAAGCAATTGTCACCTTCGTCCTAATCATCACGATACTAAAATAGAAAGGAACCACAATAATTCACCCCCAAACACACACACAGTCTGAGGTCCAGTGTCCATAACAGAAGCAGAACTTGGGACAGGGATTCGGTGCGGGAGTTTGCTGAGCTGGTGAGGGAGTTAGGATGGGGAGGAGGGAAGGGCCCAGCACGGGGGCCACCGAGGGGGCTCTGGGGCATGAATTCGATCTTGAGGCAAGGGGTCAGCCTCATGTCAGTCGTTGGCTTCCTACTGGTTTGGGGGGGCTGAAGTATAAGCCCCCCGGTACAGAAGGTGGGCGCTGTGAGCTGTTAACAGGCCAGCAGCAGTGGAGGGGCGGCTCCCATACAGGGGCTCTAGGCTGGGCACCAACGGCTTCTACTGCACACACACAGCCTTTGTGTCACTCTGGGTGTGTCCCCAGAAGACTCCTGAGGGGGTCTGGGAGGAGACGGGCCTCGGTGGGCAGCACTCCCTCCTCCCCGACCTCTCTCAACCCCACTGGTGCTGTGTCAGCTTCCCTGGGACCAGTCTTTGTGTGAGCAAGGGCCGGGGAGGCGGAGCATGTCGTAAATCCAAGTGGCAGCTCCAGTCCCTGAGGACACAGCTCAGGCCCTGACCCCGGCGGGAGGGCAGAGGGGAAGTTGCCAGTGGCCGTTTGGAAAACTCTGACATCTTCCAGGCAGCAGGGAGGAGGAGAAGCAAGGTTAGTGGAGCCCAAAGTCATTGCCCAGCCTCTTTTTAACGGTGCACTCTTGTCCCCAGAGCTCGCATGCTGACATCTGGGTCTGAGAGGTGAGGAGAAGGCTCACAGCTCAGATGACAATAGCCACCTGTGCGCAGGCTCTGTGCACACGTTGTTACATTTAAAAGTCATCTTCACCCTAGGACAGGCTTCTCAGCCTCGGTGCCTTTGACATTTGGACTGGATACTTCTTTGTCGTGGGGATAGGTGGGTGGCTGCCCTGTGCACTGTAGGATATTTAGCAACATCCAGGCTTCGGGCCACTAGATGCCAGTAGTACCTCCTTCCCGGTTGTGACAATCAACAGTGCCTCCAGGCGTTGCAAATTGGAGGCAGGATTGCCCCAGGTTGAGAACCAGGTGCAAGGGGTTGTCATCCCCATTTTACAGAGGGGGAAGTGGCGGTTCGGAGAGGGGAAGTAACGTGCCTGAAGTCATACTTGCTCAGAAGCAGGGGCAGGAGTTGACTCAGGTCAGCCTGACCCCGGAGCCCAGTTGAACCCAGGCCATGCAGCCCCAGCAGGGGCATCCACCCAGCAGGGGGACCTGCAACCGCTCCTGCTCCTGCCCGCTTCCCGCCGCTGCCTTGCAGCAGAGCAAGGAGCCCTGGGGAGCCGGGCTTCATCCGAATGGCTTTGCTGTCAGGAGAAATCCCTGTCCACCCGCCCTCCGCAGCTCGCCCCCTGCCCCCGCCTGCCCCCTCTAAATCAGCGGGCCTGCTGCGTCGGCCTTCCGCGGCCGGCCCCACCATGCCTTGTGGTTATGCGGCACTGATGGGTGCCCAGGGAGCAGCCATCGGCGTCTCCCGCTGAGAGGGGCCTCACCCCACACCGGCACCGCACCCCTGCCCCGGCCCCGTGCTTCCGCTGGGCCAGCCTCCCCCAGCCCCCGAGGGACGCCCAGCACGTCTCTGGCCAGAAGAGTTAAGAGGCCCAGAGAAGAAAAGCTTTACTTGTTTATTTTTCCTTTTTAAAACACAAATCACGACTGTAGGGAAGTTAGACATACAGAAAAGCAAGATAATAATTTTTAAATTAAAATCAACCAGAATCCTCCATCCGGAGCTAATAACTGTTAACGTTTTCTGATGTACATTTCTGGTGCTTTTCCATAAAACAAACCCCCACGCAGTTTCCCCCGCCTCTGTTGAGCCCGGGGCTAAGCTTTGTGCTGAAGCTTGACATCCTTATTTCCAGGATCCTGGCAATGAAGCTGAGAAGTGGGCTCCAGTAATATAGCCATTTCACAGCTGAGAACACTGAGGCTCCAGAAATGTCCTGGTCAGAGAGATTAGGCACAGCACCAAAAACCAACTTCGGGTGATTTAGCAGAAAAGGAGATTATTTGAAGTATCGAGGGACTCACAGACACACGATGGGGGAGCTAGATGCACGGAGGGCGCCATGAAGCCAGGAGCGACGCCCGGGATCCTGCCCACAATGGGCCAGCAGAGCTGCTGTCCCTGTGGGCTCAGATGCTGCCTCGGGCACCAGCCCCATCCCCAGGCCTACCCCCTGCTGGCCTCCCCACCAGGCCCCCACCGTGTACCCACACTCCCGAGTCCAGCATTTCCTCCTCCATCAAGGGAGGTGGGCTGTCTTTCCTCAACCGGAGGAAGGGCACAAAGAAACAATGACTGTCCCGCACAGAGAGGGTAGGCAAGTCACCCAGGGTCACACAGCCAGGAAGAGGCAGAGGCCAGGATGCAAATCCAGTCTTTCTGGTGCAGAAGCCCAAGCTTATAACACTGAGCCACACAGCTGCCACGTTCTTCCTCTATTTTATTTATTTTTACTAATATGGCCTCATCTTATATACACACTTCCTTATCCCGCTTTATAAAATTTAGCAATATATCCTTAATATCAAAGGAGGTCTTTTAAAATAAAAAAGAAATGCAAGACCCCCTCCTTTCACTTTTTCTTGTTGCCTGTCGCCCTCTTCCCCGCCCAGGGCCCGGGTCAGCTGGCAGCAAGACACCAGCTCCTTGCAAGAAGCCGTCACTCCCTCGCCCATGCGCCCCTCTGCTGTGTCAGGGTCTGGCCCGTCCCCCAGAGTCCCCGAGGCTGTGTTCCTGGTGGCACAGAAGACCTTGCTGTCCTACAAGGGTGGGTGGGCCCAAGGTCAGAGGTCAGGTGAATGCACCTGTGAGAGCAGTGCTCCAGATAACTTCTGGCCAGTCAACACCTTTGCTGACCGAGCCGGTGGCCCTGGGGACCCGGCCAGGAGTAGCTGGAATGGAATCCAGAGTCCCAGGATCTCCGGGAGCTGTGCCCTGCAGCTGACACTAAAGGCACTGGCCTGACCCACACTGTACGTTTCACAGCTGACCCAGTGCTCGCATTTCTCCTCTGAAGGGGAGGGTGGTTCCAAAGGCAGAAGGGATGGCGGTTAAGGGCAGAGACTCTGGAGTCCGACCACCTGGGCTCGAAGCTTGTCCTCCAGCACCTGGATGACCTCGGGCAAATTACTCAGTTTCTCCGTGCCTGAGTCTCCTCATCTGTGAAATGGGTTGTTAATAGTACCTACATCATCAGGCTCTTGTGAGGCTGAAACAAGTAATATGTGGAGGGCTTAGAACAGGGCTTGCACCAAGTCAGGGTCAGTAGGTGTCAGCTATTGTGATTCCATTTCCTCCCTCCCTCTCCCCCGCCCCAGAACTCCTGCCAAGTGGAGCAGTATCTCACCCTCTCCCCGCCCTTCCTCCCTCCCTCCCTCCCCTCCCTCATTCAGCATATACTCGAGTACCTCCCGGTGCCAGGCTCAGTGGCAAAATGACACAATGAGCCAGGCAGACCCCCCTTGCCCTCCCCTGACCCCCAACACCAGGCCCCACAGTGAGTGCCCTTCCCCACTCCAGTCATCCCGGCCCTTCCCATCTCTGGTGTGTCCCAGGCCAAGGCCCTGCGTAGACAGAGGTGGTTCCTGCCCTCTGGGAGCTCACAGTCTGGTCCACGAAACAGTGTGATGAGATAAAGATGGGAAAGCTCTTTCATTGTGTGAGGGAGTCTAGAATGGCAGTGTTGTCAGTCAGGTCAGGAGCTGGGAGAAGAGACGCCCAATAGGCAGGCAAGAGGGCTGGTTTGGTAAGGTAGGAACCCAGAGGAAGAAAGAAGAGAGGGAGAGGGAAGAAGGAGGGAGGGGAGGAGGGAGGGAGGGAAGAGGGAAGAAAGGGGATTATACTCCCCCGGCCTCTCTTTTTTTTGTGTGTGTGAGAAAGATCAGCCTTGAGCTAACATCCTTGCCAATCTTCCTCCTTTTTTTTTTTTTTTTGCTGAGGAAGACTGGCCCTGAGCTAACATCTGTGTCCATCTTCCTCCACTTTATATGGGACGCTGCCACAGCATGGCCTGACAAGTGGTGCGTTGGTGCGCACCCAGGATCCGAACCTGGGCCGCCAGCAGTGGAGCGTGTGCACTTAATCGCTATGCTGTGGGGTCAGCCCCCCCCAGGCATCTCCTTAACATGGGCCAGAAGCCCACTCCCATCACCCTCACCGAGACCCACCATGTTTATAAGTTTATTAGATTTACTAGAGCGATTTAAATACTAGAAGAGGTCAGGCATTTGCAGGGTTTAAAAAGAAAATTAAAATAGATTTAGTTTTACAAATGCAATTGAAAAAGGAAGGAGTGATGTCCTGGAAAATGGCAAAGTAGGAAGCTCCTGGTTGGCCTCTCCACCAAAGCAACCAGTAGGCTATTAAAGAGATCAGAATCAACTGTTTCAAGAGCCTGATCAGATTCTCGCAGGGCCCAGGGGAGTGTCTGGTCAAGGAAGCAGCAGCAAGGATTTGTAGTTTTCCAGGGGTTTGGGAGCCAGACTGTGGGGGTACCCCCTGCTTATTCTTGCCTTTGGTTTTTTTCTCCCAGCCCCTCCCCAAGGCCTGACCCAATCATGGAGCTGCATGACCACCTGCTGTGGCAGCAGAGCGTGGGGTCCTAAAATCCTCATAGAAAACCCATCCCTCTGGCCAGAGGAGCCAGGATACGGTGTGCCTGTGGCCTGAACAGTGACAGTGTGTGGGCAATCCTTGTCACTTTTTAAAAAATCTCCTTTCTCTTGCTGCTTCACCCAGAGCGTGGCCTCAGTTAAGCACAGGGAACTGCGGTACAAAGATCTGTAGACTGAAGACCTGGGAAAGTTTGCTTTATTTGTTGCTCTAATCACCTAACATTATTATAGAACCCAGGCCACTGTAAATAAAAGCTCTCATGACATACGCCACCAGGACGGGGCAAAGGCAGGCGCCATCTGCGGGCTCCTGGCCCACCTGTGTGTTTGGGTGATTCTGGGCCCACCCCTGAGATGAAGCAGCAGGGCCTCTGAGCACTGAGTGGAGGAGCTGAGAAGCACAGGAGGCCCCTGGGCTCTTGGACGGTGACCTCTCATGTCCCAGTGGCGTGTATCAGTCAACTAGTCACTATGCTTTCAGCCCTCAGAGTGACTTTTGCTTATAGTCTCAGCCTCTCCTCTCTCTTGCTTAAAAACCCTCAGGGGCTCCCTACTGCCCTCAGGATAAGACCGACTTCTCGCCAGCCTAAAAGGCCCTGTGGGATCTGGCCTTCCTCCACACACCTGCAGCCTCATTGCCAGCCCCTGCCAAGGGGTTCTCAGACTCAGTCATGCTCTTTCTTCGTTGGGGTTTCCAGTTTTTGTCTGGAATGCCAACTTCTACTCCACCCTTAAGCTCTCAGCCTTCTCTGCCTCCCAAGCTAGAATGTCTGCTTATTGTGCACAGCATAACACTCTGTCCATCGTCTTTATATCTCATTCTTCTTGGCTGAAAAACACTGACTTGGGGGTCTTGGGCCCCGTCATTTAGTTCACACAGGTTCTGTGGGGCAGGAATTCCAATGCAGCTTAGCCCAGTGGTTCTGATGTGGGGACTCTCTTGAGGTTGCAGTCGAGGGGTCGGCCAGGGCTGCACCATCTGAAGGCTTGTCTGGGGCTGGAGGATCCACTTCCAAGATGGCGCACTCACTGCCCATGTTGATGCTGCTGGCTGTGGTCAGGAGGCCTCAGTTCCTCCCCACGTGGGCATCTCCTCACAGAGATTCTCGAGTGTCCTTGCAGCATGGTAGCTGGCTTCCCCCAGAGCAAATGACCCAAGAGAAAGCACTGCACTTCTGCAGTCACACATGCCATGATTTCCACTATATCCAAATTGGCAACACAGGCCAGCCCTGGTCAGTGTAGGAGGGGACTAAAAAACTAGGGGATTACTAGGAGGGACCAGTATATTCCGTGTCTGTGAGGGTTCAATTTAAAAAGGCAGAACCACTGTAAAAAATAAATGTAATGTATTAATTTCAAGGACTTGGCCTTATGCAGTTGTGGGAGCTGGGTAACTGTCCCTGTCAGACTCCTGTCTTCACGTCTGACGCTGGAGCTTGAAGTCTACAGGCCGTCAGGAAAGGAAGAGGGATGTAAAGTGGGAGAGTGAGGACAAGCTGGAACCTGTGAGTGTGGACTGGAAGCTGTCAGTCTGCCTGCAATTTTGGAGATGTGGGTGTCTCACAGGAGAAGCTCGTGCCCTCTGTCGTGGAGCCACACACACCCCTGGCCTAGGCATTGGAGAAGCTGAAGACGACAGGGGAAGGAGACCCAGCAGGAGGCCTGGCTGCTGCCCCACACCAACAAGCCAGCAGACAAGTGACAACTGGCATGAGTTACTACAGTGCCTGGTGCCCCTGGCCCAACCTTCAGAGCCCACGAACAACAGGGCTGCTCCTTCATTTCTGGCCTCCAAATCTCATGCAGTGTCTCTGTGGTCCATCCTAAAGAAAACATACAGGGAACTCTGGGAACTCAGCCTATCCAAGCTGACGACTTACAAACTGCAATGCACTGATGTTTGTGCCCACCCCTCACCCCCCGAATTCTTATGTTGAAATCCTAAACCCCAGTGTGACGGTATTAGGAGGCTGGGCCTTGGGGAGATGACTAGGCCATGCGAGTGGAGCCCTTGTGATTGGGATTAGTGCCCCTTTAAGAGAGGCCTGAGAGAGCTTGCTTGCCCCTTCCGCAACGTGGGGACACAGTGAGAAGATGGCCCTCACCAGACACCGAATCTGCCAGTGCCACGATCTTGGACTCCAGCCTCCAGAACCATGAGAAATAAGTCATTGGTACTGTGTGACAGCAGCCTGAATGGACCAAGATAGAAATCCATCACACTCTTCCAGCCTCTTCCTCTCCAGAATCTCAGGGACTGGGGCTTGGGATTTTAGAATTGATTAGTGACAAGAATGAGAAGAGAACTCAAACCCCAACTATCATTTCCCGGTAAAGAAAGTGAAGCCCATGGAGGCTGTGAACTGTCCATGGCCAATGGCAATGGCAGAGCAAAGGCAGATCTCCTGCCTCCTTTCCAGTCAACGCCAACTCCCTCCCCAGGACCGTTTCTTTCGCTGCGTGGCCAGCTCGGCCTTCAATCTCGCTCGTACCTATTGTAGCGGTTATGAGCAAGGGCTCTGGGGTCACGAGAACTGCAGCTTTGCTAGTTCTTCCCTCTATCACCCCAGGCAGGTCATTTCACCGATATGACCCGGTGGTATAAAAATCTCTATCCAGCGACGACGATGACAGTCCATCGTGGGCTTGGCGGGAGAACTCAGAGATGACGTACGTGGAGTGTGGACGTCTAGCAGACTCGTACCAAGTATTCTTTTGATTCAACTCAGAGCCCAGCACCGCTGCAGCTACTCGGGTGTCTCTTTGCTGGGGGCCAGAGCACACGGGACCCGTCACCTTTCTGAGATCTCATTGGCTGCACTGATTCACTCTGGATCTTCCTCGACTCTGCAGGGAGCCTTCTACTTCCTCCCCTTCTGATGGCATCAGGAGTCACCCAAGCTGTTTTCAGCTCTCCCTCTGGCCCTGCTGTGCTGCCCCTGGGAATCTCCTGAACAAAAGCAAAGACGCCAAGATGACTTTTCAGGGTGGGCCTGCCCCGTCCAGGGCACCCGAGAGAGACCACGCACTGAGGAAGGCAGACCCTCAGTGGGCCCCAGGGCTGATCCTAGTTCCTCCTGACCCTGTAGGAGCCAGGCCTCAAGGTTGGCTGCTTAATAGAATCACCTGGAGTGAATTTGTTGAAGTATGAGAGTTAAAAAAAAAAAAAAAAAAAAAAGGCAGCAAGTGCTTTAAAAGGCATTAAATCAGAAATTCTAGGGTGGAGGCCAAGAGAGGGAATTTTTCAAAAGCTTCCCAGGTGAGTCCAAAGTGCGTCCCCTAGGCTGAAAATGACGACTAACAATTCTATCTGCAGCTGTGTCTCCCAGAACAGTGAGCTTGAGCTGTAAGGAACACCGGCACACAACAGACCGCCTCCAGTGGCTCCAAACACTGTCTATCTATGGGGACCGTTTATGCCATTTGACTTGGCAAATGCCTTCTGTACAGTAAGACAGGGTGACTTTAAGAGTTATGGAGAGATCCCTTGTGTACAGAAACTGCCTTTATGATGCTGCACAACACTATAAATTCTATTTAAGCTGAAGCTAAATTTTAGTTTCCACCCTGAATTATTTATTCCTCAATGAATGGTGAAACCCAAGAGGTGGTGGTGATCGCGTGTGTGAGTTGGTCGGGAGTGATTTAAAATCATGGCTACAGCTACTGCAGTAACGAATTCCACAAATGCAATGGCCATCGCAGAGCACTCACCTCTCATCAGGTCATTTGGCAAATTTACTATGCTCTGTAACTCCCAAACACGTCATTTTACCCTCCTGGGTAATGTGTGCACGCATCTGAAATGAGCAAGCGGCCCAGTGAGGCTGTGCACATGCCCTGGGCACAGTGAGACACAGAGGCTGAGGGCAAGTACCACTACACTCCCTGAAGTTACTGCTTCTATCACATGCGCTCCACTTCTGTAACCAGCAATCACCCCGGCCTTGGACACCTATACCCTGCCCCTCTAGCGGTGCCTCTGGGAGCGCCTTTCATGGGTCACTGTTCATTTGTCCCTCCTCTCTCGCCCCATTCCCAATCTCAGCCTAATGGTGAGCATGCATTTCTGTTGGACCAAACTTCAATATCTAACTGAACACCACGGTTGGTCACGATGCACCTCATTACCTTATAGATGAGATTCCCAAAGGAGCTAGGCAGCAAGGAGAGCTGTGGCTGGGGGCGGGGAGATAAACCTGCATAAAACAAATCCCTACAAATAACTTCAGCACAAAACAAACTGCAGACTAAACGGATTATCTGGGAGGTACCTTGTACCTTAATTCAATAACATATAACTCCTAACCCATGTCAGTTGTCTTGTTTCCACTTTTAATTCTGCCATTTTCTCTTAAAAGTAGGTTTTAACAAAGACAAGAGGGCTATTGTTCACCAAATCCCAGCTATGAATTCAGAGCATAGAGTCAAAGCTACAACAAAAAATTATCAATCTGCACAACTAATTTTAGAAAATAGTTTAGTAAATTTTTATAAAATTCATTTACAGGAGGCTATTCACATGTACTTATCAAATGTGCTCCTGATAATACATGAAAACGTAACTAAATAAACCGTGCACAACAAACGCAAGGCAAATTATATATATATAAAGAAGCAAAACAAGTTTTTAAGTAGAATATATTTATGTTGAAAAAACTAATATTGAAAGACAGGGCACTTGCTTATAATGCCACGGCAAGGATGGAGCCAACAGCCGTATTTCCCACCTTGCAGTAAGATTCACTACCACCCACAACACTGCTGTGCCAGCCACATCAAGAAATGCCCACTATACATATGAAATGCTTTATGCAAATACTTCTACCAACTGGAACAACAAACACTTTCAAATGCAACGTCAGGTCTGACTGTAATTTAGGGGAGAGGCTGGCAGGATACAGGTTTGCTCCTGAGAAGAGACTATGCAGGTCTCCTACTAAGTCTTGCATAATCAGAGGAGATGTGTGGTGACCAAGGTGGTGAACAGGACGTGTGAGAACAAGTGTCAAATGTCACTGGAAATAACACCCTCTGGGGGTGGCAGCACAGTGTGTACCTGGGGACACTTATTTCTGCACTCCAGTGTGGCCTGAGCAGAGTGGGAGCGGTTCCTGACTCCAGCTGGATTTGTCATGCCTCCTTTATAAGCTTACAGAGTTCAGACTCTCTAAGTCGTCACACTACAAGTATCTGCTAAACTGAGCATTCTACCCTGATAGTAGGAAAATAAACTTCAAGTAACAATGAGATTTCTTGCCCAAGGCACATGCAGGAAGCTTAGAGAGCCCCTGACCCAGACAGAGTGGGGCTCACCCCACCCTGCACGGCCAAGGACAAACTCTCTCCACCCACACTCAGGGAGCAAGGGCCGACTGTGGGGACAGAGCGCGCGCTCCCCGAGTGACAGGAGTGTTCGCGCGACAACAGCAGATGTCTGCACACCAGTGGGAGGGACCTGGGTAATGAAGAAGTAGAATGTCTCAACTTCTGGC
Organism: Ceratotherium simum simum; assembly: GCF_057802395.1. NCBI lineage: Eukaryota > Metazoa > Chordata > Mammalia > Perissodactyla > Rhinocerotidae > Ceratotherium > Ceratotherium simum. Next base: position 5,156,385 of record NC_141928.1, on the reverse strand, counting down.
AACCAAACTTTTTTTTTTAAGCTTTTGATAACCTGCTTCAGTAGAATTTCTAACACAAAGTCCTTTTTGCTTAAAAAGCAGACAACGAAGAAAATTTCAACTGGTGTACATTAATCTTCAGGGGTTTGTTTTCCCACCCCAAATTAGCTAATGGGCCGCACAGCATCCACTACGAACCACTAGTTCTAACTGTCAACCGCTAACACACACTCTCATGTCTGTGACACTTCACTTTGTGAACATGTTTAAAAAATTGGACTTTGCAATTAGGCAGCCCCTCCCTTGTCCAAGTCTCTGAAATCTCCACTCACCATGGCTACTTTCCTTTCACAAAAACACAACCCGCTCTAACCAAATATTCTACAACAATTCTAAACAGCCGTGTATTTTCATCAGTTAAGATAGTTTCCAAAGATCATAGGAAATCTGTCAACTCTCTTCCTGGTTCTGAGTTCTAAGTATTTACACTCCTCTTCTACTCTTCTCTCCTAAAAGGGTGTTTCTTTCCTGCTTAAAATAGTCTATCTGGCCTGCCCTCATGGTTCCTAAGCTGCCTGGTGACCAGAATCCCTTGGAAAGATGTTTAACATACAGCTCTCCCGGCTCTACCTAAAACGAATTAGCTGGCTTCTCCTGGTAATCTGCAAGCTTTCACAAGCAACGCAAGGTGGTTCTTAGCCACCCAGCACTCTCCTAGCACTTGGCAACCACTGATTTGTAAACCACCAGTTACAGGATGCTCACAATATGCTAGGGGCATTTGAGTGATATTTCAAGAATTATTCTTTCATTTCATATGCTTCTATTTCAAGAAGAATGAGAACTCTACCTAGAGAACTATGTGCTTACTAAAATAGGTAGATGAATTTGTCACAGAAATTGAATATCCTGTGCCAAGGTGCCTCATGTAAAAATGTACATCAGCAGAACTTTACCTAACATAACTCTGCTTCCCAAAGTTTCCCCCAGGAGATTCCAGTTGTTTTTTTGAATAGAACTAGAGACATCTGACCCACTAGCACTAACTCAGCTTATTCCAAAACACCTGGGCTGTTAGAGAGGTCTGTCTTGCCATAACAATGGTTGAAAGGATCTGTACTCCTGCCGTTTTTTTTTTTAAATACAAAGTTTCTTCTGTTGAAAATGATTAACATTTTAAGCAGGGGAAAGAAAAGCATCTACTAGATTAAATTTTAAAAGGATTTTGTTATTTGCTATACAAATATACATTTCAACTTTTACAACATTCACTTCAGTCTGACCTTTCCTATAGAGGAACCAGAGGTCAACACTTCAAGTCTCTGACTTCAAGGACATTATTACTGATACACAAATGCCCTCTGAAAGCCTCTGCAACCAACAAAAAGTACTAAAGATGACCAAGAGGTTCAGGTGTTAGGATACATTTTCCATGTTTTCCAACAGCACACAAACTTCTTGAAAGGAAAAAATAATCATATCTGAATACTTGGTCATCTTAAGTTTGCAATAATGCTTGCGGCTGACAGTCTAGGTCATGTGGCTTTACTATAAAACCTTTCTTTTCTTTGAACTACTGTCCTCCTTTATCCTTGTCCCAGGCAGAGTTCCTCTTTGTATGATGGCTCACAGAGCTATGCCTCTCCTGGTTCCCTTCACTGAAAGCCCTGGTCTCTCTTCTGTGGCTGAGCCCCTCTTCCTGGTCACATTTTCTTTTTCTTGTGGAAGCATCAGCACTAGCAGCTGGAGGTTCACACGGCACGTGAGGTCTGTGGTTGCTGGGAGTGGCTCCTTTGGTGGTCGACTGCTGCACAACGCTACCCAGATCCTGGTGACTTACAGGGAAGCCTGGCTCTCCCAAGGGAGGTGTTGCTCCAGGATGCTGGGGGCTCAGGGGCTGTGGATCCATCAGGCACTTCCCTTTGGCTTCAGGGATCATGCCCATCCTCCTAAGCAGCCGTGGGTCCCGAAGCCAGTCCTGCCCAGGAGGCCTTTCAGAGTCCTTTGCAGTAACAGTAGCTTCCTTTGAGTCAGAGGGTGTGTGGTACAGTGAAGAAGCAAAAGATGTCTTGGCAAATTCACTGTCGAGCTTGTTGCTGGGCAAGCCGCCCTGGAGTCTGGACACCTCTGGGGCTGTGGTCGGAGGGTGAGTCAGACTTCTCTGTAGTACAGGCTTCAGTTTCAGAATCTTCTGTGCATCATGTTTATAGTTTTTGTCGCAGGTCTTAATAATTGCACCACGCTTCTGAGCATCCTGAATCAGCTGATTCCAATGCTGATTTTCCTTGAAAAAAGGAGAAGGGAGAAACAATTACACCCCAAAGACATACCCATATGCTTGGGAAGCATGAGGTTCCAGCTTTTATTTCTGAACAAATAATAAGTATACTTTCATGAAGAGATTCTCAAGAATCCATTACTCGTTAGACAAAGCTGAAAGGAAAAATAAGCTGGAATACAGAATAATAACACCATGTTACTAGAAAAGAGCACTGGTTGCCATGTGTAAGAAAGCACTTCCACCATTTTTGCCTCTGGCACTCCGGCTACAGGATCGTCAGCTGTCACGCAGATCTGCACCAGCTGCCAGTAACCTCACGTAGCTACTTAAATTTCAATTAATTAAAATGAAATAGGGGCCAGCCTGGTGGTGTAGTGGTTCAAGTTCGCACACTCTGCTTTGACGGCCTGGGGTTAGCAGGTTCAGATCTCAGGTGTGGACCTACACATCGCTTGTCAAGCCATGCTGTAGTGCCGTCCCATACACAAAATAGAGGAAGATGGGCACAGATGTTAGCTCAGAGCCAATCTTCCTCACAGGAAAAAAAGAAAGAAAGAACATGAGGGAGAAAAAAAAGACAAAGCTTGAAGGAAAGAGAAGAAAAAGGATAGCTACCCTCATGTGGGCTCCTGTACTATTCACAAAGGTGGGTGAAGGTAGCAGTGAGGCTGCACATATAGTATTTACGCCCTGTGTGACCTTGGTAAAGTCACTTGACCTCTCTGAGCCTGTTTCCTCATCTGTAAAAGAGGAATAATATTTTATTTAATTGATTCTAAAATGCACATTGTTTTCACATTTTAACCATTTCTGAATTTGGGGTGACTCTTGGTGAGGTAGCAGTTTCCATGTACTTAATCCTGGAGGAATTCATGGCTAGGCAACTACAATCTCTTGACTTTTAGTCAATAAACCATTTAAAGAAGGAATGAGTCCCAGCTCTTGCCTGAACACCTATCCACGGACATCTTCTAATAAAGACAACAAAGTACCAGCATTAAAATTCAGGGAATGGAGATTAGGGGTTGGAAGAAAACCCAAGACACCATGGTGGATGCTCCTAGGAAACGGTGAGTCATCAACCCTTCTGATTACACAGGGGAACGGTACGTGCATGAACAGGGACACACATGACTATGAATTGGTAAATGATTAAGTAGTGTTAGATTCTGAAAGTGGAATATTTAGGAATATCTTAACCTATTCAGTTTGTTTGTATTTTCTCTTTTATGTATGAACAAGAGTGACATACTAAAAATCTGTGTAAGAGAGTTCTCTCAATAAATATCAAACAAAAATTCTAAGTGAAAATAAAGTGCTGTGACAGTTTAATAGTAGCACATAAAGATTAATAATGTATATTATAATTAATGGCTTCCTGGAGTTGACAGACTATGGTACAATGCTGACTTCACAGGATTCCTGCATGTCTTAGAGGAAGTCGTAAGTAAAACACACGCCGAGTGACTGGCATATACCAGACAGGCCCACGAGAGCAGCAGCCGGCTCTGGGGCTCGGATCTCGCTCTCACTCAGGAGAGCTCGAGAGAGTCTGACCCTGTGGCTGAAGCACAGATGTGAAGCAGATGGCCTTGCTGCTATTTCTGCCAAGTCTACTGCACCTAAAAACTTGGCGTTTAATCCAATCCTAAGATCAGAGAAACAGTTTTGAGAAGGGGCTATTAGTCTTGGTGTCTAGAGGAAACCAAGTGACTTAATCACTGATTTCATTGTTACAAGGGTGGGAAAAAAAAAAAGGCCCCAAGGACAACAAAAGTATGTCGGAAAGCCCAAACGGTAAGCTGCGAGTTTTTCTATTCTATTCTTTCTGTAGCACTGGCTTCCCAGAGTGAAGATAATGTCTGCACCACAGCTAGAGATCAGTGGCCTTCAAATCTGTGTAAGTGTGACCCTGGGGCTCACAAAGATTTTCTAAGGGGGATGTGAGAATGTTTTATGGGAATCGATTTCTAAACCCCAGCTTCCTATGTTTAGGGGCTCTCCTGCCCCTCCACTCCATCCTTCACAATCACAGTGACTCATCCATCCCAAATCTGACCACAGGGTGCACTGTCAGGGCGCATAACAACTCCTGGCTACCAAATAAAGGGGGCAATAAAAACAGGGGTGACCAAGAAGGCTCCTTTAATCATGGTGTCACTAGAGACACAGCTCTAATAACATTTTACTTTTCAGATTTAACCATTATCAAAATTCAACTGTGTAAAAATAATAATTGTAATAGGTTATTCAATTGACAAGAAATCATTTTTTAGCACTCAGATCCTTATGGTCACAGGAAAAATAATTTTTTAAAAAACATTTTATTTTGAGGTAACTATAGAAACACAAGAAGTCACAAAAAAAGTACAGAGAGGTTTTGTGCGCCCTTCACAGTTTCCCCAAATAGTTATGAAAAACCAGTTTTTAAACTTTCAATTTATACATAAATTTTTGTGGCAAAGGAGCATAATAGTGAGATGAACAGAAAGGCTTTTAATTATAAAAATATATTATGTCACTGAATTGTATCCTAAACAAGTCTGACTGGAAATTCAATCTCAAAGAGCAGAAAGACTAACACTGCTCTCTATTTCATTGGATACTTTGAAGAGTGATGTAACAGATTTATCTTTAACAGCTTTATTTTAAAATGTCAATATTTATAACACATTAGAAATAAAATCTTTAGCAATACTTAAACTTATATAAAAATTTTTCAATATTGACTTAGAGAGTACACAGCTTTTAAAAATCCTTTTAAAGGGGCACACAAACAACAGAAGTGGTAAGAGTTGAATGAGAAAGACTGTCTTCGAATGCCCTCTGGTGCTATCAACCAAAACAGAGGAGATAGCTACTGAGTCGGTTCTTCTCCTAAGATAACCAGTGCATTTGTTAAATGGAGAATTAGGGGGCCAGCCCTGTGGCTCAGCAGTTAAGTGCACGCGCTCCGCTACTGGCAGCCTGAGTTCGGATCCTGGGCGCGCACCGACGCACTGCTTGTCGGGCCATGCTGAGGCGGTGTCCCACATACAGCAACTAGAAGGATGTGCAACTATGACATACAACTATCTACTTGGGCTTTGGGGAGAAAAAGGGAAAAAAAGGAGGAGGATTGGCAATAGATGTTAGCTCAGGGCTGGTCTTCCTCAGCAGAAAGAGAAGGATTAGCATGGATGTTAGCTCAGGGCTGATCTTCCTCAAACAAAAAAAAAAAGGAGAAATCAGAAAAACTGACAGTTATTATTAATCCTAATGAGACAAGCAGCAAATATATGCTTTATCTAGCTGTGCTATCACCGAATTCAGTTGTACTATTCCTCTACTAAGATGTAAACTTGCCACCTCGTCTAGAGCAGCATCTGTGCTGACACAGGAGCTCTAATGCCCCTCAGCTCCCAGGTGAAACAGAGCGAGGACTGCTCCAAGTGCCAAAAAAGAAAAGAAGATCCCAGCATACTGTTGTAAACTCCCTCTCTCTGGCATTAAGTTGGGCTAGTCACAGCCACATTTACTAAGAGCTGAATAAGCGCCAACCACTCTTCCAGCACTTTACATGCATGGATTTATATATCTTCTTAACATCCTACGATGTAGATACGCTTTTTTTTAAAAAGGTCACTTTGAGAGTATACTGTTGATATCTGGGCCTTGGACTGAGAAAAGGTGAGTGGTTTACATGTATAAAAGCTTCCAGGAAGAAGTTGCTGGAGGATGTAACAACCAGGGGGAAGATGCTCATTATTCTGTAACCCTGAAATCATTTCCATTTTGATGGAAAATAAAAACAAAACTTCAACACAAATTAACAACGGGCAAACTGTTGAGTTCTCTGGTCCCTAAGAATGTACCTACCATCAGGGTCCTCAAATGTCCGAGGATGAAGAGGCTGTACTTGGCTCGTGTAATGGTGACATTCAATCTCTGCAAACTTGCCAGAAATCTAAACAATTAAAAAAAAAAAAAAGAGTTACTTCTTTCTACAGAATGCCGTGCCACACAGAGTAGGTGAGACACAGGCAATACTTCAGACAGCTTGTCTCAGGCTCCTTCTACTTCTTTCCAGTCACAGTGCTTTCTCATTCTTTTCCCCAACACAGGGTGCCTGGCAGAGAGGCAATTCCCATCAAAAATAGTTAACAAACAAAATGCCCCCTGCTTTCCTTCAAAGTGACGTATCTGTCAATTTCCTATCTCAACTTGGATGAGACTCTGGAAATTGTAATGGTATGATTTTTAAGCCTTAAAAACATCCTAAAAATATGATACTAGATCAATTAATCTTAAATGTAAATATATTTGAGATTAAAATATTGTGGAACTAGTGCAGAAATACACAAACATCAGACAAATGTATCAAGAGATCTGAAAAGAGCTCAGAAATAATAGAATTTGTATATCATAAGATGAAATTTCAAAACAGTTGGAAAAGAATGGACGATTCACAAAATGGTCCTGAGATAACTGGCCTCCATTTATATATGCAGACTATCTCTAGATAGGGGCAGAGATAAATTATTATTTCTTTTAAGAACAATTAAACAATATTTAAATCTGTAAATTCCGTCTGCTTCTCGTGAGAAGGAAAAAATAATTACGTAAGAGTCTCGGGACCCTGAGACTCACGGGAGTTTTCTATCACCCATTACTGTGTCCTTAGCATCTTCGCTAAGTAAACTGACAGTAGTTAATGTTAACAAACTTAACCAAAGCAGGAAAACACAGAGAGAAGAGGAAAAACCACCTTACGGCACATACCAAGGGAGAGGAACAGGCCCCCGCAAAATACACTTGATCCAGTCATTTATTTCACTCTTATTAAATAAACAGATTCACTCTGTGATGTGGGTTAATATACAAGGTACCAAGAGAAGCAGACCTAACAATGGATCAACTTCACAACTTAAAAAAGAAACCTTCAGGATATTACACAAGTTTTTATAAAAGAAAATAAAGCAAATGATGGTATTCTCTAACAGTGATCAAAAAACAGATCTAACTCTGGATTATAAACAAGTAAAAACATCAACGACAGTTACTCACCCGATTGAGCCTTGCATGGCATTTGCTCTGACACATGTAACAATAACACAGTCTTTCTGACGACCCTGGAATGCATCCACAGTATCTACTTCTGCTGGCCTATTTACAAGAGAAACATGTTTACTAGGAAAGGTAATTATTAAATAGACATATTTATACAGTAGTATTCTTCAAAAACACTTTTCATGGTATTTTTTTAATTGAAATATAATTAAGATCATATAAAAGTCACCATTTTAAAGTATACCATTCAATGGTTTTTAGAACATTCACTATGTTGTACAACCATCACCACTATCTAATTTCAGAACATTTCCATCACCCAAAAGAGAAATCTTGTGCCTAGAGCCGTCAGTCTCAATTTCCCCCTCTCCACAGGCCCTGGCAACCACTAATCTACTTTCTGTCTCTGTGGATTTTTCCATACTGGAAATTTCATATAAACAGAATCATAAAATACGTGGCCTTTTGTGTTTGGCTTCTTTCACTTAGCATAACGTTTTTAAGGTTCATCCATGTTGTAGCATGTAGCAGTACTGCATTCCTTTTGACTGAATACTTGATTCCTTCTATGACTGAATATCTGATTATACAGATATACCACAATTTATTCATCCATTTACAAATGATGGACACTGGGTTGTTTCCACTTGTTGACTATTATGAATAACGTTGCTATGAATATCCATGTTCAAACTTTCGTGTGTGAGCATTTTTTCAATTTTTTCAGGTCTACACCTAGAAGTGGAATTGCTGGATCCTATGGTAATTTTACGTTTAACTTTTTGAGGAACTGCCAAGCTGTTTTCCAACTGTGATTTACCATTTTACATTCTCACCAGCAATGCATAAGGATTCCCCGCCACATCCTTGCCAAAACTTATTGTTGTCTGGTATTTTATTATAGCCATCTTGGTGGGTGTGAAATGGTATTTCATTGTGGTTTTGATTTGCATTTCCCTAGTGACAAATGACGTGGAACATCTTTTCATGTGCTTTTTGGCCACTTACTTATCTTCGAGAAATGCTACTCAAATCTCTTGTCTATTTAAAAAATTAAATTATCTTTTTATTATTGAGTTGTATGAGTTCTTTATATATTCTGGATACAAGACCCTTATCAGATATATACCATTATTTTGTTGAGGATTTTGGCATCTATATTCATAAGGGATATTGGTCTGTAGTTTTCTTGTGATGTCTTTCCACGGCTTTGGTATCAGGGTAACACTGGCCTCATTAAACAAGTTAGAAAGTCTTCCCTCCTCTTCTATTTTTTGAATGAGTTATTAATTCCATCTCTTTACTTTTTACAGGACTGTTCACATTTTCTATTTTTTCTAGAGTCAATTTTGGTAGTTTGTGCGTTTCTAGGTTAAGAAACTTTTGAGTTCATGAATTTCCAATTTTTTTTTTCTTTCGTGAGGAAGATCAGCCCTGAGCTAACATCCATGCCAATAATCCTCCCCTTTTTGCTGAAGAAGACCGGCTCTGAGCTAACATCTATTGCCAATCCTCCTTTTTTTTTTTCCCCAAAGCCCCAGTAGATAGTTGTATGTCACAGTTGTACATCCTTCTAGTTGCTGTATGTAGGACGTGACCTCAGCATGGGCGGAGAAGCGGTGTGTTGGTGTGCTCCTGGGATCCGCACCCGGGCCACCAGGAGCTGAGCGCGTGCACTGAACTGCTAAGCCACGGGGCAGGCCCTGAATTTCCAATATTTAATCTTTAATTTCACCACTGAGGTAAAAAGGAGACAAAAACGTCATCTTCATCTTATACGTAAGTGCATTAAAATGGTTAAATAATTTATTTCAAGTGAAAATGTGACTTCGTGAGTCTTGCTAGAACTAGAATTCAGATTAACAAATCACGGACTAAAGGGAAAGGCCTGGAGAGTCTCTCAGTCAATTCCATTGTCAAGTCTAACGGTGACGACATTCCAACTGGCAGGAGATACTCTGTCCACAGACGCGGCAAGTGTAACCATTCCCTATCCAGCACAAGTCTATAGAAGCCAAAGTGTCAGTCTCCTTGTGCTAAACCACCACGGTCTAAGACCACTCCCTAGAGTTAAGTTTCCTTTTCTTCTTTCCTACTGCCCCCTCTTTCTTCTTAATTCAACAGAAAAACTGGAAATATCTGTAAAAATATAGATGCCTCACCCTTTTCTGTCAAACTCTTTGTCCAAATCTTTCTGAATCATCGTCTTCTGAGCTTTGTAATGGGTTATTATGCCAATGTTTCGGAAAGTAACATCTCTTCTTTTGTCTTTAATAAGTTTAATTATTTCCATTACCAGTTTTATTTCTTGAACATTTACATATGAGCTAAATAAGATGAAAAAAAAAAAACAACCACCAACACATCAAAACTAATAGCAGTCCAATTGCTAACTTAAGTTCCATTACAGTAAAGGGCAGGCAGCTAGGTTTCACCTTTATTCAGTCAGCAGAGACTCAAAGAGGCTGTTATAATGACCACTAATATCATATACTATGAGTAAATATAGCTGTCAAGTGAAACATAAAGTCGTAAGAGAGAAAAGAGTTTGGAGTCAACCAAAGTTTAGGTACCAATTTCTTCATCTGTTAAAACAAGGAGAGCAACAGTAAGAACAAAAGTATTTATATAGTGAAGATATGAATAATAACTAGCTAACATTATGGATTTACTATCTTCCAAACACTGAGAAAAGTGCTTTAAATGTATTATCTTCCTTAATTCCCCACCACTGGCTGTACAGACCATGCACCACACAACTGAGGGGATGCCATCCACACAGACTGAATGTGATGTGGCCCCCAGAAACGAACACCATGGGGTCCTGCAGCAGGCTCGTGTCCTCAATGTCCTCCTCAATGGCCTCATCCTGCACTCCTAATTCATCTCCCAAACTACACGTGTTCCCTCATTACCATACCACATGCAACATGCATGAACCCTGGGGGATACACTGTACCTGCACCTTTATTTCCAGCCACCTTATCTGTCTCACCTTAAGAGCCTTAAATACCCACTATCCTAACTTCAAGACTTCCTATGTAGACAACCCAGTCAGCTAGCTCTCTCTTCCATCCCTGAAATCTTCATTTTCCTTGGTCACCTCTCAGGTCAACACTCCTCTTGTGACCTTCCATCCCCATAACACTTATGGGGCTCAATTCTCAACCCTCTGCTCCATTGCACATCCTTGGTCACTGCTTCTCTATTTCTAACTTCTTCATTGAATGTTCCCCTCCTTCACTTCCATTAACGAATATCTGATTCTTGCTAGGGACACCACCTGCTCTGAAGCTCTCTCAAGACACAAAGGTGGAATTTATATTTCCTCACACTTCATGATGAAGAGGTGGCATTTGTACCTGCACTAACAAATGCAGCCTCCGGACTATTATTTCTCTAATCTCTCACAAGAAGCTCTGGCTCCTCTGAAGTGTTTCCTAATTAGCAACCGCCCCTTTTCTGTTGTCATTCACAAATCACCTCAACACGTTTCCTTATTCACAATCCAATATATAAGTACCGTCCATCCTCTGTCTCACACCTTAATTCAACTGAACCCATACGTATTCGTCACAATACTTAACCCAACTGGAGTAATTAATTACCTTGGTGATGACCTGGTTAATGTCTGTCTCGCTTATCAGACCACAATAGCCTTGCACTGGGGCCGTGTCTGTTTTACTCACAGCTGTGATCTCAGCACGTATCTACTCAAGTGTTTAGCACATGTTAGGTAATATGATCTCTATTATATAGTTAAGAAGAATTAAAAGGCTGAAATACATAGAGAAAGGTATCAGTAATTTATGATAAAAAAGGAGAAGCTATTAATCCCGCTAAATGAAAATGATTGTAACCTGGCACTAGGCTGAGAAAGGCACACGGAAAATGTTTTGAATATAAACATGAACAACAACAATGTAACAGTTCTGGGACTGTCACTGGGGATTGAAGAAGAGAACGTACTCATTATCTCGTCTTTCTGAACCGTCTGCGACATCAAACACAAGATAGGGTTGAAATGGCCAGTCAGATGAACACCGACTAGTCTCCGTCAGTCTACAAAAAAGCAGCCACCATTCAGGAGTCAACTTATAAGAAAATATTTTTTAAATTATTATTACCATATTTTTTTGTGGGGGGAGGGAGCTGGGGAAAATAAGGGGACAAGAAGGACCTTCTTTTATTTAAATTTGTTTTAGCGAAAAGTACAAAAAGAATTTTATTTCTATTCTAGTGCTAGGGAGAATCATCTATGTAATTAAAATATAACAATTACTCATAATATACAGTAAGTGAAAAAAGCAAGCCATGGAATACTATCTAGAGTATGGTGTGATTTTTTTTCCCCCAAAGATTTAAAAAGAGAAAAAGTAAAAACAGATACGCATAGTACAAGAACTGGAAGTAAATATACCAAAATGTTACCAGTGATTATTTCTGGGAGATATAAATATGGGTGGTTTTCTTCCCCCTTCTTTTTTTATCTGCATTTGCTGCACTCAACATCACTTTTATAATTAGAAAACACTATTAAACCTTTGATTTATGCTTTTTATGACAAGACTTAAGAACATGGTAAAACAGCTATTCTTCCTAAGCAGCTAAACCTACAAGTAAAATACCAAGCAATGAATGGAACCCACCTATTTGTTCTCAAGCTTCTGTTATAAACATAATTAGAAGGGAAGAGACATATGTCTGGATGCATCCTGTACTGAATGGTAAGCTGCAAAATCGGCAGTCTGCTGATCACGTTGTGTTCCACATTCTCTTCCAGCAGTTTGCAGAAGCGGGCCATCATGGATTGGTCATAGCCATAATCCTGTGCCTTCTGGAAGGGGGAAAATACAGTAGTAATCTCCAAGAATTCATTTGTACTTTTCCCATTATTATAAAAACAATTACTGAGCTCTAATCTGTACATGGCAAGGTTTAGGTGCCATTACCAATAACCAAAGATTTAGAGAAAGAACATGTTTCTGACTCTGGCCCTTGGAAAGCCATGTAGCTTGACTACAAAAGTTGAGGTATTTTCTCTTTATTTAGAAAACCCACATACTGCTTATGAAAGTGCTGTGAGCTTGTGAATGACCACAACTGAAGCCATTTTGATGCTAACAAGAGGTTACCTGAAAGAATCAAAGATAAAAGAAGCAAAGAAATGTAATAACAGATTTTAACAATTATTTCTGAGGCATGCTCTCACAAATAGAAATATTGAATATCATTGTAAACAAGCCTTTTAAAGACCAATTTCCTCATCCATCCATCCCATATCTACTGAGCAGACCCCAGACACTGCTAAGGTTAATAAGATCAAGTCTCACAGAACTTATATTCTAGTGGAGGAGACAGACAACTGACTTAGTACGTTGATTTCATAAACCTAATAATGGGTTATAACCTGCAATCTTTGTAATTATTTTCTGAATTTTCCTCAATAAGCCTGTATTATTTTTGCAATAATAATTTAAAAAGCCGTAATGGGGGGCTGGCCCGGTGGCATAGTGGTTAAGTTCGTGTGCTCCACTTTGGCGGGCTGAGGTTCGCAGGTTTGGATCCCGGGCGTGGACCTACGTACAGTTCATCAAGCCATGCTGTGGCGGCATCCCATATACAAAACAGAGGAAGACTGGCACAGATGTTAGCTCATGGCCAATCTTCCTCAGCAAGAAGAGGAAGATTGGCAACAGATGTTAGTTTAGGGCCAATTTTCCTCATTGAAAAAAAAAAAAAGCCCTTATGGATTTTTCTCATTTTTGCTGTTTTTAATCAATCACTAAAGTAGGCAGTAAAGTTCAGGCCTGTCAACAATCCTTTTTCACTATATGCTGAGGCCCTTAGAAGACAGAAGTTAAAGGTCACCTGCAGCAGCTTTTCCTTACCACACGGGTTTTTAATCAGAGAGAGGTGTGCTTTAGAGACAGGTGTGCTTCTAGGCCACACCCTACCTTCATCACACACGTGTGCTCAGACGTCAAAGAACTGCACTACCGTTCTGAATACCTCCAAAGTCAAAAACAACGAAGACAACAACATGCATTCCATAACTGAAAACACGCTTTGAAAATGACCTGTTCTCTGGGATTCATTATGCAGCCACTACTCTACATTTGTACAAATAATCTACGTATTAGTAAAATATTCAAATTTTATTAGATTTCCTCAAATATGGTCTAACCTATTCAGACTACCCCAAACACCTACTGCATCCTGAGTCTGGTGTGCATTTCTAGGAGCCATCTTGAGTGAGATTAAAAACAATCAAGTGGAGTGGACCACAATCTAGGTGCTGATCTTCCTACTAGCAGAGCTGACAATCTCTTCTTGTCCTGTCACCTTCACTTTCAGAGGATGTCAGGGCCACAGACATTTTCTTGCACTATAGGATACAGAATTCTAAAACTGGAAATGTACTATAAAAATAATTTCTCTTTATAATGTTTTCCTCCAATTTTCACATATTTAAATATAAATCAGAAGGCTGGGATTCTTTTCCTTGCTTTTCAAGTTTTTATTATTGTTTTTGTGTTTATGTTATAAAAATAAATTAGATACAGTCCTTAAAAAGCACACTGCCTTTCCCAAAGGCCAAGTCCAACACACGTGTAACACGATCTTTCTAGTTTTCTGGTCTCCGACACTTAATACGGCTCCTGTCACACATATACATAAGCGTAATTACGGACAAAGCGACATCTTCACAGACTTTTACTATTAAGACTCAAACAGTGGTTCTCTTTTCTCACCCATTCCCTACTTTTCCCTGCAAATACAAGATGATGATCCAAGAAAGACCTCCACTTCCCAAAATAAAAGAACCAAAAAGCCCCTTTCACTTCAAAGCAATATGAATATGAAAACACTTACCATAGAAATGACTGTGGGAGGGAGCTGTTTAGGATCTCCTACGAGGATAAGCTTGTTACAACGATGGATAAGTGGAGTCAGAGTTTCGACTTCACAAGACTGTCCAGCCTTGGTAAGAAAGTACAGAATGGAGAAATACTCTTTTAACTGTCTTTGATATTTATTTATCCATGTACAATTCATCTAATTCAGAAAAGTTCTACCCATTCAGGAAAGTACTACACTCTCTCCTGCACCAAATATCAAAAGTAAGGATTTTTTTTGGTTAGAAAACAAAACAAACAACAACAAAAATAAACACTCTAACACTCATTAAAAAAAAAAAATCACACGTATTTTGAAGTCAGCCACCAGGCAGGTGCCACTAACGACTTGGGAACCAGCCACAAGCTAGGCGGCCATGTAATGTCCCAGGTCTGTGCTCTTTGCTCCTGCTGAGCACGTGCCTGAGGGAACTACATGTCTGTGTGTCCCATGCTCCCGCCTCGCTTTCTCTCTTGCTCCTGAGTAGGCCTCTTCAATTGCAAGACTCAAGTTTCTCTTCAATTCAACGACATTTTCTTCAATTATTTCACCACTTCCACTTTCTCTATTCTTTCATTTTGGTGAATACCAGACCTTGGATCTCCTGGGTCAATTCTCTGTATACCATTTTCCATCTCTTTTGTCTCCTGGCTCTACATTCAGGCAAACAGTAGGTATCCAATAAATGTTTGCTCAATGAATGAACTAGGAATAAAAGATGTTAGCTGAAAATGTTGTGGCTCAGAGCTGTCCAAAGTTATATTAAAAATGCTTCAAAAGGTAACCACAGATACTCCAAGCAGGAGCTAGATAATCCTTGGGAGGGATTTTGCTGTAACCATTAGGCACCCTTAAGACTATAATCCCAATAGTGGAAAAGCAATTTTAACCGTGATGGTAGCATATTTCAATATAAAAGATCACCATGTAATGACAGGTAAAAATCAGATGCAAAAAGACCATTTTGTCAACATTTCAGCAGCCACTATTCATCTAAGACTTACTCCTCACAGCACTAGTCAAAGCTGTATGGACAACTGCTTACCTACCTCATCGACAATGACACAACTAAAGGGAACACCCCCTTGCCCACGAAAAGCAGACTCAAGCAGTAAACCACCACTTGTGCTCAATGTGCAGCAGATGACATGGGACTCTAGGATGATGATATTCTGTGTCTTTTGTGGGCGTCCTTGAACCTAAGGGAACAAATAAAGGTTAATCGATATTAAGTTGTATATAAATTCTTGATTATTATAGGCCTACTTTTATCATAAAACACCCACCATTTATTATGTGACAGAATAATATTTAGTAAACGTTAGGGGGAACCTCAAATCTAGAAAACAGCAGAAACATTCAAGATAATCAGAAACCACCAGGAAGAACACTGTGCTTTGTAGTGCAGTCTAAGCTTAGAACATGATTTAACACATTAAGAAAAACTTATTCAGGGACTGATTTGGTCAAAGTAGTTACACTTATTACGGCCAGACATATGTGGGCGGGTATCAGAATAGGCAGAGATTAAATAATTCTAATGAGTTATAAAGCAATTATTGGAGTAAAACCGGAGTCAGAACTAAGCTTGAACATACATTTTTTTTGGTGAGGAAGACTGGCCCTGAGCTAACATCTGTGCCAATCTTACTCTACTTTGTATGTGGGTCACCGCCACAGCATGGCTGATGAGTGGTGTAGGCCCACGCCTGGGATCTCAACGTGGGCCGCCAAAGCGGAGCGTGCCGCACTTAACCACTAGGCCATGGGACTGCCCCTTGAACATAGATTTTTATGTTAGTTTTTAGGTATATAATGTTGTTCTTTCTTTTACAAAGGCTAGTACCAACAAAATGCCTGTGAAACTGATAGCATTCTACTTCCACAGTAATAAAAACAACTTTGGTCTACTTCTACAATACAATATACTGTGACACAGCCAGAAAGTGTGAATGACACCTCATGACATATACAATTTAGTGTTCAAATTAATGAACTAATATTTTGTTTGTTTGTTTGTTTTGCTGAGGAAGATTCACCCTGAGCTAACATCTGTTGCTAATCTTCCTCTATTCTGTATGTGGGCCATCGCCACAGCATGGCCACTGAGAGCTGTAGACCCATGCCCAGGAACCAAACCCGAGCCGCCAAAGCAGAGTGCGTCAAACTTAACCACTAGGCCACCAGGGACGGCCCTAATAAACTAATATTCTTATCAGAGATTCAATTAGCCTATTTCTGCTTCTGAAAAGTAGTAATGATTCATCTCTGCACAAATGATATATTCAACCATGGACTCCAAGGCACGTATTATAAGCTTCAGGAGAGGGTGGCAACTGTGGCCCTCCAGTGCTCATGTTAAAGCACTGTCACATACCTCTCTTCTCAGCCATCTAGTGACTAAAAGTGCCAACTACAATTAATTCAATGGCCCAGAGAACAACGTGATGAGCAGCAAAAACCACAAGAGCAGTAAACACGGACTTCATCCTTAAATTTGGGAAGATTAATTATTTTCGTCTCAGTTTAAAATTTTAATATAAAAAACTTTCCACATAATTTTTAATTTAAATAAACTGCTAATGGAAATATGCATTAATTAAATTCAACTGTATTTATTTAGCCACGGGGAGAACATTAATAATACATTCAAGGGAAAAATCTCAGCTCAAACATACTGGTAACATTACTGGTTGATATTACCCTCTCTCCCTGACCACCAATTGGTTTTATAAGGGCTGCATTCTGGTGGTGAGGATCTATATCCCGCTCACCCTAGCTTCGATCAATCTTAATCTTACTGACATTTTTATATCCAAAGAATACCTGGGAAAAAGTTACACGTTATAGAAGAATTCTTATGATCAAAAACAAGTATAAAGAGTTTATGCTTTCAGCCAAAAATTGAAAAAAAGGCGCTTGTACTTTCTTATGCCAAATCCCAGCCACTGCCTACTTGAATTCAGACACGATTTTTTTCTTTCTTTTAATAGAGAAAACACAAACCTATTTTCATTAACTATTCATCTGATAATAATGATCATAACTGATTTTGCAGGGTGGGGGGAGAAGTAGAGCACCTAACAAGAGAGTTTTAATACTTACCCAAACTTAGAAAAGCAAAAAGATTTTTTACAATCACCTCTTTCTTAGAAATCCCAGGTGGTGATAAGAATTCATCATTAGGCTAAAGAAAAGAAATGAACAGTAGTCCCTCCTTATCCGAGGTTTTGCTTTCTGTAGTTTCAGTTACCCGCAGTCAACCGTGGTCCAAAAACATTAAATGGAAAATTCCAGAAATCAAAAATTCATAAGTTTTAAATTGTACACTGTTCTCAGCAGCATGATGAAATCTCGCACTTTCCTTCTCCATCCCTCCTAGTACATGAATCATCCCTTTGTCCAGCGGATCCACACTGGAGGCGACACCGGCCCATTAGTCACTTAGCCGTCTCAGTTATCAGATCGACTGTCGCAGTATCACGGTGCTTGTATTCAAGGAACTCCTAGTTTACTTAATAATGACCCTAAACTACAAGAGTAGTGATGCTGGCAATTCGGATATGCCAAAGAGAAGCCATAAAGTGCCTCCTTTTAAGTGAAAAGGTGAAAGTTCTCGACATAATGAGAAAAGGAAAAAAATCATATGTTGAGGTTGCTAAGCTCTACTGTAACTTTTATTATATTGTTATAATTGTTCTATTTCACTATTGGTTATTGTTGTTAATCTCTTCCTCTGCCTAATTTATACATTAAACTTTATCATAGATGTATATGTCTGTATAGGAAAAAACATAGTATATATAGAGTTCAGTACTATCCGTGGTTTCAGGCATCCACTGAGGGTCTTGAAACGTATCCCCCTCAGATAAGGGGGGGACTACGATAAATGTACATGTAATTATACCATTTTCTCCACTGTTATATATGTTTTAAACTTTTCATAATAAAAGATTTTAAAAATGTAATTGAGAAAAGCGCATACGTTGCCTGACCTATTTCTTAATTTAAGAAAAAAAGAAAAGCTACAAAAATGCTATAGGTGAACTACTTACCTCTTTAATTTTAGAAGCAAGTTCCTGCCTTTCTTTTGAAACTTTGGCAATTTGTTCATCTAATTCTTTCCTCTGGAAAAAATTAGAATGCCATTATTAAAATTAAACTGAGCATTTTAAAATGCTTTCCAATGGACTGGCTCACATTTCAAAAGGATGAGCCTATACTTTACCAATGAAAAACTTATTCATCCAGTTTGTTTTCCCTTTACCAGTAAAGTCCTGACACACTTTCTGTATGCTGCGTGTTAAAGAGTTTAGCTAAGCTATTCCATGGTATTGCTGCCTCGGCATCCATTTTGTTTGGCCAAGTGGCCTGCGGAGACTTTAAATTGACACCAGCCCGTTCATACAAGCGCGTGCCCTGGACAGCAGCCAGCAGAGTCACAAACAAATGTAAGTTCTGGAGACGACTTCTCCAGCAGCCCTTGTGATCCAGTCACCCCTGCCTCCAGCGCCTTCCCCTTATGCGCCCCTTCAATAAGACCCCCGTGGGGCTTACAAAACCCTGCTCCTTTGGTTTGAATTGACCAATCCAGCCCAAGCCTGAGAATCCCAAAGCACTCCACCCAATGACCTAACAAAGGCAGGTGCCCCAGGTCCTGCCTCTCTGTCTGCACTCTGCCTTGACCTCCCCGTGTGGCCCCTTGTGGTGTGCTGTGTACCGCCTCCAGGACCTGTGAGTAATAAACTTCTCTATTTCAATTTCTCTTGTCATCTGTTTTTCAATGGTAGTTCACTATCCAGCACCCCACCATCTGGCACCCCGCACTCCATTTAGTAAGTATTAATTTGATAAATTCTTAACACTGTGTAAGATTCAGTTATGTCCATTGTATGATATGTATGCCATTTCTGTCCGTTTAGCATTCCAACCTTTGGGGCTTCATTCCTCCACTAATTTCTAGGGGTTCAAATGAGGTTATCAATTACATCCCAATCATTCCTCTATCCACAGTGATGGGCATATAATACAGGCCTGGTAAATCATGGCACCCATTTGCTTAACGACAGGGATCAGATCTGCGTGCACACCCAAGGACTAATCAGAGGCCTTGCTTGGAATTGAAGCACGAATACTGGGAGAGAGACTTTCTCTCTCTATGAGTTTTCTAAGCTGAGATGGTGAGGAGCTCAGAGATGCTGGCACTTGTCTTCTCACGGAGAAGAAACGGCTAACACACAGAAAAACAAAACAAGGAGTGAAGAAATGACATCATTTGAGCCTCCAAATCCAGCTGTGCTGAAGTTAACCCATTCTCAGATTTCCCAGATATATAAGACAGTGAATTCCCTTTTTGTCTAACTTAACTTGAATTGAGTTTTTTTAACTTGCAACCAAAAGACACCTAGTGAATCCAGTATAGCTTTAATATAAGGCAGGCAATAGCAAACTATAGCCTGTGGGCCAAGCTCAACTCACCATCTGTTTTTATAAATAAAGTTTTACAGGAACACAGCCATATCCTTTTATCTATTGCTGCTCTCATACTACAACAGTAGAGTTGAGTAGTTTCAATAGAGACCATATAGCCTGCAAAGTCTAAAATATTTACTGTGTTGTCCTTTTCAAAAAAGGTTTGTTAACCCCTGATGAAAGGCATATCATTTTTGTATACATTTTTATACACAAATTATCCCATTCCACAATGAAACAATGGCATCAAATACTCAAGAACTAGTTTGTGTATCTATGTGTTGTGAAAAAACAGTCACACATCACTTAACAATAGGGATACATTCTGAGAAATGCATCATTAGGTGATTTTGTCCTGCAAATATCATACTTGCATAAACCTAGATGATATAGCCTACCACACACCTAGGCTATATGATACCAATCCTATGGGACCACTGTCATATATGCAGTCCATCACTGAAACGTCGTTATGCAGTGCAAGACTGTAAACAGAAACCTCATTTAAAATGGAGTCAGGAGGTCAGAGGGGGAGCTCTCACGCCCTATCACATAATGTCAACTGCAGACCCAACAGGAAGAAGCCTGCTTTGCTGTCCCAGCAGGAGGAAGGAAGATTTTCTCCTTGCCTGGCAACAGCTTAGCCAATGAGAGACTGTCACAACTCAGCCAATGAAAAGCCATTACACTTTGAACTCTCAGTTTCCTCCAATGAACTCTATTTATAACCACCCTTCTCAACACTTGCTTCTTCTCTGCAAAAGAACTCTCCTCTCCTTCTGTCCTCTAGACATGCCTGTGGTCCGCCACAGACTGCATGTCCCAAATTGCAATTCTTTGCTGTTCCCAAATAAACCCATTTTTGCTAACATAACTGACTTTTATTTTTAATCATCAACAGAGTTATTAAAAAACATTAATCAAGACATGTTTAGATACCTGTATTTCCCTTCCACCTCGGCATAAAGCACGCTGGCGAGAAAGTTCATCTAGTCTATGATCTAGAAGTTCCTTTATTTTATGCATGTCTTGAACATGAGAAGGTAATTCTTTTTCTAAGGAAAAAAAAAATTATACGTTAATTCTAACAAACACACACATATACATATACAATGAGAAGAAAAACTAGTTCTCAAAGCTGGACTATTCTAGGGTCTCCAAATTACCTTTAACGCCCAAGCCATCTTCTACCACACAAAAGGAAATAGAAAACATTAGGATGCACTTCATTCAGTACTTACTCATTCTGTGGTTAACTTGGCTGTCCAAACTGAATTTTAGGACCTCATTATTAATAGACTTTTCTGGACCCAGACGTACTAAATTTATATCTCCACAGTTCCCTGTTGATAAAAATCACACTTACAGATTAATAAGGATGCTGCCAATCTCTGTGTATAATATCTATTTCTAATCTATATTACCAATCAGAGAAGAGAGCTAACATGAGCTATCAACCAACCAGATACCTGGAACCACACTAGAGGCTTCACATACATTATTTTAGATATTCTTCATAACAACCCTATAAGGCAAGTACTTATCCTTTCCACCTAATAAAAGCTAGTGAGGTCCATAAACAGTATGCTGCAGAGCTGAGCTTCTATTTACACTAATGTTTCTCAAACTATGTTCTGTACAACATTCCATGGTAAAATGTATTTGGGAAATGGCGAGTTAAAACAAAACCTATTTCTTAATCACAGGCTATTTCAAAGATATAGAAAGACTTTTATATATTAATATAATTTGAATTTTCAAAACAGAATCTTATTTGACCATCAAATCCTTTTCTGCAGAATACTCAGAACGAAGTGTTTGGTTTTTTTGTTTTTTGTGAGGAAGATCAGCCCTGAGCTAACATCTGTTGCCAATCCTCCTCTTTTTGCTGAGGAAGACTGGCCCTGGGCTAACATCTGTGCCCATCTTCCTCTACTTTATATGGGCCACCGCCACAGCATGGCTTGACAAATAGTGCATCTGTCAGCGCCCAGGATCCAAACCCACAAACACTGGGCCACCAAAGCAGAGTGCCCAAACTTAACTGCTACGCCACCAGGCCAGCCCTCAGAACAAAGTTTTTAAACTCTGCTCCACATCATATTGCTACTCCAGAATTAAAGGGACACAGATGCTGGAAATTCTGGAGTATGGTAATTCCAAAAGCTGTAAATATCATTTAACTGGATTGTTTATTAACCACATTTTTATTGTAGCTTACATTTTAGATATTATTTAATCTAAAAATCTCCCACTGCATCACTGGGCTAAATTATAGCAATCATGCAGAGTTTACCAACACTTAACTCACTCTGACATATCACATACTCATATGTTTAATGTCTATCTCCTTCCACTGAATCTAAGTCCCATAAAAACAGGGTTTTGTTTTGGTCACTGCCTAGAACAGTAGCTGGCACACAGCAGGTATAATAAATATACACTGAATGAATGACTTATTATACAATTGTCTACAACATATTTTTGTTCCTAGTTTAGCTCATTCTTCTAAATCTGAAGCCATCTTCTCTGGCCAACATTTACTTGAAGGTTTCAAAACTGCTAAGTTCCTTGGGTTTCCAACGGCAAGGTGGATGAGATTACCTGGAAATTCACTCACTATAAATACCTAGAAATGCTCCATAAATTGTAACAGAAATCCTTTAAACTGAGCTCATAAGAATCTAAGAAAAATTCCTAGGGGCCAAAAACAAAGAGAAAGCGGAAAATCAGAGTTGAAAGCCCTTGAGCTGCTGTGGCTTCCCTGTGGGTACAGGGTGAGGGGCAAGGGCTGGTCAATGTCTAGGTGCTTAGGTTGGTGGTGTTTTAATTTACACCCAAAAAAATGCAGAGACTTAAAATCTTTAGTTCTATAGAGTTTGACAAACGTCTACACTGACAAAACTACTATTCCAGTCAAGATATATAAATTTTATAACAGGGGCTTGGATTTTAAAGCCCACTAGAAAGCAAAAGGACCTGGAAGGGGAGGAGGGATGGAAAAAAAAAGTGAGTAACTTGGCCTAGGCTTAGCTGGGAAAAAAATAAACTATCTTTTAACACTTTCCAACCATAGGCCTGTGCCACATGTGGATTTAGAGACTAAATATATAACACAGGGAATGACAAAGCTGACCCAAACAAAATATAGCTGAGATTTTAAAAATGAGAATGCAATGAACAACTTTATGCCAATATATTTGAAAACTTAAGATGAAGCGGAAATTTTTCTTAAAAAATATGAATTAGTAAAACTCACTCAAATCTAGAAAACTTGAATAGATCTATAACAATTAAAGACATTTAGACAGTAGATAAAAACTTACCCATCTGTCAAAAAACAGACCAAAAAGAAAAAACCCAACTGAACCAAACAACACTAAAAATAAATTAACCTTCAAGGAACAGATGATCTCTGTCTTATACAAAACATTCCAAAGAATAAATTAAAAAATTCTCCCCAACTCCATTTTTAAAGTCTGTGTAACTTCAATACTAAAACTAGACAAAGAAATAACAAGGAAAAACTACAGGCTGGCCTCATTTATGAATACTAATTTTTAAAATCCTAAATAAAACATTAGCTATCCAGCAATGTGTTAAAAAATAATAATGCCAAGTTGGCCTTATTCTAGGAATCAAAGATATTTTAACATTAGAAAAATATTGTAACTTACCACATGAACAGATTAAAGAAGAAAAATTCCATCACCATTTCAATGGATGCAAAAAAAAAAAAAAAAAAACGCATGCAATAAAATTCAACACCTATTCCTGATAGAAATTCTACTGAGAAGGGAACTTCTTTAACCTGATAAAGGGTATATACCAAAACCCAGACACAAGCATCATACTTAATGGTGAGATCTTGACACATTTCCTTAAAGGACACCCAGGAAAGACCACTAGAAGTAATGAAAAGAAGTGGAAATGAAAGTACTGAAAAAGAAGGAAAAAGCTCTCTTTACTGACGATAGGTATCATTTTCTTTCTCACAAAAAAATCAAAAAACCAACCTAGACACCTTGGTTACTCCATCCCAGTCCCAGCCCTACTATGTCATCAATACACAACTGAAAAAGTGCTTACCCTCACTCAGGGAAAAGCAAGTTAAAACTGCACCACTGCACACTGCACAGAAACTGCTCTAAGGTGTGTAAATTGGTACAACCACTTTTGAGAAGAATTTGGCACTAGCTGGATGCACAAATCCTTCAACCCAACATTTTCACTCCTAGGTATACACACACTAGACCAGTGTTTTTATAAACTCTTTTGACTTTCACCTATAGCATGAAGAACACTTCACATTGAAACCCAGCACACGCACACACCTCACCAACGAAACAGGTTTCACAAAACAATACTTACCCTCACTACCCTATACTCTGATCTTATCTACTCTCTTCTGTTCTAGAGTTTATCTTGTTTAAGTATGCTGGTTCTGGTCTCCCTAAACTGATTTTACAATCCACTAATTGGTCACAAGCTACAATTTGAAAAGCACTGCCCTAGAAAGCTGCATGAATACACAAGAGACACAGTAAGAGCGCAGTGCTTTTAGTGCGTTCCCTTTAACTGCTGACAGTATAACATAGTACAATTCATTTATTCACTGTAGTAAACATTTTTATACCTGCACTGAAGAAACATGTACAAGTCTGTTCACTGCAATAAAGTTTGAAATAACAAAAAATGGCTAAGAACCTAAATTTCTATCAATACATAATGAATAAATTGTGCACTCATACAATGAAATGCCCTACAGCAATTAATATGAATGACTGTATTGATATACAGTGATATATAAAATCATAAATCTAACATAATTTGTTGTTAGTGCCGCTGAATCACTTCTGACTCCTAGTGACCCTGTGTACAGCAGACTGGAACCCTGCCTGGCTTTTTGCACCATTCTCTCACCTTCTGGTGCTGTATCAGACAATGCTCTGCTGCTATTCATAGGGTTTTCGTGGCCAATTTTTTTCAGAAGTGGGTGGCCAGGTCCTTCTTAGTCTGTCTTAGGCTGGAAGCTCTGCTGAAACCTGTCCACCATGGGTGACCCTGCTGGTATTTGAAATACCAGTGGCATAGCTTTCACCATCACAGCAACATCCAGCCACCACAGTATGACAATCAACAGATGAGTGGTGTGGTTCCCTGACTGGGAAACGAACCCAGGGCACAGAGGTGACAGTGCCGAATCTTAACCACTGGACCACCGGGGCTGGCACAAATGTAATGGTGAGTGGAAAAGTTGAAAACTGACAATGTATTATAAGTTTTAAAAGCAAATGAATTCTATATGTAGCTAATACAAATGTAGTAAAAGAAAAAACGTGTGTGATCCCTCAGAATAAAGATGACATATCCCAGGTTCTCTTGCAGCTAGGTGTGGCCATGTGAGTAAGTTCTGGCCAAAAGGAAATAAGCAGAGGTGCAAGTGGCCGAGTCTAGGAACCTTCCTTAAAATATGACTAGTATCTTCCCTTTGCTCCTTCTTCGTCTTTTTCACACTTGCTGGATGTGATTACCGGAGCTGGAACAGCCATCTCTGAGCATGAGGCGCACTAAAGAATGGAGGCCACACACAGTGGAACAACAAGATAGAAGGAGCTGGGTCTCTGAAGACTCTCTGAAGCAGAGTCATCACACCATTACCAGTCTTGAACTGCCCATCCCTGAGCTTGAGTAAGAAAGAAAGAAACTCTATCATATTTAAGCCATCATATTTGGAGTCTC
Source organism: Ceratotherium simum simum (assembly GCF_057802395.1). NCBI lineage: Eukaryota > Metazoa > Chordata > Mammalia > Perissodactyla > Rhinocerotidae > Ceratotherium > Ceratotherium simum. The sequence continues at coordinate 5,130,962 of NC_141928.1, read as the reverse complement.
TATTATTTTGCAGCCAAATCTAATCCTAACTGATAAAAGGCTCTTCCTTGAAGTTTCAAGGAAAAAAAATTTGGTTAGGGAAGACAAGGCATATGAGCTGGACAAGTAGTCTAATACAGAGCCATAATCACACCACTCAAAATGGGTGGTATGAGAGTAATTAAGTATGAGTTAAGGTTAAGTAAACAAATTATTTTACATCTTCACTCAAGCGTCCTGAATCACCCGCAGTAATGCTCTTCACAAATGTCAATTGTACTGAACAAAAGTTACCACTATGGTGTATTTTACGTCTCTACTCTTCAGTTTCTCCTCCTATAAAATGTAGACAGTAGGGTTATTTAATATATAGCTCACAGGATTGTTTTGAGGATTACTGACACACAGAAACTGCTCAATAACCACAAATGATGGTTGCTCTAGCTTTTCACTCACTAAATACCTACTAAGCCTCAACTGAGTGCCAGGCACTGGCGATGCCACAGTGAACAAATCAAAAAACCCTTGCCTTCGTGGAGATTATTATATTCTAGCTGTACTGAGCTATGTGAGGTTCTCTTGCCTCTGCTCCTTTTTATTTACTGTAACTTCTGCTAGAGTCCCCTCCCTGCTCACTTCTTACGGCTAACTCATTATGCTCTTCAGGTTTCATCTTAGACATCACTTCCTCTAAAAGTCTTCCCTAACCCTCACATGACTGAAGCAAGGGCCACTCTAAGGCGTCTGAAAGTAACCACATTTTACTTCTATTATATAGAACTTATAGTTTTATATTATAGTTGCCCACTGATCCATCCACTTCATTGTCGAAACCTCAGTACTTAGCACAGCGCCTAGCACAGAGTAAATGCTCAGTAATACTTGCTACAGGAATCAATGAGTATATATGGGCTACAGCCACAAGTAGAATTCATTGCCAGAACTGGCTTGCTCTTTGTCATTCAAAGCTGCCCACACTAAACACTGAAAACAAAAATTAAAAGCCCACATAAGTAACATACCCAGAGGATTCTTCTTGTCTTTACATTTTTCCTTGAATTCAAGGATAATTTTCTTCATAAGTTCATCAACAGCTGCATTGGACGGTGCACACACAAGAACACGGTTCTGTTTGATTTTGGCATTGGAGTTCTCATCTGAGTGCCCTTTCTTCTGGTTCTACAATTTGCCACATACACACCCAACAAATAAACAAACAAAAAATACTGATAAGCTCTACTATGTAGTTTTATAGTTTTTCTTTACTTTCACATGTGTTCAAAAGTTCCCCTTATAAACAACTAAAAATAAAAGCATCTACATCTTATATTGATATTAAAATTACTCTGACACAAGATTTTATCAACTTCTCTGAGCTTTACACCTTACTACCTACTTATTTTACTCAATACTTAATCCAACCAAAACTCAGCCCAGGAATACATTCAAGATACTTTCCTGGCATTCAATGTGACCTATAATAAAGCCAGAAGACCAGCATTCTAGACTTTAGGATTAGTTTCACACGAGATAGCATTTTCTGCTCTTTTTACGTCTTATAACCTTCTCTCCCTCTGCTACCCCTTTCTCTGATATGGTTCCACACAATATCAAAAAGATACAAAAAACTGAAGGGAAAAAGGTACTTTAATACTTATTTACATATGTTAGTTAACAGAAGTAAAGTAAAACGATGCACTCAATTAACAGCATTGATGCCCTCACACACAGTCTACCTCTGTCAGTAGGCGATATAGGAGGCCAACAATAGTTTTTGATTTTCCTGTTCCAGGTGGTCCATGAATCAGACAGATCTTGGCAACTGATGGGGAGTGTTTCACCATCGCATATGCAGTTTCTATCGCTTTCTTTTGGTCTTCGTTGAAATCTCTTAAGTAGGCAATCTATACAAAAAACATTAGTGAGAATGAGTCGCTCTTCTTGTAGTGGCACATAAGAGGAAAATACTGGTATCTGACTTTCTTCTAATCTTTATCAGACAGAACCTTTGGTTATGATCAGGTAAGACCCCAAACTAACCTTTAATCTAAGAACTACATTCACTATTAGAAAGAAAATTACTTACGAGTGTCTACAGGCTTCAGCCCCTCTCTACAAATACTACAACTGTATTTTCATTTGTGATTCTTATAAAGATGATCACAATAAATTGTTCTATACTTTTCTTCTATTTATTCTTTTTTTGGCTCTTCCCATTTTAGTCAATTCTCTCCTTAGACGGTAAAAACATTCCAAGACTTTCTTTCCTAACACAGTGATATAGAGGAAAGAACACGGATTTTGGGTCATATCTGAGTCTAAACCTCAGTTTCACTCACAAAAGCTAGGTCTCTAAACTTCTAACCTCCCTGAGCCTCAGCCTTTGCCATCCATTAAATCGGGGATTTCTTAAAGGGGGAGAGTTGATTGAGATAACTCACATGAAAGCCCTAACACACAGCAGGGTTCAAAAAAGATTACTTTCCTTTTGCTGTTCTCTGTGTTAATTTCCTGGAACTTATACACAGCTCTCATGATGAGAAATACGTGTTTGCACAAAACGACAACTCATCTTCGTACTTGCAACAATAGTCAATTCCCCATTGATCATTCAAATGCAAAATTAACTCCATCAAACCTACTCCTACTCCCGAATTTTAATCATCTAACGAACATTTCAGTAGGATGCTCACCTAAAATTTTAATGTTGTTCTTTAAGCATACTCTCAATTCTTTATTGTACTATATCTTTTTCCTGAGGTAAGCTAATCTAATATACACTTTGCAGTATTAAAGAAAATTAAGCATTAAACAATGTCACTGTGCATGCAAGCTAAATATAACATGTATATGTAGCAGCTAAAAATAACATGATGCTTTAACATCCTGATATGAAATTTTCTGGCTTTCCCTGTTACATAATCATCACTCACAATTCGGTCAGATGTTGTAGTAAGTAAATCTTTTGTACAGAAGTCCATGGGGTTTGGATTCAGAACAGCTCTGGCTAGTTGGTTCCGACCACTCAGCAAAGACATGGCCTTCAACTTCCTTTGTGTAGTTACCAGAGAACTGATTACAATACATTTCACGGGTTCATTTAAATTGACTGGCAAATTATCTTGAGTCTGGATGGAAAGGGAACACTCAGATTTCCCATTACGCACTATTATCAAGAGGAGAAAAAGTAATTTCAGTTACCAGTGAATAATGGTGTCCGGTTAAAAAGGTTATTCAAAATCAGGTATTTTACAACTTACGTTTTTTGTATCATACGTTATTTAAATAATTCACTCAATAAATATTTACTGAACGCCTCCTAAGAATTAGGCAATATTCCTGTCCTCAGGAGGCTTAGTTTCTAGAAGAGGGAGGTAGATAACCAAATAAACATGTCAGGTGGTGATAAATGTTATGGAGAAAGCAGAGAAAGGGGATGAGGAGGAAGTGATGAGGGATATGAGGGAGGTATTATTGGAGATAAGAGAGTGAGGGAAGGTCTTCCACAAAAGATGATACTTGAGCAGACCTGAAATAAGTAAGCCGTGCCGTCCGTTATCTAGGGAAAGAGTGTTACAGGCAGAGAATCAGCAATTGCAAAGACTACGAGGCAGAGGTGTGACAGGAGTATTTTAAGAATAGGGAGAAAGCTAGTATGGCTGGAAGGAAAAGTAGGGAGAAGTGTGCTAGAAGACTGAGAGAGTAAAACAGGGATACATTTTACAGTGCTCTGCAGACCACAATAATGACTCTGAATATTATTCTGAGTCAGGGACAAGGCCACATGACAGCTTTGTGCAAGGGAAATGACATGCTCTAACTTGCACATTAAAAGAATCACTCTTATTGCAGAATGAAGAATAAACTGCAAAGGGAAAAGTACAGAAGCAAAAAGACCACTCACGAGGCTACTGCAGCAATCTAGGTAAAAGTCAATGGTAGTGTGGACCAGGATGCAGCAGCACAGGTGGGGCCTGGATCTTGGCTACGTGGGCACACCCCATTTTATTGTGCCTCACTTTACTGAGCTTTGCAGATATTGCATTTCTTACAAGACCCTCCACCAGCAAAAGGATTATGACTCACTGAAGGCTCAAATGATGGTTAGCATTTTTTAGCAATAAAGTAATTTTTAATTAAGGTATGTACATTGTTTTTTAAGACATAACGCTACTGCACGCTTAAGAGTCTACACTATAGTGTAAACATAACTTTTATATGTACTGGGAAACCAAAAAATCCATGTGACTTCCTTTATTGCAATATTTGCTTTATCGTGGTGGTCTGGAACCTAACCCTCAATATCTCCAAGGTATGCCTGTATAACAAATTAGGATTCATTAATGAATTAGATGTAGGGTGTGAGAGAAAGAAAGGATCAAGAATGACTCTGAGGTTTTGGCCTGAGCAATTAGAAGAATGGAAGCCCTGCTTACTGAGATGAGAAAAACCGAAGGAATAGCAGATGTCAGGCAAAAAAATAAAGTGTTGTTTTTTTTTTGGACTAGGTTTGAAATGTCTAATAGATCTCCAAATGGAGATGTCATATAGTTGAATGAATGAAGAGTTCAGGGAAGGGACTACCTTAAAAATATAAATTTGGTAAATGTAATCATTTGCAAGAGTCCAAAGCACAGATTAAGCTACATATCCCTGTTGGTATTCTTCTAAATGCATTCTACACAAAGAATTGAGCTCTGATTACACTTATAATAATAAATATGGTACAACAGTTATAATGCAGTATGATGTTGAACTCTAAGGAGCTTTGTTGCTCTTTTTAAGATATGACGCAAAAAGGTGAAGAAATAATGACATAATGTTCCCTTCACATAACTGAGACTAAGAAAGCGGCAAATGTTAAAAGGCAGCTTGGCATATAATAAAGAACGTAGACTCTACAGTCAAACAAAACTAGGTTTCAATTCTGGACCTCTCATTTAATACCAGGAACGACCTTGGATAAGTTACTTAACATCCCTGAGCCTTGATTTTCTGATGAGCAGGGAACAAATAACTCCTACTGCTTTGCAGGACTTTGAGGAAGATGATAAATGTGCGTAGGAAGGACAAGGCACATTGCCTGGCACACAGTAGGTACTTGTTAAATTCAAGCTAAAATTATTTTGGTTATGCTACCTTAGGGAGAGAAGTCCCTACAACAGAATGGATGGGAGTGATGGAAAAAGTAAACCCCTCAAGTTGCCTAATGAGTTATATGTTTCGTCTTCTCATTAATAATTAGCCACAAAACCAAAGTTGGAATGTGATTTAAGATACAACAAACATATGGCTTGCAAACTGTATAAAACGCAATGACAGACGAAGGAATGTACTAGAAGGAGAGGACATTAGAAAAGAAAACTTTTAAATCATAAGTCTAGAGCAATAAATACTGGGCCTTTTCCAGATGAGCCTAGAAAAACTAAAAAAGGACTCTGAACGACAAATAATTAACCTGGCAAACGCATATCTGGTAAATGTATAGCAAATACATGGCTAGTAAAGCACAACTTACAGAAGTAAAGCAAATTAAAAGGTAAGCTTATATCTGACAAATTTCTCTTCAATGTCTCATTACTTACTGACTGAAGTGCGGCGAAATTTATGAACATAACCACAATGATATTCAGGAGGATCCTGCATGCAATTTCTCTCTCTATCTTTCTTCTCTCCATTTAGTCTTTCAGGAACCAAAAACACCAAATCATTTTCCTTTGGATGAAGCTGTTTAGCTAGTTCACATTCCTCAAGATAAACTATGAAACAACAAAAAGTCAGCATTTATTCTAACAGAATTATTTTACATAAGATTAACTTAAAGGATATTAAATCCTTGTACTAAGTTCAAGCAAGTACACAGCACTAATGGACTTTATGTATATACTTCAAAACGGTAGTCTAAGCCAGTCAACATTTTCAAATATTGATTACACAGTACTATAAAATTTTTCCTAAAAACTGCTACAAAGCCAAAATCGATAAAATCAGAATATTTAAAAGTAGCTAATAAATTGCCTTTCCTTAAGTTTATTTTAGTTTTTAATCAAGAAATTTCCTCTTTTGTTCCTCACTTGGAAAATCCAGAAACATATCCAAGCACATATAAGAATTTGGAGCCTATTGGTGGCATTTTAAACAAGGGGGAAAGGATAGTTGTAAACTAAATGGGGCTGGGAAAGCAGAGCAAGCACTAGAATACAAAAGTTTAGTACCAAATGCCAAATCCAGCAACAACATACTGAACTAAAGCATGAAGTACTGGGGTTAGGTAGACAGAACCACTAAATCAAAAAAAAGATTTTTAAAATGCAGCATGTACGGAATACCTATTTGAAGGCATCAGAGAACAAATACAACAGTGAAGAATTACTGTGTTGAAATCCCGAAGAATGTGGAAATCTGCAAGAGTCAGCCCAGTTATTTCCCCTTAGAAACATCTGAACTATTCAGGGAGTGGCAGCCAACAGGTTGAGCAGTACCTGGGATGGCCTTGGTGGAATAAAAAGACAAAAACTGGAGTCCAGGGCCTGCAGAGTGGGGACCCTGGTAGCCCTCATGCTTCCAGTCAGGACCCTGAAGGACTACACCCAAGGATGAGGCAGAAGTAAACTATCCTTCACGTGGGCTGCAGCCCAGCTTCAAGCCACCCGAGAACTTCAGAAAAACTCAATCCCTTAAACCAGATTAAGATGATCTCACACTGCTAGTGCCCCCTGAAGCCTGACAGCAGCAAAGGAAAATCCTCTCTGGAAAAAGACAGTATCATCCTAGGCCTCAAATTATTTTTATAAATAACTTCCCAAAGAAAATGACCAACACACATCAGAGATAAGCAAAACAAGGAGAGAAGAAATACATGAACTGGTAGAATCAATAAACAAAAAATGACTGCGCAAGGGGCTATAGATTATGTCTTACACAATTTAAAATATAAAGTTAAAATACATGACAACGGTATACAAAGTGGGATGGGGATAAATGGAGTAAAGTCTTCTAAAGATTTTGCCTTATCTATGGAAACATTTAAAATATCTATTAAAACTACAGACTTTGATAAATCAAGCATGCATGTTATAAGTTTTAACCTAACTACTAAACAGCAAAAAAGGTATAAATTGAGGAATAATCTCCAAACAATATGAAAAAATGGAAAGAAGTTTAAAAATGGAAAATATTTTAAAAAGGATTCAACCAAAAGAAAAAAATTTAATATATAACTTGGTTCATTTGTTTCTATTGTGTTTCACTTTATGGTTTGCTTCTTTTAACTTCACCTTTGTTGATTTAATGGTTCAAAAGTCTCATATAAACGTAAAAAAAATACTCTAGTTCCATCGGTTTTTTCTTTATATTTAGGTATATATGCACCCGGAATTGTCATATCTTCTGTTGAACTGAACTTGTTATCATTATGAAACATTCCCTTTTTATCTCAAATAATGCTTTTTTGCCTTAAAGTCTATTTAGTTTAATATCAACTGAGCTAAACAAGTTTTCTTTTACTTGGGTTTGCATGAGTATCTTTCTCCAATCTTTTTCTTTTAACCTTTCTGTATCCTTATGTTTACATGTATTACATGTTAACAGCATATAGTGTGCCCATATTGTTCTTGAAATACCATTTTCTACTAAAAGATACTAAGGCTACTTAGAAAACTGCAGGTTCAGATAGGGGATAAAAAATTATAGATGATATTCATCATATCAGATAGCAAGAAAGCTCTCAAACCCTAGCAGGGTCCTGTCTAAAGGGCTGAGGAGCCAACCTGAGCGAGCTAGTTACAATAGACTGAAACAAATAGATTAAAATATTTAAGTCCATGCATTTATAAAAAGAAACAAACAAACCTCATTGGTCAACCAACTCCAGTGCTTGCAGTGAATTAACTCATTATTTTGAAAACTGGTAAAGTGTCAAGTACATATTCATCCTTTCTTCATAAAGTATACCACTGAGTAACCAAATAATATAGAGAAATTTCTCTTTATAGAACTATACCAGTTAATAAACGAAGAAATGATCAAATAAAAATATCACCATTTTATCTTTTAATAGATTAATTAATCTAGGCATTAAGCATCAACAACTATAAATATTACAAAAAGAGAAATTAGAGATCATGCACCTCCTGATAAAGGAATATATACTACCACCTAGGAAACAGTTTTCTCAAAGATAATAAATCAGACTTGAATCTGATCAAGCCTCTAGACACAACTATCAATTTACAGGAAATAAAGAGGACAGAAAAACATACTAAACAACAGCAGGGGGATGCAATAAACAAAATACATACAGTGAGTAACTCTACAAGATCAATGACCCAATTTTTCCAACAAATAAATTAAAAAGGGAAAAAGAAACATGAATGAGAGAATTATAGTTAAAAACACATATCAACCAACGTCAATGAGGAGACTTAATTTGTATCTTAATTCAAAAAGCCTGAAAAAAATTATTATAAGGAAAGTGGAAATTTGAACACCGACTAGCTAACTGATATTAAGGAATTATTGTTACTACTTTAGCCATAAAATATTTTATTATGGGGGCTGGCCTGGTGGTGTAATGGTTAATTCAGTGCGCTCCACTTTGGCGGCCCTGGTTCATGGGTTCAGATCCCAGGTGTGGACCTACACCACTTATCAGCCCTGCTGTGGCGGCGACCCACATACAAAATGGAAGAAGACTGGCCACAGATGTTAGCTCAGAGTGAATCTTTCTCGGCAAACAAGAAAAAATTGATTATGAATTTTTTAGGTCTGTATCTTTTAGAGACATTCACTGAAATAACTACAAATGACAACAACAAAAATCTAACTAAAGATAATCTACAAAACCTCTCCACAAAAAACTATAAAACATTACTGAAAGTAAACCTGAATAACTGAAGATATATACCGAATTCATGAATTAGAAAATTGATATTAAATGTCAATTCTTGGGCTTGCCCCGTGGCTTAGCGTTTAAGTGCATGTGCTACGCTGGCGGCCCGGGTTCAGATCCCGGGTGTGCACTGACGCACCGCTTCTCCACCCATGCTGAGGCCACGTCCCACATACAGCAACTAGAAGGATGTGCAACTATGACACACAACTATCTACAGGGGCTTTGGGGGGGAAAAAAAAAAAAGGAGGAGGATTGGCAATAGATGTTAGCTCAGAGCCGGTCTTCCTCAGCAAAAAGAGGAGGATTAGCATGGATGTTAGCTCAGGGCTGATCTTCCTCACAAGAAAAAAAAAAAAAAGATGTCAATTCTTACAAATTCCCATATTTTTTTCTCTAAAATTTATACAGGAATGCAAAGGACAGGAATAGCCAAGGCACTCTTAAGGCAAAACAAGGTAGGAGGACTTGTTCATTGGCTGTTAAAACTTATTATAAGGTTAGACTAAGTAATTAGGCAATGTGATAGCGGCACAAGGGTAGGCAACTGATCTAACAAAGAAGAAAAGAGTCCAGAAAAAGATCGATGCATTAAATGGACACTATATTTAAGATAAACATGGCACTGCAGATCATGGAGAAAGGATGTTCTTTTCCATAAACAGCACTGGGGTAATTACATCTCCATTTTGAAAAAAAATGAAACAAGACCTCTACATCTCACTCACGCACAAAAATCAATTCCAGGCTGATGAAATGATGAACCTTCTAGAAAAGAGGTTGGCAAAGTTTTTCTGTAAAGAGCCAAACTTCTTCTTTGGAGGCCACATATGATGTCTATTGCACATTCATCATCATCTTTTTTTCAAGGCCCTTTAAAAATGTAAAAACCTTACTCTAGTGGTATACAAAAACAGGATATGGGGTAGATCTGCAAGCTGTAGTTTGCTGACACCTGTTATAGACGTTAAGATAATATATTTATGACCTGCAGGAGGGAAAAGTTTCTTAAATAAGGCACATAGCACTAACCATAAAAAAAAGACAGATGCATTTGTTATGTTAAAAATAAGACATTCTTACTAAGAATAAGAATTTTTAAGACATCACTAAGAGAGTCAAAATGCAAGCCAAAGTTGGGAGAGTGGTTTGTATCCAGACTATACAAAGAACTCCTACAAATCAATAATAAAAAGACAACTAACAGAAAATGAACAAGAGCCTTGAATAGGCACTTCCCAAGAGAGGTTACTGAAGCAACTACCAAATATATGAAAAGGTGCTCAATCTCACTGATAAGGATATTACAAAATAAAACCAGAAAAGGCCATTACACACACACTATAATGGCTAAAAGGAATATGACAATCAATACAAATGTGTGGGTGAAGACATGGAACGATGTGACCTCTCATACACTGCTGGTGGGGTACAATTTTGTACAACAGGCTTCTACTATTATCTACTCAAGTTGAATTACACATCCACTGAGACTCTGCAATCCATTTCTGGATATAAACTCAACAAAAATGCCCTCACAAAACCACTAAGACACATGAAGAAGCAGAGCAGCTTTATTCATAGAATGCTGTGTGTAAAAGAGTTAACACAGCAGTCCTGAGGTTGCTATCCTTAGAAAGGTCTGCTTCCAAGGTTGGCCCTCAGCATTTGTCAGCCCTTGGCACTTAACTTGGATTTCAGAACAGTTCCCATCATCCGCTGGTGAGAGTGGCTCACTGTGCCTAAACTGTTTGTAAAAAGAATATGGTTTTTGCCAAACACCGCTTTCCTTCTGGAAGTCAAGAATTTAGGCTAGGCATAGGGTGTTTTGGATACTGAGTCTCTAAAGAGATTCCCTGGTAGACAACATTTTACATGTATTGTCACAACTCATTACCAGGAAAACCAAGGGTGTCCTGTGTGACTTCACTGGGAGAGGACTCTTGGAAGCTTGCTCCTGGTTTCCTCCAGACTTCACCCCATGTGCTTTTTCCCTTTGCTGATTTTGCTTTGTATCCTTTTGTCATAATAAACTACAGCCATGAGCATGAGTATATGTTGCTTCCTGTGAGTCCTCCTAGCAAATCACTGATCCTGGGGATGATCTTGGGGACCCCTGACATACAGGCCAAAACTGCTGAAAAAGATATCTATCAACAGTAAAACTGTAATATTTTCACACAATGAGATTCTACCACAGCAATAAAAAAATAACAAAGATACACAAAAAATTGATGAATTGTACAGACATGTTAAATGAAAGAAGCCAGACACAAGAGTAAGTACTATGTGATTCTATCATATGATCAAGACAAATGCCAGATAAATTAGTGATTTAAATATTAAAAAGAAATATAAAACGACTACAAGAAAATATGAAAGTACTTATCTGATTTCTAAGACCAAAGACAGAATCGTAAACAAATAAACACGGTAATTGTGAATATGTGAAGATAAATCAACTGTCTATGCCTCAAAAACTGCACATGAAATTGAACAGCAAATAATAAAACTGAAAAAAAAATTAGAACAATGCATACAAATTAAGAAGAAAACAACCTCTCTAACAGAAAAATGGACAAAAGGCATGAACAGACAATTATCCCCACATCCCCCTCCTCCCCCAAGAATACAAATGACCAGTAAAGATTTGGGGACAAAAACTACAACCTCAAATGAGATACATTTTTCATATATAAAACTGGAAAAAAAGTTTAACCTAGTAAATAGAGAGATCTATGTTCTTACACCCTTACGTTAGAAGTGAAAATGGTATTCCATTTCGTATGCAGAGGCAATATGAATCAAAAGTCTTAAAATGTGCATACAGTGTGACTCAGCAAAGGGATTTATTCAGTGTTTAAAATATTGAAAAACTATAAACAATGTACACATCTAAATAGAAATGATTGGTTAAATGGAAGCATATGCTTACTATGGAATAACTACAAATATTAAATATACTGTTACCATTTAATAACTTTGAAAACACATTCATAACATATTAAATTAAAATGAGCCAAATGTAATCTTCACGAAGGCAGGAATTTTGTTTTCTTCACAGCTACATACCCATCATCGAGGATCATATACTATCAGGTAGTATAAAGTCAATAAATATTTGCTGAACAAATGAATGAAAAAAGTCACAATACAGAGAGTGATGTCAGCATCATGGCAGAGTGAACTGGTCCCTTTGTCTCTCCCCTCTAAGATACAACTAAACGGACATTCAATAACCAACAAAGGATTCCCTATACAGCACAACAGGACGCCTGAGAGATCCACGCAGCCATACATCTGAAGGTGGGTGGACTGGATCCCCAAGAAGCGGTGGAACAGCATGAGCGGACGCCTCCCCCTCCCCCACAGCAGCGATCAAGGTTGTGGGTCCTCACACAATGTCTGGCGCAACTGTAAGAGGAGGCAGGGGCAGCCCAGCTTGTGCGCAAACACTTTTGGAGCGGTGGCCTGGCCTGTGGGAGTGCCCACCGTGCTGCAGCAGCCTCACCCGTGGGAACACTCCTTGCCAAATGGTAGTGGCTTAGCCCCCACAAGGGAGCCCCGTCCACAAAGAGCAGCAGCTCAGTCGAGCCACCCACGAGTGCAGAGTCAGCTAGCATGCAAAAGAAAGCACCCCTCCCCTCCCGCCTAGCACAGCAGCTCAGCTGTCCCCTGCCAAGCATAGCAGTCCTGCCTGCATGAGGGGGACCCAACAGTGGAGCACAAAGGCCCCACCTGCATATGTGTGCACGACCTACCCAATAGCACACAAATGCAGAGCAGCCCTACCAGCACAATTTCCAGCAGACGGGGCAGGATCACAAAAGACAGCTCCTGCCAGCGCCCCAGCAGTGGCAGGTGGAATGTGTGACCTGATACTACCACAAAGGCGCTGGCAAAGGATCAATTCATCAAATACCATGAAGAACACTACAGTAACACTTCAGAGCAGAAGGAAAATAAGTCTTCAGAAAGCAATCCTGAAGTCACAGAAATTTACAATCTAAATGAGAGAGATTTCAAAATAATTCTCATAAAGAAACTCAACGAGTTACACAAAAACTCAGAAAGACAGTTCAGTAAGCTCAGGAACAGAATTAATGAGCAGAAGGAATACTTCACCAAAGAGACTGAAGCTCTAAAAAAAAACAAACAGAAACTCTGGATATGAAGAACACAATTAAAGAGATATAATCTAGAAACCATAAAAAACAGAGCTGATGTTATGGAGGACAGAATTAGTGATTTAGAGGATAAAAATATAGAAATGCTTCAGGTGGAGGAGGAGAGAGAACTAAGATTTTTAAAAAATGATGAAATTCTTTGAGAAATACCAACTCATTTAGGAAAAGCAACATAATGATTATAGGTATTCCAGATGGAGAAGTGATGGAGAGAGGAGCAGGGAGCTTGTTCAAAGAAATAATAGCTGAGAACTTCCCAAACCTGGGGAAGGAACTGAACTTACAAGTACATGAAGCCAATGGAACTCCTCATTACATCAATGCAAAAACACCTTCTCTAAGGCATATAATAGTAAAACTAGCAAAAGTCAATGACAAAGAAAAAATACTATGGGCAGCTAGGCAGAAGAAAATAACTTACAAAGGAATCCCTATCAGGCTTTCAGTGGATTTCTCAGCAACCTTACAGGCTAGGCGAGAGGGGAATGATATATCTGAAATACTGAAACACAAAAACTTACAGTGAAGAATACTCTATCCTGCAAAACTATCCTTCAGATATGATGGTGAAATACATGTTTTCCAGATAAACAAAAGCTGAGGGAGTTCATCGCCACTAGAGCTGCCTTACAAGAAGTGCTGAAAGGAGCCCTCCCATCTGAAACTAAAAAGTAAAGGTTTACAAAACTGTGAGCAAGGAGATAAATCAACAGAATTGGAAAATTTCGGTTCTATACCAGAACAGGTTAGTAAACAATTATAACATAAAAGATAAAGGGAAGAAAAGCATCAAAAATAACTATAAACACTTCATTTTAATCACAAACTCACAACACAAAAAAGAACAATTTGTGACAACAATAACTTACAAGAGGAAGAGGAAAGGGAGGAAACCAGCTTAGGCTAATGGAGATAAGAGGCTATCAGAAAACGGACCATCTCATCTATGAGATCTTCTACACAAAACTCATGGTAACCACTGAACAAAAAGTCAGAGCAGAGCCACAAGTCATAAACACAGAGAAAACCATCACAGAAACCCACCAAACTGAAATGGAGTCAGAAATACAGGGGAAAAGGGCCGGCCCCCTGGCTTAGCGGTTAAGTGCGCGCGTTCCGCTACTGGCGGCCCAGGGTTCGGATCCCGGGCGTGCACCGATGCACCGCTTGTCCGGCCATGCTGAGGCCGCGTCCCACATACAGCAACTAGAAGGGTGTGCAGCTATGACATACAACTATCTACTGGGGCTTTGGGGGAAAAATAAATAAATAAAATTATAAAAAAAAAAATAAATAAATACAGGGGAAAAGACACAATGGAAATACAAAATAATCAGAGAATAAGAGATAAAATGGCAGTATTAAGCCCTCATATATCATTAATCACTCTAAATGTAAATGGACTGAATTCTCCAATAAAAAGTCACAGAGTGGCTAGATGGATTAAAAAACAAGACTCAATAATATGCAGCCTCCAGGAAACACAACTCAGCTCTAAAGACAAACACAGGCTCAGAGTAAAGGGATGGAAGACAACACTCCAAGCAAAAGGCAAGCAACAGAAAGCAGGTGTTGCCATACTTATATGTGACAAAGCACACTTCCAGATACAAAAGACAATGAGAGATAAAGAAGGACAGTATATAATGATAAAAGAGACATTTCACCAAGAGGACATAACACTTATGAAAATATACGCACCTAACACAGGAACACCAAAGTACATAAAGCAACTACTAACAGACGTAAAGAGAGAAATTGACAGCAACACAATAATAGTAGGGGACCTCGACACCCCACTTACATCAATGGATAGACCATCCAGACAGAAAGTCAACAAGGAAAGAGTGGCCTTAAACGAAATGCTACACCAGACAGACTTAAAAAATATATATAGAACGTTGCATCCAAAAACAGCAGAATACACATTCTTCTCAAGCATACACGGAACATTCTCAAAGACAGACAATATATTGGGATGAAGGCAAGCCTCAATAAATTGAAGAAGATTAAAATCATAATAAGCATCTTTTCCAACCACAATGCTATGAAACTAGAAATCAACAACAAGAAAAGAGCTGAGAAAGTCACAAATACATGGAGACTAAACAACATGCTACTGAACAACCACTGGATCATGGAGAAATCAAAATATACCTGGGGACAAATGAAAATGAAAACACAACCCACCAACTATTATGGGATACAGCAAAAGCAGTAACAAGAGGGAAATTTATAGGAATACAGGCCTACCTCAACAAACAAGAAAAAATTTCAAATAAGTAATCTTAAATTACACCTAGCAGAACTATAAAAAGAAGAACAAAGCCCAAAGTCAGCAGAAGGGAAATAATAAAAATTGGAGCAGAAATAAATGAAACAGAGATGAAGTAACAATAGAAAGGATCAATAAAACTAAGAGCTGTTTCTTTGAGAATATAAAATTGACAAACCCTTAGCCAAACTCACTAAGAAAAAAAGAAAGCTTAAACAAAATTAAAAATGAAAGAGGAGAAATTACAGTGGACAGCACAGAAATACAAAGGATTCTCAGAGAATACTACGAAAAACTATATATAGCCAACAAATTGGATAACCTAGAAGAAAAGGATAAATTCTTAGACTCATACAACCTCCCAAAACTGAATCAAGAATAAATAGAGAATCTGAATAGACCAAACCCAAGAGATTGAAAGAGTAATCAAAAACCTCCCCAAAAAACAAAAGTCCAGGACCAGATGGCTTCTCTGGAGAATTCTACAAAACATTCAAGGAAGATTTAATACCTATCCTTCTCAAAGTATTCCAAAACATTGAAGAAGATGGGACACTTCCTAATTCATTCTACGAGGCCAATGTTACCCTGACACTAAAACCAGAGAAGGACAACACAAAGAAGGAAAATTACAGGTCAATATCGCTGATGAACATAGATGCAGAAATCCTCAACAAAATATTGGCAAATCAAATACAGCAATACATTAAAAAGATCATACACCATGATCAAGTGGGATTTATACCGGGGACACAGGGATGACTCAACATCCGCGAATCAATCATTGTGATACACATTAACAAAATGAGCAATAAAAATCACATGATCACCTCAATAGATGCAGAGAAAGCAGTTGACAAGACCCAACATCCACTTATGTTAAAAACTCTCAATAAAATGGGTACAGCTGGAAAGGACCACAACATAATAAAGGCTGTACATGACAAACCCACAGCCAACATGATACTTAATGGTGAAAAACTGAAAGCCATCCCTCTGAGAACAGGAAGACAAGGGTGCCTGCCCACTCTCACCACTCCCATTCAATACAGTACTGGAGGTTCTGGCCAGAGCAATTAGGCAAGAAAAAGAAATAAAAGGTATCCAAACTGGAAAGGAAGAAGTAAAACTCTCGCTATTTGCGGATGCCATGATACTATTTACAGAAAACCCTAAAGAATACACCAGAAAACTATTAGAAATAATCAACTACTACAGCAAAGCTGCAGGGTATAAAATCAACTTACAAAAATCAGCTGCATTTCTATACACTAATAATGAACTAGCAGAAAAGAGAAGTCAAGAATACAATCCCATTTACAATCGCAACAAAAAGAATAAAACATCTAGGAATAAATCTAACCAAGGAGGAGAAAGACCTATATAATGAAAACTAGAAGACATTATGGAAAAAAATTGAGAAGACATAAAGAAATAGAAAGATATTCCATGCTCATGGATTTGAAGAATAAACACAGCTAAAATGTTCATATTACCCAATGCAAGCTACAGATTCAATGCAATCCCAATCAGAATCCCTATGACATTCTTCACGGAAATAGAACAAGAATCCTAAAATTTATATGGCACAACAAAAGACCACAAATAGCCAAAGCAATCCTGATAACAAAGAACAAAGCTGGAGGCATCACAATCCCTGACTTCAAAATATGCTACAGGGGCTGGCCCAGTGGCGTAGTGGTTAAGTGCGCGCACTCCGCTGCTGCAGCCCGGGGTTCAGATCCTGGGCGCCCATCAATGCACCACTTGTCAAGCCATGCTGTGGCAGCATCCCATATAAAGTGGAGGAAGATGGGCACGGATGTTAGCCGAGGGCCAGTCTTCCCCAGCAAAAACAGAGGAGGACTGGCAGATGTTAGCTCAGAGCTGATCTTCCTCACACACACACACACACACAAATAAGCTACAAAGCTACAGTAATCAGCATGGCATTGGCAGAAAAAGAGACACATAGATCAACAGAACAGAACTGAAAGCTGAGAAATAAAACCACACATCTATGTATGGCTAATCTTCGACAAAGGAGCCAAGAACATACAACGGAGAAAGGAAAATCTCTTCAATAAATGGTGTTGGGAAAACTGGACAGCCATATGCAAAAGAATGGAAGTAGACCATTATCTCACACAACACACAAAAATTAACTCAAAATGGATTAAAGACTTGAATCTAAGACCTGAAACCATAAAACTCCTAGAAGAAAATATAGGTAATACACTCTTTTACATCCTTCTCAGCAGTATCTTTTTGAAAACCATGTCTACTCGGGCAAGAGAAGCGAAAGAAAAAAACAAATCGTAGTCCCATCAGACTAAAAAGCTTCTCCAAGGCAAAGGAAACCAGGAACAAAATGAAAAGACAAGCCACCAACTGGAGAAAATATTTGCAAATCATATATCTGACAAGGGGTTAATTTCCAACATACATAAAGAACTCATACAACTCAAAAACAAAAAAAAAACTCGATCAAAAAATGGCCAGAGGAGATGAAAAGACATTTTTCCAAAGAAGATATACAGATGGTCAACAGGCACATGAAAAGATGTTCAACATCACTAATTATTAGGGAAATGCAAATCAAAACTACAACAACATGTCACCTTACACCTGTCAGAACGGCTATAATTAACAAGACAAAAAATAACAAATGTTGGAGAGGATGTGGAGAAAAGGGAACCCTCTTACACTGCTGGTGGGAATGCAAACTGGTGCAGCCACTATGGAAAACAGTAAGGAGATTTCTCAAAAAATTAAAAATAGAAATACCATACGATCCAGCTCTCCTACTACTCAGTATTTATCCAAAGAACATGAAATCAACAATTCAAAGAGATCTCTGCACTCCCATGTTCACTGCATCATTATTCACAATAGCCAAGATGTGGAAGCAAGCCAAGTGCCCATCAACGGATGAATGGATAAAGGAGATGTGGTGTATACATATATACAATGGAATACTACTCAGCCATAAAAAAGACAAAATCGTCCCATTTGCAACCACATGGATGAACCTTGAGGGTATTACGTTAAGCAAAATCAGACAGACAGAAAAAGACAAACACTGTATGATTTCACTCATATGTGGAAGATAAACAAACACATGGATAAAGAGAACAGATTAGTGGTTACCAGGGTGGGAGAACGCACAAAAGGGGTAAAGGGGCACATATGTATGGTGACGGATAAAAAGTAGACTATTGGTGGTGAGCATGATGCAGTCTATACCGAAAATGATACATACTAATGTACACCTGAAATTACACAATGTCACAAACCAACACAATCTCAATAAAAAAAAAGTCATAAAATAGGTAAAGTGACCCCACCACATACGTACACACACACACACACACACTTCACACAGTTGAGTAAGTCTGGCAATAAAATATACACTAATATGTTCACAGGATTACCTGTGAATGATGGGAACTGTGGGTGGTGATTATTTTATTGAGGGCTAATATTATCTGAATGTTTTGTAATGAACATATGGGACCTTTCCCCAAAAATATACACACACACTTTTTTCCTTAAGTGAATTTATGGAGTAGGATAGATGGGGGGCAGCAGGGCAAAAAGAAGATTTATCCTTTTTGTTTTGAAGAGTTCTGAATGTATGGTTTACTTATAACTAATATATAAACGTGGTAAGTGTTTCAGACAAATTATGAAATGAGAAGATAGATGGCACAAAGACTTACTCAGAATCTATGAACACTATGATTGCGACCCCCACCCCCTGCCCCCACCGTCGCACATCAAGGCCCTGTCACTCCTCTCCTCCATGCGCAGCTTCTATGGACACTCTGGCCTATGGCAGTCTAATTACAGAATGGCTAAAACCATGAATTTTATATTCATACCTGTCCCAGTAATTATCCTATTAAGACTTTAAATATATCCTCTGTAAGAGTTACAAATTCAGCTTAGGAAACATATGTCTCAAAAAATTAAAATGATGCTGTTTCCTCAAATAGAAATCTCCAATTAATATATGATATATTTCAAGTTACATAAGAACTTACCTACAAACTCCCAGTATTTTTTATACTCAGCAGGAAATTTTCGTAAATGTAACTGACAGAATTTTTCTTTATTTGGAGAGCTGATCCATTCTTGTGCCACCTATATAAGGCAAAAAAAGCAAAATTAAGAAAGCAAAAACATTATGGAAAGCAAACGCTCAACAGTAAAATTTTCCAAAATAAGCAACAGTAAAATCCAGAACCTAGAATCCCAGGTGACAGAAACATTAAAAATTAATTTGGGACTTCCAGTTTCTAGTTCAGCATGTAAGGAACTCAGAAGTTGCCAGTCTATCCTAACAACAAGTAAAAGCCTGAACAAACTGAAAAATCAACAACTCTTCTTAGACTTGCCCCCAAAAGTAGAGAGACAGACAACATGGATACAGATAATCTGAACTTACCCAAGCAGAAACACATAAGTAGAAACCTCTGTGCCAGGATAGGAAAAGCTGAACTATAACTGACAAATAGCTGGAGGCTCGGTATGGACAATTATGAGTGTCAAAACTCTAAGCGGACCCAGTCATAAGGGGGACCCCTCACTTCGGTGAGTTTTACCTCCAGGAGTTCTACCAGGTCCTCACAGTGAATACTGGAGAAAAATCCCTTCCTGCTTCCAGCAGGGGGAGGGGGAAAGAAACCATTTTGAAATACAATAGAACATTCTGATTTTCTTACCAAGGCTTGCTTCATGGAGAAACTATTTTACCAGAGCCTACCTACTTGGTGTAAGAGAAATAACCAACTCCAGCCCATTCTAGCCATCCTGTCCCATCTAAGGAGGTGGGGGGAAACTAAGAAGCACGTGTAAAGTTCTCAGTCCAGAGGCAAAGGCTCACTAAAAGACTGAGACCTTATTACAAGACTACAAAGGGGCTGGCCCAGTGGCATAGCGGTTAAGTTGAGTGTGCTCTGCTTCAGTGGCCTGGGTTCACAGGTTCAGATTCTGGCCGTGGACCTACACCCCTCACCAAGCGATGCTGTGGAGGCATCCCACATACAAAATAGAGGAAGATGGGCACAGATGTTAGCTCAGGGCCACTCTTCCTCAAGCAGGAAAAAAAAAAAAGAGGAAGATTGTTAACAGGTGTCGGCTCAGGGCCAATCTTCCTCACCAAAAAAAAAAAAAAAACCACAAGCCTACAGAATGCTTCCCACTCCCCCACATCACTAAAGGCCTATTAACTGCTGTAACTTTTACTCAGTACATCACGTCTACCTTTCAACAAAAAAATAACAAGGCATGTTTAAAGGCAAAAAACACTCTGAAGACACTTCACAAGCATCAGGACCAGAGTCAGATATGGCAAGAATGTCAGAATTATCAGAAGAGGAATTTAAAAAAACTATAATTAATACGCTAAGCATTTCATGGAAAAAGGAGATCGTGCAAGAACAGATGGATAATGTAAGCAGAGAGAGGTAAACGGACTCATTAGTAGCCTCGAGACAGCAGAATGCCTTTGATGGACTCATTAGTAGACTGGAGACAGCTGAGGAAAGAAGTTTGGGGATATAGCAATGGAAACTACCAAAGCGGAAATGCAGAGAAAAAAAATTGGGGAAAAAAAAAATATCCAACAACTGTGGGACACCTGCAAAAGGTGCAACATACACGTAATGGAAATACCAGAAGAACAAGAGAAAGGAGTGGAAGCAATATTTGACGCAATAACGACTCAGAGTTCTCCCAAATTAATGTCAGACACCAAATCACAGATCCAGGAAGCTCAGAGAGCACCAAGCAGAATAAACGGCAAAAAACTACACCTAGGCATATCATAGACAAACTCCAGGAATATGAAAAATCAAAGATAAAAAAAAAATCTTGAAAGAAACCAGTGGAAAAAAACACCTTAGAAGAGAAAAGATAAGAATTATATCTGACTTCTCTTCAGAAACCATGCAAGCAAGAAGAGAGTGGAGTGAAATATTTAAACTGCTGAGAGAAAAAACCCACCAACCTAGAATTCTGAACCCTGCAAAATTATCCTTCAAAAGTGAAGGAGAGGGGTTGGCCTGGTGGTGTAGTGGTTGGGTTCACGCGCTCCACTTCAGTGGCCCGGGGTTCACTGGTTCGGATCCGGGGCACAGACCTACACACTGCTCGTTAGGTCATGCTGTAGTGCTGTCCCATATACAGAGTGCAGGAGGACTGGCGCGGATGTTAGCTCATGGACAATCTTCCTCAAGCAAAAAAAGGAGGACTGACAAAAGATTTTAGCTCAGGGCCAATCGTCCTTACCACAAAACAAAAAGTGAAAGAGAAATACTCTCAAACAAACAAAAACTGAGGGAATTTGTCCCCATCAGACCTATCTTGCAAGAAATGTTAAAAGAAGATCTTCAGAGAGAAGGAAAATTATACAGGTCAGAAACGTGGATCTACAAAGACAAAGGAAGAGCATCAGAGAATAAGTAAGTGAAGGTAAAATAAAAATTATTATGTTTCTCAACAAATGTTGGAGAGGATGTGGAGAAACAGGAACCCTCATACACAGCTGGTGGGAATGCAAACTGGTGCAGCCTCTATGGAAAACAGTATGGAGAGTCCACAAAGAATTAAAAATAGAGATGCCCTATGATCCAGCCATCCCACTACTGGGAATCTATCCAACGAACCTGAAATCAACAATCCAAAGAGGCTTATGCACCCCTATGTTCATTGCAGCATTATTCACTGTAGCCAAGAAGTGGAAGCAACCTAAGTGTCCCTTGACTGATGACTGGATCAACAAGATGTGGTATATATATACAATGGAATACTACTCAGCCATAAAAAAAGACAAAATCATCCCATTTGCAACAACATGGATGGGCCTGGAGGGTATTATGTTAAGTGAAGTGAGCCAGAAAGAGAAAGACAAACACTGTATGATCTCACTCATATGTGGAATATAAACCAACACATGGACAGAGAAAACTGTATTGTGGTTATCAGGGGCAATGGGGGTGGGCACAAGGGGTGAAGGGAGACATATATATGGTGATGGACAAAGAAAAATGTACAACCCAAAATTTCACAACGTTAAAAACTATTAAAACATCAATAAAAAAAATTATTATGTTTCTCATTAATTGACCTAACAGATAATAGTTTATTCAAAATAATAGTAACGTGTTCATTTATCTATGCTTGTGTGTGTATATACATATGCTTATGTATGCTTATGCTAAGTGAAATAAAGGACAGCAATGATTCAAGGGATGGGAAGGAAGAATTAGCAATATTTTGTTATTATAAGGTACTCACACTATCCATGAAGTGTTATCTAAAAGTGGACTTGGATTAGTGGTAAATATATATGGCAAGTTCTAAGGCAACCACACACACACACACACACACAAATATTGAAATGCTAAGCAAAGAGTGCAAATGAAATCATATAAAATGCTCAATTAAAACCACAAAGGCAGAAAAAGCATGGAAGACAAAAATAAAAACAAAGAAAAAAGACAACAAATAGAAATAGTAACAAATATGGCAGAAATTAATCCACCTATATTAATAATCACCTTAAATGTCAATGGTCTAAATACACCAAATAAAAGACAGAGACTGTCAGAGTGGATCAAAAGACAAGACCCAACTATCTGTTGTCTACAAGAAACTCACTTTAAACATCAAGTCACACTGTAGATTAAAATAAAGGGATGGAGAAAGATAAACCATGCTAACACTGATCAAAAGAAAGTGGTAGCTGTATCACACAAGGCAATTTACATACATACATTTCTTAACACCACTACACCACTACACCCTGCTAGTAGATGCCATTTCCAGCAGAAGAAACTAAGAACATGGAAGTGACATGCCCAAGGCAATACAGCTAGTAACTGGCCAAACAAGATTTTTTGCAAACTTCTCATTATGCATATTTCCAAACATACACAATAGAAGCAGCAATTAAAAAGAAGAAAGAAAGAAAAAGAAAGGAAGAAAGGGAAGGGGAGGGGAGGGAGGGCGGAAAGGAGGGAGGGAGGAAGGGAGGGAGGGAGGGAGGGAGGGAGGAAGGGAGGAAGAAAGAAAGAAAGAAAAAGAAAGAAAGACAGAGGGAGTGGCTACACTAATTTAAGATAGAGCAGACCTCAGGGCAAGGGAAATTATCAGGGATAAAGAGGGGCATCACACAATGATAAATGGATCAATATTCCAAGAAGATATAATAAGCTTACATATATATGCACCTAACAACAGAGCATCAAAATAAGTGAGGCAAAAATTGATAGAACTGCAAGGAGAAACAGATTAATCCAATATTTTATTTAGAGACTTTTAACACTCTTCTATCAGAAATGGACAGATCCAGCAGGTAGAAAATTAATAAAGACATAAGTGAACTCAAAAGCACCAGCAAACAACCGGATATAAAGGACTACTTCAACTACCAACAGCAGATTACACATTCTTCTCAAGCTCACATGGAACATTCACCAAAACAGACCACATTTGGGACCATAACACATACCTTAGCAAACAGCAATCATACAATATGTGCTTTCAGACTACAATGGAATTAAACTAGAAATCAATAACAGAAAGATAGCTGGAAAATCTCAAAATATTTAGAGATTAAATAACACATGGTCAATGAAGAAATCTCAAGAGAAATTAATATATTCAACTAAATGGAAATGAAAAATACAACTTGTGAAAATTTGTGAGATGTAGCAAAAGCAGTGCTTAGAGGGAAATTCATCCACACTGAGTGCACATATTAGAAAAGAAGAAAGATCTAAAATCAACAATCTAAGCTTCCATCTTAGGAGACTAAAAAAAGAAGAGCAAATTAGACTAAAGTAAGCAGAAAAAAAGAAATTAGAGAAGAATTCAATGAAATTGAAAACAGGGAATCAATAGAGAAAATCAATGAAATCAAAAGCTGGTTCTCAGGGCCGGCCCCGTGGCATAGCAGTTAAGTGCGCACACTCTGCTGCTGGGGGCCCAGATTCGGATCCCGGGCGCGCACCCATGCACCACTTGTCAGGCCATGCTGTGGCAGCGTCCCATATAAAGTGGAGGAAGATGGGCACGGATGTTAGCCCAGGGCCAGTCTTTCTAAGCAAAAAAAAAGGAGGATTGGCATGGAGGTTAGCTCAGGGCTGATCATCTTTACACACACAAAAAAGCTGGTTCTTTGAAAAGATCATAAAATTGATAAGCCTCTAGCCAGGCTAAGAAAAAAAGAGAGAAGACACAAATTTCTAGTCAAAAATGAAAGAAGGGGCATCACTATAGATCCCGTGGACATGAAAAAGATAATAAAGGAATATTATGAACAACTTGATGTCCAGAAATTTGATAACCTAGATAAAACTGACCTATTCCTTGAAAGAAACAATCTGCCAAAACTCAAACAAGAACAGAAAATCTGAATAAGCTGACAACTATTAAAGAAACTGAATCAATAATTAATAACCTTCCAAAACAGAAAATACCAGGGCCAAATGGATTCACTGGTAAATTCTACCAAATATTTAAGGAAAAAATTATATCAATTCTCTACAATATCTTCCAGAAGCAGAATATTTCCTAACTCATTCTATGAGGCCAACATCACCCTAATACTAAAACCAGACAAAGACATTACAAGAAAGGAAAACTATAGCCCAATAACCCTCATGAACACAGAAGTAAAAATCCTCAACAAAATATTAGCAAATTGAACCCAACAATGTATAAAAAGAATTATACATCATGATCAAGTGGTATTAATCCCAGATATGCAAGGCTGATTTAACATTAAAAAATCAATTAATGTTATCTATCACATCAACAGACTAAAAAAAAAAAAACACCACATGATCACATCAATACATGTAGAAAAACCATTTGATAAAATCTAACATCCATTCATGATAAAAATCTCTCAGCAAACTAGGAATAGAGGGGAACGTCCTCAACTGGATCAAGAACACCTACAAAAAACCTACAGCTGACATCATACTTAATGGTGAGAAACTTGAAGGTTTCCCATTAAAATCAGGTACAAGGCAAGGATGATCCTTCTCACAACTCCTTTTCAACATCATACTGGAAGTCCTAGATAATGCAAAATTAGACAAGAAAAGGTATATTCATTAGGAAGGAAGAAATAAAACTATCTTTCTTCACAGATGACATGATCATCTATGTAGAAAATCCAGAGGGGAAAGAAATATTATCTAGTTAGGCCTTGTCCTCAGAAGAGGTACCAGTCTTCTTTCTTTCCAAAAGAGAATGGATTATTCTACGAAACTGCATGTTTCTAATAATTTGGTAATTTAACTTTCTTCAGATCAAATATTTTAATATTACATTTTCATAAAAATGTTTACAAATAAACTAAACTCATTCTATTTGGTTATAATGAGATGGTTATGTTGTCAAGAAAATTCCCTTAATAAAAAAATTACATTATTAAAATAACAGCTATTTCACCAGGGAAAAGGAGTTCCTGCAATGCTGGTTCCAATAGCCAATGTTGCCCTTGCCTTACATGTCAGAAGATAGAACCAAACACAAAACTTACAACACAACTGTCACTCATACCCATTATGCCCTGCCTCCTCTTTTCATTACGAAAGTCAAAAGCAAACTCACTGATTTATGTTCTTGATCCCTCTTGTCCTCTTTAGGACGTAAACTCCTAAAGTTACCTATTTTCTTACATCAATTTTTTCTTGTTCATTGCTCATTCCCATCAGCATACACCTTGACCTACCTCGCAAAAAAAAAAAAATCTCAAACCATGTGAGGACAGGGAGTATATGGGAACTCTCTGTACTCTGTGCTCAATTTTGCAGTGAATCTAAAACTGCTCTAAAAAATAAATGTTATTAATTTAAAAAAAAAAACAGTAAACAAAACAAAACAAACCCTTCTTTATCTCCAAATCACTATCCAACTACTGCCTCATTTTTTTCTGCTCCCCTTCATTGTTTAAGTTTTCAAAACACTTCTGCCATTCACTTCTTTTACACCTGGCTTCTCTCCTAACTTCACCAAAACTGCCATCAAGGTAACAGACTCTACTTTCAAATTCAATTACTTCCTTATTTTGTTATTTTTCCTCCCCCCTTTTGATCTCAGGTAAATGAGTACATGAAATGGTTGGTTAATAAAAGAAAATTTCAAAGTAAAAATGATAGACTGAACACAAGCATTTCCTTTTACTCCTCTTGAAACCCCCAAAAAACACCAAAGAGATTTTTAAAAATAGGATTAACTCATTAGGACAAAGAGAACAGAAGAAGAGATAAGAGTATCAAAATCCTGGAAGCTGGAAAGCAGATGGATGAATAGTAACTAACTTATTAGCAAATCCAAGAAGCTGAACTCCAACCAGGAAGTAATCTGATGCACACAACTAGAAGGAGGAGGGCTGAAGGGAGATTGCCCCTCTCTGCTCCTAGCAAAAAACCAGCGATTTAGTCTTTAGATAGGGTGAAATAGTCTCCGGCCTTGGGGACAGCAGACAGGGTGGTGATACTGTACTAAAAAAAAAAAAAGAATTAAGCAAATGTTTATAGACTGAATGCTAGGACCCTTCCCTCTGTCCCCCACCCTCATCCCACAGTCAGCTCCCAGTCAGGCCTATACTTTCCAGGCAAAATATTTGAAGATTTTCCTTTGGGAAATCTGATGTAAGAGGAAAAAAAAAGATTAAAGCTATTGATATAAGGGTGGGGATGGGGCTTCCCGACGAAACACCAATGGTCAACAAGCCTACCTTTTCACTCAGGGCTTCTCATCTGCTTTTTAAAAAATCTTATATATAATAAAATATAGATCGTAACTACACCTAAGCATACAAACTTAACACAGCCATTATGGAAAACAGTATGGAGATTCCTCAAAAAATCAAGGATAGAACTACCATATGATCCAGCCATCCCACTGCTGGGTATTTATCCAAAGAACTTGAAAACACCAATTTGTAAAGGTGCATGCACCCATGTGTTCATTGCAGCATTATTCACAATAGCCAAGACTTGGAAGCAACCTAAGCGCCCATCAAGGGACGAATGGATAAAGAAGCTGTGGTATATATACACAATGGAATACTACTCAGCCATAAGAAACGATGAAATCCAGCCATTTGTGACATCATGGATGGACATTGAGGGTATAATGCAAAGTGAAATAAGTCAGAGGGAGAAGGTCAAATACCGCATGATTTCCTTCATTAAGTAGTAGATAATAACAATAAACAAACACATAGGGACAGAGATTGGATTGGTGGTTACCAGAGGGGAAGGGGGGAGGGAGGAGGGTGAAAGGGATAATTTGGTACATGTGTGTGGTGATGGGTTGTAATTAGTATTTTGGTGGTGAACATGATGTAATCTATGCAGAAATAGAAGTACAATGATGTACACCTGAAATTTTTACAATGTTATAAACCAATGTTACTGCAATAAACAAAAAATTAAAAAAAAATAAAATAAAATAAAAAAAATAAAAATAAAAAAAATAAAACGGATGTTGGGTTTCATCATGCTATGGTGTCCTTCAGATCACATTTGACTTCGACAGTGCAATAATAAAGAGGATTATTTTAGTAAAAGTATCTGAGTTTCATCTGTTTCCCTAAGTATCTCTTTTAACCTGTCACTATTTAAATTTATCCTCTTTTTTATAACATTTTTAATAATTGAGATACATTACACACAATATAAAATTCACCATTTTAAAGTGTATACTTCATTGGTTTTTAGTACATTCACTATTTTGTGCAACCATCACCATTATCTAATTCCAGAACATTTCCATCATCCCAAAAGAAACCCTATACCTATTAGCAGTCAGTCCCAATTCCCCTCTCCATCCATCATCCCCTGGCAACCACTAATCTACTTTTCGTCTCGATAAATTTGGCTATTCCAGACAATTCATATAAATGGAATCACACAATACATGGCCTTCTGTACCTGACTTCTTTCACTTAGCATAATATTTTCAATGTTCATCAATGAACATGTAAAAGTAGCAAGTAGCAGTTCATTCATTTTCAGAGCTGAATAATATCCCATTGCATGGATATATCACATTTTGTTATCCATTCATCAGCTGATGGACATCTGGGTTGTTTTCACCTTTGGCTACTATGAATAATGCTCCATCTGCTTTTTAGTGTCCTGTTCTTAATGCGAGGAGACCACCAAAAATCATCAGACATCTTAAGAAAGAAGTTAACATCAAAGGTCTGTATACACTAAAACGAACAGGAAAAAAGTAATTGGGAAAACAGGGACTATGCAAAGGGAGGAAAATTTTAACTAACTTTAAAATTATCTTTAACAAACTTTCGATAATAAAAATATACCATGTCCACGAAAAAACAGAATCCTATAAAAAGAAATACTCAAGGAAGAATTTCATGAAACTAAAAATATGCTAAAAAAAAAATTCAAGTCTTGGAAGTTGAGAAGGCCTCTAAGAAACTATAACAAAAAGAAAATGAGATAGAAAATGAGGAGATTAAAGAAACTTTAAGACATACAAGGTTTCAGAAATTTACCTGCCACACACCCTTTTCTGAGGAAACCTGAAGGATGTGTCTTACTCAAGTGAGGGAGTGACCAAGAAAGACAACCTGGGGTACAGGAAACAGAGATCCAGTACAGGAAGGAATACAAGCCCCAGAATGAGGATGATGGATATTTCAGAATAACCATCATAAACCATGAAGATGAAACTTATACATTACCACGTGTCTGATCATGACAGACAAACACCCAAAAGAGAGTCTGAAGCTAATTAAGGAATAAGTATACAGAAAATTAAGTAAATAAAACAACAAATCCAGAGAAAACAAAGAATTGGGAAGCAAAGGAAAAGTAGTTACAACATACTACATGACTTAGCTGCAGAAACCTTTTTACAGTCAAAACAATTATTGACCTAAAAATTACAAGACAACGTAGTGAGGATGCGAGAACAGGAAAGGTGTGTGTGTGTGAAGGTAGGGCTGGGAAGAAGGTACTTCCGGAAGCAGGAAACTAAGAGAAAATGCCTAAACTGAAAAATTAAGAAGCCACAATAGTGGCATGTTATTTAGAAATATGGAAGTAAAT
This sequence comes from Ceratotherium simum simum, assembly GCF_057802395.1. Taxonomy (NCBI): domain Eukaryota; kingdom Metazoa; phylum Chordata; class Mammalia; order Perissodactyla; family Rhinocerotidae; genus Ceratotherium; species Ceratotherium simum. Next base: position 5,101,523 of record NC_141928.1, on the reverse strand, counting down.
AACAAAAGGATCCATTAAGAATCAAAAATGATTACCTGGGAGGTGAGGAGCATCTGTTGTTTTTTATAATAGACCTTACAGAAGTACTTGACTATTTTAAACTTTGTGTATGCACAAATGCAACTTGTGCTCATTGTGTTTTGAAAAGGCTAGGGCTACAAAAATGTCCTGAAAAGGAGGGAGTCTTAAACAGGAAAATATCAATACCTCTTAACTCAGGTAAAAATAAAATCAGAAATATGTGTGTGTCCTAAATTCAAGGGCTATGAACGGCTTCTAAGCAATTTAGTGCTTTCCAGCAAGAATACGCGTTAAAGAAAAAAATAAGCTTCAAGATAAATAAAATTTAGGGCCAGGCTGGTGGCGTAGCAGTTAAGTTCTCGCGTTTCGCTTCAGATCCGGGGCGGGGACCCACTCACCGCTCATCAAGCCATTCTGAGGCAATGTCCCATATAGAAGAGCTACAACTCTACAACTATGATACACAACTATGTACTGAGGCTTTGGGGAGGAAAAAAAAAAAAACGATGTTAGTGCAGGGCCAATCTTCCTCAAAATAAATAAATAAAATATAAATAAATAAATAAAATTTCTGTATTTTTCCCAGCTTAACTGTATACACTATTCTCTGAATTAACAAGTTTTCTGTAGGAAGAAAATTCTTCTAATACTAACTTAATATTTTACTTTGCTCTCACAAAGAGATATTTAAGACCCTTTGTCAATTAGTCGTTCCTAATGCTTTTGAAACACTAGTAAAATAAGTCTTAAAACAATGGCTAAAATCTAGGGCCTACACTGATATAAACACACAAAGTGCATTTTAAAGATGCACTGATTCAAGCTTTATGAAAGCCATTTATCTTGAAAAGTATTAGCAATTCACTCGATTATCTTATGTAGTAGACTTGCCCCTTTGTGCAACACATTTCCTTTCCCCTTTCAACACACTAAGCTTGATCTTACTGTAGTATCTTTCCACTCTGCCTGGAATATACTTCTCATGGCCGATTCTTTCTGTTCATTCCGTTCTCAGTGTAAATACCATTGCTCACAGAGGCTGTTTGACCTCTCAATCTAAAGTTTGTTCTAAATCACACAAGAGCCCTTAACCCCATCTGCAATGATCACTTCCAGAAGCCAGAGGCCTTGTCTGTCTTGTTCCCACTTTACCTCCCAGGCCTGTAACAGCACTTGGCGTGAATCAGGCACCCAAATATCTGTTAAGTGAATGAATACACGAACATTTAGCTCAATGTTCTTGGTTTTCTTTTTAAGAGTCTCATTGTATTATCAGGTTTGTTTCTTTTTTTTAAGAAATTTCAAAAAGAAAAAAATCTTCCAACCCCTTACCTGCTTTGAGAACACCAAAAACATCCTTCAAAATGCAGTTGGATGCTTACACTAAAGAATTATTAGCGGTTTTTCTGAGGTTCCAATTTAACTGGGAATCCTGTATTTTATTTGCCAATCCTAGCCAGGGGGAGTAAGGAAGAGAGAAGAACCAGAATGGGATGTGTTAGGGCAGGTGAAGCAGTTAAAGGGAGACAGCAGCTGCTACAATGAGTAAGAAACTGGGAAGACAGACGTGGAAAGAGAAATTTAGGATTTGTTGCTTTGTGTTCAATGTAATTTATCCTCTGCTACTTCAAGAAAACTTCAGTAAAGGTCTACTTTTCAAAAAAAAAAAAAAAAAAAATGCAGATGGGAGACTACCTCCTCTGAGACGTCTTCCCTTACCTTTGCATCGAAAAACCCTTTCCTCCTGTGCTACCACTGAACTTGGTACATTAGCACTTTGAATTCTGTCTGTAAGCTCCAGAAGGGCAGAGGTTAAGAAAGTGTTTCAGGCCGGCCCCGTGGCTTAGTGATTAAGTGCTCGCGCTCCGATGCTGGCGGCCTGGGTTTGGATCCCGGGCGCGCACCGACGCACCGCTTCTCTGGCCATGCTGAGGCCGCGTCCCACATACAACAACTAGAAGGATGTGCAACTATGACATACAACTATCTACTGGGGCTTTGGGGGAACAATAAATAAATAAAATTAAAAAAAAAAAAAAAAAAGAAAGTGTTTCATCTGTATCACCAGCATCTAGAACAGTGTGTGGTACAAGTGTCTGTTCAACACGAAAATCTAAAAACTACATCTAAATCAGAATGAAGCCAGTTATTGTAACTGTACTCTATTACTCAGCATGGCAAAGAAAAAAAGCAACTCAAAGTCTAGACAGGTATACAATTCAAACATATACTTACTGTTTCAAAAGTATTCAATATCATCAAAGGGAAAAAAACATTAAAATATTCTCCACAATCTTGAAATTTGACAGGCACAGGTCTTGAGATGGACTGACTCAGACTTGCTGGGGGCCCGGACTGATCAAACTTCACAAACATTTCGTATTTCCATTTTAACACCTCTTTAACAAAGGTGTCAGAGATAGACTGTGATGACAAGAGAATGTTTACTGGAGAGGAAGCCAAAAAAGATTTGTTTTCACCAAAGGGAAGTTTGTAACCTTGTCTGTTGGAATTATTTGGAGTCTGAGAACGAAGAACATTGCAAAAACTCTTCACTTCACCCATCGGCTTTTGAGACACCAAAGAGACTGGCTGTGGTGCTTTAAAAATAGATTGTACATTTGACTTATTTTTTAGAGCTGGTAGAAGTGCTGAGGTATTTTCCAAAGACTTGGAAAGATTAGCAATTCGTGAAGTACTACGTGAGCTAAAAATCTTAGCAGTGGAAGGTCTCGAACGTTTAGATGAAGAAACAGGCAAGCTAGGTTTACGAAATACATCTTCATCCGCTGCTTTAACTTCAGAGTGTTTTGAGCAGTACTCACCCTGGTTTTTCATAGTTTCAACACAATCTTTGTACTTACATTTTGTGCTACTCAAGGATTCCAATTGAGGTCGACTTACAGAATCATCTTCTACCTGAACAGCATGTTTTCCATGAACTACCTCAATGAGTTTATCATTATCATTCTCCATTTGTGAACATAAATCCATATCTTCAGGATCACGTTGTGTTAAAAATATATTATCTTCCTCCATATCACTATTGGATTCAGGCTCTTGCTCTTTCAAAGTTGCCAGCTCTAAACGATGTACTGTTAGGTCACTTCCACCTAGAAGGTCCTCTGAAGTAGAGACAATTATTTCATTTGTTGGTATTCTTCCATTTAACACTACAGAATTACACTGGTTCAAAAGAGAAGTATCATCAGTCACCCGAGAAACATATGTTGCTTTCATGGGTTCTAGTTCAGAAGATGCACATTTTTTTAATTGTTTTCCATCACTGTCAGCAGTTACCTCAGTTCCTCCTCTATTACGTGACCTATCTGGTTCTGGTACAAATATGTCAGAATTCCGTGCTGCATGTGGCCCTGTTGTTGTGGTATCTGTACTTCCATATTCTAAACGTCTTTGTTTATTTTGTTGTGATTTGGATCTCATGTGCCTTTGCAACTGAAGATCTTGATTCATAAGCAATTTCTTATTATTTTTGACAGAAGTCTGAGAAATTAATTTAGTCTTTTTTTGGGTATCAACTACTCCAACAGTTTTGCCATGGTGACGTAATTCAGCTAAACAATCTAAAGATCGCTGAGACAGCTCAAACGCCTTACGAGGAGCCTTTTTCAGACCAAGTTTCTCAACCGCTAAAGTTGGTTCAGGACACTGGCGAAATTTCTTTGGTGGTACTATAGCAGGAGTTGTCCTACAACTTATGTAATTTGAACTTTTATTCTGCCCTTTTTTGGTATCTGAATGTGTTCTCTTAGGGGTTTTAGAACGTGGGACTTTCCTGACAGGGTTGGAATAAGTATGAGGCTTTGGAGAAGACTTCTTTAGGGAAACTGTAGCAGCTCTCTGAATACTTGAATTGGGAGTTGTAGCCTTTATGTCTGTATTTTTAGAATCATTTTCAGTCAGACCTCTCTCATTAATATCAGACTGGTGTTCATTTCTGACAGAAGATGAACACCTTAAAGGATCTTCAGCCTTAAGTTTTTCAATTCGTTTTCTCTTAGGTTTTTTTACTTCAATTTCACAAAACTCCTCAACAGAAATACTACTAGTCTGTGGTTCTGTGTGTTCTTCAATGCCCTCTGACACTTGTTTAATAACCGCTTCAGATACATAATCTGTATCATAACCCCAATCATTTGTGATATCAGCTACAGGAGTCAAGCATGAATTTTTTTCATCCTCTTGAACTGAATTCTTGTTGTCTGGCTTCTGATCTTGCCAAACTGAAAACACTTCGCATGGACTTTCAAACTCAAAAAACTGAGAATCAGATTCCTCAAACTGCAAAAGGGACTTTGTCTCTTCTTCCTTTATTAGCTTCTTTTCCACATTTGTATTAACTACTGATGTATGCTGCCCTGGACATTCTTTCTCAACACATATTTTATCTTGTTTAATGTGCTTCTCAAAACCCAGAATTCTTTCATCATCATCATCATCAGAATCTGAAATAATAATCACCTGTCCACGACAGGTTTCCCCAACATTATTCTGGTTAGCTTTGAAACATCTCTTATCATCTTTTACTTTTCTTTGTAGCTGGGATGAGCTTTTTTGAGCTGAATCTGATGGAAACTTAATAACACTGGCTTGAGCTATTAAAGACAATTTGTGGAGGTCTCTGTCTATCTGAGAATCTGTTAAAGTGTCAGACTTAGGACTGATGCAACATGCCTGTTCTCTCAAATTAGAAGAAACCTGATCAGTACTCTTGCTAATTTCCTTATCTCTTGATTCAAGTACAGTCATGGGATCTTTAAAGGGAGATGTTTTCTTCATGAAAGTATTGGTCACTTCTGTAAATGAGACCAAATCTTTATCATCAACATGACATTCTTGTATTTGACAACTGTTTTCATGGGAAGAGAAAATATCTAACTCTTCATTCTTTATTCGTTTCTTTTTCAGTAATAAACTGCTTTGTGATTTTTGTTCCCCATTTTTATCATCCAAAATACCATTAGGGTCTAAAGAGATATTGTGTATAAAGCCATCCCCTTTCTGACTTCCTCTATCTTTCCTTAAAAAGAAACTCTCAATGTTAGACCCAGTCAGGTTTTCCTCTAAATTGACAGCATTATTGACCAAAGTACTTTTCCTGTGTTGCTTCTTTATTACATGTGATAACTTAGCACAGATTTCATCTTTCTGTGCCTTAGTTTTTGAAGTTTGATCAAGAGCATCAACCTTTAAAGTGCAATTCTGTGGTGTATGTGAGGAATTCTCTTTTACAGACTTCTGCTTCCTTGTACTTTTAACTTCATCTTGAGCTCTCTCAGTGAAAAGGTTTTTACTACTCTGCTTTAAGCATGACTCAGGTGAGAGATGATTTTCCAGTTTGATGTCTTTTATATCATTTTGCTCATTATCCTCTACAGTGTTACTTGCTTTGAACAATATACTCTCTTGCACTTGATATGCATCAGCTTTCATTGGCTCTTTAGGAAATGTTGGGCTGGAATTTTCCAGAGAGTGCATGTCTTTTTTAGACTTCTTTCCTATTTGTTCATTTTCTTCTTTAATATAAGATGCAGGAGGGGTTTTACACGTAGGAGTTAGATCCACAGAAGTGCTACACAGAGGTACTTTGAATTTTATGTTTCTAATAATTTGCTTTAAACAAGTTTGTAACTCATGGGTTTCCTGACTAGTCAACCGCCAACCTAGAGATAAATTTCCTCGCAGGAATAAATTGAGCTTATCCCAGAATTGTTTACAAAGAGTTTGCTGCCCAAGCTGATAACCTTCTTTAAGGAGACTTCTAATCAGTTGCACACAAGCATGTTGTACAGAGTTAGATGGCACTGAATGCAATGACAGAGATGACATCACTGACGTTCCTTTGGAGCAATTTCCAGATGATTTCTCAGAACTTCGTGCAAATGCAGTGGTAGGAAGTTTGGCACATTTTACAACGGCTTCAACCCACTGCTGGGAACTAACCCACAGCAAATGCAAACATTTTTTATTTCTATGCAGTTCAATCACTGACACCAAAATTAGAAGAAAAAATTCAGTAACTTTGTCACACACACACAATTCAGTAACTTGGTCACACACAGTATCTGCTCGGTTGAGGACATCTTTGACTTCGGAGTGCAGGTGATGAATAACCTCTACTATATAAGCCACACCCAAATCCTTAAGATCCATGAGGGACTGAACAAAAGGGATGAACCACAGAAATGTGCTGTTATGAACACGCATGTCTTGACCAATATCGGACTGAAGAACGGTGGATAATGTTTCCATTTCTTCATACATGTTAGGACAATAATCCGGGCAAATGGCTGACCTCCACCCTGAATCCTAAAATGAAAGAAATATTGACATTCAGATAAACCAGCACCATTCATGATAGGTTTCACACACAAGTTGTAAACAAGAAAATGTACTGCTCAATTTTCCTAGTTTGGTTTACCTATCCATATCCCCAAGAAATTGAAAACATAGTTCAATTTCGAGGTTAAGGTTTCATGAAAATGTAAATTTACAACATCGCCATGTACTCTGGCCTTCTTTCCATTAGGTGATTTTGATTTCTAGTCATGTCACTTACCTCCCCCATCCCATAAATTTTCCACCCTTCCTAACTACACTTAAATTAATCTTCCAAAGTGTGCACACTGTAGTTAGAGTCCATTTTTTTCCCCACACACAATACATCTGTTCAATCAGAAAGCCTTTATGCAGTGGTTGATTCAGAATAACTACATATCACGAAACCAGTATTTCAACCAATTACGTAAAACACTGTCTACACAATATAAAGGCAATACAGTATCATCTGAATTCTCAAAATGTTTTATACCTTTTTGGTCTTTTCAGGATTATAATTGTATACAATCTGGCTGCAAGTCACCATATCATCCAAATATGACTCCGGTTCTAACTTGGTCCTTAAATATTAAGAACAAATAAAAATTACTGAAATGAAGGAAAAAAAAGGAAACCCTATTGTTAAGTCAAATTACAAGAGACTTCCTTATAGAGATTATTTTTAAATCTTGACACATTAACTAAACTAACCTTACACAGCTGTTCCGTATATTCTGAATCTCTCTATTGTAGCTCACGTTGTTGATAATAGTTTGAAATGCCTCAATAGGATCAATAAGTTGACCCCAGACCTTAGATCCAAGGCGATCCAGAATCACCATGAAACAGTGTAATGCTGGCCAGAAAGGATCCACACTATCATCTGAAATACAATGGAGTAATTGCTGAATTATGAAACAATTAGAAAAAGGTACTAGAATATATTGAGAAATAAGAATTCTTTATCTGGGTAGTAACAAAAAGCAAAGCAAAGCAAAGCAGCAAGTAATTTAAAATGCTGCTAACTACAGGTTTTAAAAAGCTAGCAAAGTTTTAAATTGTTCTTGCATTTTTTTCAAGCAATACTATACATTTTTGTAAGAAATTTTTTAATGGGGAACAAATTGAGATAGTCTAGATGAACTCAACTTTCTCATCTGGTTTGCAACACCCGAAACAATCTTTCCTACTCAGCTCAACTTCTCCCAGAACTTTATACTCTCATCCTTCAGTAAACAACAAAAGTAGAGGAAAAAAGAGAAAGAAAAACTTGGTATTTACAGATCTAAACAAAATCCAGGATATAAGAAATTCTGGTTTAGCATGACTCTGAATTGTGTGTCCCATCTGGCTGGCATGAAGGACTGAATCCCTGAGCTAATGGGTAAGCAGAGACATACACCCTTCATCCATCCATATCTCAATATGGCTTTGTTGTTATCTACTTTTCATTCAATTGGCAGGAATTCCCATTACTCACAAGCTCTTACCTCCAGTCCTTTCCCACTTCTCTATCAGATATGCAGTGGCAAAATAATGCCCTACTCAAAGACTTTCAATTGCTCCTCAATGTCTTCCAAGAAAATTTAAAGTCTCAGTCAAGTACTTACAAGATCACACTCTATTGTTTCTTTCTAGCTTTATTTTTCACACCCCCATAATATACCCTACATCCAGCAAAACAGATAGCTGGCTTTGTCCCAAATAAGAACCAGAATGGGGGCCGGCCCTGTGGCGTAGCGGTTAAGTGCACACACTCCACTGCTGGCGGCCCAGGTTTGGATCCTAGGCATGCACTGACGCACTGCTTGTCAGCCCATGCTGTGGCAGCGTCCCACATAAAGTGGAGGAAGACTGGCACGGATGTTAGCTCAGGGGCAGTCTTCCTCGGCAAAAAGAGGAGGATTGGCATGGATGTTAGCTCAGGGCTGATCTTCCTCACAAAAAAAAAAGAACCAGAATGCCCTGACTATTAGCACCACCTATCAAAACCCTATCCATCCTTAAAGTCCAACTCCAACGCCTCCTCCTACATCAAACATTCCCTGGCTATTTAATCTTCCATAGTATTCTTCTGAGACAAGTGCTCTAACTCACTCAGCTGCTGCTGTTATTTAGTCATCCTAGAACTTGCTGCTTTATTTCCCTCAGGGCTGTTAGACTCTACTTTTTTATCATAGTTATTTGTGTAGACCTTCTCATATACTTTTTTATCCTCTACTGCAGCTGACACAATGTCTTAAGTCTAGTAGACTCTCAAATAAGGAACGAAAGTTGTCAGCTAAAGACAATTAGTAAAGGTTTCTTAAAGAGGTGACTAACATTTGAAGAAGTTAGGGGAGCTGGATTACAAAGAGGACAGAACTATGTGCAAAGCACAGAGAAAGAAATGAACAATATATGTAGTAAATGCTGGTAAATGAATTAGTAATAACCTTAAAAAGGAATAATCTAGCAAGAAAATATATGTGATCAAAAAAAGAATAATGTTTATATACTTCTTTTAGAATCTCTCAAAAATGAATTTATATCCACAGTGAAGTTGCCTAAAGAGAAGTGAAGGTGGGGAAAAAATTATATTCATTATGTTTTCATAGGATCTGGCATGCTCGGTTCTTTACTGATTCATTCCTCCACAAAGAAGACAAACACTTACCTAAGCACAGATCCTCCCTGATCAGCTTGATAAAACCATGAGCAAAAGCAAGGTGGGGTCTAATAATAAACCTGACTACAAGTTTGAGACCCTATTTTCTACAGTATTTTAGCAGTGTCGTCCAAGAGAACTTTCCGTGATGACGGAAATGTTCTCTAGCTGCACTGTTCACTACAGCAGCCACCAGGCATATGTGGCTACTGAGCACTTTAAGTATAGCTAGTGGAACTGAAAAACTGAAATTTTAATTTTGTTTAATTTTAATTAACCTAAACAGCCAGACTTGGCTAGCAGTTACCATGTCTGACAGTGGAACCCTACAGAACCAAAGTGAAATGGAGAACCAGGAAAAAGGGAGACAGTGGGACAGAGGAGGCTTTCTCCACAATTTTAACCACCATGTCATCAGAAATTTATCTCCTATAGGTTCTAGTCTTGATTATACCACTAGCTGGGTGTTTCAACACGAAAAAGTAATTGAACTTCCCTGGGCTTCAGTCTCTTCTTTTATGAAAGTAAAGTGCTGAATTAAACTCTAAAGGTCCCTTCCAATTTAAAATTCTAAACCTGTGACCTAAACCATAAAAGGTTCGCTCTTCTTTTCTTTACACCATACACCCAAATTCTTGCAGTGACATTAGCATCTTAAGTGTATCATCATCACAATATTCAAAAGCATTCAGCAAATAAAGTTTATTACCATCTGACTGTCTCTCCATGGTGTGAAGTATTGATTGCATAAAATCATTTTGTTTGTCTGAGCCCAGCAACAGTGAATCCATGGCTTGCTCCTCAAGAATGGTCAGCAACATGCAAATACCTGTAAAATCATTTAGTTTTCTTGAACTGATTAAATAACACTGTTCTAATGCCTTCTCTGGTTTGGGTGGCAAAAGAGCAACAAGACAGTAAGAAGCAAAACAGTATTCAGTTCCTCAAACATTTAATTTTAAGATATTCATACACAATTGTTCCCAAGTAATAGACTTAGATTGATTCGAGAATAAAAAGGGAAAACGGTAAGAACTTGGTTAAAAAACAATTTCTAAAATGACTACCACACAATTTGTATTTCATCAAATCTAAGATGCCTCCAACCTTAAGATTACCATATTTCAAGTACCAATCACCGCCTATTTAAATATGACACGTGGGGGCCAGCCCCGTGGCTTAGCGGTTAAGTGCGCGCACTCCGCTACTGGCGGCCCGGGTTCGTTCCCAGGTGCACACCGACGCACCGCTTCTCCGGCCATGCTGAGGCCGCGTCCCACATACAGCAACTAGAAGGACGTGCAGCTATGACATACAACTATCTACTGGGGCTTTGGGGGAAAAAATAAATAAATAAAATTATTAAAAATAAATAAATAAATAAATATGACACATGACTGTAAGACTTAGAATCAATGAAGTAGGGTAGAACTATTTTGAGTCAGCATAGAACTTGTTGAAAACCAAAGCTAATACCTCTTTCTACCAGGAAATATTTTACAGATGGGAAAGAGGTACCAAATCTCTTTTTAAAATAGATTAAACCCTATTAAAGTCAACGGCTACACTAATATTTTGTTACCTCTAATACTGCTTTAAATAAAAGATCTATTTGCCATACCTGAAAATGTACCTCTTACAAAGATGGCTCCCAGGATAAATTATGTTTAAAAATAAGATGCTGTAACGGTTAAGTCAATTTAACAATAGAACAACAATTGGAAACTATGAAATCCTATATTTTAGCAATTTTGATCAGATTACCAAAAGAGATCACTTTCTATGCAGGATACTCATAGGAACTACATGAAAATACTAATTATGTTTGTGTAGGAACAATACTCACCTAACCAATAGTTTTTGTAGTTGGTAGTATCATACATGTGCGAGGGGAGAAGAATCAGTTTACCCTTTTCAAGGACAGAACAAGTATAAATGTCTGGACTTTCTAAAAGCCCCAACTCGATGACTTTAAAAAGGCAAGTCAAAACCTCCTGTAAGTCATAATAATCATCTCTGTCCACTTTTCCCAAGTTCCTTGCGGTCAGGATAGCCCAACGCCGAACCTAAAAGCATGACACATTTGTTACTTCATTCACCAAACAACTGTCTACATGCAGCAAGAACCTAGTTAAAAAAATAGGATTGTCTATAGATTTTAAAAGACGTGAGATATTAATTAATGCAATATGTGGACTTCATTTGATTCTGATTTGAACTAACCCTAATGAAGGATTTATAAGATAATCATTTCCATTCATTTAAACCTTTTTTTTTAAAGGGGTGAGGGCAAGAATGAGTGTATTCTTCAGACATGTAACTATCATAGAAGACAAAGAAAGGTTGAAGAAATGCTCCAGACTGAGGAAACTAAAGCAACATAACTAAACATAAGACCTGATCCTAGTCTGGATATTAGAGAACTGGGGGAAAATGATATCAAGAATATTGGATCACACACACAACTGGACAATGGACATTATTGTATCAATGTTAAACTCAGTGAAGTTTATAATACTATGGTTATGAAAGAGAATATCCTTACTCCTAGGAAATACACACTGAAGTATTTAGGGATAAAGGGCAATGATGTATGCAACCCACAATTTTTTAATGTAGCATCTTCATTATATGTAACTCAGTTCTGGGTATTCTTAAGTCGTCTTTACGATTTCTTTTTTAGTATATGTTAATTCTGAAAGGTGTAAACTCACTTATCTTTTATTGTTAACTTCTATCTAAACTGTGTTATGATCAGCGATCACAGTGGGCACGTACCAAATCCTTGAAATGTGTTGAAACTTTCATCATGGCCTAGTATGTAATCACTTTTGTAATGGTTAATGTATATTTGAAAAAATATACAGCTCATATACATATATGTTCATTAGGTCATGCTTGCAATCTATCTTACATATTCCATATCCTTGTTGAATTTTTCTGTCTACTGACTCATCAATACTGAAGAGGAATATGATGAAATCTCTAACAACAAATAATGAACTCATCTATTTCTTCTTGCAGTTCTACCAATAATTGCATCATCTATTTTGAGGCTACTTTAACTGGCATATTACTTATTTAAAATTGCTACATCTTAATGAATTGAATTGTTATTATGTAAATACCTTATCCATCCTTGTCCTGATATCTATTTTATTTGATATTACTATAGCTTCACCAGTTTTGTTTAGGTTAGTATTTGCCTATTAGTTCTTTTTCCATCCCTTACATCAACCTTTTTGTTCCCTTATGCTTTAGGTGTGTTCCTTGGGGAAAAAAAAACTATCTGGATTTTACTTTTTTTGTAATCCAAACTGATCTTTGTCTTTTAACTGATAAATTCAGCCCATTTACATTGAAGATTGATACCCTTAAACCTATTTATATGTATGAACCATTTTTTTCCATTTCTTTTAAAGCATTTACTTTTTAAAACAGTTCATATGTATCTCTGCCCTTAATAGGATGAAAAATTAGCATGCATTCTGTCACATCTTTGGTATCCTTGCCTGCCAATGTCATCATGTTGATATTATCTTTTCCAAGTTAATGAAGATATAGTCACTTTTTCTGAACTTAGTTTTTTTTAAAAAAAATAATAAACCCTACCACAGCATTCACTCAACTTTATATATCTCTTACAACATCTTCTGGACTCTTGTCTCAATGTAGTTTATTCAGTGTGGGTCTAACATTAGCAGCTCAGGACTCCCAATCTTTGGTCACTTAAGGGATACTGCACAGTCAGTCACCAGGCCTGCAAGCGTCTGGCCCAGGTCCTGGATGCTCAGCTGGACCTGCGTCCTCTATCGGTAGGCAGTTTTATAAAAGCTAGTCCCAGAGAGCACCTGGCTGTAGCTTCTGTCAATCTTCTTTCACAGGCAGGGGAGCCTCACCCTTATTTTGAGCACAGGCCTTGACTCTGGTTCTCTGCCTTGCCTGGAACACACTTGTAATTCCTTTTACCCCACACAACCTGAATCCTCAGCTACCTATAGCCATCCAAGCCTAGAGGTTTCCACTATTACCACTTTGTGATTCTTGTTCCATTGCTGGTCCACAGAAACATTAACTTTTTGAGGGGTGTGATTATACCTTTTTAAATTCTTCTTTCTGAATTTTTTTCTAACGTTGTTATGGGTTCGGCACATAGGAGACTGAAATTCACCATCATCTTGACTAGAAATCTCATTACCATGCTCTTTCTTTGCTGCTTAAAAAAAAAATGCCTGTTTCCTAACCTTCTATCAGCAGAGCAACCCTTCATGGCTACTGGCTTAACACAGTAACTCAGTTCTAGATGCCAATGCGCACAGGACCTGCAGCATAGACTGCCATGCCTCATGACCTCAAATCTGAGCAATAAGCTCAACGTAAGGTTTCAATAATCCGGCGTTGCTTTCTGTTTCTGTTCCTGCCTACTGTTCTGATTCTTACGTCCCTCTTCATTTCTAGAAATTGATCCTCCTTGTCCGGCTCCCCTGCCCCCCCCCCACTTTTAAAAATCTCATCTATTAGCAAAATAATTTTTCAAATATTTTAACTGGTATTTCCATGTGTTTGAAGTGGGGCAAGCAGGCAAGGAAAGCAAGAGAGAACAGTCCTTCTTCTTTAATTCATGTTAACACACTGAAAGAAGTTCCAAGCATTCCCTTACTTGTCTTTTAAGCTGAAGCATCACCGGTCAGAAGTATTCCCCTACCCTCCTGGTTCTCCTCTTTTTTGACCCCATAGCGCTCTCTACTAAACTTTAGTAATTTTACAAGAGAATAATTCTGGCAAACATTTTAAACAAACTACACACCAAAAATATTATAGCTATCCATACGTGCAAAAATAAAGTATGTCCCTCCATTGCCTAACACTCATACTCACCATTTCATTGGGATGGACCAAAAACAAATAGATGCCTGGATGTTTGTCAAAAACCTGAAAGGAGCAATTAGCTTGTTCCATCCGACAAAGTGCTTCAACACATAATTCATCTAAATAGAAAAAATTAAGCAGTAAATATAACACATAAATCTTATCAACTTACCAAGATTCCCTAAATTTGGCTCCTTCAGTTGTTCTTTAATAAAAAGTTGTTCCTTTTTTTTTCAAACTGAGGCATAAAAATGGTGATAATGTAAATGTAGAAACAATAGTAACCGATTTGAAAGACCAATTGGTTGATCATAGTGTCTTCCTATGAACTATTTCTGACTTTACTAGTACACACAACATTTTTTTTACACTTGGTATAATTATCTCCATAAGGTATCTTCTTAGAAATAGGGTTATAGGTCCAACTCCATTAGCATTTTACATTTTGATCCAGGTGGACTTAATCTGGTACCAGAGTGATAAAAATTTTAAAGTCAGTTTTTGCCCAAATGGCTATTTTGTCCTACTCTCATTTATCGAATAACCTATTTTCTCCATGGCTTTGAAATGCTGCCATCATCAAACACTAAATTCCCCAAATATACTTGGTTTACTTCTGGACTCTACACTGTTCCACTAGTCCTTCTATGCCACCACTATTCTAATTCCTGTTACTTTATGAAAATTTCTTCATTACTCTTTCAGAAGTGTCTTGAATCGACTCATGCATTTACCCTATCAGATGAATCCACTTTAGTCTGTCAAGCTTCAAACAATATTGTTAGTGGTAGTGGACGGCTTTGGGGAGGAGGGATAATGACTGAAAAAGCACGAGGGGAGCTTCTGGGGTGCTGATGATGTTTCATTTCTTGACGGGGTGCTGGCTATGTAAGTGTGTTTAGTTTGTGAAAAATCATCAAGCTTATATACTTTTCTGGATATAGTATCCTTTAATAAATGTTTGAAAATTGACTTGTTCGAATTTTAAAATCTACTTTAATTTAGAAAGAACTGATTTACCTAACCAAATCTCTAGAGCTATCTTTCAGTGTACTGAAAATACAGAGGATAGAGAAATAAGTTAAATAACATCACAAGAAAACAATGCGAAATACCCAGGGGCCGGCCCAGTGGCCTAGCAGTCAAGTGCGCATGCTCCACTGCGGCAGCCCGGGGTTCGGATCCCGGACGCGCACCGACGCACCACATGTCAAGCCATGCTGTGGCGGCATCCCATATAAAGTGGAGGAAGATGGGCACAGATGTTAGCCCAGGGCCAGTCTTCCTCAGCAAAAAGAGGAGGATTGGTGACAGGTGTTAGCTCAGAGTTGATCTTTCTCACAAAAAAAAAAAATAAAATAAAATAAAATAAAATAAAAATGTGCTAAAATAAAAAGAAAAACCCAGAAAGTGCATTATTCTACAGGGCAACTACATAGTCTCAACAAGTCAAGTTATGGCAAAAAAATAGAAAAAAAAAAGGTGTGTGTGCATGTACGTAGAGTAGACTGTTTTGGATTAAAAGAGATGTAAGAAACATAAACCAAATGCAATGGCCCCTGAGTGGACTCTAATTTAAACAAACCAGCCAAAAAACACATTTTGTGACTGTGAAAATTCGAATATGGACTAGATATTAGATGCCTTAAAGGTTTTGTTATTTTGTTAGATTTCATAGATCAGGCAAATGTCTCTACTTTTAAGAGGTTTCTATTAAGAAATGCAAATATAAATGACCAAAATCTAGGCGGCCATAATATGCCATGCCATTGTGATTAGTGAAAATTACTACAGACCAGTGGTTCTCAACCAGGGGTGATTTTGTCTCTCCCCAGCCCTGTCCCCCAACTCCCAATTCCCGTTTGGCAGTATCTGGAGACATTTTTGGTTGTCACAACTGGGGTAGGGGGAAGAGTGGGGTGCTACTGGCATCTAGTGAATAGAGACCAGGGATGCTGCTAAACATCCTACAATGAACAGCACAGCCCCCACAACAAAAGATTTATCCAATCCAAAATGTCAATAATGCCAAGGTTGAGAAACCCTGCTATAGACAAATTACCAGAAATGAAGATTAACTGAATGCATAGATGGATCAATATGTGATAAGGCAAATATAGCAAGATGTCAGCAACTGTAGAATCTATGTGGTGTATATATGGTGCTCACTGTGTAATTCACTTTTCTACAGCTTTGGAAACTTTCATAATAAAACGTTGGGAATAAATATTAACTATCTTAATTATATCTTTAATAAACAGATTTTCAACATAGATAAACTTAAATCCTTATAGTTCTTAAAATAATAAAACTGATATAACTTGTGGAATACCTAAGATACTCACTAACACGCTCATGTAAAAGCAGATAAGGATATTTCAGTATTTCGAGAAGAGGAACTCGAAGTTTATTTTCAAAGTCTTGGCCGGTAAAGTCAAATAGTTGTGCCTCTCCATTGTTGTCTACTATATATAATTCATCATCATCTCCAATTTCCGCCTTCATGGATTTTTCAAAGTGATTTACGAGACGTAAGGTTTCTAACTCCCATAAAACCTACAGGAAAAGAAAAACACACAGTGTGCTTTATATTTTATCATCAACAAAATATACTAGATCTATACTAGATCTTTCTAGAAAGTCATTTCCCAAGTATAAAAATTCAGAAGTTTAAAGATTCTATTATAGAGTGTAAATATTCTATTATAGAATAAAAAATCTATTTTATCACATAGTAGATTTGAAGAAAAGTCACTAAACATGGCCACTTTTATGATATATGAATATGAGTACATAAAGCATGAGATGTTTAAACACTGCTCTTGCAGAGTTTCGCTATAAATATCTCAACATCCTTATCAACTACATTCTATTAAAAAGCAAATGAGAAGTTGGAGCTTCTTTGTCAAAGGCATGAGCTAGGCCTTCTATGTCTTCCCTGCTATGTTCCAGCCATATGTACCTACCTTAAAACATCAGCTTTAGCATAAAAACATTGGTTAGCTTCATAACCAGGAAACTTTATAAATCCAAGTTTTCTCAATAGATTCATAACTAATCATCTCCTGCTCCTTTCTATATTGTACATATCTCTATGGTCTGTGTTCTGTTTTTCATCAGAAAAACGTAACAGGGGGCCAGCCCAGTGATGCAAGCAGTAAAGTGCGCACGCTCCACTGTGGCCGCCTGGGGTTCACAGGTTCGGATCCTGGGCGCACACCGACGAACCACTTGTCAAGCCGTGCTGTGGCGGTGTCCCATATAAAGTAGAGGAAGATGGGCACAGATATTAGCTCAGGGCCAACCTTCCTCAGCAAAAAGAGGAGGATCAGCATCGGATGTTAGCTCAGCGCTGATCTCCCTCACAAAAAAAAATAAATAAAATAAAATAAACCAAATAATAAAATAAAATAAAATAATTAAATAAAATAAAATGAAAAACATAATAAACCAAATATTCAAAGCCACATATTTAAAATCATGTTTCAGGGCTGGCCCAGTGGCGTAGTGGTTAAGTTTGTGCACTCCACTTCAACGGCCTGGGATTTGCAGGTTCAGATCCCTGGCGCAGACCTACACACCGCTCATCAAGCCATGCGGCGGCGGCGGCAACCCATTTACAAAACAGAGGAAGACTGGTACGGACATTAGCTCAGGGACAATCTTCCTCAAGGAAAAAGAGGAAGAAGCAAAAAGAGGAAGATTGGCAATAGATATTAGCCCAGGGCTGATCTTCCTCACAAAAAAAAAAAAAAATTTTATGTTTCACTTTGGTTACTATGACTGGAAAATATGCTTGCCCTTAGAGGTTTATACTATTTACCCATTAAAAAATGAAGAGAAAAAAAAAAACTATTAACCAACAAAAAAGTAACCCCAGCCATTCACTCACACGAATGTAATATTGTCAAATATACTGACATAAATACATAAACCAAAAAAAACTCCATACACTTCATGTCATAAAATTGTTTTATATCAAAATGACTAAAAGTGAGATATCATAAAATTCTGTTTTAAGTTTCAATTCAATTCCATCAGTCAATAAGCATTTACTCAGCCCCTACTATACACCAGGCAATGAGTTAGGTACTAAAGGTATATTAGCCTTCAAAGTTTAAACCATACTGTCAGTTCCCTGAACGCTTCCAACAGAGTTTAAATTTATTCTCTTCCTAGTTATCAAGCTCTGAAAAAGACTGCCCATCTAATGTAAATTACCTCATGCAAGAATGGCAATTCATCTCTTGCTTTGTGATATTCAGCCACACACTCTAAGCAGTAGCAAAGGTCTTCATCAGCTGTTTGAAATTCAATGGAATGGGCCTTGGATGCATAGCGCTTTAGGAAGTCAATGGTGGAAATACCACCAGGCGTACACCAACAACACGTGCTCATTCTGTACCTATATACAGAAAAGAAGATATCTAAAGACAAAAGAAAAAAGTAACAAAACATTTCAGGCTTATTTTGTGTAAAGAATGGGTACATTTCCTACTAATGACTCTCATCTTCAACTTAAATTGTGCCTCCACCACATCCAGGATGTTCTGCCGGCCAGCTTATCAATCACTGACTAAACTCAAATCTGAGCCCACTCTTAAAACCTTTATCTTTGATACATGAAAAATACAATGAAATGAAAGCACTCTGTTAGTAATAAACATCATAAGCAATACAAGTTTGCTATAAAGAGAAGGCTCATTACTATGTAGTACTGATGGAAAATACATAGAGACATAGAATTATCAATGTTTTCAAAATACAGATTTTGAAGTGTTCTAGTGATGCACTGGAGTTGAGTTAAAAGCTCAGGAAACCCCTCACATTCCCAGAAGCCATGTTCCAGAAATTCCTGGAAACATAAAAATCCATGAATATTAATCCATACCAATAACAAAAACTCATATAGAGAAGGATTTTCTCGTTTAGAAAGTATACATACATGAATTTGCATTTATGTGTGTATGAACTGCTGCCCATAATGGCAATGCACCATAAACAATAATAGCTACAAATGTTAACAACCTACTCCTACTAAGCTTGATACCTTTTTGATTGTCTCCAACTTTTTGTTTTTATAATATCCCCGAGCCTCCACCATCCAAACTCAAGTGAAAGGGTTAAGATGAAACAATTTTTCAAATCTCAGCAGTCTCAAAGAGAGCAAAGTAGCAAGATGGTACTAGGAAACAAGAGGAAACCCCAAGAACCAAATGTGTCAAAAGTTTGAATGAATATATGAAGCTGGTTTATCAGAACTGCAGATGGCATGAAACTGAAAGGATTAGCAAATAGGATGGAAGCCAAAATCCAGAGATCTCCAACTCTTAAGATGTAATAAAAATAAGCTAAGATGCTATACTTTTATTCCTAACTAAATGCATATAAAGGCAAACAGAAAGCTCACTGTCAGTAAGCAGTGTATTGCAGCTAAACAAAAAGCAAATGTTCGCACCAAAATAAATAAAAACAAATAAATAAATAGGAGGCTGGGGCAGGGAAAATACAAGGTGAGGCTGGAGCAGCTTATAGTGCCAGAAAGAAAGTGCTCAAAATACAGAAGGATGGGGCATGTCCAAGGGACACAGGAGCCAACCTGAAAAAGCTCCCAATGGCCAAAGCTCAAATAATATAAACAAAATAATGTAATACTGGATTATAACCCACAATAAAAACTATACATGAATCCATAACATATGAATAAATGACTGAATGAACAAACGTGAGAGAAGGGACAAATTTCCCTTATAGAAGAATTCCAAATTATATATATATATGTAGACATAGACGCTTCCTGTTTCAGGAGGTAGAGATAATCCCACCCCATCTTGAGTGTGAGCTGGACCTGGTGAATCACCTCCAAAGAAGAGGGTATGGAAAGGGAAAAACACTAACTTTACAGAGGACACATGTGGCAAACACAACCTCAACCAAGTGATCAAGGTTAACATCACCAGTGATAAGTCATATTGATAGCCCCTGACATAATGTGATAAGGAAGGAACTTCAACTCTATAGTATGCTTCTCCAAAGCCCATAACTCCAGCCTGTTCATGAGAAAAACATCAGACCAACTCAAAGTGAGTATTACCTAAATAGCTATCAGCCAGTCTGCAACAACCAGAAGGAAGAAAACCAAACGCAAGGGGAAACAAGCAAGTGTTCTTTCATACGAAAACCAGGATTTATTGGGAATTAGGCCAGGAAATTATCCAACAAACCTGATCTTGAGAAACCTGACCTTAATAACTATCCAATGAATGTAAAGTATCAGCCTAATTGGAAAAAAAGCTACAAACCCAACTGCAAACTCAACTAAGTTCATTTCATAAACTGGATGGACCTAACCCACCCATTCTCATCAGGGGTGACATCATCCTTAAGGAGATGAAAACTGGTTAGTGGGACAAAAACAAGGCCTACGTTTTTTATGTATAAAGCACAGATACACATACAGTACATAAAGAGATATACAATATATTGGTGGTATTAAAATTCATGGGAAACTCATAGGAAAGAAATGTCTAGGGGCTGGCCCCGTGGCTTAGCGGTTAAGTGCGTGCGCTCCGCTGCTGGCGGCCCGGGTTCGGATCCCGGGCGCGCACCAACGCACCGCTTCCCGGCCATGCTGAGGCCGCGTCCCACATACAGCAACTAGAAGGATGTGCAGCTGTGACATACAACTATCTACTGGGGCTTTGGGGGAAAAATAAATAAATAAAATTATAAAAAAAAAAAAGAAATGTCTAAAAAGTTTCCTTTTAGGAAGGGAGAAGGGACAACAAAAGGTTAAGAAACATGACGCAAGTCATTGAATACCTGGGTACAGAAACTTGAGGGTATGAGCTTTGTGAATGCATATCACCCTAAAACTCAGAGTGCATAGTCTCCCCTAATGGGAAATTGATGACATCTTGTTAGAAATTATACTTTACTGCTAAGGTTTTTGTGGTACAATGACAGTTCCTAAAATAAACTGATTTTTTAAAAATTCCTTATTTTCTTCTTACATGCATGATTAAAAAATTATATATAAATGCATAAGTACAATAAAATACATGAATTTGTCTTGTGAACTGAATTTTTAAATTTATTGAATATTAACTGTGTACTTTCTTCATGCCTCTAAGAATAATTCAGGGCAGCTTTCAACATTAAAGTACATTTAGAAAAGGACATTTAAAAAGAAGATTAAAAAAGAGAAAAATCAAAACTTATTTAGGAGAAATTCAATTTCACTTAAGTCCTAAATTAGGAGCTTCCTGAAAAGCAGAGCAAAAAGATAACATGGTGAGTTACACAGTTATTTGAAAAACAAAGAAATATGCTAGTTCAGCTGGAGAATGCTGCCCTTTCCTGACAGTGATTCTAATTCAATTACATTTTATCAATGTCTACCTTGCACAAAGGTGCTGTAAACTAGGGAATACTAAGTAACATAATGAATATTATGTTTTTACAGAAACATATGAAATTATTTTATTCAAAAAAGAATTTCTTATACCTGAAAGGTCAATACCATGATACTCAGAAGTTAAAAGTCTGCAGAACCTGTTTTTTCTAGTGATCTAATTCAATGTGGGGAGCAAACTTAGAAGACATAAGAATAGAAACTGAAACTTCTTGGATATTTCTCAAACATCAACTGTTTCAAGCGTGATTTTGGCACGTAACAGACTGCAGTCAATTGAAACTATGAAAAAATTAAGGGACTTACGTACAAACTGTTATATATTTTAAAATAATTTTAACAGAGTAGGTAGCAAAAGAAACCTTATACTAAGAAAATCACAGAGTCTGCTTCTTATTCCACTCACTCAGAAAGCTAGCCTACTTCCACACTCTAGAAAGCAGGACTAAATTTTCTCAAAGCAGATGGGAGTTACTGCCGTGTAACAGATAAGTGCTGTGGAATCTAGAATACAGAGAGAACAGCACTACAGAGTACATTAACAACAGAAACACATTTCCATGATTCCTCTCAAAAGGCCATAACGTGTGTGGTTATGTCCCCAAATCTAAAATCATCGCTGACCTGACAGCTAAGCCCAAGAAATCTGAATCGGGTATATTATAACTTCTTTTTTTAAGGGAAAATTGCTGGTAGATGACTGTGAATCCCGTAAGTTTTTGCACAACTCAGTTCTTCTGAAGGTTAGTTTTGTTAATCTCATCAGATTTTAACTGCTTGGAACCATTACTGAATCACAGATGGGGGTGTCCTGGGAATCCTCAAGCTTAAAGACAGAAATAAGAGCTGCTCCCTGAGCATCAAAGAGAGCCGATTTCTCAATAATATAGGATACTTCACCAGGTAGAGCTATAACTACCCATAGGCTTACCCTGGGGACATCATTTCTCAATATTAGCTGGCGAGAAACTTCAAATAACAATCACATTCTTCTACCCTTCCCAGCTAAACCTCTTGAAAAAGTCATCTAGATTCACATCTTCAGCTCCTTTGCACTCTGGCTTCTACCCTTACATTTCAAGGAATGTTTTCGCACAAGTCTCTAATAATCTCAGTATCACCAAAGCCAATAGGTTTTTTTTTTGGTGAGGGAGATCAGCCCTGAGCTAACATCCGTGCTAATCCTCCTCTTTTTGCTGAGGAAGACCGGCTCTGAGCTAACATCTATTGCCAATCCTCCTCCTTTTTTTCTTCCCCAAAGCCCCAGTAGATAGTTGTATGTCATAGTTGCACATCCTTCTAGTTGCTGTATGTGGGACGCGGCCTCAGCATGGCCGGAGAAGCGGTGCGTCGGTGCACTCCCAGGACTGAACCCGGGCCGCCAGTAGCGGAGCACGTGCACTTAACCGCTAAGCCACGGGGCCGGCCTGCCAATAGGTTCTTTACTTGACTCTTCTAAAGCAGACGAACATTCTGACCAAGCAATCCTTAGCTGAGACAAACACACCATTCTCCTTTTACTTCCTCCACCCAATCTCCTTCATAATCACCTTTCTTTTTCCCTCCTCTCAATATCAGTGTCCAAAGGCTTGTCCTCGGGACTCTAACTTCTTCATTCAACATCCTCTTCCTGGGTGGTCTAATTCAAACCACTGCTTCAAATACCACCTCTATGGAAGCTTCCCAAAGACGGAGAACGCATGTAAAACTCTTAAGGCAATGCTTAACTATGTTTCAGCTACTCAATAAATGATAGCTTAGCCTAGAATTCCACAAAGATATATTCAATATCCAAGTTGCACACAGCGAATCTCTATTCACCTGATAGGAACCTCAAAGTAAACAGGACCAGAACAGAACAAAGTCCTTCCCTTAAATCTGTTACTTAGGTCCTGTGTGCTCTATATTCGTGGCATCACCATCCCTTACTGGTGAAAACCAGCAACCTGGGAATTATCCTATACTCTCCTTCTCTCTTAGCCCCCATCTCTATGAGTTCCAGTCTACCTCCCCAAATACATCCGTACTTCATTCTCAGTGAGACTGCCATTGCTTTAGTTTAAGACATTTTCATTATTTTCCCAGATTACAGAAGCCTAAATGAAACTCTCTCATTTGATCCACCACCGATTCTTCCTCCAAAACGCTGACAAAAGCCAAAGCTGGACTTTGAAAGCACAAATGACTCCAACACAGTTTTGGGATAAAATCCAAATTTTTGAGCTCACCACACAAGGCCCTCCATGATCTGGCTCCAGCATCATCTCTTGCCATTCCCCCTCACTTGCTCTTCCTAAAGTGCTTCACGGTGTTTGGCACTCCCCCCCTTTATGGAAGCCCCTCCACCTGCCTTAAAACACCCACCCTTCTTACCTCTGCCTGGTTCTTAACCCTGAATGCACATCAGACTCACCAAAAGAACTTAAAAAAAAAAAAAAAAACCAACAAGATACTATCCATAAATTCAGATGCAATTTTTAAAAAGAATTTCATCAGTGACTCTGATGAAAAGCCAGATTTGAGAACTACCCTGGGGTAGTTCTGGGGGGCCGGTCTGACCCATTCTCTCGCTGCCAGTCTGTGTCCACCGACTCTCTATCTTCTCAGGACTGTGTACACGTTTCTGTCACTGCAATGAGGCGGCTGCTGAGCTGTTCACTTATCTGCCACCCACACCACCCAGCTGCTCCATCCTCAGCAAGTTCAAGCCCGTCAGGGCAAGGGCCTCTTTGTACATCTCTTTTACTCCAGTGCTCGGCACACATTAAGGGAGTGAAAAAATATCTTAAATGCTTGCTTGAAAGATAATTACCTGGACTAACGGCCTACAGAGAAGTGATCTTCTCAGTCGAGAGTCCCGGGCTTATTTGCAAACAGGTGAGATTTGCATTCATATATACCCGGACTCTGGCCCCAAAGGAACATTTCTGAAATAAAAAGAAACAAAACTCATGAAGCGGCTTTTACACTCTCTCCTCTGAGTTTCACACCAATCCCGTGACAGCAGAGCCGGACGTCCCCACTGGATGAGAAGCTCACCCGCGGAGAGGCTGCCAACTGCCCGTGGGCACACAAGCGAGGAAGTACCGGGCAACCGCGATTCCGACTGCACAGGTCTGTCCCCACTCGGGACAGCGAGGCACCTCGTCTAAGACTCCCCAGATGCGCAGACGCAGGCAAGTTCCGCCCCAGGACCGTCACTAACTCCGCCGACACCTGAGCGCGGCGTCCTCCTCCCTCCCGGCCCCGCGCCCGTCGTCGCCCCGGAAGCGCACGAAGCCCCTCGGCGGCTGTCGGCGCCCCGTCGCCCCCAGGCGGGGCGGGGAGGGCTCGGGCGGCGGCCGGGAGAGGCGCACTCTCAGAGGGAGGGCCGGGCCCGGGGAAGGCGGGGCGTCGAGCGGACCGCGGCTCCCCGGCGAGACGCCCCGCTCACCCCCAAGGAAACTGCGCAGCCCAGACCGCACACGGCTAACGCGAGACCGCGGCGTAGACAGGAAGGCGGGGGATGGAGGGCCCCGGCGTCCGAGACCGGGGTGCAGGAGGGGCCGAGGGCCGCCCACCGACGCCGCGGGCTGCCCCCTCCGGCGCCGCGACCCTCCCGAGGGACGCGGCCGAGCTCGCGCCGCCCCTCCCCCACCCGCCCGACCCCACGCGCCGGGACGGTTACGCCGCGCGCGCTCACGCCCGCCGGGCCCGCGGGCTCGGGCCCGCCGCTCTTCTCACCCCGCTCGGCCTCGCGCCCGCCGCTAGCCCACCTCCATGCCGCCGCTCTCCAGCCGGCCGACGGCGGAAGTGCAGCCGCGCACCCGAGCGCCTCCATCCGCACCTGGCCACCCAACCCGCGGGCGCCGCGAGCCACGGCCCCGCCCCCTGCGAGGCGTCGGCCGCCCGCAGGCCCCGCCCCCGCGAGGCCTGCTTGTTTTGGTGCGCCCGAGGGGCGGGGCGTGGGAAGAGACACACCCGGGCTCCGCCGCAGGCCGAGACGCCACGCTTGACGTCACTTCCTGGATGCCCGGCCCGGCCAATCAGGAGCGTCCGTGCGGGTTGAGCGGGGTAAACTTTGCCGCCGAGCGTGAGCGAGGCCCCGTCCGGGACTTCCTGCGGATGAGGCCTGGGCTGACGTAGGCGCCTGGGCTGACGTACGCGCCTACTCTCCGGTCTTTTCCGTTCCGCCCTTTTTCTTCCGTCCTCAACGCCTGAGGTGTTTCATGAGGGTGTGTTACGGCTTAGCAAGAGTTTCTCTTTAGATTTCCTTTAAAGACCTAAAATATAATGATACGTAATCAACACGTAGTTTTAGGGAATATACATACTTTGTATCACAGAAAAGAGATACATTAAGTATCTTAAAGAGAACAGACAATACGGAATACAACAGTAAAAGCCATTGGAAAGCCTACCCGTTTTTTTTTAACGCCTAATACTAACTTTGATGATAAGGAATCACCACTAGCTTACACTCTAATAGAGGAAACAGAAAAACAAAATAATTACTAATACTGGTCAAGGCTACAAAGGAAAGGAGGCTGAGGTGGGCCTGATTCACGCGCAGCGAGGGTCTTACCGCGGAGAACCTCAACCGAAGAATGAGGAGCAAGCCAAGAAGAATCGGGGGAGGGCCCTGTGAGGGAACGTTCTAGTAAGGGGGCGTGGCTTATTGGAAGCCTCGATGACCGTTAGGGGAGTTTAACGACCCAAGGGGTTGCCGTTAGAGCGCCAGGCGACGACCGTTATTCTCCTTGCTTCTAGATTTTTCTCTAGTCTGTGGAATAGGTCTGCCGTATTCAAATGAAGTGTTTGAGTAAGAAAATTACAAAACTATTTCAAAGTATACTGCGTTATAAATTGTGTTTGTAGACTTCATCAAATAATATTTTACGTAATACATTTTGAAAATAAGGATTTGGATGGCTATTGAAAAAAAATTTTTTTAAGAGAGAAACAAGATGGTTTTAAGAACCACCTGAATTTGGATTTCCCTCAGATAACCATTTTTAGGTATATCCTTGCAGAATTTATTACATACGTTTTTATTAAAGTAGATAGGAAAGAATATTTATAAAATACCAAGCTAGTCACCAGAGTGTAAGAAACAGAATATTACCCTGAATACTTAGAAGGGGGACTTCTCCATTACACATCGTAGCTTGGGCTGGGGAGCATGAAAATATTTTAATTTCTTATAAAATCAGAAAAATAGTGAAGTTTTAGGTTGAAGAAAATCTTTTAGTATTTAACATTAATATATTTGTCTTTATACTAACACAGTCATAAAATATAATTTTTGATATTTTTAAGGAGGAAAGGGCCTATGAAGGCAAAACGTTTAGGGCCCGCTGAAGCCATAATTTCATCCTGCCTCTGAGTCCTCTGTTGGCCTTTCCTTATAATTTTACCACATTTGTTTTTAATCTGTATATAATATGTTAAGTTGTGCATGCTTTTATAGTTTATGAGATTATACCGAATACAGTCTTCCATAAATTGCTTTTTACGCTCAACAGTATGTCCTGAGTTTGATCCCAGGTCTGCTCAGGAGTTGTATAGCCCAAAGCTCACATAATTTGAGCGGTGTTCTTGAAAATGCTGCAATAAAATTTATGATTACAAAATTAGGAATAAAATTAATATTTATTTTGAATAAATAACACAAATTACAAATTTTTAAAATGGACAAAACATGAAATATGAAAAATGCAGAAAAAAATATTATTTAAGCTGCAAACACAACTCTATGAAAGTTATGTATTATGGCTTCATATACTTTAATTACCTCAACGATGAGGTTGAAGATCATTTTCTATACAGAGAACACAAAGATAATTCAGTCTTTTCTCTAGCTAGGCTGATGAAATTTATTGAGTTAATAAAAGGTTCTTTGAAATTAATGATGTCGTTTGATAATGTCGTATAAACTTTTAGGACTGTCAAAGAAAATTTCTGTCAAGCTTTTTTTCACATATGAGCTGTAAGATTTCAGAGCACATAAAGTTTCTGGAATAGTGATTGAACCTAAATACCTAGAACTGATGACCCCTTATTACCAGGTTGTCATAAATGTTCTCATTTTTAGATACATATTGTGAGTTTTATATGTCAGTACTTTACGTTAAAATTTCTGTCCTTTTTCCAGTTTGATCATATAACTCATTCCTCATTATTATTTGGATTATCAACAATCCAAGAGCCTATTATTATTTCTTTTTGAAATGGATCTCTTCACGAATTACTGAATTTTTTGTTATAATAATTTCTATTGATTTCATCATCGTTCATCTTCACTCTTGCCTCATATTCCATTAATTTTTGTCAACTTTATAAAATTTATATACAATAAAATACGCAGATTTTAAAAGTGTGGTTTCAGGAGTTTTAACAACTCCTTAATTTTGTATAAACGTCTCCAATCAAGATATAAAACATTTTCTCCTTCCCAGAAAGTGTCCTTAGGCTACTTTGCAGTAAATCCCCTTCTCCACACTCACCCAATGGAACCACTGATCTGACTTCTATCACCATAGATTCATTTAGATTATTCTGGAACTCTTTATCAGTGGAATTATACATTATGTACTCTTTTGTCTGTCTTTTGTTCAACGTGAAGTGTGTGAGGTTCATAGATGTTGTTGCATATATCGGCAATTCACTTTTATTGTGGAGTAGAATATCCTTAAATGAATATACCACAATTTTTTTTCAGTCATCTAATGATGGATATTGGGTGGTTTCCAGTTTTCTGCTGTTACGAAAGTTACTGTACAAATCTTTTAATGGACGTATGTTTTCATTTAACTTGAATAAATATCCAGGAGTGGAATTGCTGGATTACAGGATAGGTGTGTCTTTAATGCTATGAGAGCTTACAATCGATTTTCCAAAGTGATTTTACCATCTTAAATTCCTATAAGCAAAGTATAAGACTTCCATTTGCTCCACAGCCCTGTCAACACTTCTTATTGTGAATGTTTTAAATTTCAGTCATCCCAGTGGGTTAAAAGTACCTCATTTGTATTTCCCTGATAACTAATGATGTAGAACATCTTGTCACGTGCTTTTTGGGAATTAGTATATCTTCTTTGTGGATTGTCTGCATGAGTCCTTTGACCATTTTTTTAAAAAGGACTTAATTTTTTTAGAGAATGTTTAGGTTCACAGCAAAATTGAGAGGAAGGTACAGAGATTTCTGGATCTACTCCCTGCCCCCACAAATACATAGTCTTCTCCATTATCAACATCCCCCACCAGAGAACTACATTTGTATCAATTGATGAGCCTACATTGATACATTATCACCCAGAGTCCATAGTTTACATTAGGGTTCACTCTTGGTGGTGGTGTACATTCTGTTGGTTTGGACAAATTTATAATGACATGTATCCATCATTATAATATCATACAGAGTACTTTCACTGCCCTACAAAGCCGCTGTGCTCTGTCTGCCTATTCATCCCTCCCCAGTTTCACTCCTGGAACCACTGGTCTTTTTACTGTCTCCATAGTTTTGCCTTTTCCAGAATGTCATATAATTGGACTCACACAGTATGCAGCCTTTCAGATTGGCTTCTTTCACTTCATCATATGCTTTTAAGTTTCCTTCATGTCTTTTCATTGCTTGATAGCTCATTTCTTTTTAGCATTGAATAATAAACTCCATTGTCTGGATGTACCACAGTTTGTTTATCCATTCACCTATTGAAGGACATCTTGGTTGTTTCCAAGTTTAAGCAATTATAAATAAAGGTGCTATAAACATCCATGTGCAGGTTTTTGTGTGAACATAAGTTTTCAGTTCATTTGGATAAACACCAAGGAGCATGATTGCTCAGTCATATAGTAAGAGTATGTTTAGTTTTGCAAGAAACCACCAAACTGTCTTCCAAAGTGGCAGTACCATTTTGCATTCCCACCAGCAATAAACGAGAGTTCCTGTTGCTCCACATCCTTGTCAGCATTAGTGTTGTGAGTGTTCTGGATTTTGGCCAGTCTAATAGATGCATAATAATTTTAATTTGCGTTCCTTTGATGACATATGATATGGAGCATTTTTTCATATACTAATTTGCAATCTGTATATGTGCTTTGGTAAGGTGTTTGTTAAGGTCTTTTGCCTATTTTTCATTGAGTTCTTTGTTTTCTTATTGTTGAGTTTTAAGAGTTCTTTGTATGTTTTGGATAACAGTCCTTTATCAGATGTGTCTTTTGCAAATATTTTCTCTGAATCTGTGGCTTGTCTTCTCATTCTCTTAACATTGTCTTTTACAGAGCAGAAGGTTTTAATTTCAATGAAGTGTAGCTTAATCAATTATTTCTTTCATGGATCACGCCTTTGTGGTTGTATCTAAAAAGTCATCACCATACCCAAGATCATCTAGTTTTTCTCCTATGTTATCTTGTAGGAGTCTTATACTTTTGCATTTTACGTTTAGATCTATGATCCTATTGATACCGAGCAATGGGCTCACTTGACTCGCCATCATCTGAGCCAATTAATCACAATGAGTTAGGGCTCGAGAAAGGAAATTTTAATTTGAAAAGCTGGCATAATTGGAAGACAGGTGACTAATCTCTCAAAAAAACCCATCTTCATGAATTACAGAATCTTGAGGCAGTTATATAGGGAAAATGGGCAGTAAGGAGGGGGTTTAGAAATGTCAGCCTCAGACATGATGGACTCCAGAGTCCCTCATTGTTCTTTTCTTCTGTCAGGGATGATAAATATCCTATGGGTGTTCTTTCTTCCTGGTGGCTTTATTCTTCCTTGGGAAAATTCATTAAGATTGTTAAGAACAAAGCTATCAGAGTACCTCAGCAGGGTGTGTGTGCACAGGACCAGGGCCAGAAAATCATGGAAGTGTGCAGCAATTTATAATGATCACATGCTAGACAAGTTTTAACTAGGAAAGGGTTATTTAGTGTAATAAGATGGCCTCACTTATGTTCACTTACACTATTTGAGTTAATTTCTGTGAAGGGTGTAAGGTCTGCATCTAGCTTCATTTTTTTGGATGTGGATGTCTAGTTGTTCCAGCACCTTTTGCTGAAGAGACTATCTTTGCTCTATTGTATTGCCTTTGCTCCTTTGTCAAAGACCAGTTGACTGTGGTCAGATCATTTATGGGAGTCTATTTCTAGGCTCTCTATCCTGTTCCATCTGGTGGTCTGGTGGTTAAGATTCAACACTGTCACCATGGCAGCTGGGTTCATTTCCCAGTCCGGGAACCATACCAACCTGTCTGTTGGTTGTCATACTGTGGTGGCTGTGTGTTGCTGTGATGCTGAAAACTATGCCACCAGTATTTCAAATAGCAGCAGGGTCACCCATGGTGGACAGTTTTCAGTGGAGCTTCCAGACTAGACAGATGGACCTGGCCGCCCACTTCCAAAAAAACTGGCCATGAAAACTCTATGAATAGCAGCAGAGCATTGTCTGATATAGTGCCAGAAGATGTGAGGATGGTGCCAAAAGACTAGGCAGAGTTCTGTTCTGCTGTACATAGGGTCACTAGGAGTTGGAATTGACGTGACAGCACTAACAATTCTATTGCACAGATCTACTGGTCTATTCTTTCACCAATACCACGCTGTCTTGACTACTGTAGCTTTATGGTAAGTCTTGAAGTCAGATAGCATCAGCCCTCTGACTGTGTTCTCTTTCAAT
Organism: Ceratotherium simum simum; assembly: GCF_057802395.1. NCBI lineage: Eukaryota > Metazoa > Chordata > Mammalia > Perissodactyla > Rhinocerotidae > Ceratotherium > Ceratotherium simum. The sequence goes on along the minus strand of NC_141928.1, from coordinate 5,070,575 downwards.
ATAGAGTCAGCTATTCTGAGTCTTTTGCTTCTCCATATAAACTTTAGAATCAGTTTGTCAATAGCCACAAAATAACTTGCTTGGATTTTGATTGAGATTTCATTGAGTCTATAGATCAAGTTAGGAAGAACTGACATCTTGACAATATTGAGTCTTCCTATCCATGAACATGGATATCTCTTCATTTATTTACTTCTTTGATATCTTTCATCAGAGTTTTGTAGTTTTCCTCATATAGATCTTGTACATATTTTGCTAGATTTACACCCAAGTATTTCATTTTGGGGGTTGCTAATGTAAATGCTCTTGTGTTTTTAATTTCAAATCCCACTTATGCATTGCTGGTATATAGGAAGGCAATTGACTTTTGTATAATAACCTATATCCTGCAACCTTGCTATAATTGCTTATTAGTTCCAGGGCTTTGTGCTTTTGTCAATTCTTTTAATTAAGAAGATTGAATCAGTAATCAAACACCTCCCAAGAAAGAAAAATCTAGCAAAAGATGGCTTCACTAGTGAATTCTACTAGACATTTAAGGAAGAATTAACGCAAATATTTCTCAGCGTCTTCAAAAAAATAAAAGAAAGAGCATGCCTTAACTCATTCTTTGAGGTCAGCATTACCGTGATATCAAAGCCAGACAAAGACATCACAAGAAAATAAGACTATAGACCAATATACCTTATGAATATAGATGTAAAAATTCTCAACAAAATACTAGCAAACCAAACTAAGCAGCATATTTAAAAGATTGTACACCATGATCAAATGGGATTTATCCCAGGAATGCAAGAGTTGTTCAACATATGAAAATCAATCAATGTAATACACCACATTAATAGAATGGAACAAAAAAACCACATGATCGTCTCAATCAATGCAGAAAAAACATCTTCTTTCACAAAATTCAACGTCATTTCATGATAAAAACACTCAGAAAACCAGGCATAGAAAGGAACTTCCTCAACATGATAAAGGGCATATGTGAAAAACCCACAGCTAACATCATACTCAATGGTGAAAGATTAAAAACTTTTCTTCTTACTCAGATGAGGAACAAGAAAAGGATGTCTCCTTTCACCACTGCTATTCAACATTACTGGAAGTTCTAGCCAGAGCAATTAGGCAAGAAAAAGTAGTAAAAGGCATCCATATTGGAAAGGAAGAAGTAAAACTATCTCTATACACAGATGACGTGATTCTATATATAGAAAATGCAAAGAAAGCACAAAAAGACTACTAGAAATAACACACTTCATATATCTCCAAACCAGGAATTTACAAATTCTCACTGTGTTACTGAAACATTCTAAAACATCTGTCTTGACATGAGTACAGCCATGTTTGGCCGCTCCATTGACCTACAGCCACCAGCACAAAAAAGAAATACAAGGCTGCTTTCTGTGTGGTGGGAACTGGCCTTTTCCCGGGAACTGGCCTTTCTCCCACGGAGAGAGTTGCAAGTTGTAACATTTCAAGGCTCTTGGAGCGTCGTAGCCCGGAATGGACTGGCCATCTGTGCCGGGCTGAGACGATAACCAGAGAGAACAATGCACGTACACAACTACTGGGCTGGGACATTAGCCAGGGGGCTCAGTGCACGTACGCCACTGATAACCATTTTGTGCATGGGAACACTAAATGCTTGCTCTGCAAACTCTGTAGTTGCTTACTCTGAAAATTACTGATGGTATAAAAACTGCTGGAAACTGAGCCCTAGTGAGAGTTCCACCTGTGGAAGGGACACCTTGCCCAGGACGTGTGATCCTTGCCCAGCTGCGTCGATTGACAGAGCTCTCCCGGCAGTGGGGCGTGGATGTTGTGAGTAACTGATTTGATGTGAAGTAATTGATTTGATATGAAGTAATTGATTTGATGTGTTCTCTTTTCGGTTAACCTGGTGTTTCTCTTTCTGGTTGATTTGTGTCATTTCTCTTCAGCCGATGTGGGTATTTTCCCTTTCCAGTCGGGCTGATGTTTTTTCCCTCTTAATATTTGACCTATTTGGATCTGTTTGCAGACTGTCACCTTTACTATCCTCTATATAATAAAATATACCTTCAGTCCATTTGTTTGGAGTGGAAAGTGTCTTTTACGTCTCCGATCGAATCCCCGAACCTCTCATAACAACATCTTTTCAAATTCAAGTTAAAAATAAGTATTTCAATATGAAGTTCCCCTAAAACAGACTCTGAAAATGCCCACAGCCCTTCCAATGCCACCTGCCTTAGAAGTGTGATTGGAAAGAAACAGAAATCTAAATCAATTGCGGTTTAAGTATTATATTTTTGAAATGTTTATAAAAATGTTTTACTTTATGAATATATTACTAGAGCTTCTCTCAGCACTTGAGAAAGTGCCCTTGCAAATGATGGCTCCTGGAGCTTAAGCTCTAGCAGCTTCATGGTAAGTTCACCTCTACGTCCATCAATCCATTCATTTATTCATCAAATATTTATTGATCATCTAAACAAGGGAGGAGAGTGATGAAAATATCACTGCCTACACAACTCTTTTTTTTTTGTAAGGAAGATTGACCCTGAGCTAACATCTGTGCCAATCTTCCTCTATTTTTTGTATGTGGGATGCCACCACAGCATGGTTTGATGAGTGGTGTGTAGGTCCGAGCCCAGGATCTGAACCTGAGAACCCCAGGCCACTGAAGTGGAGTGCGTGAACTTAACCACTATGCCACTGGTCCGGCCCCAATTGCCTACAATCCTGATGTCCCATTTTTGTTGTAGATGAAGCGTCTACATGTTATGTTTCATTGGTCTGTTTGTCTGTCCTTGCACCAGTACTACACTGTCATTATTGCTATAATAACTCTTGATATTTGGCATGCAAATATTCTCACCTTTTTTTCTTCAAGAGTGTATTGGCTACTTTTTGCTTTTCCATATAAATTTTAGAATTAGTTGATTAATTTCATAACAAATCCTATTGATATTTTTATTTTATTGCAGAGTCTGTAGATCAATTTGGGGAGAATTAACATCTTTAAAATTGAGTCTTCCAATCCATGAATATAGTATATCTTCCCACTTATTTGTCTTTGAAATTTTCTGTCAATAATATATATGTTATATATATTTGTTTGTTTTGTTCTTTTAGAAATATCTTAACATTAGGGCATTATATCTTTTTGTTTATTTATTTTTTTAATACTTTTTTTTGTGTGTGAGGAAGATTAGTCCTGAGCTAACATCCAATGCCAATCCTTCTCTTTTTGCTGAGGAAGATTGGCCCTGGGCTAACATCCGTGCCCATCTTCCTCTATTTTATATGGGAGGCCGCCACAGCATGGCTTGACAAGTGGTGCATGAGTGCACACCTGGGATCCAAACCTGTGAACCCCGGGCCACCACAGTGGAGTGTGCGCACTTAACTGCTATGCCACGGGGCCGGCCCCAACATCATATCTTTTTAGAACAAGTACTATTTAAAGAAATTATATAAGGTAGTTTTTATAAAAAATCAAATATCAGTATTTACCAATGTTTTGTTTACCTGAAATATTATTTCAGTTGTAAAAACCATCTCCTCTTACCAAAAAAAATGAGAAACTTTTATCAGATCTCACCTTTTATTTTAAAATAGTCCTAAACCTTAAGGTAAATAATATTTTAAGTGGTAAATATGCTATTTTTAAAATACTTTTATATATTATCTCTATGGCTTACATATATTATATTATGTGCATGTATTATAAGTGGTCCCTTTTATAGGAAATCTGACTAGGTTAATCACTTATATTAAGCATTGTGAAATAAAAGCAAGAACAAAACACCCTGCATACAACAACTGTAAGTATCAAGATACTATTTAGTGGTTGTTATGGACTGAATTGGGACCCTACCCCCCTACCCCGCCCGCCGCCAAATTCATATGTTGAAGTCCTAATCTCCAAAGTGATTGTGTTTGGAGACAGAGCATTTATGGAGAAAATTAAGGTTAAATGAAGTCATAAGGGTGGGGCCCTAATCCAATAGGACTGATGTCCCTATAAGAAGAGGACAAGGCACCAGGAGGGTGTGTGTGCACGCACACGCACGTGCACACACACACACACACACAGGAAAGCCCACGTGAGGATACAGCAAGAAGGCACCATCTGCAAGACAAGGAGAAAGGTCTCACCAGAATCCAACCCTACTGGCACCTTCATCTTGGAATTCTAGCCTTCAGAGCTGTGAGAAAATAAATTTTTGTTGCGTAAGCCACCCAGACTGTGATATACTATTGTGGTAGCCTTAGTAGCCTTACAGTGGTTAATAATTATCTGCCATTGTTTTCCAGATTGTAGCTACCCTTCGGCATCCAAAATAAGGATTTCCCACAAATATAAATGGCAGTGAAATTCACTTAATGATTAGTTCCTATCAATCTTTTTTTTCTTTTTTCCTCCCCGCCTCCTCTCACAGTGGTACCATAACATTAAAAGCATTAAGGACTTGGGATTTATGTCTCAAATCAAGACATCATTTGAGTAATTTCAAATAAGGTATAGCTCTTCATGAAAAAAGATGCTTTTTGGTCACAATTACTTGAAAAAATAAATATATTCAAATAGCCTGACATATCATGCTTTGGTAGTTACAGAAGCATGGTTTTGACACATAGCAATTTTTTAAGTTAGGCCAATGTGAAATGCTAAAAGATGTGGACAGCCATTCCTCTGTTTACATCTAGAGTGCTGCCAAACTCAGGGAATGACTTTATTTTTTCAGTTAACATAACCAGCCTGTAACAGTATGGCATACTAAATCAAAAAGACTTTTGGAAGTACAAATACAAAGAAGGTAGTACCTTTACCAAGTTATAAAATTTGCCAAATCAATACAGTAGTCTTTAATACAATAAAATCATACTTTTGTTGAAGTCACATATTACTTTCATGATAATTTTCATTCTAAAAATATGATTTAAGTACCAAATCAAAACATTGTGGGTTTTAATGGTGGGTCTATAATATTGCAAGATAGTTTATACAAATTCATATGGCTTTTAAAAGTATGTAATTTCTCCACTTAAAGTGAATTCCCTCATGCAAGCTGTTGAAGTCTAACACAGTAGAGCAATTATGTGTATATAAAATATGACTTTTCTTTATTCTGGGGTTGGTCCACAACCAGGTAGAGTTCCAATGCATGGAAAGCTTTAATGTTCTATCTTAAGGAAATTCAACAGTCTCTAAAATTTTTTTGCAATATTTTACAATTTTTTGCCCAGAGAACTTACTATTTTATTAGATTAATTCCTAGGAATTTGATAGTCTATTATGTTACTTTAAATGGTGACTGTAGCAGGCAGAATCACAGTCCCCCAAAGATGCCCATATCCTCATCCCCAGAATCTGTGACTATGTTACCTTAGATAACAAAAGGGACTTAATGTTTGCAGATGGAATTAGGCTGTTAGTCAACCAACCCTAAAATAGGGAGATAATCTGGGTGGGCCCGGTTTAGTCACATGAGCTCTTAAAAGCTAAAGACTGAGGCAGAAGAGTGGGTCAAAGAGGTGCTACGTGAAAACAACTCAATCACCTTGCTGGCTGTAAAGATGGAGGAAGAGGGCCACAAGCCAAGAAATGCGGTAGCCTCTAGACATTGGGAATGGCCTTCAGTTTACATCTCGCAAGAAAACGGCTCTGCAACCATGAGGAACTGAATTCTTCCAACAAGCCAAATGAGCAGGAACTGGATTCTGTCCTGGAACCTCCAGAAAAGAATGCAACCCTGCTGACATCTTGACCTTAGCCTTGTGAGACCCACACAGAACTTCTGACCTACACGACTGTAAGGTAATAAATTTGTGTGCTTTTAAGCCACTAAGTTTGTGGTAATTTGTTATGGCAGCATAGAAATTTAATACAGATTTGCTTAACACTTTTAATTTTCTGTTTGCCACCAGTATAGACATGGAATTGATTTTTATATATTGACCTTGTCTCTAGCAACTTTACTTAATTAATGAATTAATCTATTAATTTCAATACATTCTCTCTAGATTCTTTTGGGTTTCCTACATTAACAATCAAATCACTTGTGGATAATGGCCATTTTAGATCTTCATTTCCAATCCATGTAGCTTTTCCTTTTCTTGCTTGACTGTACCAGCTGGGTAATGCTCAGAAGTATTGAGTAGGCATCCTTTTCTTTCTCAATCTCAAAGGAAAAAATTTCAGTGTTTCACCTTTAAAAATAATGTTTGCTGCAGGTTTTTGTAGATACACTTTATCAGGTTGAGGAAGTTGCCTCCTATTCTTATTGGATGGATTTGGAATTTATCACATTTGCAATTTCCTTATTTTATGGCCCCACATATAGTTTTTATTCTTTATTAACATGGTGAATTCTACTGATGGGTTTCCTATCTTTTTTCCTTAAATTTTTTTTTTGTGGTGTGAGGCAAACAGGGGCCTAAATAGGGTTGGAAAGATCATCAATGGCAGATTGTGCAGAACCTTTGTAGACACTATGGCAGAGTTTGAATGACATCCCAAAGTGCAGTGGGAAACCATCTGAAAGATGCTAAACAGGGTGGAGACAGGACTAATTTTGCAGCTGTGGGGAGTATAGGCTTGAGATGGGCCAATAGTGGAAGCAGGGAGATCAGCGCAGTTCAGACAGAGGAGGATGTCTGAGATCATGGTAGATGGCAATGGAGGTGGACAGATTCCAGGTGAGTGTTTGGAGGCGGAATTGATGGGGTTTGCTAATGGACTGGATGTGGAGGTCGAGGGGGAAAGGACGGCAGCAAGGACAGAGGACTCCTAGGTTTCTGACCTGAACAACTAAGTGAACAATGATACTACTGACACCGATGAGAAAGCCTGGGGGTGGGTGACAGACTCTGAGGTATGTGTGGGTGACTAAAACGTTGTTTGTAACATGTTAAACTTGAGATGTAAGACATCTAAATGGGGATCGCAAGTAGGCAGATAAAATTTTTAGCCTGGAGTTCAGGGGAGAATCTGACCTCTAACTACACATTTGGAAGCCATCAGCATATAGACGTTATTTCAAGGCATCGGGAGAACGTGAAGAGCCCAAAACATTTAGAAGTTGGGTGCAGTGGGAGGAGTATAGCAGAAAGTGCTAATTGATTCCATATGTATATAAACATATACATAATATATATGTTTAAAGATGGGTAATACTATGGCTTGTTTATATGGTGATAACGATCTGGAACAGGAGAGACTCACAATTTAGAAGGATCAGCAAAGGATCAAAATCTCTGAGACAATGTAAGGGGACAGGCTGCGGGGCTTAGGTGTAGGAAATCAGCTTGTAGTAGGAGGAATCAGTGTAGATGGAGGTAGGTTTGTTTGGTTGGTGGAAGGAAGAGGGAATTGACATCTGATGGTTTCAATTTTCTCAATGAATCGTGAAAAGGGCAGAGGAGGGGTGTGGGAAGGTTAATGTATAAGATAGCTGGTGTGGGGAAAAGAACAGCAAGCCTATTACAAAATCAAAGTAGAATCCTTTGGTAACATTGTCCATTTGAAGTTTACATCATTAAAGTGAAACCAGCCAGCTTAGTTGTGTGATTTTCTTCTAGAACATTCAGCTCTTCAGGTGCAGGTAGGAGGCAGATGGAAGGGCTTACCCAGGTCCAGAGTGTTGAACAGAAAAGTACCACAGAGGGAGAGAACGAAGAGCTAAGGGTGTTCAGAAGAGAGGGATTGTAATAATGGACTCGGAGACAGCGTGGATAGGCTAGGTGTGGGCTGATGGATTGAAGGATTGTTTGATGAGGCTGAAGAATTATGACTCTGGTGTGTATTTCAGGAAATGACCTGCAAGTGGTGTTCAGAAAGTGCTAGACTGTGTAGCCTCCAGGAAAACAGGCATCAAGTCTGTACTGTTCTCTCTTGTGTCGTTAGCTCCTCACAGCACCTGGCTCACTGCATGTGGTCAATAATGCTTTTCGAACTGAAAGTAGCGTTGTGAGGAGAATCCATGTCTTGGCCTCATTTTTTACCTCCTCTATACTGTAAAGTCTTGGACCTCTCTGTTGGGTAATGAAGTCTATAAGTTAAGATAAACAGCTGAAAAGCATGCTTATTGAAAAGTGCAAAATGACCAAGAACTGGGCCAAGAACTCAGATAACACACAGTGAAGACTCTTTAAAAACAATTTTATTTGTTCCTCAGTTGATAGGCTCCCTCCTCCGGGAACCCCGGGCGACCTTGGGAACCAGGGGCAGAGGCAGGGACTCGGCGCGTCGTGGGCCATGAGGGAAATCCACCTACCAAGCTAGGGGGAGCTTACCGGTGGAGGTTTAAAGAGTTTGAAATGCGAGTCCGGACTCAAGTAGTGTGATGCAACCCAGTCAGCGGCCTCGGCAGGGGGAGGGCAAGCTGGAGGACCGGGGAGCAGTTGCGTCACTCAAGGTCAACTCCAGGAGTGTGCCTCCCCGAGCTTTGGTGTGCTTGAGAATTTGAGTACAGAAGTTTTTGGGGAGGGAGGGGGAGGAAGGAGTAGGGGAGGAGTCCAAGCAGCAGTGTGAAGTCTTCTTCTGTGGTCAGCTAGGTGTTAAGTCTTCTTCTGTGGTCAGCTAGGTGTTAAGTCTTTTTAAGTCTTTTTTGCTCTAATATGTGCTCTAGCAAAGCAAGCAATATAATGTCCACAAAGTCAGGTCTCTCTGGGTTAAAAAGGGCAAGGAGAATGTCCAAGACCCCCCTAACTTGATCCCAGAGCTCCGGTTCCACAGCCAGTGGTCCTTGGTTCTCGGGCTGTCCACTCATGATGCCTTTACACTTTGTCTTGTTTCTTGTGAGATAGGTAATCTTTTCCTCTCTTTACCTTTGCTCACTTTCTTTTTTTTATAATTTTATTTATTTATTCCCCCAGAGCCTCAGTAGATAGTTGTATGGCATAGTTGCACACCCTCCTAGTTGCTGTATGTGGGACACGGCCTCAGCATGGCCAGAGAAGCGGTGCGTCAGTGGGCGCCCGGGATCCGAACCCGGGCCGCCAGCAGCAGAGCGCGCGCACTTAACCGCTAGGCCACGGGGCCGGCCCTTTGCTCACTTTCAGGGTCTACTCGTCCTCTTCCACTTCTTCCCAAGTACAGACATTACATAAGGTTTCCTCTTCTGCCCTTTTCTCACTCTAAATTTGGGCTGTCCATTTCGTGGCTTCAACTCTCATCTGCATGGAGCTAACAAACAAGTCCACATCTCTAGTGTGGCTTTTTTTTCTCTTATGTCCATTCTCTTCATCCCACAGACTGGGGGTCTCCTCAAATGTGCCCCATCAGTACTGCAAAGTCTGCACATCCCAAACCAAACTCATGGTTTCCCCTTACAACCTTCTCTTCTCCTGGACCTGCATCTGACATATACAGTCTACCCTGCCCTGCTTCTTCCAAATTCCTGGATCCTTATTTATTTTTTTTTGGTGAGGAAGATTAGCCCTGAGCTAACATCTGTTGCCAATCCTCCTCTTTCTGCTGAGGAAGATTGGCCCTGGGCCAACATCCGTGCCCACCTTCCTCTACTTTATATGTGGGATGCCTGCCATAGCACAGCTTGATAAACGGTGCGTAGGTCCGTGACTGGGAACAAAACCTGTGAACCCCGGGCTGCCAAAGCAGAGCACTCGAACCCAACCACCAGGCCACCCCCCAAATTCCTGGATTCTTATATGCAAAAACAGTGTTTGGCAAAGGTAAGATCTGTATGGTAGACTTTTTTTTTTTTTTTGAGGGGAGGGGCATGGAAATAGACATTGGTGGGAAAAAGTTATAAAAATAAAACTTGTACAAAGTACACAAGTTTATGGGGTAAAATTCATAGCATAGGTATTGCTCACAGTCAAGCACGTCCGTGGGTTGCCTCCTCAGAGTCCATTCACCTCTTCTGCTAATGGGACCCTGATTTTCTACTGGCGTACTTACCCTCTCTGCTACTCAAGGCACGTTGAGCTAAATCCCAGCTCCAGAGATGAGCCCAGATTAGCTACAGTGATGGTTCAGAGTTTGGCACAAGGTCTAATTTGGGCACTAGGAACAAAACCCAGGACTGAAGCAAGAGCTATTGGGAGAGACCTTTTTTCTTCCCCTGAATGGGGAACAGGACTGCTGAAATCTGTGGCTATATGAAGGCATCCCTCGGGGCCAAGGGGGCCCTTGTGTGGACTGAAGATGAAGTGGACTCTGGAGAAGGGAGAGCAAAGCATCAGCAAGAAACCATATCTTTGGTGACTCCAAGTAGCTGATCAATCCTCGCTTAAAATGAGCACTCCCTCTGGACTTTCAGTCTTGAGAGTTCCTGGATTCCTTAGATATATCTGAGTCTGATTTTCTGGCACTTGCAAATTGGGAGTTCTAACCTATAAATTCACAATCCCACTGCCCCGTGAGAACCACTGTCAACATTTTGGGTTTAATTCCTCCCATACATTTTAATGCATCTATATATACACAATGTCCTTTATTGTTTTACTTTTACAAAATTAAGAAAATACATATACTTTTCTGAAATATTTCAGTTGATAATACCATTTAGCTCTTTTTATGTTAACCAAATCTACCATTATTGTTTTGAATTACTGCATACTGTTCCATTCTAGGAATATACCACAATTTAACAAATTTCCTGTTAAGGAACATTTACATTTTTTTCTACTTTTCATATTATAAAGTGTCACTCTTATACACTAGTCCTATTTCTTTAGGTCCTAGCAGAGAAATTGCTGGATCACAGAATATGTACATTCTTGAGGCTCTGATGTATTTCACCAGATTGTCCTCTAAACGGAACATATAGTTTATATTCCATTGGCACGGAGATTGGTGTTTGATGGATAGAAGGAGGTGATGAAAGGCAAAATACTTGCTAAAAAGAAAATATTCATCTCTTTACTGAATATTCATTGAGTGTCCATTATTTGTACCGTGACAGGTGATGGGGATATACTGGTGACCAAGGATTCCTACACTTGTTCCTCTGTATTCTTCCTTCTGCAATTATGGCAGTTTTGGAAAAACGTCTAGCTTTGTGGATGAATTAGCCAATGCCACACATCAGGATGTCACACAGATGACATCAGAGGGAACACTCAGGAGACAGTGGAGTTGCATCTTGGCACAGATGGGGACACAACTGTATGGGATAGTGTTCACCCACACCTTCCTTCCTATGCTCTCCCGTACAGATGTGGCTAGAAGCCTGGAAACTTGATCTCCCTTGCCAGCAGGGTTCTGCTAAGGGGCTGCCCATGGGAGGCACTTGTGAGAGCCTAGAAGGCAGGAGGGAGGCAGAAGCAGTTGTGTTCCAAGGAGACACAGGTACCTGTTAAGGCTGTGTGGCAGAGAAGGGACACAGTTGCACAGGCTGCTGCAAAGGCAGCAGCAGCAGACAACCCAGAGTTTGCGGAGGCAGCATGGGGGCGCATTAGAATGGCCCATATGGGGCTGCAGCCGCTTCCCCTCAGTGCCCAGCACTGGGTCATTCAACCTTCCTCTGTTTTATCCTTCATTCTGTTTAACAACTTTATAACCTAAATCCCTTTATTAAATCCTTCTCTCTTTGAAATATCTAGAGTGGTTTTGCTTTCCTAACTGATGGAATATAGCCCAATGTTAAAATTATCCTATAAATTCTGTTAGGCATGAGTTGTTCCTGAGACCCACACAGCATCTTCCAGTAAGTCTAACAGAGCCAGTTTTTCTAGAAGCAATGGAAGAGACTGCTGGTTTGTTTTTTCCCCCAGTTGAATACCAGGTGAATTAGGTGACTGGCTTTGAGAGGGCATCTTGTATGAAAAATATGTATCTTTAAACACTAGAATCACACTCAGGAAGATGAGACACGCACACTGTGACAGGTACGTGGGAACTGAAACCAGTTTGAGGGAACAGCAGATCCGCAACTTCTAACACTCATTGCATACTTATATACATTGAGAACATACATATGAACAACTGGAAAAACAGAAAGCAAAATGGCATGCATTATTAAAATTGTTAACTTTCTCATTTTTGCCGAATGCCATTAGAGTTGAATCCACGTAATGAAATGTTCACAGGACGTGACTCTACCCTCTGCTACAATTGGAGGGACTTGGGATACTGTGGTTTATAAAAACTGTTAGTTGTAATTATTTTCAATACAATGGTACAGAAACATTAAATCAACTCATATGCTCCTCTTTCTTTCCACATTCAAACAAACTCAAATATGAACATGTTGATCAATTTTTAACGCTCCACAATACAAGCTGTCGTTTTCATGCCCGTCCTTTGGCCACTGTACCTTCTTTAACAAACAGCAATACTGAAAATAGCTTTACTGACTCACGTATATAACAACCAAACCTAGAAAAGTGGACAACAGGATCATCCGCTTAACTTCTGTCATCGACGTCGTCTCCTTCACTGTCGTCGTCACAATAGAAGATGTCTCTGAACAGGAAGACTTGCCTGGGTGCTGCAGGAGCCTGGATTTCGGTACCTCTTCTCTTCATCTTATTCTCTAGCTTTTCTTTAAGCAGAGGTAGACTAGTCTCATAAAGGTAGTCTATAATCTCTGAAGAAAAGACATTTAGTTTTGAAATTATTTGCACAAAGCCTTCTCCTCAGGTCAAGGCACAGAGGGCACTGATAATGACACCGCACTGCTACTGTTTTTACCTCGTGCTGGACCCTGTGCTAACTGCTTTACTTATACTCACTCGTTCAACCTCTCAACATCCTGTGAGGTAGGCACTACTGTTAACCCATTTCAAACGAGGAAACCGAGGCACAAAGACATCACGAAACTTGCCCAAAGTCATGGAGTTAGTAGCGGTAAAGCCAGGATTCAAACCCAGGAACTGATGTCTGCTGAACGCAAGAACTACTTCACCACACACTCCAGGGCGGACGGCACCTGGACCAGTGGCTTCCAAACACCAGTGCCGGGCAGACCAGAGACTCTCCTGTGAGCTCGTTAGAGAAAATCTAGCTTTGGCGCCAGCCCACAGGTCAGGATTTGGTGTGTCTGGGAGGAGGCCCAGGTGTGTGTATTTTTCACAAGTTCCCCACGTGACTCTGATGATCCGAGTTTGGGAATTACATGTTTAAACCACCCACAAATGGCTGCAAAGAAGGAACGGGGCATCTTGTGTTTTTTCTGGAACAGTGTGTGTGTGTGCATGTGGTATGACTGTGCGCGTGTGAGCATGTATGTGCAGGATGGCAATCCAGAAGCACTCACAGTCATTTACTGAGTGCTTGCTAAGCGCCCAGCACCCTGGTGGCCACATTTTACATGTGCGCTATCTCATCTTGTACTTCTGAAAGTCCTGTCAGGCAGGGATTATAACTTGCCGATTTTCACCATTTTACGACTGAAGAAACTGAGGCTCCCAGAAGTCAAGTCACTTGGCCACGGTCACACCACCAGTGTGTGGCACCAGACGCTGTGTTCTTAACTATTCAAATACTGAAAATACTGACCTGGAAAAGTCTTCTTCTGCCAAAAGGGAACACAGGTAGCTTTCAGCTTATAAAATTTAGTTTGAACATAAGATGGAGGAACATCACTTTAGAAAGGAAAAGATAAAAACAAGTTAGTGTCAGGTTAAAAATCAGTCATTTCAGTACTGTGTACTAATACATTGATGAGGGTGAGGTCTACAGGCATAAGGAGCTTTCTCAATCTTGACCATGAAATCATGACGTCCATAAATGTGTGATAAAAATCAGACACATATGAAAAACTATTGTTCATTTGGTTAAGAAAACACACACAAAAGGAAGACCAATAGGACAACAAGATGGGTTTGGTTTAAATTAGAACAATCTGAATTACTAGTTCAGGAAGACGAGGTACAATACTGGCTCAGGTACTGAGGCTGACCTCGTCCTTGGCCCTGCCCCAAGTGCTTTCCACGTAGCCACAAACAATCCTCACGACCACTCTACAAGGGAGCTACCACTCTTACCACTCAATTTGGAGATGGGGAAACGGAGGCACAGAGGAGCTGCCCAAGATCTTACAGCTAATAAGGGGTAGAGCTAGGACAAGTGGGTGGTCTGACTCCAAATCCTACACTCCTAACCATTATACTTAGGATAAATACATATTTGTGACAATTCTAAGGCAGATGTCCCCTGATTTTTTACTTTGCAAAGCTAAAAAAAGCAGATGTTTATGATGTTTTAGTGAGTCAAATATGTTTTCCAGTTATAATAAGCAAGACAGAAACAACCAAATCTTAAATTGCTTTTTAAATTGAAAATCACTAACTTCAGGGGCTGGCCCAGTGGCGGAGTGGTTAAGTTCATGCACTCCAAGTCGATGGCCCGGGATTCGCAGGTTCGGATCCCAGGTGCGGACCGATGCACCGCTTGTCAAGCCATGCCATGGTGACGTCCCATATAGGAGAAGGTGAGCACAGGTGTTAGCCCAGGGCCAATCTTTTTTTTTGTGTGAGGAAGATCTGCCCTGAGCTAACATCCATGCTAATCTTCCTCTTTTTGCTGAGGTAGACTGGCTCTGAGCTAACATCTATTGCCAATCCTCCTCCTTTGTTTTTCTCCCCGCCAAAGCCCCAGTGGATAGTTGTATGTCATAGTTGCACATCTTTCTAGTTGCTGTATGTGGGACGTGGCCTCAGCACAGCCAGAGAAGCGGTGCGTTGGTGCGCACCTGGGATCCGAACCCGGGCTGCCAGTAGCAGAGTGCGCGCACGTAACCACTAAGCCACGGGGCGGGGCTGGGGCCCATCTTTCTCAGCAAAAACAGGAGGATTGGCATCAAATGTTAGCTCAGGGCTGATCTTCCTCACACACACACACAAAAAAATCACTAACTTCACTTCCTGGACACTTTTTCTTAAACAATAAAAGCGTGACTAATTTGTTTCAATAATAACAAATCTGGTTGTTAAAATGATGAGCGTGAATAACTTTATCTGTTAAGTGTATGTAGAGGTAAAAGATGATTGAGCTCTTTCAACCTCTTCAACTCAGCAACCACTAGCTGAACGTGCCCTATGTACCAGGCACCGGGCTAGGAATCTCCGGTGCATCACCTCCTTTAGTCCTCATTACGGTCCTATTAAAGCATTTTGTAGATGAAGAAACAGGCTCAGAGACAAGTTAGGGACCAACCTGCCCAAGGATGGCTACATAATGAGTGAAGTACCAGGACTCAATGCCAGGTCCGTCTGACTGCAAAGCTCAAGTTTCAAGGCATCCACGCCTTCCCTCTTCCCCATGCAGCATGCTCAGCGTGATGTTCTGCAGACCCAAGCTCAGGCTTTGAGAAGTAACAATAATTGATGCGGACATTTCAAACTAAGCAAGTGTTACATCTCATTAGGTATAGATGCTTTGTTTAAATCCTGCCTAAATAATTCACAAGAGAGGCTTTAAGACTCTGAAGAGATTGAAGTTTTAATTCAATTATTTTACTGTTTTAATTCATTATTAAGACTCTGAGAATATGCTATTTCAAACAGTATTTGACTAGATGCCATAATCTCTATTTTATAGCTTTGAGTTTATAAATTTTAAGTAGAATAACCCATTTTAAATATATAATTTTACTTAAAATCACTAAAAGCCCATTTTAATTTAAGAAATCATGTGATCTGAAGCAATGTCACAAAATACACAAAAATTTATTGGAAAAGTCAGATTTTTTTAAAGGTGGTTTGATATTTGTTGACACAAATACTTTTCAGGATGAGAGTTGGTGGGGTGCACAGAGGGGTCCCTTTCCTTCAAAGCAGCTGACACCCTCACCTCTCAGGGACCCACAATATTGAAAGTGGGTACCCCACCCCTCAGGTGAGCTAGAAAAGGAAAGGGTTTGGAACGACGGGCATGTGTCTGTGACTCCTGGCAGGGCCTGTCACTAAAAGATTCCAATTCTCCAAGTCAAAAAAACCCCAAAACTGATTGTTCTTTGTTCGTAATCCCAAGGTATGAATAACTAACCACCAAAAACCAGTTTATACCCTTCCGATTGGATCAATGACAACTTCACACGAGCAGCCACACTTCTGAAAGTCAGCCAGGCAGCAGCAGCCTCGCTCTACTGTCCACCCTTCCAAAACTAACAGCCAAACAATCCCTCAACACCCCATTTCTGCAAGTCCACCAATCCCTGAACCCCATGATTCTCAACAATTTGCTTTACTTAGAGGGACTGTGCTTTGCAAGCGAGCTCTCCCGTGCTTAGCAGGCAGTAAACTCAGCTACTGAGAGTGGTGGCCTCCCTCTTCAACAGCAGGAACTGACTCAAAATGCAAGGACCACAGCAATGAAGACTCACAGTGGAGTAAACAGATAGCTTATAGACACATAAAAGTTCAATCTCACCCCTCAGATGAGAAATGCAAATGAACCCCACACTGAAACTACTGAAGGAAGCTTGAAAAGGAACAAGATGTTTATATGGTCTCAAAATATCTCCCCACAGCCATTTCTTATCCCCCAGAGAAAAACTGTTACTTTTAAACAGTGGAAAATGTGGCAGATGCCACCAGAATCAAATGATCACAATCAGAATCATGTGCCTCATGATGTGAGGTGACGTGGCGATAGACATAGCCTCACCTATGTCATAGTCCTGCCTAAAATACACAACCTGAAACTAGTCATGAAGAAACACGAGACAAACTCCCACGAAGGGACAGTCTACAAAACAACTAGCTTGAATCCTCCCACAATTTCAATGTCATCAAAGACAAAAGCAGAAGAACTTGACAGATTGAAAAACACTAGGGAGACACATTAAATGCAATGTGTGATCCTGGACTGGATCTTAAATTGGGGGAAAATGCTATACAGGACATTATTGGGACAACTGGTGAAATCTGAATGTGGACTGTGTTTTAGAGAATAGTATTGTATCAATGTCATATTTCCTGAATATGATAATTATACTGGGGTATATAGAATAACATTCTTGTTTAGGACATGAAGCCCACCACTCACTCTCAAATGGTTACGGGAAAAAATTTTACCCCCTTGGAGAAGGGAGCAGGAGAGGGAGGGAGGCATGATTAAGCAAATGTGGCAAAATGGTAATAGGCTGACTACCTAACAGGCAGAGGGTATGTGGGTTCTTTGTACTGGTCTTATAACTTGTTAGCTCTCTGAAGCTTTTAAGAGACTTTGCACGCATTTCATTTACTCTTCTTAGATATCTTTAGGGGGTGGAGTGGAGGGAGGGTTGGTCCAATATACTTGGTCCAGTATATAGAGTGGGGGTTCTAAATACATATATGCATAAACACAATTTATAGACGAATTCCATATACATCATGAATTTTAGGCCTGTTCTTTAAAATCTGAGAGGCAGTCATTCATGAAAAGTCATCTCTTATCCTTTAATTAGCTTAGTATTAAACAAATGGTCTTACCCTATGGTACTAGCAAGATCTTCCCAGTCTATTTCATTAGCATCTTCCACATTTATTTCATATAATCTATGAGAAAAAATAAAAACTAAGTTTTCAAGCAAAAATCAGCATGATGGACATCTTCATGGACTCACCGAATATTAAGAGCTGGAAGGCATGAGTGTGTTCACCCCTGTTCCAGCTCCCTCATTACACAGGCCCAGGGAGGCTGGCATGCTAACCCAAGGTCACTGAGCTAGTGAGCTACAGACCAAAAAAACCACCTCTCCTCCCCTGAGCCTTTTGCATCTCCCACCAAACCATGTTGCTTTTTCATGGTAAAAAACACAACTTCATTCAATGTAGACATATAGAAAGAGCACATGTGTGTACTCAGCACTTACTATGTGACAGACACTGTGTTAAGACCTTTACATCTGCTAATTCATTTACCCTCGACACCCCCTGACGAGCTTGGCGAACTACCTCCATTCTACAGACGAGGAAATGGGGCTGAGAGCCCGAGTTATGGCTCAAGGTTTCATGACTAACAGGCGGGGCCATCGCTGGAACCCAGGCCTGCCTGACCTGAGATGCCCTCCTGGGCCCTGCTAGTCTATGCTGTCTCTCCGGTAGGGGAAAAAGGTGGCGTTGGACCCAGCCAGACTGGCGTGGAGAATGCGGAAGCACACCAATCAAGTTAAAGCAGGGGTCATGACAGAGAGTAGGAGAACAAAGCTGGACAGGGTGGCCAGAATCCGAAGGTTTCTTCTGCTCTTTGTGGTTCCTCATTTGACATGAGCCCAGGTCTGTTAGGCTCACAGGCTTCGTAAAGTAGGCCCATGTCTCCCCTCCTTCAGGGGAGGGAGGGAGGACTCTGCATGGACCAGAAACTCAAAGACAGAACTGAAGACCAAGCAATAGTGATACCAACGAACGCATGCTGGAGAGCAGTAGGGCTCTGCCTGAAGTATTTACCTCCATGTTCCAATGGACGGAAATAACTAATATCCACATGAAAACCTCCAAAGACTAAAATAACTGCATTTACTGAGTGTGTAGTACACTTTACATGCATTATTTCCTTTCTTCTCCCAGTAACACAAAGAGGCAGGTACTAGTATCATCATCCTCATTTAAGACGGACAAACAAAGACCTAGAGAGGTAGGGAACATGTCTGAGGTCATACATGTAGAAAGTGCTGGAACAGGGATTTGAACTGTAGCAATCTTACTGTAGATTCTGCTGTTTAACAACTACTCTTTGGCTAGAGAGGAGAACAGTTAAAACAGTGCCACTTTCCATTTCTGTACCTTTCAATAAGGTTTATTTTGGCCTGCAGGGCATGAACTCCACGGTATACATGCTGACCATTTGTCATCCTCTTGGTTAGAATTTCTGTCCTATATTAAAAGAAAGAAAAATATAGTTTCCTTTCAGGTGTAAAGTTTCCATTTAAATTTCCTATATTTTTCTCATCTAAATTGCCCTTATTCAGAACCACTTTCTAACTTTTGCAATTCATCACTGCTAACATTTACCACCATCAAGAATTTACCTATTTTTTAAAAAAAGTAGGAAACGACAAATAAAATGATAGAAAGTTGATGGTTATTTATACTGGATGATGGATACAAGAAGTTCTAAGCTTGTAAAAAAAAAAGTGGCATGGGCCAGCCTGGTGGCATAGCGGTTAAGCACACACGCTCCGCTTCGGGAGCCCTGGGTTCACAGGTTTGGAACCTGGGCGCTACACTGACGCACTGCTTGTCAGGCCATGCTGTGGCGGCGTCGCACATAAAGTAGAGGAAGATGGGCACGGATGTTAGCTCAGGGCTAATCTTCCTCACACACACACACACACACACACACAAAAACGTGGGAAAAGATAAATAAAATGATAGAAAGTTGATGGTTACTTACACTGGATGATGGATACAAGAATTTCTAAGCTTGTTCTAAGATTTCCATAAAAAAGTTTAAAAAAGGGGGAAAAAAAGAATAAGCCTCTTAGCAGATGCTAAAGGACACTATGTAAACTCAATTTATTTTTGATTGTTTATAAAAGAGATTGACATTGCTCTTATTATCATTACCAGCTGCTGGAACACCAAATAAGACAAATTTAGTAAAGTGATAAATGATCTGATGATTCCTGTAATGCCCAAAGCTAATGGCTGAAGGAAAGAGTTGAGCAAAGTTCCTAATAAAAGCAGCAACCCAATTAAGAATATTCAAAAAGTGCTTATCTTGAATAGCAAACTTTGGCACAATCTGATAGATCATGAGCTATTACATTTACATTCTTAATTAGGGAGATACATGATACACACACAGTAATTGACAGCAATGTTCTTAATAACCCTCCATGTTCACAGGTTTGAAATATATCACTTGAGGTCGTTTCGAGGTTACAAGAAGTAAGTACATGTTCAGGGTTCAAGTTTCCTCCTTTTTTTTTCTCAAATTAAAAAAGAAGACTTGCATGTTATTTAATTGTGTTGATTCTGAAGCACAGATACCTTCCTCATTCCCCTTTTCAACACTGATATATCATCCTCCAACTGAGGCTTACAGCCCACTCCCCCGACCCTTTTTTTTTTTTACTTTATATTCCTTGTTTTATTATTAATTTATGTTGAACTTTTTTCAATTATCTTATTGAGGTCATAATGGTTTATAACACTGTGTAATTTCAAGTGTACATTATTATTTATCAGTTTCTGTATAGACTGTATCATGCTCACCAATAGTCTAATTTTTATCTGTCACCATACATATGTGTCCCTTTACCCCTTTTGCTCTGGTATCCACTAATCTGTTCTCTTTATCCACGTGTTTGTTTATCTTCTACATATGAGTGAAATCAAGTGATGTTTGTCTTTCTCTGTCTGGCTTATTTCCCTTAACATCATACCCTCAAGGTCCACCCATGTTGTTGCAAATGGGACGATTTCGTCTTTTTTTTTTTTTATGGCTGAGTAGTACTCCATTGTATACATATACCACATCTTCTTTATCCATTCACCCGTTGATGGGCACTTGGGTTGCTTCCACATCTTAGCTATTGTGAATAATGCTGCAATGAACATAGGGGTGCATAAGTCTCTTTGAATTGTTGATTTCAAGTTCTTTGGATAAATACCCAGTAGTGGGACAGCTGGATCATATGGTATTTCTATTTTTAATTGTTTGAGAAATCTCTTCACTGTTTTCCATAGTGGCTGCACTAGTTTGCATTCTCACCAGCAGTGTATGAGGGTTCCCTTTTCTCCACATCCTCTCCAACATTTGTTATTTTTGGTCTTGGCAATTATAGCCATTCTAACAGGTATAAGGTGATGTCTCATTGTAGTTTTGATTTGCATTTCCCTAATAATTAGTGATGTTGAACATCTTTTCATGTCCCTGTTGACCATCTGTATATCTTCTTTGGAAAAATGTCTGTTCATATCCTCTGCCCATTTTTTGATTGGGTTGTTTGTTTTTTTGTTGTTGAGTTGTATGAGTTATTTATATATTTTGGAAATTAACTCCTTGTCAGATATATGATTTGCAAATATTTTCTTTTCATGGTTGTCTTTTCATTTTGTTCCTAGTTTCCTTTGCATTGCAGAAGCTCTTTAGTCTGATGTAGTCCCAATTGTTTATTTTTTCTTTTATTTCCCATACCCGAGTAGACATGTATTTGAAAAGATGCTGCTAAGACCAATGTCAAAGAGTGTACTGCCAAGGTTTTCTTTTAAGAGTTTTATGGTTTCAGGTCTTACATTCTTTAATCCATTTTGAGTTAATTTTTGTATATGGTGTAAGATAATGATCTACTTTTATCCTTTTGCACATGGCTGTCCAGTTTTCCCAACACCATTTATTGAAGAGACGTCCCTTTCTCCACTGTATGTTCTTGGCGCCTTTGTCGAAGATTAGCTGTACGTAGATGTGTGGTTTTATTTCTGGGCTTTCAATTCTGTTCCATTGATCTGTGTGTCTGTTTTTTTGCCAGTACCATGCTGTTTTGATTTCTATAGCTTTGTAGTACATTTTGAAGTCAGGGATTGTGATGCCTCCAGCTTTGTTCTTTTTTCTCAGGATTGCTTTCACTATTCGGGGTCTTTCGCTGTTCCACATAAGTTTTAGGATTCTTTGTTCTATTTCATGAAGAATGTCATTGGGATTCTGATTGGGATTGCATTGAATCTGTAGATTGCTTTAGGTAATATGGACACTTCAACTATGTTTATTCTTCCAATCGATGTACATGGAATATCTTTCCATTTCTTTGCATCATCTTCGATTTCTTTCAATAATGTCTTATAGTTTTCAGTGTATAGGCCTTTCACCTCCTTGGTTAAATTAATTCCTAGATATTTTATTCTTTTTGTTGTGATTGT
Source organism: Ceratotherium simum simum (assembly GCF_057802395.1). Classification (NCBI taxonomy): domain Eukaryota; kingdom Metazoa; phylum Chordata; class Mammalia; order Perissodactyla; family Rhinocerotidae; genus Ceratotherium; species Ceratotherium simum. The sequence continues at coordinate 5,048,828 of NC_141928.1, read as the reverse complement.
AAATGGGATTGTATTCCTGAGTTCTCTTTCTGCTAGTACATTATTAGTGTATAGAAATGCAACTGATTTTTGTAAGTTGATTTTGTACTCTACAACTTTGCTGTAGTTGTTAATTATTTCTAATAGTTTTCTGGTGGACTCTTTAGGGTTTTCTATATATAGGATCATGTTGTCCACAAATAGTGAGAGTTTCACTTCTTCCTTTCCAATTTGGATACCTTTTATTTCTTTCTTTTTTTTTTTTTTTTCTAATTGCTAATTGCTCTGGCCAATACCTCCAATACTATGTTGAATAGGAGTGGCAAGAGCAGGCACCTTTGTCTTGTTCCTGTTCTCTGAGGGATGGCTTTCAGTTTTTTACCATTAAGTATGATGTTGGCTGTGGGTTTGTCAGGTATGGCCTTTATTATATTTAGGTCCTTTCCTTCTATACCCATTTTATTGAGTTTTTATAATAAATGGATGTTGGGTCTTGTCAACTGCTTTCTCTGCATCTATTGACATGATCATGTGATTCTTATTCCTCATTTTGTTAATGTGGTATATCACATTGATTTATTTGCAGATGTTGAACCATCCCTGCATCCCTAGTATAAATCCCATTTGATCATGGCGTATGATCCTTTTAATGTATTGCTGTATTTCATTTGCTAATATTTGGTCAAGGATTTTTGCATCTATGTTCATCAGCAATATTGGCCTGTAATTCTCCTTCTGTGTTGTCCTTGTCTGGTTTTGGTCTCAGGGTGATGTTGGCATCATAGAATGAGTTAGGAAGCATTCTGTCTTCTTCAATTTTTTGGAATAGTTTGAGAAGGATAGGTATTAAATCTTCTTTGAATGTTTGGTAGAATTCTCCAGAGAAGCCATCTGGTCCTGAACTTTTGTTTTTTGGGGAGGTTTTTCATTTCTGTTTCAATCTCTTTACTTGTGATTGGTGTATTCAGAATCTCTATTTCTTCTTGAATCAGTTTTGGGAGGCTGTATGAGTCTAAGAATTTATCCATTTCTTCTAGATTGTCCAATTTGTTGGCATATAGTTTTTCATAGTATTCTCTTATAATCTTTTGTATTTCTGTGATATCCATTGTAATTTCTCCTCTTTCATTTCTAATTTTATTTATTTGAAGTTTCTCTCTTTTTCTTAGTGCGTCTAGCTAAGAGTTTGTCAGTTTTGTTTATCTTCTCAAAGAACCAGCTTTGTTTCATTGATCCTTTCTACTGTTGTTTTAGTGTCTATTTCATTCATTTCTACTCTAATTTTTATTATTTCCCTCCTTCTGCTGCCTTTGGGCTTTGTTTGTTCTTTTTTAAGTTCTGTTAGGTGTAGTTTAAGATTACTTATTTGAGATTTTTCTTGTTTGCTGAGGTGGGCCTGTATTGCTATGAATTTCCCTCTTAGAACTGCTTTTGCTGCATCCCATAAGAGTTGGTATGATGTGTTTTCATTTGTTTCCAGGTATTTTTTTATTTCTCCATTGATCCAGTGGTTGTTCAGTAGCAAGTTTCAGTAGCATGTTGTTTAGCCTCCACATATTTGTGACTTTGCCAGCTTTTTTCTTGTATTTGATTTCTAGTTTCATAGCATTGTGGTTGGAAGATGCCTGATATGATTTTAATCTTCTTAAATTTATTGACACTTGCCTTGTTTCCCAACAAATGGTCTATCTTTGAGAATGTTCCATGTGTACTTCAGAAGAATGTATATTCTGCTGTTTTTGGGTGGAATGTTCTATATATATCTATTAAGTCCATCTGGTCTAGTTTTTCATTTAAGTCCACTATTTCCTTGTTGACGTTCTGTCTGGATGATCTATCCATTGATCTATCCATTGATCTATCCATTGATCCACCCACCTCAAGTAGGGTGTTGAGGTCTCCTACTATTATTGTGTTGCTGTCAATTTCTCCCTTTACATCTGTTAATAGTTGCTTTATATACTTTGGTGCTCCTGTGTTAGGTGCCTATATATTTATAATTACTATGTCCTCTTGGTGGAATGCCCCTTTTATCATTATATACGGACCCTCTTTGTCTCTCATTGCCTTTTTTGCTTTGAATCTGCTTTGTCTGATATAAGTACAGCAAGGCCTGCTTTCTTTTGCTTGCCATTTGCTTGAAGTATCGTCTTCCATCCCTTCACTCTGAGCCTGTGTTTGTCTTTAGAGCTGAAATGTGTTTCCTGGAGGCAACATATTGTTGGGTCTTGTTTTTTAATCCATCTAGCCACTCTCTGACTTTTGATTGGAGAATTCAATCCATTTACATTTAGAGTGATTATTGATATATTAGGGCTTAATGCTGCCACTTTATCTCTTGTTTTCCAGTTGTTCTATATTTCCCTTGTTTCTCTTCCCTTGTATTTTGCACTGCCATTTCAGTTTGGTCATTTTCTGCGATGGTTTTCTCAGTTTTCTTTGTGTTTATGATTTGTGGCTCTGCTCCGATTTTTTGTCTAGTGGTTACCATGAGGTTTGTATAAAAGATCTCATAGATGAGATAGTCTATTTTCTGATAGCCTCTTATCTCCATTAGCCTAAGTAGGTTCCACCCTTTTCCTCTTCCCTAAGTTATTGTTGTAACAAATTATTTTGTTTTGTGTTGTGAATTTGTGATTTAAATGAAGTTTATAGTTATTTTTGATGCTTTCCTTCTCTTTATCTTTTATGTTATAATTAAGTGTTTGCTAACCTGTTTTGATAGAGAGCTGCAATTTTCTGATTCTGTCTGTCTATTTATCTCCTTGCTCAAGGCTTTGTAAACCTTTGCCTTTTTGTTTCAGGTATGAAGGCATCCTTGATCATTTCTTGTAAGGAAGGATCTAGTGGCAATGAATTTCCTTAGCTTTTGTTTATCTGGGAAAGTTTTTATTTCTCCATCATGTCTGAAGGATAGTTTTTCTGGATAGAGTATTCTTGGCTGGAAGTTTTTGTCTTTCAGTATTTTGAATACGTCATTCCAATCTCTCCTAGCCTGTAAGGTGTCTGCTGAGAAATCCGCTGAAAGCCTGATAGGGGTTTCTTTGTAGATTATTCTCCTCTGTCTTGCTCTCTTAATATTTTTTCTTTGTCATTGACTTTTGCCAGTTTTACTGTTATATGCCTTGGAGAAGGTCTTTTTGCACTGATGTAAGTAGGAGTTCTATTGGCTTCATATACTTCTAAGTCTAGTTCCTTCCCCAGGTTTGGGAAGTTCTTAGCTATTATTTCTTTGAACAAGCTCTCTGCTCCTTACTCCCTCCCTTCTCCCTCTGGAATACCTATAGTCCTTATGTTGCATTTCCTAATTGAGTTGGATATTTCTCGAAGAATTTCTTCATTTTTTTTAAGTCTTAGTTCTCTCTCCTCCTCCACCTGAAGCATTTCTATATTTCCGTCCTCTAAATCACTAATTCTGTCCTCCATAATGTCAGCTCTGTTTTTTAAGGTTTCTAGATTGTTTTTTACCTCATTCATTGTGTACTTCAGCTCCAATATTTGTTTTTTTTTTTTAGAGTTTCCATCTCTTTTGCGAAGAATTCCTTCTACTCATTAATTTTATTCCTGAGTTCACTGAACTGTCGTTCTGAATTTTCTTGTAACTCATTGAGTTTCTGTATGACAATTATTTTGAATTCTCTGTCATTTAGATTGTAAATTTCTGTGACTTCATGATTGGTTTCTGGAGACTCATCATTTTCCTTCTGCTCTGGAGTGTTAATGTAGTTCTTCACAGTGTTTGATGAAGTGATCCTTTGTTGGTGCACAGTGGTAGTATCAGGTCAGATTCCACCTGCCACCACTGGGGGTGAGCAGGAGCTATGTTTTCTGAACCCGCAACATCTGCTGGAAGTTGCGCTGATAGGGCTCGTCTGCATTTGCCTGCTGGCCACAGCTACTTGGCAGGTCACACATGCATGCACAGGCACTCTGGTGCGGATCTGCTGCCTTGGCTGGGGACCGGCCGAGCTGGTACACTAGGTGGGGGAGGAGGCACACTTTCTTTTGCGTGAGTGCGGGCCTGCTCTGCAGTCACGGGTGGCTCGCCTGGGCTGCTGTGCTTGGTGGGGGCGCCCATATGGTGGCTGAGCCATGTCACTTAGTGTGAAGTGTTCCTGCAGGCTGGGCTGCAACTCTGAAAGCGAAAGCATTCATGCACAGGCATGCCTGCTCCCCTGCCTCCTCTTACAGTTGCATGCTGGCTGCTGCGTGAGGACTGGCAACCTAGATCGCTGCTGCTGCGGAGGGGGAGGGGATCTGCTCACCTCCTTCCACTGGTTCCTGGGGATCCATTACCTCCACCTTCAGATGTATGGCTGTGTGTATCTCTCAGACGTCCTATTGTGCTTTGTAGGGAATCTCTGTGGGTTAATGAATGTCCGTTTGGTTGTAACTTAGGGTGGAAAGACTAAGGGAACAGCTCACTCCACTATGATGCTGACGTCACTCCCAACCCACTCCTTTCTTTAAGTCTGAAATATACAGGTAGAAAGGGTTCTGGTTCCTCCATATTATACACTTTTCCTTCCAAATCTTATTTGTTCTTTGGAGTTTATTTCCTTAAGTGTAGTCTTCTATTAAAATAAACAAACACTCCACAACAGAATTATAAGGTATATAAACAATAAACAGTATAATCCAGGAGTCTGCTCTTAACATAAAATACACCTACTCTGGATTTCATTCTTATCTGATACTCAAGACAACCAAGCTCCCCTTGTGCATGAGCTGTGGGTTGTGAGCTACAGAACTAACTGCTTCAAGGAGTCATGGTGCAGCTGAACATCCAGCTCAGAGACTCTCCAGAGTGTGCAAAAGCTACATCAGGCAAATAATGTGCAGCAAGATCAGGACCTAAAGTACTTCCGTGTGACAGGTGTACCTACAGAAGTTCTAGGATGAAGAGGACGACTGCCTCGCTTTAGAGGAAGGCAGAGGAACTGCTGAATTAGAGAGCAAAGTTAAAAAGATGGAGCCATTACCAGTCACTATGCTTGTGATTTCTCTGCTGAACATTAGTTTTGTATTTTTTTTAATGCTGCAAACAGATAACTACCTTGTTTTACTAAAGACTTAGAACGGGACAGAGGGAAGAAACCAGAAGTCAACATTCAGTGTTAAACAGGTTCAGGCTCTTTACGAGGAAGCCACACCATGAATCAGGGTTAGTTCGGTCTAACTTAAATCAGATTTTGATATCGAAGTGGTTGGAGCAGCAGACTAGAGATGATCACTCTTGACATGTAAGGCTTTCCAGGTGGTAGTCACGCAGATATTCTTAGTAACCTCACCAATCTACCCACTCTATAGAAATTGTTGCGAGAAAATAGCATGTTTAAATTTATATAAGATGCCTTAAAACTTACCACTTACTTTTACACTGCATCCAATTTCTGGTTTCTACTTTAGCTTCCACTTCTATCCAAGATATGCCCTTGTACAGTTTTTCCCGAACAATTGACAGGCAGCTTTCAGGATTTTCTTGGAGTTTAGAATCCACCTCGTTTAACTCCTGGGGAGACATCTTCTTTAGAATCACTTCTTCAACAGCCTTGATGAGTTTCTGGGTTTCTGTCTTACTCCAAGCACCACGATTTCTTTCTATAGACACAAAAGGATGGTCTTATAGTTGCTAATCTATTTGGTTTCAAACACAATGTTAAAAAGGAAACAATAGGGCCGGCCCTGTGGCTTAGCGGTTAAGTGCGCACACTCCGCTACTGGCAGCCCGGGTTCAGATCCTGGGCGCGCACCGACGCACCGCTTCTCCAGCCATGCTGAGGCCGTGTCCCACGTACAGCAACTAGAAGGATGTGCAACTATGACACACAACTGTCTCCTGGGGCTTTGGGGGAAAAAAAAAAAAAAAAAAAGGAAACAATAATGATGGAGACAGATCATTACACATTTGTCCAAATTCACAGAATGTACAACACCAAGCGTGAACCCTAACGTAAACCATGGACTCTGGGGGATTAGGACGCATCAATGTAGTTTGTGGATTGTAACAAATGTATGTCTCACTCTGGTGGGGGATGTTGATACGGCGGGAGGCTGTGCATGTATGGGGCCAGGGGATATATGGGAAATCTCTGTACCTTCCTCTCAATATTACTGTGAACCCAAAACTGCTCTAAAAAAAAAAAGTCTTAAAAAAAAGATAAATCAGGCACTTTTCAGAAGACAATGGGCAACATCTCAATTACACAAACATAAAACTATCAAACACAGTTACGTGCAAATTAAAATAAAACTAATGAAGTGGCCATAGATTCTTTTTAAGAACCAATGCCAGAAAAGTCCTTTCTTAAAGCAGCGTATTATTTTTAACCTCAAAAAAGTTGTTCTTTCTATTCCTAAGAGTAATGTCTCCCGTATGAAACGTGAGGTTCCCAAACACTTAATGGGAAACAAATAACCAAATGACTTTTATATTATGTACATAACTCTCCCCAAGAGTTCCTAATGTGAAATTAACAGCTGCCCCTGAGAATCGCTGAAACCAATCATCATGGAGGGTGTCAAAAGCATCTGTGGTTCACCCTTCTTGTCCAGACATTCACAGTCAGGCTGAGGAAGTGCCTCAAACTGGCAGCCTACAAATATCTTTGGTTTGACCCACAGAGTGTTGTTACTTTTTCCCAAATGACAATTTGGATGAATTTAAAAATCAAGAGAGTTCCAAGAAAAAAAAGGTATCTAGATTTCACACACACACACACACAAAGAAATTTAGATTTTTGCATTACTTTTGGAAACTGGAAGAACTGGCCATACCAAGTCTTCGCCCAACACCAGTGGCTGGAGTTGGAGGCACGAAATGTAAGTGAGCATAAGTGAGGCCATCTTGTTATGCCAAATGGCCCCAGCCCCTCCTCTGTGTGACTACTCGCTGCTCTGTATGTACTCTAAAAAATTCACATGCTCTCCTGACTTATGGCCTCCACTTACGTATGTACCCCCCAATAGCTTGATAAATTAAAACTTTGTTCTATGAGTTTCTCTCTAGGAACAGGCTGACCACAGGCAGGAAACACACCTACAAGGTATCCATCACAGCTGACAGAAAAATGGAACAATGTGATGCCTTGAGCCCGTCATGCCTGGAGACCAATATCCCTGGATCCCTCACCTCGCTGCCCATTTTCCCTATATAACTGCCTCAAGATTCCATAATCCTTGAAGATGGTTTTTTTTGAGACATTAATCTGCCATCTTTCCGATTATGCCAGCTAATAAAATTAAAACTTCCTTTCTCAATCTCTAACTCGTTGTGATTAATTGGCTCTGATGGCGGTGAGCAGAGCGAGCCCATTGTTCGGCAACAAAAAGTCAAAGTCTCCAACTCCCCTAGGGCCTGCCACACTCCTCCAGCCACGCAGACGCCAGCTGTCCAGCCTGCTGCATTGCTCTGCCCATGTGGCTGGAGCATGTGAGCCCTTGTGCTAAGAGTAACACTGAGGACTATCTTCTTAGAGCTGGGGATTTTTTTAATGTGAAGAATATAACCAAGGAAACTTTTTATGATAGAGGAGAAAAAGAGACAGGAGATCACCAACTCAGGTTTTGGGAGAAGTCTCTAACAGCCAATGGAACTGCATTCCTCCCTCCCATGGTATCCCTAGCCACCTTGGGGAAGGGACCTCCTCTGCCCAGGCTCTTCTACCCACCAGCTTCCTTGGGTATTGGTCTACTTGGCAGTTATAGTCGTGCTGAAAGCCACTGAACTGAGGTGTGGGAGGAATCAGTCTTGGGAATAAAGGTTGTATGGTTTCATAAACACACGTGAGGAAATGGAATGAATCAGTATATAGAATGGCTTGAAAAACGTTGGCTCTCTCAGCAGACAGGCCTGCAATGATGCCTGGGCCCTGGGTGGTTGTGGGCTGACGCAGGTGAGCACTAGAGACCATAACTTACCGCTGCTGATCTGGGAGAACTTCAGGGCAACGGAGAGGCTACTTCGAGCCACCATCTCACCAATCTTTTTCCAATCGTTCCCGTGGAGGGAATGGTATATCTTTAATTTCTCGGTATCTCCTTTGCTATACCTAAGAGAAAGGGAAAACGTGTTACAATTTTGAATTAACTACAAGAGTAAAAGCTGTATTCTCATTGCTGTATACTGTAGTCCTGGGAAAAGCAGAACGGGGCGGGCCGTCAGGAAACCTGGTTCAGTTCCAGTCCTACCGACGGCCAGAGCTCTTGTCACTTTGTCTTGGCATCTCAAGCATGGTCATCCTACAAATCATTCACCGCAGTCCCCACCAGGCGCCTGGCTCAGTTACACAGTGGCCAGGGCAAATAACTGGATAATGTTATCCCCCATCCAAGCCCCTAAAGGCTTTGCTTTTCACGCACAAGAAAACACAAACTTCTTAATGTGCCTGCAAAGCTGGGCGCTCCCTATGGTTCAGCCCCACTGGCCTTCTTTTAGGCCTTTCTCACCCCAGAGCCTCTGTAGCTGTGGTGGCAATGGCCTTCCTCTGCCCCACCTGGACAGCTCCTGCACTCTTCAGACGCAGCTAAATGCCCTGTCTTCAGTGAGGGCTTCCCTGACTACCTAAGGCCCCCGTGGTTCTCTCCCGGAGAACACTCTGCCTTGCCTCTCTCACTGCACTTGTCACAGCTTACAATTATACATTTAGGGGTCCTTTGTTGATCTGTGTCTTCCTCTAGACCAGCCCTGTCCAGCCGAAAGATAATACAAGCACAGGTGTCATTTAAAATCTTCTAGTGGTCACATGAAAACCAACTTTATTTAGTTTTAATGAATTAATTTAATAACATATTTTATTTAACCTAATATTTTAAAAATGCAATCATTTCAACATGCAATCAGTATCCAAAAGTATTAATGAGATATTTTATATTTTCTTCATACCCAGCCTTCTAAACCCAGTGTGTATTTTCCTGTTACAGCACATCTCAACTTGGACTAACTACATTTCAAGTGCTCAGCAGCCACATGAGTCTGGCGGTCACTGTGATGGGCAGTGTGGCTCTGGAGGGACAGTCCTACAAAGGCAAGGACCAATTGGTTTGCTATGCTATGGTATCCATAATGCTTGACAGACCACATTCAATAAAAATGTGACAAATGGCTTAACTCAAACATGTAGCTATTTAAGGAATTGAAGGTGCATTAATCCCACATAAAAGAACATATAAGAAAAGAACTAAAAAAGCACTATAAGTGGATTTTGAGATTAAACACCTTACATGTTTAAGTGAAGACAAAGCAATCTTTGCGACATTCTACAATTCCTCAACATGGGGAGTGGTGTTTGTTTTATTACTAATGCAACACAGAAGAAGCCCTAGTCAAATACTAACCATTTCTGAGGACAGCAATCCAGAACTACCTCAGACAATACGATCCTAGCGCTCTCAGAAATTCATCTATAGATGCAGAGAATGGTAAATAGAGACTCGGAATCCTTCACTATTAAGAATCAAGCTTTCTAGTAGTTTCCTTATCAAGGCAATCAGGGTCTTCCTGAGATTAAAAAAAACCCTAAAGGCACCCTTGAAGCAACAGAAAAGAGGACATCAGAGAGAAACTGAGCGTACAAAACGAGGAAACAGGGGCACTGACCTATAAAGGCCCTCAGAGCCTTAAAATTCTTTGATTTTTGATTTTCCATGGTTTTTTCAGTTAAAAATTCCTTAAACTGGAAAAATATTCTAAGGGTAAATGGTCACCACAACACAAATAATATGGTACAAGTCAATGAACTTTATTAGAAGAACAGACTTTTATTATTCTAAAAATTTCATTCCCACATTTATGTCACAGGTAGAAAAATATGTTACCTCAGCTGCCAGCATTAATTTACCAAAAGCATTCTTTTAAGTCCCATTTAAAATGTCATCTTTAGTGAATTTCCTTACAGGTTCTGTCTGCAATCGTCTACTGTTGGGGCTTGGGAAAGAGAGTAGGGCAGGTTTCAGCCTGTGTGGGAGACCTTTGCTCTACCAAAGGTTTATCCCCTGTGGTAAAAATTTAACAAAACAAAACAAAACCAAGGTCATATCAATCTTTGAAGTTCAGACGACACATCTGTCTTGATTTAGACTCTATTTCAGTAGAACTCAAATGGCCCTGCTCGCTTTACCAAGTCTGCCTCCCAGTGAGGCCAAGAGCTGGGCCACTGGGGGTTGTGTGGGCCTCAGAGGGAGGAGCTGATGCCTGCTGCTTATCCCTTTGTCCTCGAGCAGAGTGCTTACCCACAGCCAACACTTAATCTACATTTGTCCTATTTCGAATGTTGGAAACAAACTATAATTGGGTATTTTATTAGGTAAAAAGGGAGAAGAAAATGCCCATCACCACGAGGCACTCTGCATTGACACCACTGAATCACACTTAAATGACCTCACACTAGTGCATACCTCCCCCTTCAAATATTTACTGAAAACTCAAAGAACCGGGCAAGTGCTGAAGGGAACATCGCACTGAGAAGGAAAGTTTGGGTTCATAAGGAGCTTACAAGTTAGCAGAGAAAAATTCATGAGCAACTGTAAGAGGCGGAGCACGCTGAGTGCCAACATGCAAGTATAAAGAAAAAGCTGACGATTCAGAAAAGGAAAGATAACAAAAGGCTTATTAAAGAGGTGGAACTTGAGATGGGCCTTGAGGACATACACCTGACAGCAAATACACACTCTGGTTTCACACACAAAAATCTTCACGATGTTTTTACTTCTAATCTGTTGTTGTGGACATTTTGATTCATAGCATCAGCAAAGACTAGAGAAGGGCTCTGTCTCCAGCTGCTAGGACTTTTTTCTTACCTGCCTTTGTAATTATTGACATCGAACATCTTCTTTGCTCGATAGTATACGAGTTTCCAGGGCCGGGCAATGCCCTTACCTGAAGTCAGAAGAAAGGCAGTCAGAGGGCCACACAGAGCACAGCATGAAATGCAGTCACAATCCTAAAAGGACCCAGGACAGCCCCTTTAACAACACTAACTCTCCCAGACCCCATGTCGAGGCTTGGATTTCATGTCCTGTAGAAAGCTGTCTCGAGGAGCAGATGTACAAAATCACTAGTCTCCTTGCAGATCTCTGACAACTAGACGCTTAGTATGTAGAGGCTCCAGCTTCTGGTCTACTGAATTCGTGGAAAAGACTCTTACATGGCAAAGTAATTTCAACGTAATTTGAACTCAGAGGAAGGGATGCTAAGGTGGGGAACACATGCCAACTTTTCTCCATAAGATAATAAAAAAACTTTCCAAATGAATAAGCTTTTCTTGCTTTCCCACTCTAAAGATGAAACAGTCCCTCAACAGGGGCTCACTCTTCTGTTTTCCTTTGTGCATTCCAGACAACACCTAAGAAATTATACTCTTTCAATTCAAGAGAGATTTTTTTCAGTCCAATCCTATATCGCTTCATGACCTTCTAACTTTCCAAGCATCTCCTCCAGGAGGAGGGTTCCAGCCACAAAGCACATACACGGCTACACTTAAAAAACTTAGGAGACTCTGGTGCATATAAGCACGTGCTTTGTGCAGTATATGCAAAAAACACATAATAAACAACAGGAGGAGAACCGAAAACCATAATTATTACCAAGTAGGAAAGCCAGAAGTTGATAATTTAATTTTTCATAAAATCTGTAAAAGCATGATACTTGGGAGACATGAACACATTCCAAACCCCCAAAAGTACAGGCTGGCAACAGGAATACTATTAACCAGAGCGGCAGTTAACATGCATTGCGTGCACTGAATGGGTCAGGCGCTGTGCTCAATTCTTACCGCGGGTCATCTGTTTAAGGTCGGAAGGCTGTGGATGATCAAAGAGTGAACAGCTGTAAACTTACCAATGTGCAATCTAAATGAGTATTTTCTTTTTAAATCGGTGATCACAGATTTCTCCTCTGGGTATCTGTCTGTGTACAGCAGCTTGTCTGCGTTCTCAATTCCTGTCAGGGATAGAAATTCTTGCACGTTTTTCTCTAACTGCTTATTTTCCTTTACAGAAAACTTGCCAAATTTAATAGCGACACCTAGGATTTGGGTGGGGAGAAAAAGTATGTGCTGTCAATAATGAACAAAAGCAGACCTAGCCCTTGGTGTTCAGCAGTTACAGTTCCCTGGCCCGCAGCATCGCCCTGCGGCGAGCAGCCCTGCCTGTGCACACGGCACTTGCTCTCCCAGGCCCCACCGTGGAGCTCGGCTTTCCTTCAGAGCTCAGCTCTACCCACAGTCTTCTCCCAAGGTCTTCCCTGGCCATCCCGTTCCAAAGTGACTTCTCCTGATGCATCAATCTCTTTTTAAAATAGTCACTTTTTCATATTAAAAAGTAATATATATTCATTAAAAATTCAAACAGTATTGAAACCAAAGTTTAAAAGAAGTCTCCCTTTTACTCTCCTCTGCCACACTACTCTCCCTAAGGTAGTACTATGAATTGGCTGGCATGATCATGAATACTTACGTATATTCTCTATGCATATACATCAGGGGGAGCGGTCACAATGTCATTGCTCTTTACATTCTATTCCTCTTTGTAACTCAAAGCACTTAAGTTTCATTATGTATTGACTGCATTTTACGGTATATTTTTCTATCCTTAGGCTTTATTTTTAAAATATCTCTTATAAAATACTCATAAAAATTTCAACATAGAATATACAAATAAAATGGGAACATTCTATAGATACTGCTCTATAAATTGTGTTTTTCTCACCTGTCAATTTTTTAAAACTAATCTCTTCAACATGATTAATTCCATATGGCTAAGGCCCCTCTTTTCACTTTTTTCAATGACTGGTGGTATTGGGCCTCACATAGCAGACACTTAGTAAATATTGCTCATTTGTAGTACACAGCCTTACATTTGTACTTTATTCTTAAATCCAGTAAGCTTTCTGGGAAGTCTTTAACACAGTGAAATCAAGGAGGAGACCAAGTTGGGTCTCGCATGAGACCGTGCCCACTACAACCAGCTCACCCTCAAATTAATATCTTGGGGAAAGATATTACACCTCATTGAAGCTGATGATGTCCATATGAGTGTTTTAATTTTATTTTACTTTTGTATCCTTCCCGGTGTCGCAGCCAATTAACCTCCTCCTCCTCTTCTCCAGGATTGGTCTGCTAGGCTGTGGATTATCTGGGTCCTTCAGCCCCATTCTTCCTTGCCTCCTCTACCAGAAGTTGGACAAAGAGGAGGAAAACCAGTGTACTTCATTTTGCTAATTTTATAGCTCGGACATCAATGCTGGAAGGGGATAAAGCTGAAAGTAGCTAAAGGATGCTTCTTGTGAATCTAGAAATCCAAATGTTTCACAAAAGGAAGTCAGGGGTTAGTTACACGTACAGGAAAGTTCAACAAATATTAAAGTTCCACAAGCTCACCCTGTGCTTTAAATTCTTTAAACCGTCCCAAGTCATCCCGATACATTCGCTTGATGGTAGTGGCAGCCCGTTCCTTGATGTTAGGAATGAACTCTTGGAGCTGCTTTACGGCAGAATCCAAATCCACGTCGGAATCAACAGACTCTCTCGAATCTTCAGATAAATATTTTGTCTCAGAATCTTTGGCCGATTCCAAATTGCTTTCTTCTTCATTTGTAGGTTCTAACCTAAGGGGGAAATCAGACTGTTAACATTAACATATCACTTGCCCTAATGGCTTTTAAATTCTTTTCTTAAAATGACTCTCACTTAGGCTACTACACGTTAAAGCTAGAAGGGATCTTGGAGTTGATTCAGTCTGTGAGGTCTAAACTCTTTCATGAAACTTCGCTAACTTGGATATCTCTCAGAGGCTGCATAGAAGGTAAATGCACCACCCTAAGTCCCATTTCCACCAGGTATTATTTCTCTTATTACTATGTCTCAATTTTTATGCTTTAGATATTGACTTTCCAATAAGCTAAGCCTTCTTCTACCCCCAATGACACTCAAGACACCTCTCCCCGACCCTTCCAATGAGTTAAGTTTTATAATAATGGTTACTAACTAGTTAAATCAATTCAGGGTTTACAGAGTTACAGTTGCTTTGCTGCAGTTTTCTACATATCTATCACTAATTCATCCCCAAACTCTCTGCCATGTCCAAATCTCCCCCTAGTATATTCAACTGTATCAGCTACCCACTCAGACAAGAAACTGAAAACGGATAATTGTGTGCATTTGTCTAAGCAAAGGGTCAAGAGCTTTCAGAGGGCCCACATAATACAAGTTAAGAACCACAGTCCTAGAACATTCCTGCTTCATTATCAGTGTTCTGAAAATGTCCCCGATAAGATGGCACAGAGGATGACATGAGTGGGCCCACGAACAATATCAATACAGCCTGAAGTGGGGCCCTCTCCCATTTAACTTCTATGTGAAACTGTTTAAAGCCAGGACAACCTAACAAATGTAAGAAAGTAACTGAGTAAAAATGAGGAGAAAATCTGTTCCAAGTCCCAGGAACTGAGATAAAGTAGTTAAAGAAAATTCTGGCATTTATTCACCAGACAGTATACTTAAATGATAATTATATAAATAATGATATCTAAATTTCTTTTATTAGTGAGAACCCTAATTCAAGTTTTTTTCCTGCTCTGTAACATTCTAAGTTATCTAATCCTTTCTTCTGTCTATATGCATATAGACAAACAAAAGTAATTGGGGGGTCTTAAAATGCCTTTTCAACTTATTCACAGAATTTCAGAGCTGGAAGAATTTTTAGTGCAAATCTAATCTAACTGCCTTATTTTATACATGAAGAAGGGAAGCTACCTGCCAAGTTTCCTCGGTTAAATGTGTACACTGTTCTGTTCATTTGACGGTCTCTTTATGATTTCTGCCATTTACCATGTATGTGACAAATAAAGAGGCAATGGGCAGAATTCGTACAGAAGATGTCCACCCTCCGAAGGCACAACATTCCCACATTACCTCTGCACCTCTCTGGAACAGGCCTGGGTTTTCTCCTCTCGTGGCCTGGGTCTCGCACTTTCTTCAATCAAGGTACAACTACCTTCCAATGAATCAAAGAGTGTGTCCTCAAAGCCCGTACTGAGCACCGAAAGATCACCACCAGATGCTACGGCACTTTCAACAGAAGACCTTCGCTTCCTTTTCTTAGCCTTTTGCTTTACACTGTGGGTTTCCTTCCTGTCTTCTGTAGTCTCGACCTTACCGACCACTTGCGATCCCTCAGAGTTCTCAAGACTCTCGGGCACGGCCAATGCCTCAAATTCCTGGTTATTTGAAATTTTTCTTTTTTTTTTCTTAGACTTGTTTCTACCAGCACATGCTGGTAGTTGTGTAATTTCACCTTCTAGGCCCACAGAAAGCAGGGATTCCTGCTTGTGTGATTCCGACCGGGGCAGGGTGATGCTCGCACACGGGCTTTCTTGTAGAGCATCACAAGAGCCAACTTTCCTCCGATGTTTTTTGTTCTTTTTCTTAACTTTATGATGCAGTTCTTCTGACTCATTTTTACGTGATTTAGTAACTGAATGCATTTCGTTTGCTTCAGCCTCTTGTGTTGACTTTTGTTTCTTGCTCGTATCAACATAGATGACGTCAACATCCTCTCTACATTTTTTTGGCGTGTTCTTGATTTTTTTTTTATCCACCAGGACACACACAACATCTGTTTCCTCGTCTACCCCCAAAGCATGATGTCTTCTTTTTTTTTTCTTCTTGGGTATACAAGTATCCTTTTCAGTCTCATCACAGATTTCTGATTTTTTCAAAGGAGAAGAAACAAGACACTGGAAATCCTTTCTCTTTTTTTTACTCTTAGTTATGTGAGGCTGTTCTTTTGCCAGGGGGGAGTCTCTGAAACTTTCATGGGAATGCCTCCGATGTCTGTCCTTATATACTGAATATTTTTTCTTTTTCTTGTCAAAAACTGGACCATGGATTTCCAATCTGCTTGATTCTCCTTCCATTTTATTCCTATAGGGAAACTTGACAACAATGATTTATTTTTGCAAAGCATTTTAAACATTAGCCTCAAGAGAAAAAAATCACAGAAAAATGAAATTCTATGACAAATGACAAGCCTGGAGTCATGATTATAAATTTTATGTTATTCTAAATGCACACTGTAGGCTCACTGTAATTCATTCTGTCTGCCCATTGCCTTTATGATGTAGAAAAAAGTAGTTAACAGAGAACGGCCCTGTACGATCAGGCCCTTGTTCCCCTCACAGCTTCATCTTTTTTTGTGTGTGTGTGTGAGGAAGATCAGCCCTGAGCTAACATCCATGCCAATCCTCCTCTTTTTGCTGAGGAAGACTGGCCCTGAGCTAACATCTGTGCCCATCTTCCTCCACTTTATATGGGACGCCGCCACAGCGTGGCCTGACAAACGGTGCATCGGTGCGCACCCGGGATCGGAACCCGGGCCGCCAGCAGCGGAGTGTGTGCACTTAACCGCTAAGCCACGGGGCCGGCCCCTCACAGCTTCATCTGTTACCTCTCCTTTCCAACTCTGTGCTCCAGGCACACAGGCCTTTTTTTGGTTCCCCAAACATGTCACAATCCTTTTCTTGGCTCAAGGTCTTATAGCGTACAACTCCTTCTCTCTGGAGCACTCTCCACTGCCTCCCCCAGTCCCTGCCTCCTTTCATCCTTCAGAGCTTGGCTTGAATATCACTTCTTCAAGAAGGCTTTTCCCAGTTAAGAGGATATATACATTATGATACCATGTATATGAAGTTTAAAACACACAAAACAATTTTATGTATCTTTTCTGAATGGATACATACATAGTAAAACTATGAATACAGGCATGGGAATTATAAATGGCAAATTCAGGGATTAGGAACAAGTATAGATTATATTTGTAATCTTTTATTTCTTAATGGGGGTAATGAATACAAGAGTGTTTGTTATATTTTTATCTACACTTATTTTAATGCTTGAAAGAGTTCAATCAAAAAGCAAGGAGCAGGGGTCAGGCTGGTCACGGAGAGGTTAAGTTCACACACTCCGTTTCGGCGGCCCAGGGTTCGTGGGTTCAGATTCCAGGTGCAGACCTACACACCACTCGTGAAAGCCGTGCTGTGGCAGCATCCCACATACAAAGTAGAGGAAGAGTGGCACAGATGTTAGCTCAGGGCCAATCTTCCTCACCAAAAAAAAAAGGAGCAGAACAAGGGTATAGATTGCTTTCATTTGTGTTTAAAAACAAGCAACTGAAGCATATAAATGTATAAGTATTTATAAAAAAAAATTAAAAACAGACAGAAAGAAAGAAAGCTTTCCCTGACTCCTTGGGCTTGGCCTATTCCCAAATGATATACTTTCACAGCAAATTGTACTTCTCTTTTGTAGCATTTAGCCCAACTGTAGTTTAAAAGACAATTTATCTGTCTTGTTGCCCTCTGTATTTCCACCATCGAGAAGCCCCGTCCCAGAACTCCAGTACAGAGCAGGCCCCATGAGCATCTTCACAGTGGGGACATCAAGCACCCACTGCCCTCAAACCAGAAGATCGACTCTTTGAGAAAGAGGCTGAATGGGCCTTGTTAGTGTCCAACAAGGAGTTGAAATTCTGCAATAAGTTGAAATGAAGTTTAATAAGGCTCCAATGTCAATACTCATCAGAGCACAGGCGTTTTGGAGTGTAAGTACAGTCTCAGAGTTATACTTCACAAGAGAGATGGTTAAAAATATAATTTTACAAACATGTCTTATAACTTTCCTTGCTTTGTATTGCTTCTGGGTTTCAATTTTTCAGATTTTATTTCTCTTTGACTAGGTAATACATTTACGTGGTTCAAAGATCAAAATAATCTATTCTTATTTCCCCTCCGTTCTCACACAGAAGGTAACATCCATATAGTCTGATCTGCATTTTGCTATTTTCACTTAACAATAGACCCTGGACAACTCTCTCTATCAGTGGTTTCTCAAGTCTGAATGCTAGGCACATTTTCTACAGAAGGCACCTAACTTATCCTGGGTAGTAAAGGGCAGCTATACGAATTGTTTGGCTAGAGGGAAGAGGAATATGAAAGAAAATGTGTATTTATAGTGATAAGCCAAGTCCTTGGCCCCAGGATCTCATCTTCAGTGGAGGCATCTAAAGCTTTGGTTGAGGCCTTCCTCCCTGAAGTCACCCAGAGATGCATGGAAACCTATCTATGACCTCTTTGAAGTCTCAGCTATAGGCAGAGTGAGTGTCTCAAGCTGACTCCCTATTTGCAGAGGGTCTAGCAGACTCTCCATCTCATCACTACTGTAGCTCCAGCATCTAGCATGGTGCCTGGCTCATAGGAGGAGCTCAATAAATATTTTTTTGGAATGAATTAATGCCTTCTCTTTGGCTGCCTTCGAACTGCCAAGAGTGGCTGGAGAAAAAACTCACAGTTGGGCAGATGCGTACTCCTCTAAACACTTGGCTTCTCACTACAGCTGGGACCTGAAAATTGCTCAGCAATCAAACTATGACCCTCTAGATCTGCGCTGTCCAATACAGTAGCCACTAGCCACATGAGGCTGCTGAGCACTTGAAATGTGGCCAGGCCAAACTGTGCTCTAAATGTAAAATTGGATTTCAAAGACTTAGAACAAAGATGGTGAAATATCTCACACATAATTTTTGTATATTGCTTTTGTGTTGAAGTAGCAGTTTGGATATTAAGTAAAATACATTCCTAATTCCACCTTTTCCTTCTTATGTTTTTTAATGTGGCTACTAGCAAATTTTAAATTATGTATGTGGCTTGCATTCTATTTTTCTGGACAGCACTGCTCTGGACAGCTCACTCGTCCCCTCTTCTTACAACAATTATCTCACGTCCCCTCAACTCTCAACGAACTGCTGAATTCCATTCTTCCCTCTCACTTGCAGATTAACCTGCCTATGACCTCCTACCGTCACACACACTAGATGAGAAATATGTCACCCTCCAAGTTTAACACAGCTGCCCGTGTCCGCCCTGTCCTCTTTCCCTCTTCCTGCAACAACGCAAGCGTCCCTTCTCCTGTCCACGGCCATTTCCTCTGTGTGTGCTGGATCACAACCTCCTCTTGCATTCTCAGAGATCCTGATCCAGCAGATACATCTCTCTCCTGTATCTTTAGCCTCTCCCTTCTGCACTGGCTCCTTTCTAGCAACGCTCTAACAATCTTTACTTCTATCTTAAAAAACACAAAAACAACAACAAAATGCAACCAGCCTTGAACCCCAAAGTCCCACCCAGCTATTCTCTTTCCTCCCCTTCACAGCAAAATGTCTTACAAAATTGTTCTCTCCATTTCCTCATCTTCTGTCCACTTCTTAACCCATTTCTTCTTAGCTTCCACCTCCACTACCCCCCTGAGACTACTCCAGTAAGAATGCCTATGGCCTTCAAGCCACTCAATTCAATAAACACTTTCCAGGCCCATCTTTCAGGACTTCTTAATAACAATGAACAGAGCAGAGGATTCCTTTAAATATTCTTTTACATTCCAGCAGTTTCTTTCTTTTTTGTAAACACCTCTTAAGCTTCTCCCTCTGGTCACTGGAACTCAGCACAACCTTTTAAATATGTAGTCACTTCTTGCTAAAAACTTTTTATGGTTTGCCAGTTCTTTTTTTTTTTTTTTTCTTCCCGGTTATTCTTAAGATAAAGTCCAAAATCCTTACAGATCTGCTGTGCTTCATGATGTAGTCTGGTCCCTGCTGACCTCTGCGGTCTCACTTCTCTCCGGGTTTCCCACTCCCTGCCTTCTTTCAGTTCCTAGAATACACCATCTTTCCTTTCTTCTCAGGGACTTTGCAAAAGCAGTTCGTTCTGCCAGGAATGCTCTTCCTCGGCATTACCTTTCTGCCCTTTAAATGGTCTAAGTTTGAAAGTCACTTCCTCAAGAAGCTCTCCCTAATCGCTTAACTGGGTCCCGTCTCCCCGTTATGCAGTGTTTCTCAACAAGCCAGATGCTGCCCTATTGCACTCAGCGAAGCTGTGGGATGATCGGCCTCCTAAGGGTTAGGATCCTGGACAGATCCTAACGGGTTCCCAGTGCTCGATACACAGGGAACATCGAACGGATATGCACTTATCCCCACTTATTCGGAACATACCACTTCCCGCCCTGCAGGCTACGTGCCCAAGCCTGGTCCTGGACTCTCTCACCACCTTTCGGGTGCGACAGAGACCCTGCTCTGCTCTGCTCTGGGGTGGGCGTCCTGGGACTGAGAGGGGAGGAACTAACCAGATGTTCGGCTCTCGATCCTCTTTTGCCCGAAGACCCCAGCCTCAGTCCCCGTGTGGAAGGGCCTGAGCGGCCGCGGGGAATCCAGGCGCCAGTCGCATCCCTGGAGACCTCAGGCCACGGGCGGGTCTCCCAGGAGATGAGGACACTACCCACCGCTCGATTTCTACACCGTATGCGCATTTAAAAAACCGGAACGACTAAAAAGCGCTTTCCACATACCGTTAGAAAGCCTCGCCAACTTCCTTCCAGTCCGGAAGTGCTGCTGTTGTGGAACCGGAAGTAGTCGTGCGTCGCTTCCGGTCCGGCCTCCGGCGTCACGCTGCCATAGCAACACGCCTGCCTCCCTGGCGGTGGCACATGCGTAGATGCCTGCCCATTTTGTTCCTAGAGTGGCTGGGAGTGGGGTGGGGTAAGGCATGATCCCTAAAACTAAGGAAGTGGGACAGAATCGGGACAGAATTTTTGGATTGACTTAGTAATTCATGCGTGCATTCCATTAACTCAACACCTTTTTGCTGAGCTCCGTCTGTAGTCCAGGAGTGAACAAGATGGTGAGGTCCCTAACCTGAGGATGATAGACGCCAACAAATCAACCAAGATAATTTCAGATTATCCCATAAGGAAAATGAAACAGGGTAATGCGATGGAAAGTGAATGGGGGCAGTGAGTGCTACTTTCGATGGAAGGGAAGGCTCTTTGAGGAGTGACATTTGAGCCGAGTTCTAAATGAAAGGGGCGAGCAAAAATCTAGGCGGAAGAGTGTTCCAGGCTGGAAGCAAATCCAGAGGCCCTGAACTTGGTTGCTGGAGGACCTGAAAGAAGGCCACGGCAGCTGGAGCACAGCGAACGAAGGGGAGAGTGGTAGGAGATGAAGTCAGAGGTTGGCAGCAGCTGCCTAGTGCAGAGTCAGATGCACATCAAGCTTAGATGAAGGTTAGAGCTACAAGGAGCCTTGGAGATCTATTCCAATCCTCCCATTTCAACTGAGTCCTGAAGAAACTTGGCTTATGATTAAAAGTAAAGCTTTAACTAGGCCATCAAGTCAAGGCCAGTATACATACCTCTCAACCTTTTAGTTTTATTGCATAGTGAACATAACCATATTGGCAACTCGTTTTCTCATTTAATCCTATCACAACCCTCTGTTTTAGGCATCTTTATTAGGTACTATCAGCCTCCCCTTGTGGATGAGAAAACTAGGGGTTAACGTGACTTGTCCAAGGGGACTTCTGTGGCCCAGCCAGGATTCAGACCTGTGGTCTTTCCACTGCTCCACTGTTCTGTCCCCACTGCACCACCTGACTGCCTCTGTGTGAGCTGCCAAGCAGCTTTGATTAAAAGGTGCACGACCTATATTTCTGTGAAAGTCTGCAAGTGAAGCAGGCTGGAGAAACCATAAGCGTGCAGCGTACACACACACACACACCCCCGTCACCACCGAAGGGCTGCTCCAGGCGTTGCAGGAGCAGGTGGAAGTCTGTCTGCTCTGCTCTGTAAATGTGGTGTTGGTGTTCTCCATGGCTGGTATGGAAGCCCTTGGAGTTCAGGTTTGTTGTCTGTGCAGCTTGCGCAGTGGTGGACCCCTTTACCCAGAGTGCTGTAGATATTTGTACATTTAATGAAAATGATAGTGATGGATGAACGAACCCACAAAAGGCTGGAACTAGACTAGAAGGCAGACTAGAGATCATCCAGGCTAGTGGTTTCAAAAGCACTTCACGAATCACCTGGGAAGCTTTTAAAAACTGCAGATTCCCAACTTTGCCGTGGACTGCGTATTAGGCACTATTGTAGTATCACATGGAAATCCACGGACATGGTAATGACATTGTAGTTATGTACGAGAATATCCTTGTTCTTGGCAGATACATGCTGAAGTGTTTAGGGTCAAATACGATACTGCCTGCAGATATTTTCAAAATGATTCAGCAATGTGTGTGTGTGCATCGTCACACACACACACGAGCGCACACACACACAGAAAACAAATGAGGCAAATGCTAAGGACTGGTGAATCTAGGTGAAGTCTATATGGATTTTCATTGCACTCTTCTTCAATTTTTCTGTAGCTTTGAAATTTTTCAAAATAAAAACATCCGAGGGGGAGGGAAGAAATTTTTAAAAATTCAGATTCCCAGATCACATTTCCAGATATTCTGATTCAGTGAATCTGTATTTTCCAACTTTCCTCCATTCTATTGCACAAAGTTGGATACCACCTCCTTTAACTCTAGACTTTACTCCCTAACCATTTCACAGAAGCAAAAAACTGAGGCTCCAACAGGGTGACTAATTCAAGATCACCCAGTGGATTGGCAATAGCATCAGGCCTGGAATGCGGATTTCTACTTCATCAGGAAACATTTAGCGCTCTGTCCCGGGGGTGTGCGGGTGGCGCAGGGAAGAGAAATGGGAAGGGGCGGTAAGTGGAGTTGGGGTGGGTGGAGGGAGGGTATTTTGATTCGGAAGTCAAGTGTAAATGGCTGTCTAGAGCCCCTTAGCTTTTTAACACAACAAATGGTGATTCTTGGGGTTTTGTCGTGTCTATTTAAGAAAACTCAAACAGGTCCACTTTGGTGGCCGCCAGTAGTTTCCTGAAAGAGAAAGGATCCGCACAGGCCCAGCGCTGTTGGCGTCCCGTCGCCATGGAGATAGACCGTTCCATGCGTCCTTAAGGGGTGGTCTTGATTTTCTCTCCATTCCCAATCCGCAGCGCAGCGCCCAAAAGACACTCTGAGGAACCAGATGGCCTTACTTAAGGCTTCAAGGCTCCTTGCAACGAGGTGGCGATGCGAGGTGGGCGCGCCCCAATCCGGAGGGGGCCCGGCGTCCGGTGCCCACCCCGGGATCTGGGTGGTATGGCCCGGGACACACGGTGGGCGCCTAGGAGCTCCACGCCGCCCCCAAGCCGGAAAGTGCGCCCAATCCAGCCTGCGGGCTGACACCCCGCGACCCCCAGGATGCCAGAGGCCAGGAGCTCCTTCCAGGACCTCACGCGATGGAAGAAGAAGAAGCAGCCGGTGCGCCGCACGGTCAGCCAGATCTGCCCGCCCCCACGACGGCCGCTGACCGTGGCCGACATCCGGCCGGGCATGGAGAACGAGAGGCTGGGGGTCGTGCGCGATTCCATGTTTCAGAACCCGCTCATCGTCAAGGTGAGCCGCTCACACGCCCACCACCCTTTCACGCTCGCCCCCTCACTAGGCACCCACGCGGGGGTTTCCACCTGCCCTGGTCCGAGCGCAGCGTTGGGGGCTCCAACTCGAGTCCAGACAGACCTGGATTCCCGTGTGGTCACGGGCAGGTCGCATCGCCTCTCTGAGCCTCAGTTTCCTCATCCTCAAAGTGGGACGATAATGCCTCTCATTAAAGGGAATGATTGGGAAGATTGAATAGGGTAACCCCTGCGGGACTCCTGGCCCAGCGCCTGACATGCGGTAAGCGCACGATGTCGGCGGCTGCTATTTACCCTGGAGCCTGCTGCTGAACTCACAGGGTGACAGGTCGCACGCACCCAGACTGTCCTTACTCACCACCTGCCTCACCTCAGGGTGCAGGCCGCCTCCTCCCTTTGCCCTGCACGCCTGGGCTGCTACTATGCAGCAAGCCTTGTGTGTCTCTCCTGGAAGCGTCAGTTCACACGTTAATTTCAGCCCGCTCAAACTGATCCAGAAGAGAAAAAAAGCGCGAATCTCCGCCCTAGGAGGTCCGGCAGGCACGAGTGAGGGAGCTGCGTTTTCTAACCAGATCGCCTCCCCTTTTATTGCACGCTCCCTCACTTTAGTCTCGTTTCCGGACAGGTGATCACCCAGCACTAGCGTAGCATGGCCCAGTCTTCCCGGGGCCCCAGGAAAAGTCAGGTTGAGGTTTGGCGCTTGGGGAGCCGGTCACGGAGCAAATTTATCCTGCGCCACTGGAGGGCAGTGTCCTTTTAAAAATGCGCGCAGTTCCAGATGCCAGAAGTGGAAGGCGCCGGTGGTAACCATGGACTCAGCGACAATTATTTAACTGAACACCAGGCGCTGATTAGAGCCCAGAGTTTTTGTTGTTTGTTTCTGTTTTTGGTACAGGGAACCTAGGCCTTCTTAACATTGTGCTAGAATTAGCTGAGTGAATTCGTATCTGTGAAAACATTGACTCTCTCCTCTTGCCTTCCCCAAACTGTGCTGGGCCAGCACCCGGGAGAAGCTGGCTTATCACACTCCACACCCTTCTATTGAATATGCCCCTTTCTTAGGCACCACCCGCGCCAAGTGGAACAAGGTCTTTCACTTATTTCCAGGTGAGAAGAGCCATTCTAAGTGGACAGATGGGACAGAGGGGGTTCACGGTTCTGGGATCAAGGGCAGAATCAAATCCTCCCCTCTGATCAGCTGCTTTCATTTTAGGTCGTTGCTTTCACTTAGGTGGTTACTGGTGGGCCAGCTCCTTCCTGCTTAAAGAGAAAATGAAGTCATTCTCCACGGTGAATTAGGAGTGTGTGATGCCCACCCCAAGCTATATACATGCATATATACACGTATATACATACATACATATAGGCACATGCATAGATACAGAAACACATATACATACGCATACATTTTACATGCATATGTACACATATGTACATACATGTGTATATGTATAATATATGCATAGAGTACATATAGTATAAGTAAAAAATTTCCCTCACTTTTGTCATTTTGCTTGTCTCGAATATCAAGAAGGACAATATTTGGCCTCTGGATGGCACTAGCTGAACAGCTTTCAGAATGAATTCAATCCGTGATTTCTGAACCCAAACTTCAGGCTGGAAAATGTGCAGGAGATGACTGACCCACGACTAGGGGTTCTATCTTCAGGGCGTGAGACACAGAGCAGGACTTCCCTGGCCGGTGGTGACTGAGCCTGAGCAGCAGGGGCTAGGTCCAGGGGCTCTCTGGGGATTGTGCCCGGCTCTTCTGTCAGGGGCAGGCAGGGTGCAGAGGGCCTTTTCTTCTTACTTTCCACCCTCAGGTTCTTGATGGGTCATAAATACTTTCTGTAGTAGTCAAGATTATATCCACATTTCAATATTTACCAGCACTACAAGATTTTCTACCAAAACCTGACCTAAGTAAAAGCTGTGAACACATTGAGATGGAAAAGGAACCTTGACTGTTACCTTTTCTGAGCTTCCTTACAAATGGGTACACTGAGGCCGTCTGTGCTGGGCTCTTCACACGAGGTTTTGGCAGATCCTGGGTTACAGGCGATGTTCACTGGCTCCCAGCCCAGCATTATTTTTACCACACCAAACAGCTTCCTATATTTCAAAGAAAATTTAAAATATGAAAAAATTTTGGGGTTTTTGGCTTTAAAGAAAAGAGGATTGAAAGTCTTCAAGATTGTGGATCCTTTAAAAAATGTATTTTTCATATGTTGCTGAAATTTCTGTTGAGGCTTGGCTTGTGGATTTCTTCGTTGTGGCGTGTCAGTTTCACAAGGGGTCTTCAGACCCCTGTGTTAGTGTACGCCTTCTCATTATGTGTAGCAGAGGTGGGAGTGCCCTCCACTGTGGGTGTGTTTAGAACGATTAGAATGGGAGTATATTTTGGTTTTGTCTAAGTCTGAACCTGAAGGTTGCATCTATATTGGAAGAATATACCACCTTAGAAATAGTCATTTATTCCACCATATTAGAGGGTTGTTGCTCAGATTGTTTTTTCCAGTGAATAGGATGAGGATTTTTTTCATTTAAAATGCAGACACACTGCCTGAACAAACCCAACACTGCTATTTCGCACCTATGGAATTTACCAGGACGTATACACTTCAGTTATTGAAGAACATGTCTGCAAGATGCCACAGTAACCAAGTGAAAAGTGAAAAACTCAGAGATCCAAGCAGGTATTTTATCTACAAATGCTCCGTAACTATTTGCCTCGTTTAAAACCAAGCCAACTGGTTATTAGTGGGACCAACTGAATCAACTCAGTGTTTTATGTGGCCACAGAAAGATGTAAGTATTTTCCATTGGAAAGGGCTTCTACTCTGTTGTATAAAGTGATGTGCAGTTAGCTAGTTTTCCTTTAAATGTGACTCTCTGGGAAGAATAAAATGAAATAGAGAAAGAACCAAGATTCTCCCTGCTTGATTCTCATTTCCGCAGAATTCTGACTCAACATAGGATCCTGCTACAATAGCCTTCAAGGTTCCTTCACAGAACCTGTCAGGGTGCACCTTCCTGCCATCGGAACTCAGCTGATATCCTGTCAATACAATTATAGGGAGAGACTGCTTGGTTTGCTCCACTGACAGCCTTGAATCTTCTGTTGCCCTGGAGAGGCAGGCTGGGTACAGAGGTGGAATTTATTGAATCGAGCATCCTTAGATAGTGCAAATGATCATGGCACCCGATTTTTTTCATAATTTATTACTGACTTTGTTTTTCTGTAGGGGTTTATGTCACAAATAAGAAATGCATGCATTTGTAAAATAGAGTCATAAAATCACATCATTTGGGGCTGGAAGGAGGCTTACAGACATCTAGTCCAATTCCTTTCCTGAGGATATTAAGGGCCAGAGAGGGGAAGAGACTCGTCCAGGCTGCCCCTCTGATCTGGTTGCAGAAGTGGGATGAGATTCACGTCTCCTAACTTCCAGCCCCCTGCTGTTTTGGCCATGTATTAATTAATTAATTAATGACAACCCAGATTGGTTACATCTGTACAGCAGGCAGTCAAAAAATATTCACCAATGAATCTGATTCCAATATCATTTCACTCAACATTCCTTCCAAATTGAGCTCTACTAATTTCTCGGGGTTTGTTGACAGCCAAGGAATATTTATTGAGTGTTTACTCAGTGCCCAGCACCATCCTGAGCTCTCTTGGGGGCACAGAAACAAATTCAGAACTCAGCCCTTACCCGTAAGTAGTTAACTATTTAGCTGGGGAGACGGGTATATATGTCATGTATATATACACACACATACACAAACATTTATGTGTATATGTATGCAATATATATATATTTCATGAGCATGTATATTGCATATATACATTGCTCAGCACAGCACTTGCCTTAAAGAAAGCTCTCAGGAAATGTTAGCTCTTGTTGCGCGCACACACACACATACACACACACACAAATGATAAGACAAGCAATGTCATGGGTCCCACCCTATAAGTTTTAAGTGAACTGCACTACCCAGAAGCGTTCAGATTTGCAGGGAGGATGCCCTGAGCAGGACTCGGGAGGCTTTATGAAGGAACAGACCGGGAACCGGACCCTGAAGGGTGAAGAACAGATTCCGATCAGAGGTGGACTGGAAAAAACTCAGTGCTCTGGGGCCGAATGATTCCACTCCCCTTAGATCCGAAGTGTTTGTAGGTTTTCATCTCAAGTCTGGTCCTAGTTTATGAGACTCAGCTGCTGGGATCATTATCATTATCATCACGAGGAAGCATTTATTTAGAGCCAGTGTGTTCAAACTGGATGCTCTACAAAATTAGGCAACCACACCATGCCCACTAATAGCTTAACATCTCTAATAAATATTGATGCTGGCGAACATAAACGGGTAGATAGAGACAAACGCAGAGAAGGCGGGCAGACAAACACTCGGTTGTACAAGTATCCCAGCGTGGGTCGGTATTTTTATTACATTTGAGTAAAATGTGAAAATGTTACATTCGGCTTTATCTGTCGAAGAGAATATACCTTTGATTGCTCAAATCCTTTTACATTCAATTACAACATAATAGGAGAAAATAAAATGTTAGGGAGGGGGATTAAAAACGAGCTGCCCACCCTAATGGCCCAGTCTCCGCTGGCCAGTGGGTAGGTTTCATTTTTCTAGGGAAAGCCCTGGGTTTATCTATCCTTGCAACTCTCTCTCCCAGTCCTTTTTTCTTTTTTCTTCTTTTTAAATCAAAGCCTCCCGCTTCCTGGCGCCCAGTCACATCCTTCGGTGAGCGAGCGGGGCTGAAGCAGTGCCCAGCCCCGTGGCCATTTCCGAAGGCCGAGTTGCTCTCTCACAGGCTTTTCGCCACCGCCCCAGGGGCAGCCGCTCTGATGGAGGAGCCCGCCTTCCTCTTTGTCCCTCTGGAAAAGGGTGCTTTGGCTTTGAAACGCTAATAAACATAAGACTCAGGAATTTGGGTTCCCCGGGTTGAACTCAGCCACTTTCTGATTACGTGGCTCTCAGAACACTGCAGCATGATGGGAAGGCTGTTCCCCCAGGGAGGATTCTGAGTCTGGGGTGAACAAGTCAGCAGTCGCTTCCAGCACCTTGTTGTTCATTGTATAATTCAGGCCGCTTTTCCTTTATTTGAAAGACAAAGTTTTCTTGATTTACAACTGGCTCCGTGGACAGAATTTCCAAACCCTATTTTCCACTGCAGTGGTTTTCAAGCTGTTCAAAGGTCTGCAGAAGCCCTGGAGTTCTCATAAAATGTCTGATCCGAACTGCTTTTGAAGAAAACGCATCTTTAACTGTTTAAAAGTATAACAAGAAAGAAACTCAATTAAATGTATTCTATGTGAAATGCTAACACTGGAGATCACCAACACGTTAGCTATGCTTCAAGTTAACTGGTTTTGGGATGTTAGTTCTGTGCTTGTGTGGGGACCACTGTGAATGTGTCACAGACGGGGAGGACTGTCACCAAGCACAGGTCTTTCTGGACTTTCAGGCTGGGTGAATCTGTTCGTGTAGGAGAGTGTGGGGAGCGCTCTGCCACACCTCTGGGGACCCGGCTCCGTTACATCTCAGCCCCATCTGCTGGGCTGTGGCTCCTGCTTCAGGACCCTCTGGCTCGTTCGGCAAAAACAAGCGAAGGCACAAACAGTCACAATCGTACCACGTTTTGGTTGGTTTCAGTGTATATTGTAAATGTTGTGGGCTTCTCATCCGACTTTTGTATTTGTAAAAAAAAAAAAAACCTACTGTTTGTTGGTCATTGGTAACAATTCAACTTTAAATGAAATCGCTCCTTGCTTGACTCTCCTTTCAAGCTCCTGAATCACTGTGAATCAGGACTGTTAAAATGATTCTGGGCTGCAGCTATTGTTTTCATACAGCCACAAAAAAACCAGCACTAAGTTGGTTTCCCCGGGCAGAGGGGAAGTGCAGCCACCTCACCGGAGAGATAGGCCAGCTTAGCAGTGTAGATGGCAGGCTCTGGAGCCAGGTGGATCCAAGAGTGAGTTCTGTCTCAGCCACTTTCTTACTCGAAGGTTACTTACTTTCGAGCCTGAGATTCCTCTCTGTAAAATGGGGTGATAGCAGTTGGCACCTGGCCGTGAGAGAGTTGTGAGAATTCAATGAGACGACACAGGTGTGCCAGGTCCAGGAGGGCACTTAATAAGTGGGCACTTTTGTTATTTTCCATTAGCCTGATTCCAAACTTTTACCTTCCTCAAAACAACCTTCTTATTCTCATCAATCGGCTTTAAGTAAATGTTATAAATTTGAACTTATAAAATAAACTTATCACGAGACAAGTCCACCCAAGTGCTTACTTTTTTCCCCTTTGCACTCTTGTTAAAAATACTGTCACCCACCTCATCTCCTGTTTCCAGCAACTGTGTGCTCCAGAGCAGATGGGCGTGCTCTGGCCAAGGGTGAAAACAATCCAGCTTCTAAGTCTCTTGAGGTTCTTGGGCAAGTGGCTTAATTTCTGAGCCTCAGTTTCCTCATTTGTAAAGTATGGGTGCTAATGCCTACTTTGCCTGCTTCTCAAGGATGTAATGAAGACTAATTTAAATGAAGCACTATCATATGGAAGAGATCGTGACATTCTAGCATTAGACCAGTGGTTCTCCGTTGAGGGGGCAATTTTGCTCCTTAGGAAACATCTGGCCGTGTCTGGAGATGTTTTTTATTGTCGCAACCGGGGAGGGGGTTGCTACCGGCATCTAGTGGGTAGAAGCCAGGGATGCTGCTCAACGTCCTGCAGTGCACAGGACAGTCCCCCCAGGCCCCAGCAGGGACTCATCTGGCCCCAAATGTCAATAGCGACGAGGCTGAGAAATCCTGAACCAGAAAACAGACACGTGGAGAATTCATTATAAGTTCAGCCATCGTCCAGGGTCTCTTGAAAACCTAATACAAAGATAGTAGAAATGAGACGGTTTAGTTTTAATTGTTTCTCTATTGTTGGCTTCTGTTTCCCCCTCCCATACATTTTACGACTGTTTTAAATCCCCCCTTTTGAATCCATTTCCTTGCCCTTAGTGATGTAGCTCCCATAAGTTTGCTGGCTTTTGTCTGGGGCGTGTCTATCTCCACCCTCACTCACATTGCAGTTTAGAAAAACAAGAAGCATTTTCTGCAGTCCATATAGTGTGGCTCGGTAATCCTTCAGGTAAACTAAGGGGCACAGGGAGGGCTTGCTGAACAATCACTGACCGTTACACAGGCGTTGTTGCCCCGGTGCACCACCTTCCAGGGGTTTGTTTGGTTTTTCTCAGCATGCATTAAATCTCAGAAAGCATTAAATCTTTCTCTAAGATTTAAAACAGCATTGATTTGATACCCTAGATATTCAACTCCCGGCGGGCTAGAGCCCCATCATAGCCTTGGTGCTCTCATTGTGGCACTAAGTACAGCATTTCAGGGAAGCAAATAAACACACTTTATAAAGAAAACAGCTGTATTTTTCCACCCAATAATTTAAAGGCACCTCAGGGTTCAGTCGAGAAACTGACTGACGTGGGTCAATGAGCAGAAGGGTCAACGCGAGGAGCACACGGTGGGGAGAATGGCCCACCAAAAGTATTTAGAAAACACATAGGGGCCGGCCCTGTGGCTTAGCGGTTAAGTGCGCGCGCTCTGCTACTGGCGGCCCGGGTTTGGATACTGGGCGCGCACCGACCCACCGCTTCTCCAGCCATGCTGAGGCCGTGTCCCACATACAGCAACTAGAAGGATGTGCAGCTATGACATACAACTATCTACTGGGGCTTTGGGGGAAAAAAGGAGGAGGTTTGGCAATAGATGTTAGCTCAGAGCCGGTCTTCCTCAGCAAAAAGAGGAGGATTAGCATGGATGTCAGCTCAGGGCTGATCTTCCTCACAAAAAAAAAAAAAAAGAAAACACATAATGAGCCAAAAAGAGGCATTTTTGATCTTTGATATGAACCAAACAATACACATTTGGGAGACCAATGAACCTGGACGCGTACAAGATAAATTTCTTTGCGTGGATCAAAATCTTTTGTGTTTGTCCAGAAGAATGAAAGTGGAGACTCAGAAGCTCCTTGATTTCAAGGGATAGCATTGCTGAAAGGCTGCGGCACGGCCGGGTGGCAGGCCATTTGTAACCCACTGCGTCGCGTCGAGGCTGCATAGCTGCAGCAGAGAAAAAGCCCCCGTTAGTCGATGCTCAGGTGCCGCAGCCTCCCCCAGAGCCGGGGGCCCCCAAAAGACATTGAGAGAGGTGATCTCAGGGCCATAGCATTTCAGCTGAGAGAATTAGACGTTTGCCGGCAGCTTGGTTGGTCGATTTTACCGGGCAACAGTGAATTTGGCCGCGTTGCCACATTAAAATGCCATCCTAATGTTCCCATTCTGTAGAATTGCATTCATCTTTTCCCTCTGTGTCCCAGGTGACCTGTAAGAACAGAGAAGTTGGCTATTTATTTATTTATATATGTCTGGTGTGTGTTGGAGACCGTTAATGAACCCCTCAGTCAATGAGCAAATACTTATTGAGCACCTACAGTGTGCGAGGTACCGGTGGAAACATGAGAGGTTTCCGAGTTCGTTTCCGAGGACTTTATGGTCAGGTCAGGGGAGAATCAGACTTTGCACCAATGAGAAAAGTTATTAAAGCCGGAAGGAGCGGTGGAGAGGCAAGTGCCTCCCTTAGGAGTGAAGGTGGGAGCAGTGCTGGAGCGCTCAGGGCCGCTCAGAGAGCTTGTGCACCTGGGCCGGGGCTGGAGGACACTTGGACTCCAGTGGGTGGACAGGAGCGGGGGGCACCTGGAGAGGCGCTGGCCTGAGCAGTGGCACAGCGTCTGAAATGGGCGAGGTGTTTTCAGTAAGAACTCTGATTCTGTGAGCACTGTGAGGTGCATTCACTCCCTCACTGCCTGAATTAACAGGCACTTTTGAGAACCTACTGTGCACCAGGCATGGAGCTAGGCATCAAAGATATGGGGTAAACCAGCCTGGATATAGGCTTTGCCCTCACAGAGTTTATAATCTAGTAGACAGAAACAGGCATAAAAACAAACAGCAAAGTGGTCCATATGCGGTGATAGCCATCTGGACGGGGTCCATGCTCAGTGCTGAGGGCAGCTGCGCCGGGCTGGGGTGAGGCGAGGGAAGGTCTCATAGACTAGACGGCTTGAGCCAAATCTTGACACAAAGATTAGCAAGTGTGTGTAGAGGGCTGGAGAAGTGGGGGCAGAGGTGGATCCAGGTTTTGCACGGCATGAAGCTTATGCAATTTTAGGATGTCTCTTTAAGAAACAGAATACACAATTATAAATAATTTGGAAATTAAGTCCAGAATACACGATTGTAAATAATTTAGAAGAGGCCACATGCAAGGAAGGATCCTGAAGCTAAAGTTAGCTTCAGCGTAAATCAACTTTGGACTGGGGGAGAGAAAGCTTTCCAGGAAAAGGGGTAGCATGTTTAGTGGGGTGGATGGGAGAAAAATGCACTGGATTGCCAGACTTGAGAGTCCTCAGTTCCTCTCCAGACTATTCACTCATTCATTCATTCATCCGGTAAGCATCACCCACTTCCCCTTGACCAGGCACAACAAGCCCCAGGACCACAGCCATGAGCTCACAGTCTACTGCACACGCTTCTTGACTCTGAAACCTTGGGCGAGTCCCTAGATGTCTCTAAGCCTTGGTTTGTGCACACCCAAATGGCTCCCCCCACCTCCCCTCAGTCCCTGAGAACCACCCCGAGCCTACCCTTCACTTGCTCATTCGACCACCTGCGAAACATTTATCAAGGGGCTGTTAGGTGCCAGGCAGTGTGCTGGGTCCTGGGGGTCCCCACTGGACCAGAGAGCCTTCGTTCCTGCAGCTTGCAAAGCCCTGGTGAAGACAGACAGTAAGGCAACTATTCCTCACCTAGGGATAAGCACTGCGAAGGAGGCCAGGTGCTAAGAGGCATCAACCAGGCTAGGGAAGTCCCACCTGAGGATGAGACTTTTTAGCCCCACCTTCTGAGACGAGTAGAGCTGGTCAGTTAAGAGGTGCTGGGGGTAGAGTGTGTGCCTGTGTTAGGGTGGGTGGTGGGTAGAAAGTGTTCCAGGGAAAATAAGAGGTTTTGAGCCCTCCAAGGCAAGGAAGAACCTGGAACTTTGGAGGCTGCAGTGAAGCGTCAGGGAAGGCAAGTGCTGAGAGGAGACTGGACAGGGAGTGAGGCCCGATCCGGCCAGGTCCCTGTTATCAGAGGTTCGGGGATTCGATCGGAGACGTAAAAGACTCTCCACTCCAAACAAATGAACTGAAGGTATATTTTATTATATAGAGGATAGTAAAGGTGATAGTCTGCAAACAGATCCGAATAGGTCAAATATTAAGAGGGAAAAAACATCAGCTTGACTGGAAAGGGAAAACATCCACATCGGCTGAAGAGAAATGACACAAATCAACCGGAAAGAGAAACACCGGGTTGACCGAAAAGAGAACACATCAGATCAATTACTTCATATCAAATCAATTACTTCACATCAAATCAATTACCCACAATATCCACGCCCCACTGCCGGGAGAGTCCTGTCAATCGACGCAGCTGGGCAAGGATCACACGTCCTGGGCAAGGTGTCCCTTCCACAGGTGGAACTCTCATCAGGTCTCAGTTTCTAGCAGTTTTTATATCATCAGTAATTTTCAGAGTAAGCAATTACAGAGTTTGCAGAGCAAGCATTTAGTGTTTCCATGCACAAATGGTTATCTGTGGCCTACGTGCGCTGAGCCCCCTGGCTAACGTCCCAGCCCAGTAGTTGTGTACGTGCATTGTTCTCTTTGGTTATCCTCTTAGCCCGGCACAGATGGCCAGTCCATCCCTTGCTACGATGCTCCAAGACCTTGAAATGTTACAACTTGCAACTCTCTCCGTGGGAGAAAGGCCAGTTCCCGGAAAAAGGCCAGTTCCCACCACACAGAAAGCAGCTTTATATTTCTTTGTATGCTGGTGGCTGTAGGTCAATGGAGCGGCCAAACATGGCTGTACTCATGTCAAGACAGCTCTGCGAGACCCACAGAGGCCAAAGCAGGTGGAATAAACCAGGCAGAGAACAGAGGGCTGAGAGACAAGTGCAGGACTCCACAACATCTAGGCCAGCGCCTCCCTCCCTGCGCTGGTGGTAACAACAGGCCGACAGAGGGAGGCACAGCTCTCTGCAGGATGCTGCGGTTCCCCTGGGGGAAATTGCCGAGAGCCCTCCTCTACTGGAATGGACACGGTAACTGAGTCCCAGTCCCCTACCGGGCTGTGTGTTTGGAGCACCAATTGGCGGGACACACGCTGCAATGATTTAGGGTTAGCGACTGCGATTTGTTTACTTTTTGCAAGTTAAACAAACCCCCAGTCTGTCATGCTTCCAATTTTCACCAAGTCATTTGAGGGAACCTGCTGGAGCGATTCTGAGGGGTCCCCCAGGGCCGAGTGCTGGGCTTCGCGACTGCCTCCAAAACCTTTATAAACTGTCACTGAAGATTTTGCTCTCTCTGTAGGTGCCCAGTGGGCATAAATCCAGAGGTTTAAGCAAGTCTTTCAAAAACTCCCCTTCTAAAAGGAAAGCGGCTGTCTGGCGTTTCTGAAAGCTCCGTCTTTTCTTAGGCAGCGGCTTGCTTCTTGAAGCAGATCCCCCCAGAATCGCCTTGCGGGATGCTCGCGGGCCTGACTTCTCCCGGAGCAGGAGCACGAGGAGGAGGCTGAGGCCTGGAGTCTGGGTTTCCAGGACGCTCCTGGCTGTAGACCCATTTGGCCAGCTGACACCCCCACTGTGCCGGCTGACAGCAGCTGCCCTTCGTGGAGCCCACTGTGTGCCAGGCACTGTGCTGGCCCTCCTTAGGCATCATCTCCCTTAAATCTTTGCAAGAATCCTAAAAGCCGGGATTACTATCATTCTCAGTTTACAGATGAGGAAGCTGAGTCTTAAAGAGGTTCTACAAGTTGCCCGCAGTCGTCCAGCTAATGCGCAGAGGGCCAGGCTTCAAGCCAGGTCTCTGACTCCACAGCCCAAGGTCATAACCATTGTGCAAATCAAAAGAACTTGGTGACATCAATGGCCACCATATTTACTGAGTACCTACCAGTGCCAGACTTTCACCTACGTGATCTCAACTCTGCAAGGTCGGTGTTTTGAGTTCAGAAAGACTCAGAAACGTGCCCAAGGTCACACTGAGGGTAAATGACAGAGCGGGGCTTGCACTGTCGCCTGTGTGAGTCCACAGCTTGTCGTGGTCCTTACATCTTTTGCCACACTGCCCATCACTCCAGAGACTCCTTTGTCCTGATGGAGAGAAGAATCTCCATCTCCATCATCTCCATCTCCATCTCTCTACAGGGTCAGCCTCATCCGGAGGTGTACTTTCTGTTCTCAAGGAGCTTACAGGCTAGTTGGGCACACAAGCCACACTGTGCATGTGCACACACACCTAGAAGTTGACCGCACAAGGCTGAAACCAGTAGGGCCAGGGGTGTAGCCCAGAAGTACTTGAGCGTTGAAACAGTTAGGAAGAGGCCTGTGGCTTGGAGTGGTCCCAAAAAGCCTAGTGGAGTTGCTGAAAGGCCAAGCAGGACTGAGCTAGGCTGAGAGGAGGAAGAAGAAGGTCATTTCAGATGCGAAAAATGGCCAGAGAGGCGAGAAATTGGATGCCAGGAGCGTGGGTACGTCTGGAGGGAAAGTCTAGAGGGAGCCTGATTTGAAGAAAGCAGCGTGGGCGGGATGCTGGCCTCAGGCTGGGACGGCTTAATGATTCTGCACTTTTGGTGTGACCACATAGTTTTCAGAAGAGACAAGACAGAAAGAGAAAAGGAGCGTGGACACTAGGTTTCCTACGGAAGCCTGGAGTTTAGGTTATTCTAACTCTGTGTGTTTGCTGGCGGGGGAGCCAGGATGGCTGGGGGCAAAACCACCATCCAAGCTGATCAGAATGGCCTCTCCCTTTCAAAGGAAGGTGTCCCCTCTTTCCCTCCCACCCATCGCTGGTCCCCTCCCCGCCTCCCTAATCAGTGAGAGCAAATGGTCATCAGATTAGCGCCAGCAATGAAAAGCACAGTCGCTCACCCTCGCGGTTAGTTAGCATTTAGATAGACTGGGACAGGGGCCCGCACAATAGGCATCAAAGCCGGTCTCGGTGGCGGGAGGGATTAATTTCTTTAACCAACAGGCCTGATCTGGCCTAACTCATTACCTGCCTTGTCAGTGTGGATGTTAGATTCGATTGAAGATTATACCATTTAGGCCTCTCCGTTGTTTTCTGCTGAAACCAGGGCGATTGAATTGCACGTTCTTTCGAGGCCCCCGTCAATACTCAGCGGCCTGAGGTTCTAATTCTGCTTCATTTAAACTTCATCAACTTTTCCAATCAAGTGGAAGGATCCGGAATAGGCTCTGTGAGCAGAAAGGCCGCTTCCCTTTGTCAGATAATTTATTCTGTTTTCTTCTTTCCTCTCGCCTTGCTCTCTTTCTCTCTCCAGCCTGGCTCCCCTCTCTACTCTCTCCCCGTTCCCCGCTCCTGATCCCAATGCTGAAAATGAGATTACAGTATTTAAATGACTATGATAATCAATCTAGGGACCCGGAGCTGAGATTGAGGTTAATTTTTCTTAGCAGAACAAAGAAGCGTGATGCCTTTGGGGACCTGAAGGTGCAATCTGGGTTTCTTGCTTGTGTTTTTTTCCCCCTCCAATTGCAGTTTTAGGAGTGTTTTCTTGTTACTAACTAGGCGCCGTGTGTGATTTTTAACGGCGGCAGCCCCTAAGAGAGCAGAAATGTTATTTTGAGCTGATAAACAGCTAACGGCCTTCAATCAACAATTTTAATAGGAAAAAAAAGGCCCTTATATGATACGTGTACAGATCTAATGAAAAGGTGATCGTTTACCTTATTTATTTTTAAACACACAAGGAATAATTTCCCACTGTGTTAGAACTAGTAATTACAGCCACACGCGCACCCGTAAACTTTTGAATGAAGAGACTTGTCACTCAGGCGGTCCTCTCCCTGGCAGCTTTTGCCGCTATAAAAGTTGAGATTTTGTCATGTTTTGGCTAATTGGAAACAGGGTCATTATACATTGAAAATCTACATGAAAGTGACTTGTTCAATTATTACCTGAAGTATCCAGAATCTGGCCAGTCAGTCTGCTGGTACCCACCTCCCCGCCACCCAGCTTCTAAAACAGAGAAAAATCAAAATATGTATATTTCTTTGTCTCTCTTTGCTATCTTGTCAGAGCTGTTTTACATGCTGCCACCCAATGTTATCTTTTATTTGTGTCAGGAGAAAGGATTTGACAAGTTCAGTATACAATGTTCATTTGGCAAGGCAAATTTTTCATACCAATTTTGAGTAGGAAATGAAACTATCTTTCAATAGAATGAGCAACATCATTTTTGGACAGACTTATTATGAGAGAGAGGATTGCAAAACTTTATTTCCTCGCAAGAGCCTGAAAAGTCTAATACATTTTTGAAAAAGTAGGATTTGGTTTCCTTATGCAAGCCTAGTTGGGGGAAATAGGAAACACCCATAATGGCTTCAAACAAGGATGCCTGATATTATTCCCCTCCCTGCTCGCCACAAGTTATTAATAGGCTGGAATAAATTGTTTCTCTTCTGTTTTATAATGACTTTGTTTTAGACGCTTTAAACTGTGGGTGAGTCTCTGACAGTTATCTGCATTTGCAAAGCAAAATATTTAATAACCACCGTCTTCTAAAGGAGCAGCAGAAACCACAAGCAACCCTATTTGAGAAGAATGAAATTCCCCCACCCCCGTATCTGCTTTCCATCACTGTTTACCTAAAAAAAAGAAGACTCTCACCCTCTGTGCTACCAAATTCATTTGGGGCAGTTGTTTATGGTGACATTTTTCTTTCTTAAAGCAAATATTGACTCACCATGGGGAAATTAAAACTCCATTAGCCATTGCTACATTGTACAGCAGGCTGCATTACAACAGTCAAGCTACTATTAATTGGTTTCTTCCTCAGGAATAATTCAGGGAGGGCAGAGGGAAAGGGGAAAGAGAAGATGGATCGAAACCATAATTTCTTAAAATGACACCATCTAAATCAGCCAAGGTGATCATTGCGTGGTTATTCATCTAAATATAAAGAAGACGTTGCCTAATAATATAATGAATTTATTGATACAAAAAGCCTGCGGTCGAGTTATTTCCAGGCTGGGGAGAGCACATTTTAAGACACACGTGGTCTGGCCTCGACCAGATGTGGGCAACTCAGGACTGACTTGCCGGAGCACAAGAAGCCCTGATTCTTCCATCTGGGTGGGAGATGTTTTTCTTTCCTGAGATAAGATTCTCCTTCCAGCCTGTTCACTGCATCATTCCCAACGTGAACGCTCTGCTTTTCTGCTGTCACCTCCTCTCTCCTTTGCCTGCCAGCTCTACCTGTGGTTCCTGGCCCGAATCCCACCCACTCCATCACGACTTCTCTGATCATTCTCGGGTCTAGTTAGTTTGCGCTCTGCTTTAGTTGGCTAGGGCTGCCATAACAAATGACCACAACCTGAGTGGCTTAAAAACAGAAATGTATTGCCTCATAGTTCTGGAGGCTAGAAGTCCAAGATCAAGATGTTGGCGGGGCTAGTTCCTTCTGAAGGCTAGGAGGGAAGGATCTGTTGCAGGCCTCTCTTTGTGGCTTGTAGATGGCCACCTCTGTGTTCACATGGTGTTCTCCCTGTACATGTGTCTATGTCCAAATTTCTCCTTTTTGTAGGACACCAGTCATATTGGATTAGGGGCCCACTCGACTCCATTATGACCTCCTCTTAACGAACTACCTTTTTAATGACCCATGGTCAAATCAGGTCACATTTTGATGTACTGGGAGTTAGGACTTCAACATGTGACTGCTTTGGGCTTGGGTCCCGGTCCCTGGTCCATGAGTTGTGGTAAGGATAACAAGGCAGTCAGTAGAGTGGCGTCCTTCACGTTGAACTCAAGGCTGCTGTCTTGATGAGGGCTGTAGATATGGCAAGCATTTAGAGCTCTGTGGTCTCCTCTGCAGTGTGGTGTGGACCACTGATAGGGTAAACAATCACATATGGTCTTGTGCCATCTATGATATTTTTGCCTTGTTATTGGTATTTAACCGTTAAGCATAACTAACTTGGGTCACTAACCTTCTGTAAGATACTCCTTGAGGGCAGATTCCACAACGTACTTCTTTGTATCGCCCACAGAGCTATTCATCCATCCATCCATCCATCCATCCATTCATCCATCCATCCATCTGTTGTTTTAGTATTTAAATACTAAAAATAATTTAGTATTTACTGAATTTCCATTATATGTGCCAGGCACTGGGCTAGGCATTAGAGAGATACTGATGAGCAAAATTTGACGTGATTAACGCCCTTGTGGAACATTACAGTATAATTGGGCAGATGAATGTTAATCAAAGAATCACAAATAAATGTAAGGCTGAAACTGTGATAAGAGTGAAGAAGTTCATGGTGCATCTAATTGGGAGACTTCATGTGGTTGGGGATTTAGGGAAGACTTCTTGGAGGAAGTGACAATTGAGCTGAGATTTGAATTAACCAGGAAAGGATGTGTGAGTGTGTGTGTAGGGGGCAGGAGAAGATGGAGGGGAAGGACAAGGACATCCTAGAAACTTAGAAGAGCATGTGCAAAGAGCCTGTGGTGGGAGAGAGTATGGGGATTCTAGGAACTGAAAGAGGCCAGAGTGGCTGAGAGTGGGGATGGGAGAGAATGGTGTGAGGCAGAGAACTGGGTCTCTCTGGGACGGATCATGCAGGCCCTTGTTGGAGGCCAGTTAAGGAGTTTGACCTGTAGCCCAAGAGTAGTGGGGAGCCGGTGAAGGCCTTTAAGTAGGGTTGGGACTGGAGGTAGAAAGATATGGCCAGATTGGCATGGGAAATGCCCTTCTAACTACATAGTGAAGAATGGATTGGAGTGTCCCAAGGTGGCCATGGGGAGAGGCATACAGGTGAGAGACGATCCTTGAATGAGGATGGGGGAGATGGAGACAAATGGACAAACTGGAGGGATATCTAGGAGGTAGACTGGCAAGATTTGGTGATGTGGGGATGGATGTGTATATGGGGATAGGGAGAAGGAGGTGTGAAGGATTTGGGGGGAACATAATAAGTTTGCTTTTGGATATTTATTGTGGGTAAATGTCTGGCTTTTGGTAAGTGTCTGACGATTCCGTGAGTTTCTGCATACCTGTCTGGCCTTCTCTGTCATCACATCCCTATCTGCAGCTCCCCACACGTCTCCACCTGCGTGCTCTCTCATCCCTCCATACGTTTCCACCGTCTGCCTGTTCACTGCACACCTGACTAGTTCCTACACATTCTTTAAGACTTAGTTCAAGAAGCTTCTCCTCTTGAAAGTGCTTCTTTATCTTCCAGTACTGTGTGTGCCTTTATACTCTGTTGACATTGTCCCTTTCCATGTCTCTCCACCTGCAGTGAACTGTGCGTGTCTCTAGGGCAAGGACCATGTCTTTTTCATTTCTTTATTTCAAGTTCTTGGCCAGTGTTTGGCACATAATTGGCATTCTGTAATGTTTCTTGAATAAATGAATGAGTGAATATATGAAAGAATGAATGAATGAGTATATTGGTGGTTTAAAGGTTTCTTCAGTGATAGGCTATGGGAGGTACTGCAGTAAACTAGAGTTACATGCACTGGTGGCCACATTTTATTCTTGAGGTGCTACAGCATAAGCTTGGCATCTTTAATGACCCTCCATCACCTACAAATCAGAATCTAGACTCTTGTTCGGCAAAATTTTTCGTGATCTGGTCCTTGCCTAACTCACAAATTATTCTCCACCTTTATGCTCTGATAGTATCTAACTATATGTTGTTTCCTACCTATACCGTACCCTCTCATGCCTCTGTGCCTTTGCACAGGCTGTTCTCTCTGCCTGGAACACCTTCTGCACTTTTTTGTTGGGCTGGAAGATGCATTCTCATCCTCAGAGTCCCAATTCGAATACTACTTCTTCTCTGCCATCTTCCCTGACTCTCTCTCCCAGACGTGGGTACTCCTCTTGTGTTCTTTATATGTAATTTCCTGGTGGCAATCACCTTAATGTACTGCAATCCTTGGAGATAAGGATTGTTTCTTTTTATCTTTATATTCCAAGAACCTTATACAGTGCCTGGCACATAACAGGTGCCCAATAAGTGGCAGTTTGTTGAGTGGATGAATGAATGACTAGCTCCATGACCTTGTGTGTATTATTTCTCTTCCCCTGTCATTTCCAAGATTTCAACTTGATTCTTTGGCTATAACAGTGTGTTTTTAAAAAATTGATGTGATATCCTTTGACACCTTTTAGGGAATGAATTACAATTTTTTACAAGCCTTCTTCTATTGCTTTATTAACTCTGTTTCTTCAGGGGTAGTTTTTTCCTTTGTTTTCTCTCTTTCATGGTAATATTTTTTCTCAAATGTTTGGCTATTCTTGGTTGTGCATAATATTTATATTTTCCATTCTTGTATGTGGATGTTTTGTCTCTTTACTGTGGCCCACCTCTAGTGATTATGGGGGGAGAGATGGGATAGATTGGGAAGTGGGATGAACTGGAAGTCCTTCTTCTGAGTGAGAGCATGCTTCTGGGAATAAGGAGCTACATGAGAGTAATTTTTTGTCTCTCCTTCCATGTTCATTGCTTAAGTCTGGATGCAAGTGCTGCTGTTGCTCTCTGCTTGGTGAAACCTTGGAAGGAGAGAGCCTGAGCCAATCTGATTGCTCCAAAAGCAGCATCTCGGATAGTCCCTGACTATTGTCCCAGAGCCTCTCCTCTTTTCTGTATGTTTGATCTGGACTTGGCATTCTCCTGAACACTCCCTGGCTCCACGGCAATCATTTCCTACACGTATTTCTGGTGGTGATTTCGTCTGGTTTTGCTTTTCTGTATGTCTCATCCTGTCTGATTTTTGATCATTTGGAAATATCTCAAAATTTCTAGTACACTGATGGAGCTCTTTTTTGTTTTGCTACACTATTTTGGATTTTTTCCTTTTGAAAAATACTTTCTTTGTCCTTTCAGTGTATTTGGGGAGAGTGGGAAGATAGATATAAGTTCTCAGTCCACCATTTTAAGCCTATCTCATTTCTTCTTCCTAAGATTGTGCAAACATTATGTCTCATGATATACTATTAAGGAGCACTCCAAATCATAGCCTAAAGATAGTTATGTTTACCTTAAAAAAAAAAAAAGAGTTTTAGCAACTACCTTAGCATCTACCCATAAGTTAAACACAGCAAAGAATGTTTCCGTTTTTCCCAATGACCAGAGCTACCCTATGAACTAGAAAACCACTTCTTTTTTGTGATCTGAAGAAAAGCCCTTCTGTGCCAATTCTTCCTACAAGACTGCCAAGGTAATAGGAAATCTCAGCAGAATCTCTTCTCTCATTTGAGGTATCTGGGATCTCAGTGAATAGGTCAGAAGGAGGAGGCAGGGTATTAAGTAATTTTTATCCAGTGACAAAACTTGTTCCTCTTCTGTTCATGGCCAAGTAAGCCCCTATCAGACCAGCCCTCCCAGAGATAACATCTATAAACTCTGATAAAATATTTTAGAAAAGAAAACTACCTGAAGGTTCTGGAAAGGGACAAACATAGGCAGATATAGCAGGCGGATGAGGGTGTCAACACACAGAAGAGAAAAGCAGAGAATGCTGTTCTCATTTGAGAAATGACTTTTAGCCAAATGCCAGGCTATAGTCAGTGCTACACAGTGTCTAGAATTTGGATAGAAACCTGTGGTTCTAGCCAACCTGTGGTTGAAGAACCAGAAGACAGAGTTTGAGGAAATCACAGTCCCTGGAAAATGAGGGAAGAATCCAGGAAAGGAGAGAGCCAGAGAAGAGAAGTCCAAATTCAGTATATAAACTCTGCCTGGGAGAGATCATCTATGGATGATCCCTGAACCATATATAGGTGGGGCAGACTCTAAAAAGTCCAACTAAGACCAAAATAAATTAACTTAGATTTGAGCTGCTTCCCATTGCAGAAGAGGCAGTTTTCAATTTGTGTTCAACCAAGTTAACTGCTTGCAAACAAAATGAAATGAAACAAAACAAAAAAGCTCTTAGGAGGAATATAACAGAATCCAGAGTCTCTACAATGTATCAGTCACAATGTCCAGAGTATACTTCAACATTACTTGATACAAAGAAGTAGGAAAACGTGACTCATTCTCAAGTGAAAAGACATTTAATTGAAAAAACCCCATAGATTGTCCATATTTGGAATTAACCATCAAGAATTTAAAGTGGTTATTATAACTATGCTTAAGACGTGAAGGAAAATATGTTCATACTGAATGAAAAAGTAGGAAAAAGAACCAAATGGAAACTTTAGAAGTGAAAATACAATATCTGAAATTTAAAAATTCACTGAATGGGCTCAACATCAAAATCTAGATAACAGAAGAGTCAGTGAACTTGAAGATATATCAGTAGAAATTATCTAATTGAGGAATGGAGAAAAAGGATTGAAAAAAGTGGACAGATCCTCAGGGACCTGTGAGGCAATATCAAAAGGTTTAATGTATGTGTCATTGAAAATATGTTGGCCAAAATTTCCCCAAATTTACTCAAAGACATACATTTACAGATTAAATAAGCTCAGTAAACTCCAAGCAAGAGTTTTTAAAAAATAACAAAACCATACCTGTGCACATCATAGTCAAATTGCTAAGAACCAAAGAGAAAATCTCAAAATCAGACAGAGAAAAACAATACATTGCATACAAGGGAATAACAATTCAAATAACCACTTACTTCTTGTCAGAAAAAAAAGAGTTCAGTAACAGAAACCTTAGTATGGTTTTGTTTATTAGAATTTCTAGTTCTTTAAGAAAACATCAGGGAGCAGGGCACAATATAAGTGAGTCTGGATTTGGGTGAGGGAGGAAAGGTAAGGAAGAAAAGTGTTTGGAGGGACAAAGTGGGATGGGATCCCTAAGCAACAGGTGTATAGAGAGTCTGAGGGATGTGAAGAGGTGGACAGTTCTGAAGTCACATTTGAGAAACACTGTTAGCTCTGGATTTGGCCAGATCTGCACCCTGACCCTCCTTCTGCCACTTTCTATCGACATAGCCTCAGGCAACTCACTTTGCCTCCTCAATCCTCAGTTCCCAGTTTATAAAAGAGGGGCAATTATAGAACCTACTTCATGGAGTTGTTGCAAAGATTAAATGAGATAAATGTAGGTAAGGAGCTAAGCGCGGAGCTTGGTAAATGGCAAGAGCCTAATCAATGGCAAGTGCTGTGATTATTAGTATTATTCTCTGTG
This sequence comes from Ceratotherium simum simum, assembly GCF_057802395.1. Lineage (NCBI taxonomy): Eukaryota > Metazoa > Chordata > Mammalia > Perissodactyla > Rhinocerotidae > Ceratotherium > Ceratotherium simum. The sequence goes on along the minus strand of NC_141928.1, from coordinate 5,004,191 downwards.
TCAGCAGACCCCATTTGCAGACACTTCAAGTGCTTTATGGACTTTCATTACTCATTGTTCTCTGTGAGGTGTTATCACGAGGCGTAGCACTTGCCTTATCGCCTCCATGAGGATAGACACCCCAAGATGGCATGAACTAGTCACTGTGACTAGTTACCTGCCTGTGGGCAGGCTGTTCCCCCACCTGAGATGCTACTTCTCTGCACACACCCTTTCCTCCTGTTCTCATGTGCCCATTCCTCACTCATCATTTAAAACTCAGCTCTGAGTGCCCTCCCTTTCCTGACCGTATCCCCACTCTGAGATGTTTTACGTGCCCTCCTTCTTCGCCTCCAGAATATCCTGTGTGTCTTTCTGTCATTGCTCTTAGCATGTATATTAAAATGTTTGTTCTTGTGGGTTCCTTGTGGGCAGGAACCAGGTCTCAATCATTTTTTTTTATCCCCAGTGCCTGCAGTGCTTAGCATAAAGTAGGTGCTCAATAAATGTTTGTCGAATGAGTGAATAAATAAACGGTTTCATGAGTACCTGGGAGACTGTTTCCTGGTAAATAGTAACCTTGGCATTTCTATGAATGTCTAGATTTATTTTTCAGTTCAAACTTAAGACACTTTCATTTTAAGATTTAAAAACAGGGTGTTCTCCATGAAGGAAGACAGAACCACATGCACAGGTGGGTAAAAGATATGAATCTGGAGGTGGAGAAGCTAAATATCTGTGTGTAGAACTTGGTGTCGTTGAAATACAATGAATATCAACAACGTGTGTGTTGTCAAGCCCCCAAGTGCCTAAGGGCAGTGGAAATGCATAGGGGAACATGTTGGGGGGTTGGAGGATTGTTTCTGGTCAGCCTTTTGATCTGAGCATTTAACAAGTAAATCCAAATGGGGACTTTGGAGCCGTAATCCCATAGAGCATGGCCATTCTGTCAGATGTGCGCTCTGCCTGGGCAGCCTGCAGCACAAAAGAGAAAAAGGGACCACATGGCTTGTCCCAAACTAGAAAGAGCTTTTCTGTGAGAGGATATTGAGCTGTTTGCTAAAGCCCAACATTACGCTTGAATTATACTTGAATGCTTAGAGAAAGAACATTGGTTAAAGACACTTACCACGACCTGGGGTGGACCTACTCTCTTCTGTCGCCTTCTGGGGTGGTGGTGTGGGCTGTAATGATCTGTATTGTATTTATAAGCTGACAGGGTAATCCTGGGAACAGCAGGAGGGGAGGCAACCCCAGCAATACGTCCCAACCCTGCTAATTAAAACAATCCTTCCTCTCCCCAGGAAGGCTAATGAGACAGAAAGAGAGTGGGCTAATGAAAATGTCACCACGAGATTGCCCACTTATTTTATTTATTTACTTAATGCTGTAACTTCCATTTTGGGGTTCTGAGAGAGAGAGAGGGAGAGATTTTCAAAAATTTGCTAGAAAACCCTTTCTTATTCATCAGCAGTCTGCACAGCATGGGCTATTCACCAGGCATATCTTTAGTGATCTGAAATTTTATCTCCAGTTGTCATTAATAACAGTATTCTAGAAAGACGGTTTTGCCTGTGTTTACTTTGAACCAAATAAAAATGAAAGGAATCCAAATCCATTTTCAGAGTATTTTTCCCCAAATCCAAGAGGCCAGTTTGCTCACGAAAGCTTTGGCCCCCACCCCCACCGTGGTGGGTGGCCAGTCAAGTTGA